>NC_069503.1:308902648-309502648 GCF_027579735.1 Bombina bombina
TATACCCATTATAGACTAAATACTGATAAATGTTTTGTCTTTTTATTTGCACGATCGCCGGGGTAGGAGAGGGTGGGAGCCCCCAGATCTCCCTCAAGGTGGGAGAGTGCTAGTGACGGTTCTGAGCCGTCATTAGCACCAGAGTGGGAAACTCTGTGACGGCTCAGAGCCGTCATTAGCACTCAAAGGGATATATCCTTATATGCCACCATATAGTTTGCGTCAAATACTGCCTATCTGATATAATCTACTAGTTTACAGTGCCTCTAAGTGGAGCCTCGTGTGAGTTCAGAGGTTCCCAAATCAAACAAAGGAAAATGTATACTATAGACCTATCCCCCCAATTATTATTCTAGATGACTTATGAAACTTCCTTAACAATATTCCCCTCCCCCCTATATGTTCTCATATATCTACGCTTTTCAGAAGCTCCAGTCTCTGAGACATATAGTTATGTATAAGAAAAACACACTGAGGTTCCCTAATTGAGACCCATGAGTGGTCTCTTACGGTACATAACTACCTTCCATTGCATTGATTTACTTATAGTGCTAGGAGGTCCAAGAGTGACCTCAGATGATGTATGGAGGGTATATAGTTTTGACGGCAGGAGTTATGTAATAATATTGACATTTAGCATATACAGTAAATATGTTTTGTTCCTTTACACTGATTATATTCTGAGCAAATTTATTTTGTATGTTTTATGACGTATGCAATTTGTATGCCTGGAACTGAACCTCAATAAAAACATAAAAAAAAAAAAAAAAAGTACACGTTTACTTTTTAAATGGCAAAGATTACATAAATTGCATTTGATTAGCTAAAGTTTACCATCACTTTAACCTGAAATTAAATAATACTATATAGCTAAGGTTTTTAATTGTGTAGCCATGCATTTGAACGTCTGGGATAACTATGCTGTATATACATACATAATTTTGACAATTATGTTTATATTTACTCCCCTGTGAGTAAATACTACACTGTAAGTGGTCTTGCTTCTTGTGTGCTTCCCACACCCTCTCTTTTTGTCTGGGTGAAGTTTTCTTTGGTGGAGTTTGGGGAGTTGTCAGACAGTGAGGTTTTATTGCCCCAACAACAATGAAAATCACCAACTGCCACTGGTCTACATGTTGAAAACTGTTTAAAGGGACATTAAACACTAAATACATTTTATAAGCATAGTATTGAGGTTGTTTTCTGCCTCCCTCTATTAATGAGTGCCACCATGCTAAAATCTATCGAGGGGATTGGACCAACTGCAAATAATATTTTACATCACTTAGGCAATATCTATGTCATAATACAGCTTATATATGAAACCAAAAGGTAGTTTTATATTGTTTTCAATATTTCTGTATATATAGTACCATTAAAACGGTAGTACAGTACTGTAATCGGAAATTTAATATTTTTTTTTATTACTTTTTAAAAAATAGTCTATTTATTTACATTTTAGAACACAAACACATAAAAAACACACATAGGCAGAAAAGATTGTGACTTACAGTCAAGGGGAAAAAAGTAATTTTTGATGATTTTATTTTTGAGAAAATATTGATGAAAAAGTTTGGATTTCAGGATAAGTTTGGATTTTGGAATTCCCAGATTAGGGTATGTGTACCAGACATAAACACATTTAATAAATAAAAAAGTTACTCTTTCTCTCTAATATTTTTAACAAAATATATTCTGTTAAATTAATAAAATCTCTGGCTCTATGTAGAGTTTTAACAAAAATAAATACATGTTTTCCTATATAAGACATATGACATAAATCTTGCAAGCACACAGAATAATATTTTCATAGCAAATAGGGGCATTATTAAAGGGACAGTCTAGTCAAAAATTTAACTTTCATGATTCAAATGCAGCATGCAATTTTTTTTTTTTTTTTACAATTTTTTTTTTATTATTAACAAGCATCAGGAGTTTTGTTACAACTTAAATTCATATGGAAAGAAAAAATAAACAACAAAATCAGCTCTTACAATGACAAAGCCTGGTGTAAAGTATACAGTAAGTTCCTAGTTTTACCATTCAATAATTAAACAGCTTAACACTTTTAACCTGTCTACCTGATGCCTCTTTTTTTTCCATTTTATATCTTTTATACAACCTAAACCATTAAAAACTGAAAATTAAATAAAGTAAAAGCAGAAAAACATAAACAACAAACAAAAAAACGAACAAACATACAAAACAGAAAAAAAAAAAAAAAAAGGGAAAAAAAAAACAAAGGGGGGGGGGGAAGAGGGGAGAGAAAAGGAGGAAAGAAAGGAAAAGACAGAGCGAAATAAAAAGGGAGGACCAAAGCTTTATCAATTTATTTGTTGACTGCGGGAGACTACCAGATTCCCAGGAGAACCAATTTCCGTATTTCTGAAAGGATATATCAAATGTTCAATTTCCCTTGGGGACAGAGCTTTAATAAAGTCCGACCACCTGGAGAAGAAACTCCTCACCTCTTGATCATTCTGTATGTTAGTATCTAGTTGTTCTATTATACACTGTTTCTTCAAACAGTTCTTTACCTCTAATATGCTTGGAGTTGCTCGCGATTTCCATTTCTTCAATATTAAATATCTAGCAGCAAGGATTGCCAAAGTGACTATTTTAAGTTTATCTCGAGGAAGGCCTAAGTCCTCCAGAGGAAAAATTATATTTAAAGGGGAAAGTATCAGGGAGCATATTCCCACTAAGTTAATAAGCCAGTATTGTATCCTTAACCAGCAATTCCTGATTTTTGGGCAGTACCAGAACATATGGATAAGATTAGCCGATGGATATGAACATTTAGGGCATTTATTAAAGGTAGCACTTCGACATTTAGTTCCCTTCTCTGGGGAGAAGTACGTCATATAACTCTAACTTGGATATGTAACATAGAGCATATTTTTTTCCACATCTGAATTGGGTTATAAATGGACTTTATTTTCTTTAGTGTGGGCGGGATTATATTGTTATATTTTTTTAAAGATCAAGACTTGTTACATAGTTAGCATTTGTTAGCCAGTCCACTACTACCCTAGCCTGGAACACTACATTGTATAAGCAGATGTCTGGTAACGAGAGTCCCCCCTGCTCTACAGGAAGCATTAATTTAAATAAAGAGATCCTGGGTTTCTTATTCTGCCACAGGAAGGAACGAAGTGCTGAGTTAAAAGATAAAATATCTTTTTTTTTTCAAGATAAGTGATGTGTTCTGAAGTACGTACAGGATTTTGGGAAGAAGAGTCATTTTATATAGGGCAATACGTCCTGACAGAGATAAGGGGAGTTTTTGCCAGTTTTTGGAAGCTTCTCTGACTCTATTAAGTACCGGAGGGACATTTAGGTCATACCAAGCACTAGGATTAGAGGAAATCCAGATACCCAAGTATCTAAAAGCACCTTGAACTATGGAGAATGGAATGGTTGCACACGAATCCTTAGTATGTTTAAGCCAACAGAGCTCTGATTTTAAAACATTTACTTTGTATCCGGAGAAGGAGCCAAATTGGTCTATGATAGCAAGAAGTTTTGGGATATTTCTAGCCGTGTTAGATATATAAAGCAATACATCATCTGCATATAGTGCAATTTGCAGTTCTTTCCCCTTAATTTTAATCCATTCGAGTTGATGGCGAATCTGAATAGCAAGTGGTTCGATAGCCAGATCGAACAAAAGAGGAGAGAGAGGGCACCCCTGCCTGGTCCCCCTCCCCAGTCTTATGTCGGGGGTCATATCCCCATTAACTAGAATTCTTGTATTTGCATTGCTATATAAATTGTTAAAAGAACGAAGGAAATTGCCTCCAAGGCCAAACTGTTGTAGCGTAAAAGACAGATGATCGTAATGTACAGAGTCAAACGCTTTTTCAGCATCGATGGATATAATCGCCATGTCAGGGGTGTCCCCCCCCGTCCCCCCGAGTCCAGCATCTTAAGATATTCTATTGTCGTGAGTACCTCTCTTATCTTAGCAGATGAGTTTCGCTTTAAAAGAAAGCCTGCTTGGTCACTGTGAATAATAGTGGAGAGCAGAGGTTGAAGCCTATTAGCTAAGATAGAGGTGAAAAGTTTATAGTCCGTATTAAGGAGCGCGATGGGTCTGTATGACTCCTTTTTATCTGGATCTTTTCCCTGTTTTAAAATGAGAGTTGTATAGGACGCCGTGAATTCCTTAGTTGGGTTATTGCCTGAGATATATATATATCATTAAAGAGTAAAGTTAAATGTTTTGTTATCTCAGGTGCTAATATTTTATAGAATTCATTTGGGAGTGCATCAGGTCCCGGTGCCTTATTGGAGGACATGCTTTGGATCGTTGTAGCGATTTCTGCTTCATTAAAAGGGGATTGTAATGTTACCAGTAGATCAGGAGTTAAGGTTGGAAAGGCTATATGGTTCCAAAAGTTTTCCCTCTGTGTGGTATTAGACTTTTTAGAGGTATACAAAGACTCATAGTATTCTGCAAATACTCTACATATTTCTTCCGGGGAATTAAAGATTTTGTTATCGTATGTTATAGTTTTTATTATAGAAGAACCTCTTTCAATCTTAACTAAGTTTGCCAGGAGCTTCCCTGTTTTATTACCATAGCGATATAGTTTGGCCTGTAACCTGAGATCTCTTTGAGTACTTTTATAAAGCAGGAGGGAGTCTCTTTCCACCAATGCGGTGTTGTATCTAGACCAATTTTCAGGCGTTTTATATAAGATATAGCGGTTATATGCATTAGTGACGGCCTTCAGTACCTCGCTCTCCCTTTTTTTAAATTATTTTAGACCTAGAAATGCTATACGCTAATATTTCCCCTCGGAGGACCGCCTTCGCAGTCTCCCAAAACAAGGCAGGTTTAGAGATATGTTGTTGGTTAAGAAGTGCATAGTCCCGAAATCTGGAGGTAAGCCAGTTTTTAAATTTTAAGTCATTTACTAGATAACGTGGGAAGGAAAAACCAAAATTCCTATTCCCCAAGGGGTTTAAGTAAAATTCAAGAGTGATCGGAGCGTGATCTGAAATAGTGATAGGTAGAATCTCAGCAACTACTTTTGTTTTACACAATCTTTCATTTACCAAAAAAAGATCTATTCTTGAAAGCGTTTTATGTGCTTTCGAATGACACGTGAAATCCCTAATATCAGGATTTTGTATCCTCCTGATATCAGAAAGCTTTAGGTTACGAAAGAGTTTAAGAAATAGTTTAGACTCTAGATTGTCTCTCTTGGTTTTAACTGGGACGGGGTTCTGCCTGAGCCTATCAAGTGGATGTTGGGGGGCCATATTAAAATCGCCTGCAAGTAACCTTCCGCAAATGAAAGAAGCTTGTTTTGCAATATTTCCCAGAAGGGAAGGTTGAAGACATTTGGAGCGTATACGTTACAGAGTGTATATAATACTTTCGAAATTTTAATTTTTACCATTAAATATCTGCCCTCCTGGTCCGTGTCTACCTGGATGACTTCATAGAGGAGTCTCTTCCCCAAGAGGATCGCAACCCCACTCTTTCTTTTTGCAGTAGAGGAGAAAAAAACTTCTTTAACCTAGGAAGATTTGAGTTTTAAAACTTCCTCAGGTTTTAAATGTGTTTCCTGTAGAAAGGCTACATCAGTATTGATCTTTTTTAATTGAAGAAGTATTGCCTTCCGTTTAATCGGAGAGGTGAGACCTCCAATATTCCATGAGGTCATTTTAAGATTGCCCCTCGCAGCCATTTTTTTTTATACGAGAAGGAGGAAGATGAAAAGAATAAGGGAAAAAAAGAAGGAAGGGGAAAGGAGAAGGAAGAAGGGGAAAAAAAACCCATGTACAACATACATAACTGTACCACCCATGGCAACTACCACTCTAAACTGAAGGAACCCAGACATTGGTTTCTTTTAAGGGGGACAGTTCATAGAGTAAAACTTTTCTGCTTCAGCAGCTGTATCAAAAAAATGTGTGGTATTGTCAATCACCAATCTAAGTCTAGCAGGGTGCATAATAGTTGCGCGAAGCCCTTGTTGTATGAGTTTTGTGCACATTGGGGCCAGTTCTCTTCTTTTCTGGGCCGTTTCTGCTGCATAGTCCTGAAATATAAGGACTTTGGCATCTCCCAACATTAGGGGTTGATGTTTGCGATAATGTTGTAAGAACATGGTTTTATCTTGATAGTTCAAGAATTTGACTATGATAGGTCTTGGCCTCTTATTAATATTAACAGAAGATGCTGGTCCTATCCTATATGCACGTTCTATAGTTATTTTAGGATAGCTCTAGGGTATCTGTAGTAGTCGTGGGAGTGTGTGTGTGAGTAATTTGTTAAAATCTTCTGGCTGTTTTTCCTCGGGGATACCGATTAATCATAGGTTGTTTCGCCTTGAGCGATTCTCAAGGTCTTCAACTCTATTCTGTGCTTTAGTGAGAGCCAGAGATATAGTTTCAAGTTTATCATTCTGAGCTGAGACAAGATCTTCAAGATCCGAAACTCTTTGCTCAACTTCTGAGAATCTTTCTGCAAATTGTTTTACTTCTGAGGTTAGGCATGCAATGTCTTGTTTGAGCTCTTTTTTTTAAAGAGTCAAATTTAGGTGTGAGGGCGTCAGAGATTTTAGAGACTAAGGACTGTACATCAATGGGTTCTTGCAAATTTAAAGAGTCACAGGCGGATAACTGTGTCTCTGCTGGGGCCTCGGGGGCAGGTTTATGCTTCTTATCCCTTTGTCTGACTGACATGGCCACTGGTGAGGTTTTACCGTGAGAGTGGAAATATTTATCCATATACTCGTGAGTGAGAGAAAGTGACGTGGGAATTAGTTATTACATTAAAAAGAAAGAGCTCAATCGAAAGAGAGAAAAAAAAAAAAAAAGGGAAAACAAGGAACAGGGAGTGGGGGACCAAGGTGAAGGTGAGGTGCCAAAGTGAAGACAAGTTTGCTGGGAGAGAGACAAAAAAAAAAAAAAGGGAAAAAACAGAAAAAAAGTTGGTGAATCAGGCAGCCATGTCAGGGAGACAAGAGAACATTCTCAGCTAACCTAGAGAAAGAGAAAAATAAATTTTTCCTCTCTCCTTTCCTTTCTTTTGCTCCCCTCTTCCTCTCCTAGGTTTCTAGGCCTTTTCTAGCCCTTTTACAATTACCTTTAATATGTTTTAAGTCTGTGAGAGTTAAAAAAAAATAAAAAAAATTTTTTTTTTTCTTTTTTTAATGCTGAGGGGTTTAGGCCCCGAGAGTAAGAAAGTAAGGAATTCAGACACGCCTATGTGTCAGTTTTAAATAATTTGCCAGGTGTGAGTTAAGATAATTTAGCCTCTAAGAAAGTGTGGTGGTGTAAACATATGTAAGATGATATAAGCTTTTGGGGCTAAGGATATTTTAATATGATTGATCTCTAACAATCATACAGTGAAGTCCAACTACTTTTTTGGTCTTATAAGAAAATAAGGAAAGGCTTTGGGATACCTTCTAGGTCAATACAGGCAGTTCTTCTCAATTATGCTAAATACACTAGTAGTACACCCAAAAGTTTAGGATTACAATTAGACAGTCAGAAATCCTATACATATAGCAGTTTTTGCAAATGTTTGTTAAGAAGACCCCTTTAAGGGGTTTGCAATACCCTGTTTTCCCTCAGTTCCCTTTAAGGCAGGATCACATAGATATGAGACTGCTCTCTATGTGGTAAAATTTTCTATTTTAGTTCTGCAGTGTGAGCCATCCCCAAAGTGTTTCATAGATTAAATGCAAACACTGAATAGGGATCCTCTAGAAAGATCTAAATAACCACCTTTCCCAGGTTTTTAAACATTTTGATGAGGGAGCCTTCCTTTACCTGTTTGGTGTAAATAACAATTTTTTACAAGGGTCCAGTTTGGGACTTACTCAATAAATGCAAAAATCAAGTCTCTGCACTCCTGTGAACTTAAAGTATATTAAACTATGTACTACATATATAAGAATTGTAAATTATTTAACAAAGTAGCTTTATAGTCCCCTGACATTAATGTAGCTTTAAACAATGTTTATTTTCCTCCTTCTCCTCTGTGTTTCCTTTTACTTAGTTGGAAAATTTAACTCTGAATCGGCAGCACAAATTTCCATGTATCAAACCATAGATATTTTGGATCGTATTTTTTGTGCCGCTTTAATTGTAATCTGTTGTCCACTTAATACATGTCTTGCCCCAACTTGATGTGTCCTTCACAACCCGAATATTTATGTTGCCTCAGGCTTTACCCTTAGCCCAGATAGCAAAAGCAGTAGCTATAGAGCTTACCTCTTCTCGTGCCGCCGGCCTGCGGTGAATATGTATCCACTGGAAGAGTGTTTGTTTCGTCGCAGGCTGATCCAGGAGGAAGCAAAACAAGCCTCCCACTACATGCTCCTGTGTCTAGCCCTGGACACGCTTACCTCCTCTCACACAACAGCGAAAGGAATGGAGGAGGGAGGACTTAAACAGATATCTCCAGGAAGAGCAGGTACGATTCCAGGGTCGGCCCTCCAACTCTCTCTCAGGTCCAGTTCAGAAGCTCACCTCCTCCCACGCAGCACCGGTGGGGGAGGAGGTAGGGCAGCCACCGAGGAGCAGACGGGTCCAGAACAGGTCAAGAGAGCCGCTGGGAGCTCGGATGGGCGTAGTTCGGCGTCCGCACAGGGGTTAGCTCAATGTGTGCCGCGGTGGCCAGAAGAGACAGGCAAGGACACTGGCAGATAGACTGTGCGCGGCTGATGCAAGTTCACCTCCTCCCACGCAGCACCGGTGGGGGAGGAGGGGGACAGGTGCTGAGAGGCAGGCAGATCCCGGTCAAGCCAAAGGAGCCGGGAACAGATCAAGCAGACAAGACCCAGCGTTCGCACAGGCGCCGGCTCAGTGGGCGCAGTGGTGGCCAAAAGAAGCAAACAGGTGAGCTAAGAAACAGGTTGTATGTGATCTTGCAGTTGTAGATTCACCTCCTCCCACGCAGCACCGGTGGGGGAGGAGGGGAGGCAAGCACTGAGAGGTGGACAAGTTGCAGTCAGGCCAAGGGAGCCACGGGCGGCTCAGGTATATGTGATTCAGTGTTTGCAGCTGAGTTGTTAGCAGGTGCGGCGGCAACTGAGAGAGGGAAAAGGAAAAAAAGAGCAGGTAGATAGGTTATGTAAGTCCTCGCTAGGATATAGTTGGGGGAAATGCCTTTTAAGTTTGTGAAATAAATTTTACATCGCTTTTGCCCCTTTTCTTACATCCTTAGAGAAAAGTGGGGATAGTCAGTAAGTAAAAAAAGCCATTTAGATTCCTTAAGCCAACTGTTACAGTAGTTGGGCTACGTTCCAGGTCCCTCCAGGTGGTTTATTTGCCGAAACAGTGAGATGTAGTTTCACTGTTGCAGGTTCCCGAGATGATGTCTCAATCTGTCCAAGAAAGCAACCTCACAAGTGGGGTAAGGCGCGAGCATTCACCGCCAAAAAGCTATGGGACTGGAGTATCGAGCCAAGCAGCAGCACATACTTTGCTTCTCCTCCACCGGAACCAGAGCATCCAATGATGCCATTTTTAATGCCGCAGCATGCAATTTTAAACAACTTTCCAATTTTTTTTTTATCCTCAAATTTGCTTTGTTCTCTTGGTATTCTTCTTTAAAAGCTAAACCTAGGGAGGCTCATATGCTATTTTCTAAACCCTTGAAGGCCACCTCTTATCTCAGTACATTTTGACGGTTTATCACAGTTAGGTATACAAAGCTTGTATTAGGTTTAAAGTAAATAAATAAAGCTGCAAGCATCTGTCAGGCTGCTGTAATACTTGCATCCACAAGGTGGAGATAGAGTATATTTTGTTATTATAGATGATTCATAGCCCATGCCCTAATTTTTATACTAAAAAGCAAGTCTTCAAGACATTCTTCTGTTTTTTTTAGAACATTATTTTTTATAGAAATACAAATAAAAATGCTTTAATACAATTATACATAAGTCAAAGTATACACACATGTAGAATGGAGATGAAGCCCAACATAGTCATCTAACTGTACTGTTTGCTCAAAACCCTTAAGGTAGCTCAACATATCACAAGGGGAATTAAACAATAAAAAAACATCAGGTATGTGATCAACATAATCATAAAAAGAGAGGTAGTGAGAAAAACGAACTTGAGAAACCTTTCCTCAAATTATATATATTAACTGTTGGCCTTTAAGGAAGCACACAACAAAATTAGTTATGTAATCAGAGAATAAATAAAAATAAGAATACAACATTAAATGTAGTAATGGTGCAATTTTATCCCATGTGCTAGGAAATGGAACCCATGTCTCCTGCATATTTTGGTACAAGCAACTCCCATGGCCCAAATATGGGGATACAGAAGGATATTTAAAAAGGGGGGGGGGGCATGAGAGGTGAATGGGGAAAAAAGTAAATAGATAAAACCTAAATAAATAACAAAGAGAATACCTCATTTATACTTAGAATGGAGGGGTTCCACTTATTTTCAATGGGCACAAAGGACCAACAATGGTTTAACATTTCTGCATGTTCTTTTTTTCCCTGAAAGTTGTAATAAAGTTTATCTTAAGAGATAGTATAAGATACAAAATTGAACCATTCTGATATCAAGGGTATCCGACTTGGTTTCCAATATCTAGGAATCAGCTTCTTGGCATATTTTACCCTAATTCTAAATAAAGATTTATTATATGCACAAGAGAATTGTATTGGACCACACAACAAGAGAGTCAAAGGAGACATTTCTATAGTAGTATTAAGGACCTTATCCATCTTTACTATTATCCATTCCTAAAAGGGACTCAATAGAGCACAATCCCACCATATATATACTAAGGTCCCTCTCTCCCTATATCCCCTCCAACAAGAGTCTGGAGCTTCAGGGAAAGTTTAATGTAATTGCTGGGGGGTATAATACCACCTATTCAAGATTTAACATTAGTTTCGATAGTGGAGAATGACATTTAGGAATTGAAGCTAGAGATAAAGACATTTTTCCATTGATGAGACGTAAGAGAGATATTCAGATCTGCATCCCATTTGTGCACATAAACTAGATTAATTGTATATATTTATTGATTAAGGAGACTATATGAAAAAAAGAAAGACGTGATAGACTCTTATTCAAACATACACTTTCAAATGGTGTTAAACATTCTAGTAAAGTTTTTAGAATTGGGCTGTGAACTGATAAAAGATCACAGTTGAAAATAGGAAAGCCTGTTCAAAACAGGAAACCAATATCCTGTTTTAATTAATTAAAAGATTTAAGAGAACCATTACTTATCACCAATATAACCAGAAGAATTGAGGCTTCCTTACTGACTACGCTGTGTTTACTAAAATAAAAAAATGGATAGGTTTGCTAATAATGTTGTTAGGGGGATATTCTTCTGTTTTTTACACTTTAAAGTTTAAAGCTAATTTAAATCTTAAAGGGATGCAAAAGAGTCTGTTTCATTGTTGTAAAAAAACAAACACAGAGCAATGGGTTATTTTTGCAATATGTACTATTAAAACAATTTTACCTTTTTCTTTCTTTTTTTTTTTTTTTACTTAATTTGTGCAGGGTCCATTACTTCTTGTCACAGACCCACAAGGTGGCTGGGGTCTCTACAGGAAGGCATCTGTAGTTTAATGTTATACATCTTCTAAGCAACTTGAGCTGCTTTACTTTTCAATAAATGCTAGAGAAACAGGAAGTCATTTTCTTGTCCATGCTCTGAAGAGGCAGAATGTATGTCAGCTTCCTTATATCGCTATAGGCCAGTGATGGTGAACCTTGGCGCTCCAGAGCTACATTTCCCATGATGCTCGACTGGACATCAGAGTGCCTAAGCATCATGGGAAATGTAGTTATGAAACACCTGGCGTGCCAACGCTCGCCATCACTGCTATAGGCAGGGTGGCTGAATTTCTAAGTGCTCATTTTGCAAAAAGTTATTTGCTGCTTTAACACAACATGTTTCTTTTTACATTTACTTTGATTTAGGGTATGTATATATATATATATATATATATATATATACTGTATATATTATTTTTTGTGAGCTGTTCCTGTTAGAAATGAAAGTGCAGAATGCTGTTATATTCCACACAGCCATTGGCGGCACATTCTAGTGGCCTATTTATAACTGTCCCTTATTGGCCACAGAAGAGAAGGTAACCTAAGTTACAACATGGCAACTCCCATTGTTTTATAGATTCTAAGGGGCATATTTATCAAGGTCTGGCGGACCTGATCCGACACTGCGGATCAGGTCCGCCAGACCTCGCTGAATACGGCCAGCAATACACTCGCTGTATTCAGCATCGCTCTTGGGAGCTGCTGGTGCAACGCCGCCCCCTGCAGACTCGCGGCCAATGGGCCGCCAACAGGGGGGTGTCAATCAACCCGATCATACTCGATCGGGTTGTATTGTGGCGATGTCTGTCCGCCTGCTCAGAGCAGGCGGACAGGTTATGGAGCAGCGGTCTATGTGACCGCTGCTTCATAACTGCTGTTTCTGGCGAGCCTGCAGGCTCGCCAGAAACACGGGGCATCAAGCTCCATTCGGAGCTTGATACATATGCCCCAATAACTTTACACTTATTTTTTCAATATTTAAACAGCTAGCCTGAATACAAGTGGAGCTCTAAATATCACTTTGCGCTCCACTGAGTAATAAATTACAAGTTTACAGCAATGCGAACGTAAGCAGTTCCATAGGCTCCAATGGGAGCCTCGTTCTCATGACGTGAGACACAGCATGAGAACTAGCGCAGCGAAGGGAGTAGGTTGTGCAGTGATGGCAGCAAATTGTAAATATATATGTATATACATATATATTTATGTGTTAATATGTTTATATACTTTTTGGTGCTGTTTTTGTTTTAACACCCCACACCCATCAACTTTAGCACCCCAAAACTGCCTGGTGCAGTTATTTTATTAAAAAATAAAAATGCTACAATTTTTAATAAAATAAACACCACTGCATTTTGGGCGCATTTGGGGCCCATTTATAAAATTAACCAGAGATCTGATCTCTGGTTAATTTTATAAGCGCTAATTTCTAACGCAAGCTTGAGGTAGCAATAACCAGCCACGGACGAAAACAGGCAAATTTTATGTCGGCGATGTTTAGCTGACATAGCGCTCCCCATGATATCCTAAGGGAGACACATCTCCACTCGCTGGCACTTCGCAGGTCTGTGTCCCGTCCCCCCCGTCCCCCTTTTTTTTTTTAGAACATATCGATGGACTACGAGTCAAGAAATGTAGTTTCTTGTTCGTCTGTCGATGCTTTGAATATTGGGGCCTTTGTGAACTTCAAATGAGTAGTATTTTTTTTCTGACAAATTTCAAAGTTATGTCTATTTCCACTCCTTCTGTATCATGTGACAACCATCAGCCAAATACAAATTCATATATGTAGATTCTGTGAATTTTTGCACATGCTCAGTAGGAGCTGGTAAGTCAAAAAGTGCTAATATAAAAAGACTGCATATTTTGTTAATGGAAGTAAATTGGAAAGTTGTTTAAAATTGTATGCTTTATCTCACAGGTTTTCAAAGCTGTCCTCAGGCCTCCCCAATGTTCCAGGTTTTCTGGATTACCTTGATAGAGAGCAGGTAAAATAACCATGGTTACTGATCAGCTGATTATTTCACTTGGGCTCTAGTTCAGATATCCACAAAATGTGGCCTGTTAGGGAGGCCTAAGGACAGGTTTGAAAACCAGTGGTCTATCTGAATAATGAAAGTTTAATTTTGACTTGAGTGTCCCTTTAACCTTCGAGAATTCTTCATATCATACACTACTATTGGACTCTGGAGGGAAATAATGAACCTGTTATGATTAGATACAGAGAAGGCTTTTAACAGGGTGGAGTGGGACCATCTATGGAACTCGATGCAGAGGTTTAATTTTCAGGGCCCTTTTCTTAATATTATAATTAACATTTATTCTTCCTCCAATGCCCATATTTTGGTTAATGGTTTGTTCTCAGTTTATGATTATCTTCAAAGGAGAACTAGACAAGGGTCCCCACTTTCCTTTAATTTAGCTCTGGAACCCTTAACATTTAAACTATGTCAGACATATGCTGTTATTAACATCCAAGACTCATGTCAGCACTCTATGCTGATGACATAATGCTACTTGTCAATAACCCTTTCCAGAATGTAACCAAAATATTACAAATTATCGAGGATTTTCGGAAATTTTTCTAGATACAAGGCCAACATGACCAAATCAAAAATATTGTGGTTGCATAAACATCCTCATAACAATGACTCTTATCCTTTAACTTTGGTTACCAAAACCCTTACATGCCTTGGTATTAACTTGCATGCAGATCCCAGACACCTTTATGATATCAATATAACAGAGCAATGCTAGAAAGCACTTTCTCTGACTCTAACAGGATGCATAAGTCTAGTTAAAATTGATATATTGCCCCATATTCTTTATCCTTTGCTTATATTGCCTTTCCTTCTTATTGAACGTAATCTAACACTGCTAAATCGGGCCATTAACTCTTTTATTTGGCAGTTGGGTACATCGCATTTTTGTGATTTAAATTTAGAAAACGCCATCTTGGGAACTTGTGATTAAGCACACCTCCCATACGATGACCATTTTAAGCTTCCTGCTCCCATATATACGCTGCAAAGACAATTTAAGAGCATGGCAAATGGCTAATAGGTTTTTTGAATGTAAGTATCCAACTTTTATACCACTAGTGGGTTATCTGGAATTCTGCAGGATCAGAATTTGCTCCTTTCTTGGAGTGGAAAGAGAGAGGGTTAAGCTCATGTCTGTTATAATTTTCCGTTTTGGGAACGTTTCTTCTCTGGAACTGATACTTCGTCAGAAGTTCCGCAGTACTATATAATGACATAGTTATGTTTATAGTTTGTTATCTTTCTTTGACCTTGGACAGTTTCGGAGTGTTCTCGTACCAGGCGGGTCCTGGTTGAGCGCTAGCAACTGTTCCTTACGGTTCATGTCACCCACGTGGTGTGCTGGTTACACTGTTGGGTGCTGGGTTGTTCACTTTGATAAGTGTTAGTTTTTCTTGTTGCCTCCCTTTCTAGTTATCGGAGGGACTGCATCGGTCCGCCTCCCATTCCTACTGTTGAGGGGGTTCCGGACTCTGAGCCTGCTGAGGCTCATCGTGAGAGGTCCTTTGGCCTTGGAAGCCAAGTTTATCCATTCCCATTGGGTTTGGATGACCTTTGGGCATCGGGGTATCAGATGGAGGACGATTTTCATTTTCACTCTTGGTTTCTTCTGGATGTCTGTTTTTTGTGGTCTAGTTTTGCCTTCTTGAGTGGTCGGGTCATCTTTGTCTAGAAGTTCTTATTACTTTTTTTTTTTAGTAGGTTGTACGCTCTCCTATTGGAAGCTCAAGGGTTGGGGTTAGTCCCTTCTCCGGCATTTCCCCTGGTCGACTTGTCTTCCAGGAGTTGTGAGTCTCCCGCCATTTTTTCTGTGTGGTACAGGATTTTCCGGGAGACTGATCCTATAAGTGTCTTTGGATATATTATTGTCTTCTTATTCTAAGGGCTTGTTTGTAGCCTGTCCCTTGCAAACCTGTGGTCTTAGAGGGGGGTGTTCCCCTTTGAATCTCTAAGAGATCTAGCTTTCTGGGGTTGCTAGCCGAGGGTCCCGGAATTAGACGCACCTCCGGGTGCTGGTTGCCCTCTTCTTAGTCCTGTTAAGATGTCTCTCTAGGCTCTTTGGTCTGAATCTATTTCAAGCGTCCAATGTCCAGGGACATTGGGATGTGGGATGCACTGCCTAGGGTGCACGCCTCTGTGTGAGGTAACTTGAGGGTTCCTCAGGGGGTTAGAGCTTTCACTGGTCTTGGATCTGGGGGTCTGGCTTAAGGCCATGTCTCTTGTCTGAGATTCGGAGTCCGAAATGGGATCGTTCCTGGGCGGTTCGGTTTTAAACCTTTTCGATTTTGGAACATCTGCAATGCCCCTCAGGGGAGATTTGATCACTTCCTAAGGGTTAGTTTTGCTGCCTCTCAGGCGGGATCTTACAGTTGTGGTCAGGGGCAGCTATTGCACCTTGATGTGGGCTCATGGTTGTTGTTTCAACTGAGCTGGCGGTATGGCTGAATTGGTCTTTTATCAATTGGTTTTACCGTTTCTCTCATCTCTTCTCCATGCCTGTGGCTGTGGAAGCGGTTCCTTTGCGCTTGCCCTCCTTCAGGGAAGTTTTCAGAATACAGTATTCATGAAGCCCCAGGGGTCCTTCTTTTCTCGTTTTACGAGGGGTTCTGCCTTTCCTTGCGTGCAAGCGGTCTTGGGGCTGGATTCTGGTACTGGGACGCTGTAGTTCAGTGCCCTATCTCCCTTGGTTGGGAGTGGTCCTTCTTTGGAAGGGAGCTGTGTAGGGGTTCTGGAGCATGTAGTATTCTGCCTTGACTTTGTGGTAGCAAGCAAGATTAGTAATGGTCAGCGTTGTTCTTCCATGGGTTTGTTCCCTTTCGGCCCCTCCTTTTTCTTCTGAGGTGTGGTTCAGAGAATTTTGTATTCTTTGTATTCGGACGTTACCAATCCTTTTGGACTGGATCCGCTACCTCGGAGTGGGGGTTTGGGGATCTGACTGCTCTGTTGAGTCTTGATCGTGTTCTTCCAGTTGCTACAAGTCTATGTGGCCTTGGGGATATCTGCCCTGCCTAGTAACTGAAGGCTTTGCGTTTGAATTCTGCTGTGGCAGCTTTCTATCCTGGTCCCTGCCTTCAGTGGGGGGTTCACTGTGTTTCATCCCTCCACTGGTTTCATAGGCTGCTGGTGTTGAATGTTCTTCTAAGGTCTGGATTTTTCCAGAATGAGTCTGGTCGATATTTTTCGGCCTTCTCTGTGGGATGGTCTTCCATGTTGGCTTAGGGTCAGCTTTGCTCCCTTGAGGCTGGAGTTCACGAGTTCCTATTCAGAGGTAGTTGTGTTTTTTTTCTAGATAGCCTTTTTTATCTGATAGGAAATATAGTTTGTTCTGATCCTTGTCTGCAGGCTCCGAATTTCTTCAGTTTTATATGCTACCTATGTTTGATTAGTTTTAGCGGTTGTATCCGCTAGACTATGGTACAGTGGAGAGCTTACGGCTTCCTTGGAGCACCATAAGTCATATGGTGTTGTGTCAGGGATCTGAGGGTAGACCTTGGTTCTTCTTGTGATCACCTTTTCAAAGTGTGGAGTTGATTTCTGGTCCTTGTCCTTCTAGAGAGTTAATTTCCCTGAGCGGTTGTCTTTAGCAACCTTGGGTTCGCTGTAGTTGTTTTTGAAGTTTTCTTACCTTAGTTGGTGGTCCTTTAGATATCTTATAGTCCTCCGTTCCCCCCCCCCCCTCGGGGGTAGGTGAAGGTTCTCTTCCTTCAGGTCGGGGGTTAGTTCTGTGTGATCAGAAAGCCTGCAGGATTTGGCTCCTCTGGGTTTTTTTTGTGCTCAATGGATTCTGAGTGGTCTCTAACACGGCCTTGTAGGTTGTTTAACTGATGGGCAGTTACTTGGTCTTTCAGGTTTTTAACCCCCTGTTTCTAAGTGTAACAGTTTTTTATTGGGTGTTGGGTGATTTCAGGCTGTGGTTGGTGCCCTTTGTTTGCATTCAGTGTCTTCTATAGCTTGGGTATTGTTTTCCCAAAACTAATGAATGCAGCTGTGGACTCTTCCTGTTTAAGAAGAAAAACTTTAAAATATGCTTACCTGATAATTTTCTTTTCTTCTGACAGGAAGAGTCTGCAGCTCCCTGCCCGCATTTTACCTATAGAGCGGCCGTATTTTGGTTTTTTATTCTTCTGGCACCTTTTTCACCCTGATATTTCTCCTATTGTTCCTTGTTCCCTTGGCAGAATGACTGGGGGATGAGGGAAGTCTTTGCCTCCTCCTGGTGGCGAGGTTCTGAATGTAATGAATGCAACTGTGGACTCTTCCCATCAGAAGAAAAGAAAATTATCAGGTAAGCATAAATTAAGGTAATTTAAAAGCAGTATCTCATTTGTTTTGATATATGTAGCCCTGCTTCGGTTTGGGTGGTCTTCCAAATCCGTCTTACTCTCAGTCACTGATTAGGATTACAAGAAAATTAAAGAAATACACTTGTGCTTTTTTATGTGGATAAGATGCTACTGTGCAGGAGAGATATCTTTTCTATGTTCCACGTGGCAGTGAGCAGCCTCGGGAGCCCACCCATAATGATTTTAATTGACTGGCTGTTTCATTCCAGCTTCAAAGTGGAAAATAGTACCAGAGTGTGTGGGCTATGCTTTATTTTTTATTTTGCTCATAGACACAATTTAATTAACCCAATGCTTAGGACTTATAAAATATTACTTGAACTGGTAAATTACAGTACATGAATCAGTTCTATGTCCTTTTTAAATGTTCTTGAACTATATTTTTATGCTTGACAAATCTTGTAATTCTGCTGTAAAGCATTAGGAGCACAGAGCTATAATCTCTGTACAGCCTATTTTTAATTGTGCTGTAATGGTAAAGCCAGCTGCCTTTTTAATTATCAGAGCATGATTAATCTTGAGTTGCTAAACATATGAATCCTCTTTATACTGTTAGCAGTAGATGTATTGTGGGTTCCAGCATAATTGAGATCCATTGTGCATCCAAGCATTGCAGTGTGTTGTGTAAGTCTTTGAAACTCTGTGGGGTCTGTCATGGCTTCTCTAGAAATTGTCATTAACCCCTTAATGACCACAGCACTTTTCCATTTTCTGTCCGTTTGGGACCAAGGCTATTTTTACATTTTTGCGGTGTTTGTGTTTAGCTGTAATTTTCATCTTACTCATTTACTGTACCCACACATATTATATACCGTTTTTCTCGCCATTAAATGGACTTTCTAAAGATACCATTATTTTCATCATATCTTATAATTTACTATAAAAAAAATTATAAAATATGAGGAAAAAATTGAAAAAAACACACTTTTTCTAACTTTGACCCCCAAAATCTGTTACACATCTACAACCACCAAAAAACACCCATGCTAAATAGTTTCTAAATTTTGTCCTGAGTTTAGAAATACCCAATGTTTACATCTTCTTTGCTTTTTTTGTAAGTTATAGGGCCATAAATACAAGTTGCACTTTGCTATTTCCAAACCATTATTTTTCAAAATTAGCGCTAGTTACATTAGAACACTAATATCTTTCAGGAATCTCTGAATATCCATTGACATGTATATAATTTTTTTTAGTAGACATCCCAAAGTATTGATCTAGGCCCATTTTGGTATATTTCATGCCACCATTTCACCGCCAAATGCGATTAAATACAAAAAATCGTTCACTTTTTTACAAATTTTTTCACAAACTTTTGGTTTCTCACTGAAATTATTTACAAACAGCTTGTGCAATTATGGCTTAAATGGTTGTAAATTCTTCTCTGGGATCCCCTTTGTTCAGAAATAGCAGACATATATGGCTTTGGCGTTGCTTTTTAGTAATTAGAAGGCTGCTAAATGCCACTGCGCACTACACGTATATTATGCCCAGCAGTGAAGGGGTTAATTATGGAGCATGTAGGGAGCTTCTAGGGTTAATTTTAGATTTAGTGTAGTGTAGTAGACAACCCCAAGTATTGATCTAGGCCCATTTTGGTATATTTCATGCCACCATTTCACCGCCAAACGCGATCAAATTAAAAAAAACATTAAATTTTTCACAATTTTAGGTTTCTCACTGAAATCATTTACAAACAGCTTGTGCAATTATGGCACAAATGGTTGTAAATGCTTCTCTGGGATCCCCTTTGTTCAGAAATAGCAGACATATATGGCTTTGGCGTTGCTTTTTGGTAATTAGAAGGCCGCCAAATGCCGCTGCATTTCACACGTGTATTATGGCTAGCAGTGAAGGGGTTAATTATGTAGCTTGTAGGGAGCTTGCAGGGTTAATTTTAGCTTTAGTGTAGAGCTCAGCCTCCCACCTGAAACATGAGACCCCCTGATCTCTCCCAAACAGCTCTCTTCCCTCCCCCACCCCCCAATTGTCCCCGCCATCTTAAGTACTGGCAGAAACTCTGCCAGTACTAAAATAAAAGCTATATTTGGGGTTTTTTTTAATTTTTTTTAGCATATTTACATATGCTGCTGTGTAGGATCCCCCCTTAGCCCCCAGCCTTACTGATCCCCCACCAAAGAGCTCTCTAACCCTCCCCCTCTGCCTTAATGGGCGCCCTCTTGGGTACTGGCAGCTGTCTGCCAGTACCCAGTTTAGTGAATAATGTGCCTTTTTTTTTAAATAAAAACCCTTTTCTGCAGTGTAGCTTCCCCCCCCCCCCAAGATCAACCCCCCACCCCCTTCCACATCTTTTAGCTGTTATTTACAGCTTTCAAAAAAGTTAATTCAAGTACTTGATTTTTCTGTAGTGTAGCGGTTCCCTCCCGCTCCCGCCCCGTGCACGCGCCCGCCCCCCCCCCCCCCGTGCACGCGCGCGCTCCCGTGCGCGCTCCCGCCCCCGATCCCGCCCCCCTCCACTCCACTGGGCACATCGATGGCCGCCCACCCGCCTCCCAGACTTGCTCCCACCCACCAACGATACCGGCCACCGATGTCCGGTGCAGAGAGGGCCACAGAGTGGCTCTCTCTGCATCGGATGGCCAAGGGGGGTTATTGCAGGATGCCTCCATATCGAGGCATCACTGCAATAACCGGAAAGCAGCTGGAAGCGAGCAGGATCGCTTCCAGCTGCTTTCCACACCGAGGACGTGCAGGGTACGTTCTCAGGCATTAACTGCCTTTTTTTTGAGGACGTACCCTGCACGTCCTCGGTCGTTAAGGGGTTAAACATCCTAAAAGACATTTTTTTTGTGTCTATGAAAAAATACATGTAATGCTACTGCAGATGATTTTACTGCAATACCTGAAACTCATTTTACCTTTACAATATAATATAGTTCAGAATGGTTGTAAATTTGTATTGAAAAAAGTGAAAACACTTAGGAATTCTTTGTATCCATCTTCTACCTACAGTGTCAAATAATTTGTGGCTAACACAAAGGAAAGGTTGCAATAGGTGTTGTGGAACTAGATGTAAAATTTGTTCACACATCATTCAGGGCCACACATTCCAATCATCGGTTCTAAAAGGACCAGTTCACTCAATGTAGAAAAACTCATTATCAACAATATTGCTTTACCAATTAAATGAAAGAACACTGAATAATTATGGTTTGTGAAATATATATTATTTCTCTTGTAGTGTATCCAGTCCACGGATCATCCATTACTTGTGGGATATTCTCCTTCCCAACAGGAAGTTGCAAGAGGATCACCCACAGCAGAGCTGCTATATAGCTCCTCCCCTCACTGCCATATCCAGTCATTCTCTTGCAACTCTCAACTAAGATGGAGGTCGTAAGAGGACTGTGGTGTTTTATGCTTAGTTTATTTCTTCAATCAAAAGTTTGTTATTTTTAAATGGTACCGGAGTGTACTGTTTATCTCAGGCAGTATTTAGAAGAAGAATCTGCCTGCGTTTTCTATGATCTTAGCAGAAGTAACTAAGATCCTTTGCTGTTCTCACATATTCTGAGGAGTGAGGTAACTTCAAAGGGGGAATAGTGTGCAGGTTTTCCTGCAATAAGGTATGTGCAGTTAAAATATTCTTCTAGGGATGGAATTTGCTAGAAAATGCTGCTGATACCGAAGTAATGTAAGTAAAGCCTTAAATGCAGTGATAGCGACTGGTATCAAGCTTATTAATAGAGATACATACTCTTATAAAAGTGTATTTTAAAACGTTTGCTGGCATGTTTAATCGTTTTTTACATATGTTTGGTGATAAAACTTATTGGGGCCTAGTTTTTTCCACATGGCTGGCTTGAATTTTGCCTAGAAACAGTTCCCTGAGGCTTCCCACTGTTGTAATATAAGTGGGAGGGGCCTATTTTAGCGTTTTTTTTTGCACAGCAAAAATTACAGACACAGACATCCAGCTTCTTCCTGCATTATCCAGGACTTCTCTGAACAGCTCAAAAGGCTTCAAAAGTCGTATTGAGGGAGGTAAAAAGCCACAGTAGAGCTGTGGCAGTTGTTGTGACTGTTTAAAAAACGTTTTTGTCATTTGTTATTCCGTTTTTGGTATTAAGGGGTTAATCATCCATTTGCAAGTGGGGGCAATGCTCTGCTAACTTATTACATACACTGTAAAAATTTCGTTAGTGTAACTGCATTTTTTCACTGTTATTTCAAAATTTGGGAAAATTTGTGTTTCTTAAAGGCGCAGTAACATTTTTTATATTGCTTGTAAACTTGTTTTAAAGTGTTTTCCAAGCTTGCTAGTCTCATTGCTAGTCTGTTTAAACATGTCTGACACAGGGGAACCTACTTGTTCATTATGTTTGAAAGCCATGGTGGAGCCCCATAGGAGAATGTGTACTAAATGTATTGATTTCACCTTAAACAGTAAAGATCAGTCTTTATCTATAAAAGAATTATCACCAGAGGGTTCTGTCGAGGGGGAATTTATGCCGACTAACTCTCCCCACGTGTCAGACCCTTCGCCTCCCACTCAGGGGACGCACGCTAATATGGCGCCAATTACATCAGGGACGCCCATAGCGATTACCTTGCAGGACATGGCTGCAATCATGAATAATACCCTGTCAGAGGTATTATCTAGATTGCCTGAATTAAGAGGCAAGCGCGATAGCTCTGGGGTTAGGAGAGATACAGAGCGCGCAAATGCTGTTAGAGCCATGTCTGATACTGCTTCACAGTATGCAGAACATGAGGACGGAGAGCTTCAGTCTGTGGGTGACATCTCTGACTCGGGGAAACCTGATTCAGAGATTTCTAATTTTAAATTTAAGCTTGAGAACCTCCGTGTATTGCTTGGGGAGGTATTAGCTGCTCTGAATGACTGTAACACAGTTGCAATTCCAGAGAAATTGTGTAGGCTGGATAGATACTATGCGGTTCCGGTGTGTACTGACGTTTTTCCTATACCTAAAAGGCTTACAGAAATCATTAGCAAGGAGTGGGATAGACCCGGTGTGCCCTTTTCCCCACCTCCTATATTTAGAAAAATGTTTCCAATAGACGCCACTACACGGGACTTATGGCAGACGGTCCCTAAGGTGGAGGGAGCAGTTTGTACTTTAGCAAAGCGTACCACTATCCCGGTTGAGGACAGTTGTGCTTTTTCAGATCCAATGGATAAAAAAATTGGAGGGTTACCTTAAGAAAATGTTTATTCAACAAGGTTTTATTTTACAGCCCCTTGCATGCATTGCGCCTGTCACTGCTGCGGCGGCATGCTGGTTTGAGGAACTGGAAGAGGCCATCCAGACAGCTCCATTGAATGAAATTATTGACAAGCTTAGAACGCTTAAGCTAGATAACTCATTTGTTTCTGATGCCATTGTTCATTTGACTAAACTAACGGCTAAGAATTCCGGATTCGCCATCCAGGCGCGTAGGGCGCTATGGCTTAAATCCTGGTCAGCTGACGTGACTTCAAAGTCTAAATTACTCAACATTCCTTTCAAGGGGCAGACCTTATTCGGGCCTGGCTTGAAGGAAATTATTGCTGACATTACTGGAGGCAAGGGTCATACCCTTCCTCAGGACAGGGCCAAATCAAAGGCCAAACAGTCTAATTTTTGTGCCTTTCGAAATTTCAAGGCAGGAGCAGCATCAACTTCCTCCGCTTCAAAACAAGAGGGAACTGTGGCTCATTCCAGACAGGCCTGGAAACCTAACCAGTCCTGGAACAAGGGCAAGCAGGCCAGAAAGCCTGCTGCTGCCCCCAAGACAGCATGAAGGAACGGCCCCCTATCCGGAAACGGATCTAGTGGGGGGCAGACTTTCTCTCTTCACCCAGGCGTGGGCAAGAGATGTTCAGGATCCCTGGGCGTTGGAGATTATATCTCAGGGATATCTTCTGGACTTCAAAGCTTCTCCTCCACAAGGGAGATTTCATCTTTCAAGGTTATCAGCAAACCAGATAAAGAAAGAGGCATTCCTAAGCTGTGTGCAAGACCTCCTAGTAATGGGAGTGATCCATCCAGTTCCGCGGACGGAACAAGGACAGGGATTTTATTCAAATCTGTTTGTGGTTCCCAAGAAAGAGGGAACCTTCAGACCAATCTTGGATCTAAAGATCTTAAACAAATTCCTCAGTTCCATCATTCAAAATGGAAACTATTCGGACCATCCTACCCATGATCCAAGAGGGTCAGTACATGACCACAGTGGACTTAAAGGATGCCTACCTTCACATACCGATTCACAAAGATCATCATCGGTTCCTAAGGTTTTCCTTTCTAGACAGGCATTACCAATTTGTAGCTCTTCCCTTCGGGTTGGCCACTGCCCCGAGAATTTTTACAAAGGTTCTGGGCTCACTTCTGGCGGTTCTAAGACCGCAAGGCATAGCGGTGGCTCCGTATCTAGACGACATCCTGATACAGGCGTCAAGCTTTCAAATTGCCAAGTCTCATACAGAGATAGTTCTGGCATTTCTGAGGTCGCATGGGTGGAAAGTGAACGTGGAAAAGAGTTCTCTATCACCACTCACAAGAGATTCCTTCCTAGGGACTCTTATAGATTCTGTAGAGATGAAAATTTACTTGACGGAGTCCAGGTTATCAAAACTTCTAAATGCTTGCCGTGTCCTTCATTCCATTCCACGCCCGTCAGTGGCTCAGTGCATGGAAGTAATCGGCTTAATGGTAGCGGCAATGGACATAGTGCCATTTGCGCGCCTGCATCTCAGACCGCTGCAATTATGCATGCTAAGTCAGTGGAATGGGGATTACTCAGATTTGTCCCCTCTACTAAATCTGGATCAATAGACCAGAGATTCTCTTCTCTGGTGGCTTTCTCGGGTCCATCTGTCCAAGGGTATGACCTTTCGCAGGCCAGATTGGACGATTGTAACAACAGATGCCAGCCTTCTAGGTTGGGGCGCAGTCTGGAACTCCCTGAAGGCTCAGGGATCGTGGACTCAGGAGGAGAAACTCCTCCCAATAAATATTTTGGAGTTAAGAGCAATATTCAATGCTCTTCTAGCTTGGCCTCAGTTAGCAACACTGAGGTTCATCAGATTTCAGTCGGACAACATCACGACTGTGGCTTACATCAACCATCAAGGGGGAACCAGGAGTTCCCTAGCGATGTTAGAAGTCTCAAAGATAATTTGCTGGGCAGAGTCTCACTCTTGCCACCTGTCAGCGATCCACATCCCAGGCGTAGAGAACTGGGAGGCGGATTTTCTAAGTCGTCAGACTTTTCATCCGGAGGAGTGGGAACTCCATCCGGAGGTGTTTGCTCAACTGGTCCATCGTTGGGGCAAACCAGAACTGGATCTCATGGCGTCTCGCCAGAACGCCAAGCTTCCTTGTTACGGATCCAGGTCCAGGGACCCGGGAGCAACGCTGATAGATGCTCTAGCAGCTCCTTGGTTCTTCAACCTGGCCTATGTGTTTCCACCGTTTCCTCTGCTCCCTCGACTGATTGCCAAAATCAAACAGGAGAGAGCATCGGTGATTCTGATAGCGCCTGCGTGGCCACGCAGGACCTGGTATGCAGACCTAGTGGACATGTCATCTCTTCCACCATGGACTCTGCCTCTGAGGCAGGACCTTCTAATACAAGGTCCTTTCAATCATCCAAATCTAATTTCTCTGAGACTGACTGCATGGAGATTGAACGCTTGATTCTATCAAGGCGTGGCTTCTCCGAGTCAGTCATTGATACCTTAATACAGGCTCGGAAGCCTGTCACCAGGAAAATCTACCATAAGATATGGCGTAAATATCTTTATTGGTGTGAATCCAAGAGTTACTCATGGAGTAAGGTTAGGATTCCTAGGATATTGTCCTTTCTCCAAGAGGGTTTTGACAAAGGCTTATCAGCTAGTTCTTTAAAAGGACAGATCTCTGCTCTGTCTATTCTTTTGCACAAGCGTCTGGCATAAGTTCCAGACGTCCAGGCATTTTGTCAGGCTTTGGTTAGGATTAAGCCTGTGTTTAAAACTGTTGCTCCCCCGTGGAGCTTAAACTTGGTTCTTAGAAACATAGATATTGACGGCAGATAAGAGCCATAGGCCCAGCAAGTCTGCCCGACCTTACCTAACAGTATAAACTTATCTAGTTCGTAGGATAGCCCTATGCTTGTCCCATGCATTTTTAAAGTCCCCCACAGTGTTTGTTGCTACTACCTCTTGAGGAAGTTTATTCCATAAATCAATCACTCTTTCTGTAAAGAAGTGCTTCCTCAAATTACTTCTGAATCTACTACCCTTTAGCTTGAGCTCATGACCCCTTGTTCTTGAATTTTCCATTTTATGTAAAATACCCACAGCCTCAGTTTTACTAAACCCTTTAATGTACTTGAAAGTTGCTATCATATCACCTCTTTCCCTTCTCTCCTCTAAGCTATACATATTTAGGTCATTGAGCCTATCCTGGTAAGTTTTATTTTTTAGACCATGTACCATTTTGGTAGCCCTCCTTTGCACAGATTCAAGTTTGTTAATATCCTTCTGAAGATATGGTCTCCAGAACTGCACACAATACTCAAGATGAGGCCTAACTAATGATCTATAAAGTGGCATAAGAACCTTACTATTTCTGCTGCAAATACCTCTACCAATACATCCAAGCATTCTGCTAGCCTTACTCGCTGCATTACTACATTGTTTACTAAGTTTTAAATCATCTGAAATAATAATTCCCAAGTCCTGTTCCTCGTCTGTAACAGTCAGTAAAGTGTCATTGAGTCTGTAATTAACATTTGGATTTTTCTTCCCTAAATGCATTATTTTACACTTTGCTGTGTTAAACTTTAGACCCCAGTCATTTGTCCAATCCTCCAATTGTTGTATATCACTTCTCATTTTGTCTACCCCCCCTGGAACATCCACTCTGTTGCAAATTTTTGTATCATCTGCAAAGAGACATACTTTCCCCTGTAGCCCTTTGCTGATATCGCAGATAAATATGTTAAACAAAACAGGCCCCAGAACTGACCCCTGAGGAACACCACTAGTAACAGCCCCCTCTGCTGAATGAACTCCATTTACTAAGACACTTTGTTTTCTGTCCTTAAGCCAGCATTCCACCCAGTTCACAATTTTTGAATCTAGACCAAGGAGATATAGTTTGTGAATAAGTTTATTGTGTGGGACGGTGTCAAATGCTTTGCTGAAATCTAGATATGCTACATCAACTGCTCCTCCCTTGTCTAATACTTTTGTTACATAATCAAAGAAGTCAATTAGATTAGTCTGACATGATCTCCCTGAAGTAAAACCATGCTGATTTTGGTCCTCTAAATTGTTTGTCTTTATGTAAGTCATAATTCTTTCTTTTAAGAGGCTTTCCATTAATTTCCCTACTACTGAAGTTAAACTAACTGGCCTGTAGTTGCCAGATTCTTCTCTACTGCCCTTTTTATGAAGGGGTATTACATTTGCTATTCTCCAATCATCTGGGGACAGCTCCTGTTAATAGTGACTGATTAAACAGATCAGTTAATGGGACAGTTAGCACTGACCGAAGTTCTTTTAAAACCCTTGGATGAATATTATCAGGACCCACTGCCTTTGTAACATTTATTTTTGATAATGCTAACATAACCTCATCCTCTGTAAAAAGATTACTGTTAAGCTTGTTTCTATTTTGCGTTGCATCCCTTAATGTAGACATTGTATCTTAAAGTTCTTCAGGGAGTTCCGTTTGAACCCCTTCATTCCATTGATATTAAACTTTTATCTTGGAAAGTTCTGTTTTTGATGGCTATTTCCTCCGCTCGAAGAGTCTCTGAGTTATCTGCCTTACATTGTGATTCTCTTTATCTGATTTTTCATTCAGACAAGGTAGTTCTGCGTACCAAACCTGGGTTTTTACCTAAGGTGGTTTCTAACAGGAATATCAATCATCTGCCCTGTTTGTCGTTTACTCTGGACAGAGGAGAGGTCAGAAAGCTTTGGCAACCTCTCTCTCCTTTTGGCTTCGGAGCATAATACGCTTAGCCTATGAGACTGCTGGACAGCAGCCCCCTGAAAGGATTACAGCTCATTCTACTAGAGCTGTGGCTTCCACCTGGGCCTTTAAAAATGAGGCCTCTGTTGAACAGATTTGCAAGGCTGCGACTTGGTCTTCGCTTCACACCTTTTCAAAATTTTACAAATTTGACACTTTTGCTTCTTCGGAGGCTGTTTTTGGGAGAAAGGTTCTACAGGCAGTGGTTCCTTACGTTTAAGTTCCTGCCTTGTCCCTCCCATCATCCATGTACTTTAGCTTTGGTATTAGTATCCCACAAGTAATGGATGATCCGTGGACTGGATACACTTAACAAGAGAAAACATAATTTATGCTTACCTGATAAATTTATTTCTCTTGTAGTGTATCCAGTCCACGGCCCGCCCTGTCCTTTTAAGGCAGGTCTAAATTTTAATTAAACTACAGTCACCACTGCACCCTATGGTTTCTCCTTTCTCTGTTTGTTTCGGTCGAATGACAGGATATGGCAGTGAGGGGAGGAGCTATATAGCAGCTCTGCTGTGGGTGATCCTCTTGCAACTTCCTGTTGGGAAGGAGAATATCCCACAAGTAATGGATGATCCGTGGACTGGATACACTACAAGAGAAATAAATTTATCAGGTAAGCATAAATTATGTTTTTTACCTTTTTAATCACCTTGTGTGTGTTAAAGCTCGCCGACTCTGGAACACCCAGATAAAAGGGTTGTGCTTGCAAAACTCCTACCCCGCCCTGTGACCTATCAAATCGTTTTTTCAATTTTATGCAAAATAGCTTTTTTCTCTTGTAAGATGTATCGAGTCCATACTTGTGGGCAGTGTTTCCTCTAAGGCCAGTATTGTGTGCAGCCCAGCAGTGAAACAGTTAATAAGGGAAACACACCTTGCAGTCTGCATTATGCAGTGTTTGCTAATTGCTGTAATTAACTGTTTCACTGCTGGGCAGCTCACAAAACTGGCTTTAGAGGGAACACTGCTTTTGGGATATTCTCCTTCCCTACAGGAAGTGGCAAAGAGAGCACCCACAGCAGAGCTGTCTATATAGCTCCTCCCTTAGCTCCACCCCCCAGTCATTCTCTTTGCCTACTCTAAGTACTAGGAAGGGCAGAGTGAGTGTGGTGACAAAAATGTTAGTTTTTATTTTCTCAAGCAAAAGTTTGTTATTTTAAATGGTACCGGTGTGTACTATTTACTCTCTGGCAGAAAAGGATGAAGATTTCTGCAAGGAGGATGATGATCTTAGCATTTGGTAACTAAGATCCATTGCTGTTCCCACTGAGGCTGAAGAGTACAGGAAACTTCAGCTGAGGAACGGTTTTGCAGTCTCTACTGCACTGAGGTATGTTCAGTCAATTTTTCTAGAAAGACAAGATATTTCAAGAAAAGGGCTGACATTATCCCCATGAGGGGAAGGGTAAGCTTTAATCAGACACTTAGGGTAGTATTATAAGCTTGCATAAGGGCTAAGTTACTGCTGGTTGACACTTATAGGTTTTAAACAGACGTTTTTGATAGATTTGAGAAAAACGTTTTTTTTGGGACTTTTATTTAGGGGTTCATTTGGCTTATATTGGAAGGTTTTTATACCACATGGCTATGTTTTTAACACTTGAGATGTTAATTTAAGGTCCCTCAGACATCGTGTATGAGGTGGGCGGGGCCTAATTTTGCGCCTTAGTTGCGCATTTGTTTTTACTTCTGGATAGCAATAGGGGTTAATCTCATTCTTACTAGTGGTGCAACCTTACTAAGGCTTGCTACATATGCTGTAAAAGATTCGTAAGATTTGTGATATTTTTAAGCAGTTTTGCAGAAAGTGTACATGTTTTTTTCTCTTAAAGGCACAGTACCGTTTTTTTGAAAGTGTTGTTTTTCATTAAATTAAAGTGTTCTCCAAGCTTGCTTGTTGCATTACTAGCCTGTTTAACATGTCTGACATCAAGGAAAATCCTTGTTCAATGTGTTTAGAAGCCATGTGGAACCCCCTCTCAGAATGTGTCCACTTGCACTGATATGTCTATAAATTATAAAGAGCATATTTAGCACTTAAAAATAATGCCATAGATGATTCTCAGACAGAAGGGAATGAGGATTTGCCATCTAGCTCTCCCCAAATGTCACAACCAGTAACGCCCGCACAAGTGACGCCAAGTACCTCTAGTGCGTCTAATTCATTTACTTTACAAGACATGGCCACAGTTATGAATACATCCCTCACTGAGGTTTTATCTAAACTGCCTGATTTGCAAGGAAAGCGTGACAGCTCTGGGTTAAGAACATATGCTTAGCCGTCTGACGCTTTAGTAGCCGTATCTGATATACCCTCACAATGTTCTGAGGTAGGGATAAGGGATTTGTTATCTGAGGGAGATATTTCTGATTCAGGAAAGACGCTCCCTCAGACAGATTCTGATATGACGGCCTTTAAATTTAAGCTTGAACACCTCCGCTTATTGCTCAGGGAGGTATTAACGACTCTAGATGATTGTGACCCTATAGTAGTCCCAGAGAAATTGTGCAAAATGGACAAATATTTAGAGGTTCCTGTTTACACTGATGTTTTTCCAGTCCCTAAGAGGATTGTGAATATTGTTACTAAGGAGTGGGATAGACCAGGTATTCCGTTCGCTCCCCCTCCTGTTTTAAGAAAATGTTTCCCATATCTGACACCATGCGGGACTCCATGGCAGACAGTTCCTAAGGTGGAGGGAGCTATTTCTACTCTGGCTAAGCGTACAACTATACCTATCGAAGACAGTTGTGCTTTCAAAGATCCTAGTGGATAAAAAATTAGAGGGCCTCCTTAAGAAAAATTTTTGTTCATCAAGGTTTTCTTCTCCAACCTATTGCGTGCATTGTTTCCTGTAACTACTGCAGCTGCTTTCTGGTTTGAGGCTCTAGAAGATGCTCTTCAGATGGAGACTCCATTAGAGGAGATTATGGACAGAATTAAGGCCCTTAAGTTGGCTAATTCTTTCATGAAAGATGCCGCTTTCCCACTGGCTAAATTAGCGGCAAAGAATTCAGGTTTTGCTATTTTAGCACGCAGAGCATTATGGCTTAAGTCCTGGTCTGCGGATGTGTCATCAAAATCGAAACTTTTGAACATCCCTTTCAAAGGAAAGACCCTATTCGGGCCTGAACTGAAAGAGATTATTTCAGACATCACTGGAGGGAAAGGCCATGCCCTCCCTCAGGATAAAACAAATAAAATGAGGACCAAACTAAATAATTTTCGTTCCTTTCGGAACTTCAAGGGTGGTCCCGCTTCAGCTTCCTCTGCTGCAAGGCAAGAGGGGAATTTTGCCCAATCCAAGTCAGTCTGGAGACCTAACCAGGCTTGGAACAAGGGTAAACAGGCCAAGAAGCCTGCAGCTGCCTCTAAGACAGCATGAAGGTGTAGCCCCCGATCCGGGACCGGATCTAGTAGGGGGCAGACTCTCTCTCTTCGCTTAGGCTTGGGCAAGAGATGTTCACGATTCCTGGGCTTTAGAAATTGTGTCCCAGGGATATCTTCTGGACTTCAAAGACTCCCCCCCCCCCCCCCCCCCCCCCGGGAGAGATTTCACATTTCTCAATTGTCTGCAAACCAGACAAAGAGAGAGGCGTTCTTATGCTGTGTAGAAGACCTACATACCATGGGAGTGATCCGCCCAGTTCCAAAAGAGGAACAAGGGCTAGGGTTTTACTCAAACCTGTTTGTGGTTCCCAAAAAAGAGGGAACTTTCAGACCAATCTTGGATCTCAAAATTCTAAACAAATTCATAAGAGTACCATCATTCAAGATGGAGACTATTCGGACCATTCTACCAATGATCCAGGAGGGTCAATATATGACTACCGTGGACTTACAGGATGCGTATCTACACATCCCTATTCACAGAGATCATCATCAATTCCTCAGATTTGCCTTTCTGGACAGGCATTTCCAGTTCGTGGCCCTTCCCTTCGGGTTGGCCACGGCTCCCAGAATTTTCACAAAAGTGCTAGGGTCCCTTTTGGCGGTGCTAAGCCGCGGGCATAGCAGTGGCGCCTTATCTAGACGACATCTTAATTCAGGTGTCGACTTTCCAATTAGCCAAGTCTCACACGGACATCGTGTTGGCTTTTCTGAGATCTCACGGGTGGAAGGTGAACATAAAAAAGAGTTCTCTCTTCCTTCTCACAAGAGTTTCCTTCCTAGGGACTCTGATAGACTCGGTAGAAATTAAAATATTTCTGACGGAGGTCAGAAAATCAAAACTCTTAACCACTTGCCGAGCTCTTCATTCCATTCCTTGGCCATTCAGTGGCTCAGTGCATGGAGGTAATCGGACTCATGGTAGCGGCAATGGACATAGTTCCTTTGCCCGCTTACACTCAGACCACTGCAACTATGCATGCTCAAACAGTGGAATGGGGGATTATGTCAGATTTATCTCCTCAAATAAATCTGGACCAGGAGACCAGAGATTCTCTTCTCTGCTGGTTGTCTCAGGATCACCTGTCTCAGGGAATGTGTTTCCCGCAGGCCAGAGTGGCTCATAGTAACGACAGATGCCAAGCCTACTAGGCTGGGGTGCAGTCTGGAACTCCCTGAAAGCACAGGGCTTATGGTCTCAGGAGGAAACTCTCCTCCCGATAAACATTCTAGAACTGAGAGCGATATTCAATGCGCTTCAGGCGTGGCCTCAGCTTGCTGCGGCCAAATTCATCAGATTTCAGTCGGACAACATCACAACTGTAGCTTATATCAATCATCAAGGAGGAACACGGAGTTCTCTAGCGATGATGGAGGTGACCAAAATAATCCGATGGGCGGAGGATCACTCTTGCCATCTCTCAGCAATCCATATCCAGGAGTAGAGAACTGGGAGGCGGATTTCCTAAGTCGTCAGACTTTTCATCCGGGGGAGTGGGAGCTCCATCTGGAGGTATTTGCCCAGCTGACTCAGCTATGGGGCACACCAGAATTGGATCTGATGGCGTCCCGGCAGAATGCCAAACTTCCTTGTTACGGGTCCAGGTCCCGGGATCCCCAGACGGTACTGATAGATGCTCTAGATCAGTGATTTTTAACCTTTTTTTTGCTGTGGCACACTTTTTTACATTAAAAAATCCTGTGGCACACCACCATCCCAAAATTTAAAAAAAATCACACATTGTAGCCTAATACAGCAAATATATATAAACATACGCACAAACACACGCATACTGTATGTATTGTGCTGTTATGCCATGCCTCCTACAAACTACCCCTGCACTGGGAGCAAAAAACAAGCAAAGTTTAAAAAATATGTGTCACTGTTGTCAGTCTGCCGTGGCACACCTGAGGATCTCTCACGGCACACTAGTGTGCCACGGCACACTGGTTGAAAAACACTGCTCTAGATGATCTAGCAGTACCCTGGTCCTTCAATCTGGCCTATGTATTTCCGCCGTTTCCTCTCCTTCCACGTCTGGTTGCCAGAATCGAGCAGGAGAGGGCTTCGGTGATTCTGATAGCACCTGCGTGGCCACGCAGGACTTGGTATGCAGACCTAGTGGACATGTCATCAGTTCCACCGTGGTCTCTGCCAATGAGGCAGGACCTTCTAATCCAAGGTCCATTCACACATCCAAATCTAATTTCTCTGCGTCTGACTGCTTGGAGATTGAACGCCTGATTCTATCAAAGCGTGGTTTCTCTGAGTCGGTCATTGATACCCTGATTCAAGCTAGAAAACCTGTCACCAGGAGATTTATCATAAGATTTGGCGCAAATATTTTTATTGGTGTGAATCCAAGGGTTACTCATGGAGTAAGATTAGGATTCCTAGAATATTGTCTTTTCTCCAAGAAGGATTGGAGAAGGGATTATCAGCTAGTTCGTATAAAAGGACAAATATCTGCTTTATCTATTCTTTTACACAAAAGTCTGGCAGATGTCCAGACGTTCAAGCATTTAGTCAGGCCTTGATCAGGATCAAGCCTGTATTTAAACCTGTTTGCTCCATCATGGAGCCTAAACTTAGTTCTTAAAGTTCTTCAATGGGTTCCGTTTGAACATATGCCGCTTCTATCTTGGAAAGTTTTGTTTTTAGTCAGCTATCTCTTCGGCTCGAAGAGTTTCTGAATTATTTGCTTTACAGTGTGATTCACCTTACCTTGTTTTCCATGCAGATAAGGTGGTTTTACGTACCAAACCTGGGTTTCTTCCTAAGGTTGTTTCTAATAGGAATATCAATCAGGAGATTGTTGTTTCTTCACTGTGTCCTAATCCTTCCTCAAAGAAGGAATGTCTGTTGCACAATCTTGATGTGTTCGTGCTTTAAAGTTCTACTTACAAGCAACTAAAGATTTCTGGCAAACATCTTCATTGTTTGTTGTTTATTCTGGTAAACGGAGAGGTCAAAAGGCTACGGCTACCTCCTCTTTCCTTTGGCTGAAAAGCATCATCCGTTTGGCTTATGAGACTGCTGGACAGCAGCCTCCTGAAAGAATTACTGCACATTCTACTAGAGCAGTGGCTTCCACATGGGCTTTTAAAAATGAAGCTTCTGTTGAACAGATTTGTAAGGCGGCGACTTCGCTTCATACTTTTTCCAAATTTTACAAATTCGATACTTTTGCTTCTTCGGAGGCTATTTTTGGGAGAAAGGTTCTACAAGCAGTGGTGCCTTCCGTTTAAGGTCCCTGTCTTGTCCCTCCCTTCATACGTGTCCTAAAGCTTTGGTATTGGTATCCCACAAGTATGGATGAATCCGTGGACTCGATACATCTTACAAGAGAAAACATAATTTATGCTTACCTGATAATTTATTACTCTTGTGATGTATCGAGTCCATGGCCCGCCCTGTTTATTAAGACAGGCAGTAATTTTTATTTAAAAAACTTCAGTCACCACTGCACCCTATAGTTTCTCCTTTTTCTTCACTTAGCCTTCGGTCGAATGAACTGGGGGGGTGGAGCTAAGGGAGGAGCTATATAGACAGCTCTGCTGTGGGTGCTCTCTTTGCCACTTCCTGTAGGGAAGGAGAATGTCCACAAAGTATGGATGAATCCGTGGACTCGATACATCACAAGAGAAATAAATTTATCAGGTAAGCATAAATTTATGTTTTTTCTACTCAGCATGCGCAATTGTCAGAGAAGAGCGTCCTCTACATCAAGTAAGTGTGCGCACGTGATCGGCGGCTCGCTTGCACCGGAATCTAAGTTTCTTTCATGTAATTGGCAAGAGTCCCATGAGCTAGTGACGTATGGGATATACATTCCTACCAGGAGGGGCTAAGTTTTCCCAAACCTCAAATGCCTACAAATACACCGCCCATTGCACCCACAATTCATTTTTCTACGTTGATATGCGCTTCTCAGCATGCTGAAGCCCTGTTCCTCTCAGAGTGCAGTGAATGACAGAGGGATGTGAAGGGAGTATTACCTATTGAATACAATGGTCATCCTAACGGAGATCTATTTCATAGGTTCTCTGTTATTGGTCGTAGAGATTCATCTCCTACCTCCCTTTTTAGATCGACGATATACTCTTATATACCATTACCTCTACTGATTCTTTTTCAGTACTGGTTTGGCTATCTACTTTATGTAGTAGGAGTGTTCTTTTGGTAAGTTGTTCTTCTTTTATTTAAGACACTCTCAGCTATGGTTTGGCACTTTATATGTAAAGTTCTAAATATATGTTTTGTACTTATATTTGCCATGATCAGGTTAATCAGTATATTTCCTTCTTACAGACTGTCAGTTTCATTTTGGGAAATGCATATTAAAAAAAAAATGTAAAAAAAAATTCTTACCTGAAAATTTTCAAATTGACTCTCTAAATTGCGGTCTGTTTAGCTTGCGCGGAGCGCAAAATGCTATAATTTATTGCGTCATTTTTGGCACGAGACTTTTTTGGCGAGGAGAAATATGTTTGTTGACGTAATATCGTCAATTCCGGCGTCTAGTTGGCGCCGAGAGTTTTCACGTAGTTGCGTCATCTATGACGCTTGTGTTTGTTGCAGACGTTTCTTGCCGCCAAAAAATATTTTGTCAGTTGTGGGAGTCATACTTGGCGACAGATTTCTGACACTTATTTAAGTCCTTATTTCATTTTGCTTCTGGTTTCCAGAGGTTTATTTTGTTTGCATTTTTTTCCCATTACTGAAACTGTTATATTAGGAAATTGATAATTTTGCTTTATATGTTGTTTTTTCTTTTACATATTGCAAGATGTCTCAAACTGACCCTGTTCAGAATCTACTATGGAATCCTGCTGCCTGATGTCGGTTTCTACCAAAGCTAGTGCATTTGTTGTAAACTTGTGGTAACTCTTCTCCGGCTGTAGTTTGTGTTAGTTGTAATGATAAACTTTGAAACGCAGACAATATTTCCATAGTAGTAATCCATTACCTGTTGTTGTTCCTTCAACATCTAATGTTCAGGATATTCCTGTTAATGGGAGATTTGTTTCTAATTCTTTCAGAAGGCCTCTGTCTGTTATACCCACCTTCTAATAAACGTAAAAGGTCTTTTAAAACTTCTCATAATTTCAATGAATTTTTAAATGACCGACAGCATTCTGATTTATCTATCTCTGATGAGGATCTATCTGGTTCAGAAGATTCTGCCTCAGATATTGACACTGACCAATCTTCATACTTATTTAAAATAGAGTATATTCGTTCCTTATTAAAGGAGGTGTTGATTGCATTAAATATGGAGGAGACTAGTCCCTTGATATTAAAACCAGTAACCGTTTAAAATTCGGTTTTAAACCTCATGTAGTTATTCCAGAGGTTTTTCCAGTTCCTGATGCTCTTTCAGATTAAATTTTCAAGGAATGGAATAGACTGGGTACTTCATTTACTCCTTCTTCAAGGTTTAAGAAACCTGTATCCTTTGCCGACTGATAGATTGGAGTTTTGGAAAAGATCCTCAAAGTTGATAGGGCCATCTCTACTCTTGCAAGCGTACTACTATTTCCTACGGCAGATAGTACTTCTTTTAAAGATCCTTTAGATAGGAAGCTTGAATCTTATCTAAGGAAGGCTTAATTTTTGTTCAGGTCATCTTCTTTGGCCTGCTATTTCTTGGCTGATGTTGCTGCTGCTTCAACTTTTGGTTGGAAACATTAGTGCAACAAGTACCAGATCATAATGTGTATAGCCTTGTTAAGCTAATTCAACATGCTAATAATTTCATTTGTGATGCCATTTTTGATATCATTAGAATTGATGTCAGATATATGTCTTTAGCTATTTTAGCTATAAGAGCTTTTATGGCTTAAATCTTGGAATGCTGATATGACTTCTAAATCAACGTTGCTATCTCTTCTTTCCAAGGTAATATATTATTTGGTTCTCAGTTGGATTCTATTATTTCAACTGTCACTGGGGGGAAGGGAGCTTTTTTGCCTCAGGATAAAAAAATCTAATTGTAAATTTAGGGCTGCTAACCGTTTTCGTTCCTTTCGTCAGAATAAGGAACAGAAACCTGACCCTTCCCTTAAAGGAACGATTTCCAATTGGAAGCCTTCTCCAGTCTGGAATAAATCCAAGCCATTTAAAAAATCAAAATCAGCCCCCCAAGTCTGCTTGAAGGTGCGGCCCTCATTCCAGCACAGCTTGGTAGGGGGCAGACTAAGATTTTACAAGGATGTTTGGAACAATTCAATCCAAAATCATTGGATTCAGAACATTGTTTCTCAAGGGGTACAGAATAGGTTTCAATAGGTGCCAATACACAATTGTTTTCATAGATAAAACAGGGACCACAAGGTCTAAACTCTGGTTCTCTGATAATTAGGCATGTTGAATAAAATAGGTTAACTTACTATATTCATTCTGACAATAATATTGTCTCATAAATTAGCTAAAACACCTTCACTTGTTAGTTACAATCTTAGCTACCGATTTCAACCCATTATATGCTATGTTAATGCCTCCACTTAGTTTGTATTATTTGTATCATTATTATTTGTACCACTTATTATATGTTTATCAAGCATGTAACCAAATCTGTAGAATAATTTGCTTACACAATTGAAAACGCTGCACATAGGGTGTGTTTGTTTTGACCAATGGGAAGGCTACCTTTCCTTTTTTAAACACAGGTTGATGATCCTCACTATGCCTATGACTACGGCGAGGGAGGCCGAAACGCGTCAGCAGTAGTGACCACCAACCCGGGCTGCAGCCTCTGTGGACAGTAAACAGAAGTGTTGTTGTACAAGTTTTAACCTAATAAAATTCGGATGTTTGATGAAAATTGACAAGGACCGGGACTCCTTTCTTTCTATTTCACGTTTGCCCAAACCAGCAGGAGCTCCGGTGAATATATCTTAGCTGCACTTCATTGGAGTACCGTAGACGAGCACAGGAGTAGCGAACAGCGTCAGGGGCGCAATGTCATACGCCCGGCTGAGCTCAGACACACGCATATGGACACGACCGCAGACGGCGGGTGGCTTGAGGAGGGGAGAGAGCGGCAGAGCCGGACAGCTGCAGGAAGCGGCTAGGTTACATCTCCCCCAGGACCGAGCATCGGAGACCAGCGGCAAGTGAGTCCCACACACATACACAAGAATTGTAATGTGCTAGCATGTTTGAAGTGAACTTTCCACTGCTCAATTGAGGTACAGAGGAGTGCTTAGCAGCCACTTTACGGAAGGGAGTACTGACTTTGTTTTACTTTCAAAGTAAGACCACCTGTGAGAAGTTTCTTTCTCTCACGCATTCCAGTGAACCAAGTAAAGGCTCAGGCTTTCCTGAAGTGTGTTTCAGACCTGGAGTTATCTGGGGTAATTGTGCCAGTTCCCTTTCAGGAACGGGGTCTGGGGTTTTATTCAAATCTGTTCATTGTTCCAAAGAAGGAGAATTCTTTCAGGCCAGTTCTGGATCTAAAAATTTTGAATCGTTATGTAAGAATGCCAACATTCAAGATGGTGACTATAAGGACTATTCTGCCTTTTGTTCAGCAAGGGCATTATATGTCCACAATAGATTTACAGGATGCATATCTTCATATTCCGATTCATCCAGATCACTATCAGTTTCTGAGATTCTCTTTTCTAGACGGGCATTACCAATTTGTTGCTCTTCCTTTTGACCTAGCAACAGCTCCAAGGATCTTTTCAAAGGTTCTCGGTGCCCTACTCTCTGTAATCAGAGAGCGGGGTATTGCGGTATTTCCTTATTTGGACGATATCTTGGTACTTGCTCAGTCTTTACATTCTGCAGAATCTCACACGAATCAACTAGTGTTGTTTCTTCAAAGACATGGTTGGAGGATCAATTTACCAAAAAGTTCCTTGATTCTTCAGACAAGGGTAACCTTTTTAGGATTCCAAATAGATTCAGTATCCATGACTTTGTCTCTAACAGACAAAAGACGTTTGAAAATGGTTTCAGCTTGTCGGAACCTTCAGTTCCAATCATTCCCTTCAGTAGCTATGTGCATGGAGGTTTTAGGTCTCATGACTGCAGCATCGGACACGATCCTCTTTGTTCGTTTTCACATGAGACCTCTTCAGCTTTGTATGCTGAGCCAATGGTGCAGGGATTATATAAAGATATCACAATTAATATCCTTAAATCCCAATGTTCGACTATCTCTGACTTGGTGGTTAGATCACCATCGTTTAGTTCAAGGGGCCTCTTTTGTTCGTCCATCCTGGACTGTGATCACAACAGATGTGAGTCTTTCAGGTTGGGGAGCTGTCTGGGGATCTCTGACAGCGCAGGGGGTTTGGAAATCTCAAGAGGCGAGATTACCAATCAATATTTTGGAACTGTGTGCGATTCTCAGAGTGCTTCAGTTTTGGCCTCTTCTGAAGAGAGAACCGTTTATTTGTTTTCAGACGGAAAATGTCACAACCGTGGCGTATGTCAATCATCAAGGTGGGACTCGCAGTCCTCAAGCTATGAAAGAAGTATCTTGGATACTTGCATGGGCAGAATCCAGCTCCTGTCTTATCTCTGTGGTCCATATCCCAGGTATAGACAATTGGGAAGCGGATTAACTCAGCCGCCAGACTTTACATCCGGGAGAGTGGTCTCTTCACCCAGATGTGTTTTTTCAGATTGTTCAGATGTGGGGGCTTCCAGAAATAGATCTGATGGCTTCTCATCTAAACAGGAAACTTCCCAGGTATCTGTCCAGGTCCCGGGATCCTCAGGCGGAAGCAGTGGATGCGTTGTCACTTCCTTGGAGTTATCAACCTGCTTATATCTTTCCGCCTCTAGTTCTTCTTCCAAGAGTGATTTCCAAAATCATAAGTGAGTGTTCATTTGTACTGCTGGTGGCTCCAGCCTGGCCACACAGGTTTTGGTATGCGGATCTTGTTTGGATGTCCAGTTGCCAACCTTGGCCACTTCCGTTAAGGCCAGACCTTCTATCTCAAGGCCCATTTTTCCATCAGGATCTCAAATCATTAAATTTGAAGGTATGGAGATTGAACGCTTAGTGCTTAGTCATAGAGGTTTCTCTGACTCAGTGATTATTACTATGTTGCAGGCTCGCAAATCTGTATCTAGAAAGATTTATTACCGAGTTTGGAAGACTTACATTTCATGGTGTTCTTCTCATAAATTCTCCCTTGGCATTTTTTTAGAATTCCTAGAATTTTTCAGTTTCTTCAGGATGGTTTGGATAAGGGTTTGTCTGCAAGTTCCTTGAAAGGATAAATCTCTGCTCTTTCTGTTCTGTTCCACATAAAAATTGCTAATCTGCCTGATATTCATTGTTTTGTACAGGCTTTGGTTCGTATCAAGCCTGTCATTAAGTCAATCTCTCCTCCTTGGTGTCTTAATTTGGTTTTGAGCACTTTGCAGGCTCCTCCGTTTGAGCCTATTCATTCTCTGGACATTAAATTACTTTCTTGGAAAGTATTGTTCCTTTTGGCCATCTCTTCTGCTAGAAGAGTTTCTGAGTAATCTGCTCTTTCTTGTGAGTCTCCTTTTCTGATTTTTCTTCAGGATAAGGCGGTTTTGCGGACTTCACTTAAATTTTTACCTAAAGTTGTGAATTCTAACAACATTAGTAGAGAAATTGTTGTCCCTTCGTTGTGTCCTAATCCTAAGAATTCTCTGGAGAGATCTTTACATTCTTTGGATGTGGTAAGAGCTTTGAAATATTATGTTGAAGCTACTAAAGATTTCAGAAAGACTTCTAGTTTATTTGTTATCTTTTCTGGTTCTAGGAAAGGTCAGAAAGCTTCTGCCATTTCTTTGGTTCATCTTTTTGATTCATCATGCTTATTTGGAGTCTGGTAAATCCCCGCCTCAGAGGATTACGGCTCATTCTTCTAGGTCAGTTTCTACTTCCTGGGCTTTTAAGAATGAAGCTTCTGTTGATCAGATTTGCAAAGCAGCAACTTGGTCTTCTTTGCATACTTTTACTAAATTCTACCATTTTGATGTTTTTTCTTCTTCAGAAGCAGTTTTTGGTAGAAAAGTACTTCAGGCAGCTGTTTCAGTTTGATTCTTCTGCTTATAATTTCAGTTTTTTTCATTATAAAGATTACAACTTTTGTTTTGGGTTGTGGATTTATTTTTCAGGGGAATTGGCTGTCTTTATTTTTATCCCTCCCTCTCTAGTGACTCTTGCGTGGAGTTCCACATCTTGGGTATTTGCTATCCCATACGTTACTAGCTCATGGACTCTTGTCAATTACATGAAAGAAAACATAATTTATGTAAGAATTTACCTGATAAATTCATTTCTTTCATATTGGCAAGAGTCCATGAGACCCACCCTTTTTATGGTGGGTATGATTTCTTTGTATAAAGCACAATTATTCCAATTCCTTGTTGATGCTTTCACTCCTTTCTTATCACCCCACTTCTTGGCTATTCGTTAAACTGAATTGTGGGTGTGGTGGGGGTGGATTTGTAGGCATTTTGAGGTTTGGGAAACTTTGCCCCTCCTGGTAGGAATGTATATCCCATACGTCACTAGCTCATGGACTCTTGCCAATATGAAAGAAATGAATTTATCAGGTAAATTCTTACATAAATTATGTTTTTTCTTTGGAGTTTATCACGTTGTATTGTACAACATTCAGAGCACAGCGCAGAGTTAGAAGATACCGAAGGAAAAATACATGCAAACATGCTAGTACAGTCTAACAACTGCTCCGGTTACCAGTTATATTCAGAAGACATCAGGCATCCCGCTTTATAATGTAAATGATGAAGCAGTTTCACCGAGCACAAACATAAACCCTCAGATGATCCGTGACATCTCACATTGCAGGTTACGCCTCACGTAACTGACATCTAACATTCCAGGATATCCCTCACGTAACCGCATATAGCCTTCTGCAATGCAATCTGTGTGTGATCCATGTTATTTATGTTGCTCTGTAATTGCACATTGCTTATCAGATGCACTCTTGACACTGACTGGTATGTCATAGTTACATTACACAGCGATGAAGCATAGTTTGCATTGCAGAAAGCTATATGCGGTTACGTGAGGGATATCCTGGAATGTTAGATGTCAGTTACGTGAGGGGTAACCTGCAATGTGAAATTTCACGGATCATCTGAGGGTTTCTGTTTGTGCTCGGTGAAACTGCTTCATCATTTACATTATATAAAGTCTGATGCCTAAATATGCCTTCTGAATATAACAAGCATCCGTGGCAAATTCTAACTCTGCGCTGCACTCTGAATGTTGTACATTACAATGTGGGAAACTGTCAGTGATCTGTTGGAAATAGTCTTACCTTCAGTACAGCGATGTTACTGAAATACAGGAGGGTGCCTTATGAGACTGCGCAAAAAATCCTGAGCCTGGACACAAGAAAAATGAAACTAGAATGAGGAACACAGAAGTGCTTTGATTTAGTGTTCGTCCGTGTTCAAACTTGTGACTACGTCATCGGAGGGGGGGTCAGAACCGCAAAGCAACTTCAGGCTAAACGTACGTATCAAAAAGGTAATACAGGGTATAGACCAGCATGTTGAAAACCGTTACATTAAAAAAAAAATAACTTTATGATGAAAATACTGTGCATTTATTGTTTATTGCACCATGTTTAAGCCATGCAATGCAAGTCCCACTCTCCACTTTGCATCAAATTTGATGCAACACTTGCAAAACTCCTAAACAACCCACACACTAGCGAATTTTTCAACCACTTTTGATTGGAATATGCATAAACACATGATTTATGACATCAGCCAATCTGATTCAAATATACATTTTAAACTATCACTAAAAAATCAAATTGCTCGATACTTGTGTCATTGAACACTCATTAGAACTTGTAAGTGCCATTTGTTACATTGTGTATGTGACGACCAGGGTTAACCAACGCCTGCGCCAGTCACTTGTTTGGCACAAAAAGGGGTTTCAGACCCTCTCTACTGTCATTACTCAGTCAAACATGTGACTTAGTTCAGTGGGTGCAAGGGTTAGCAACACTCTCTAGTCTGTACTAGACATAAAAGAAATGTCCAACACTCCCCTTTAATGCCGCCCACACTTAACTAAAGCCATATAGCTCCAAGCTGCCACCACTTATGATTTATTAAAGGGAAAATCCTAAGGAAAAACCCAGACTTGCACATTAACTCTCAGAATACAATATAGCAGAAAATAACCTAAAATATACAGTTTTACTACCACCAGTCTCTTTCAGTAACGTGGTTCAAATATTAGACAAAGGCCAAAACTTAATAAATGAATTATTTATTATGCCAAAAATATTATGCACAATGCATTATTAATCAAAAGTTGTTACAAGTAAAATTACACACAAGCAAACAGTTGTTGTTTTTTAAAAAAAGGAGAAAAAGCAGATTTTATACTTTACTAGTCTTAATATCTGTGCCAGGGAGATGGCATGAAGCAATGGGTCCTTACTCCGTTAGACACCTTCCCTTGTAAGAATGACAATTCAGTGTTAAAACATAAGACCCTTATACATTTTTTTCAATAGAACAGGTTGCCTGACCTCACCCCCTTTGCAGGGGCTGACTGGGAAACCCCCTATCTTTCTCCAACATAGGTGTGTCCGGTCCACGGCGTCATCCTTACTTGTGGGATATTCTCTTCCCCAACAGGAAATGGCAAAGAGCCCAGCAAAGCTGGTCACATGATCCCTCCTAGGCTCCGCCTACCCCAGTCATTCTCTTTGCCGTTGTACAGGCAACATCTCCACGGAGATGGCTTAGAGTTTTTTAGTGTTTAACTGTAGTATTTTATTATTCAATCAAGAGTTTTGTTATTTTGAAATAGTGCTGGTATGTACTATTTACTCAGAAACAGAAAAGAGATGAAGATTTCTGTTTGTTTGAGGAAAATGATTTAGCAACCGTCACTAAAATCCATGGCTGTTCCACACAGGACTGTTGAGAGCAATTAACTTCAGTTGGGGGAACAGTGTGCAGTCTCTTGCTGCTTGAGGTATGACACATTCTAACAAGACGATGTAATGCTGGAAGCTGTCATTTTCCCTATGGGATCCGGTAAGCCATGTTTATTACGATTGTAAATAAGGGCTTCACATGGGCTTATTAAGACTGTAGACTTTTTCCTGGGCTAAATTCGATTCATTATTAACACATATTTAGCCTTGAGGAATCATTTTATTTGGGTATTTTGATATAATAATATCGGCAGGCACTGTTTTAGACACCTTATTCTTTAGGGGCTTTTCCAAAGCATAGGCAGAGTCTCATTTTCGCGCCGGTGTTGCGCACTTGTTTTTGAGAGGCATGGCATGCAGTCGCATGTGAGAGGAGCTCTGATACTTAGAAAAAGACTTTCTGAAGGCGTCATTTGGTATCGTATTCCCCTTTGGGCTTGGTTGGGTCTCAGCAAAGCAGATACCAGGGACTGTAAAGGGGTGTAAAGTTAAAAACGGCTCCGGTTCCGTTATTTTAAGGGTTAAAGCTTCCAAATTTGGTGTGCAATACTTTTAAGGCTTTAAGACACTGTGGTGAAAATTTGGTGAATTTTGAACAATTCCTTCATGTTTTTTCGCAATTGCAGTAATAAAGTGTGTTCAGTTTAAAATTTAAAGTGACAGTAACGGTTTTATTTTAAAACGTTTTTTGTACTTTGTTATCAAGTTTATGCCTGTTTAACATGTCTGAACTACCAGATAGACTGTGTTCTGAATGTGGGGAAGCCAGAATTCCTATTCATTAAATAAATGTGATTTATGTGACAATGACAATGATGCCCAAGATGATTCCTCAAGTGAGGGGAGTAAGCATGGTACTGCATCATTCCCTCCTTCGTCTACACGAGTCTTGCCCACTCAGGAGGCCCCTAGTACATCTAGCGCGCCAATACTCCTTACTATGCAACAATTAACGGCTGTAATGACAATTCTGTCAAAAACATTTTAGCCAAAATGAACACTTTTCAGCGTAAGCGCGGAGACTGCTCTGTTTTAGATACTGAAGAGCATGACGACGCTAATAATAATGTTTCTGAAGGGCCCCTAACCCCAGTCTGATGGGGCCAGGGAGGTTTTGTCTGAGGGAGAAATTACTGATTCAGGGAACATTTCTCAACAAGCTGAACCTGATGTGATTACATTTAAATATAAGTAGGGAACATCTCCGCATTCTGCTTAAGGAGGTATTATCCACTCTGGATGATTGTGACAAGTTGGTCATCCCAGAGAAACTATGTAAAATGGACAAGTTCCTAGAGGTGCCGGGGCTCCCAGAAGCTTTTCCTATACCCAAGCGGGTGGCGGACATTGTTAATAAAGAATGGGAAAGGCCCGGTATTCCTTTCGTCCCTCCCCCCCATATTTAAAAAATTGTTTCCTATGGTCAACCCCAGAATGACTTATGGCAGACAGTCCCCAAGGTCGAGGAGCGGTTTCCACTTTAAACAAACGCACCACTATACCCATAGAGGATAGTTGTGCTTTCAAAGATCCTATGGATAAAAAATTAGAAGGTTTGCTTAAAAAGATGTTTGTTCAGCAGGGTTACCTTCTACAACCAATTTCATGCGTTGTCCCTGTCGCTACAAAGCCGCATGTTTCTGGTTCGATGAGCTGATAAAGGCGGTCGATAGTGATTCTCCTCCTTATGAGGAGATTATGGACAGAATCAATGCTCTCAAATTGGCTAATTCTTTTACCCTAGACGCCACTTTGCAATTGGCTAGATTAGCGGCTAAGAATTCTGGGTTTGCTATTGTGGCGCGCAGAGCGCTTTGGTTGAAATCTTGGTCGGCTGATGCGTCTTCCAAGAACAAGCTACTTAACATTCCTTTCAAGGGGAAAACGCTGTTTGGCCCTGACTTGAAAGAGATTATCTCTGATATCACTGGGGGTAAGGGCCACGCCTTCCTCAGGATCGGCCTTTCAAGACAAAAAATAAACCTATTTTTCGTCCCTTTCGTAGAAACGGACCAGCCCAAAGTGCTACGTCCTCTAAGCAATGAGGGTAATACTTCTCAAGCCAAGCCAGCTTGGAGACCAATGCAAGGCTGGAACAAGGGAAAACAGGCCAAGAAACCTGCCACTGCTACCAAAGACAGCATGAAATGTTGGCCCCCGATCCGGGACCGGATCTGGTGGGGGGGCAGACTCTCTCTCTTCGCTCAGCTTGGGCAAGAGATGTTCTGGATCCTTGGGCACTAGAAATAGTCTCCTCAAGGTTATCTTCTGGAATTCAAGGGGCTTCCCCCAAGGGGGAGGTTCCACAGGTCTCAGTTGTCTCAGACCACATAAAAAGACAGGCATTCTTACATTGTGTAGAAGACCTGTTAAAAATGGGAGTGATTCATCCTGTCCATTAAGAGAACAAGGGATGGGGTTCTAAACCCAATCTGTTCATAGTTCCCAAAAAAGAGGGAACGTTCAGACCAATCTTAGATCTCAAGATCTTAAACAAGTTTCTCAAGGTTCCATCGTTCAAGATGGAAACCATTCGAACTATTCTTCCTTCCATCCAGGAAGGTCAATTCATGACCACGGTGGATTTAAAGGATGCGTATCTACATATTCCTATCCACAAGGAACATCATCGGTTCCTAAGGTTCGCATTCCTGGACAAGCATTACCAGTTCGTGGCGCTTCCTTTCGGATTAGCCACTGCTCCAAGGATTTTCACAAAGGTACTAGGGTCCCTTCTAGCTGTGCTAAGACCAAGGGGCATTGCTGTAGTACCTTACTTGGACGACATTCTAATTCAAGCGTCGTCCCTTACTCAAGCAAAGGCTCACACCGACATAGTCCTGGCCTTTCTCAGATCTCACGGATGGAAAGTGAACGTGGAAAAGAGATCTCTATCTCCGTCAACAAGGGTTCCCTTCTTGGGAACAATAATAGACTCCTTAGAAATGAGGATATTTCTGACAGAGGCCAGAAAAACAAAGCTTCTAGACCTTTGTCGGATACTTCATTCCGTTCCTCTTCCTTCCATAGCTCAGTGCATGGAAGTGATCGGGTTGATGGTAGCGGCAATGGACATAGTTCCTTTTGCAGCATTCATCTAAGACAATACAACTGTGCATGCTCAGTCAGTGGAATGGGGACTATCAGACTTGTCTCCGAAGATACAAGTAAATCAGAAGACCCAGCGACTCACTCCGTTGGTGGCTGTCCCTGGACAACCTGTCACGAGGGATGACATTCCGCAGACCAGAGTGGGTCATTGTCACGACCGACGCCAGTCTGATGGGCTGGGCGCGGTCTGGGATCCCTGAAGCTCAGGGTCTTTGGTCTCGGGAGGAATCTCTTCTACGTAAATATTCTGGAACTGAGAGCGATATTCAATGCTCTCAAGGCTTGGCATCAGCTAGCGAGGGCCAAGTTCATACGGTTTCAATCAGACACATGACAACTGTTGCGTACATCAACCATCAGGGGGGAACAAGGAGTTCCCTGGCGATGAAGAAGTGACCAAAATCATTCTATGGGCCGGAGTCTCACTCCTGCCACTGTCTGCTATCACACTCCAGGAGTGGAAATTGGGAAGCGGATTTTCTGAGTCGTCAGACATTGCATCCGGGGGAGTGGGAACTCCATCCGGAAATCTTTGCCCAAGTCACTCAGCTGTGGGGCAATCCAGACATGGATCTGATGGCCTCTCGTCAGAAACTTCAAAGTTCCTTGCTACGGGTCCAGATCCAGGGATCCCAAGGCGGCTCTAGTGGATGCACTAGTAGCACCTTGGACCTTCAAAACTAGCTTATGTGTTCCCGCCGTTTCCTCTCATCCCCCAGGCTGGTAGCCAGGATCAATCAGGAGAGGGCGTCGGTGATCTTGATAGCTCCTGCGTGGCCCACGCAGGACTTGGTATGCAGATCTGGTGAATATGTCATCGGCTCCACCTTGGAAGCTACCTTTGAGACGAGACCTTCTTGTTCAGGGTCCGTTCGAACATCCGAACCTGGTTTCACTCAGCTGACTGCTTGGAGATTGAACGCTTTATCGCCTATCGAAGCGAGGGTTCTCAGATTCTGTTATCGATACTCTGGTTCAGGCCAGAAAGCCTGTAACTAGAAAGATTTACCACAAAATTTGGAAAAAATATATCTGTTGGTGTGAATCTAAAGGATTCCCTTGGGATAAGGTTAAGATTCCTAAGATTCCTATCCTTCCTTCAAGAAGGATTGGAAAAAGGATTGTCTGCAAGTTCCCTGAAGTGGACAGATTTCTGCCTTGTCTGTGTTACTTCACAAAAAGCTGGCAGCTGTGCCAGATGTTCAAGCCTTTGTTCAGGCTCTGGTTAGAATTAAGCCTGTTTACCAAACCTTTGACTCCTCCTTGGAGTCTCAATTTAGTTCTTTCAGTTCTTCAGGGGGGTTTCCGTTTGAACCCTTACATTCCGTTGATATTAAGTTATTATCTTGGAAAGTTTTGTTTTTAGTTGCAATTTCTTCTGCTAGAAGAGTTTCAGAATTATCTGCCTCTGCAGTGTTCTCCTCCTTATCTGGTGTTCCATGCAGATAAGGTGGTTTTACGTACTAAACCTGGTTTTCTTCCAAAAGTTGTTTCTAACAAAAACATTAACCAGGAGATTATCGTACCTTCTCTGTGTCCGAAACCAGTTTCAAAGAAGGAACGTTTGTTGCACAATTGGATGTTGTTCGCGCTCTAAAATTCTATTTAGATGCTACAAAGGATTTTAGACAAACATCTTTCTTGTTTGTTGTTTATTCCGGTAAAAGGATGAGGTCAAAACGCAACTTCTACCTCTCTCTCTTTTGGATTAAAAGCATCATCAGATTGGCTTACGAGACTGCCGGACGGCAGCCTCCCGAAAGAATCACAGCTCATTCCACTAGGGCTGTGGCTTCCACATGGGCCTTCAAGAACGAGGCTTCTGTTGATCAGATATGTAGGGCAGCGACTTGGTCTTCACTGCACACTTTTACCAAATTTTACAAGTTTGATACTTTTGCTTCTTCTGAGGCTATTTTTGGGAGAAAGGTTTTGCAAGCCGTGGTGCCTTCCATTTAGGTGACCTGATTTGCTCCCTCCCTTCATCCGTGTCCTAAAGCTTTGGTATTGGTTCCCACAAAGTAAGGATGACGCCGTGGACCGGACACACCTATGTTGGAGAAAACAGAATTTATGTTTACCTGATAAATTACTTTCTCCAACGGTGTGTCCGGTCCACGGCCCGCCCTGGTTTTTTTAATCAGGTCTGATAATTTATTTTCTTTAACTACAGTCACCACGGTACCATATGGTTTCTCCTATGCTAATATTCCTCCTTAACGTCGGTCGAATGACTGGGGTAGGCGGAGCCTAGGAGGGATCATGTGACCAGCTTTGCTGGGCTCTTTGCCATTTCCTGTTGGGGAAGAGAATATCCACAAGTAAGGATGACGCCGTGGACCGGACACACCGTTGGAGAAAGTAATTTATCAGGTAAACATAAATTCTGTTTTTACAAAGTCAAGTACCTTGGCTGACAGAGAACGCATCATTTCTGCTAGATACATCATTTTTAACACATATCTCCATTGTACCCATGTCCTTTTATTTACCCTTATTTGTTCTAGAGAGAGAAACTGCTTTGTGTCTTTGGAGCATGACAAGTTTACTGGCTTTATGGCTCAATGCATACACAATAACCATTTGGTGGAAATGGGCCTTAGAAACTATTTTATGACCTGGCACATCACAAGGAACATAAACACGAGGACACATTGGTTCTTGAAACTAAATGGTTTTAGCACAAAACTACAGAAATTAACCCCTTAAGCAATCTCAATCATGAGGTATTCGTGACAGTGTATTATACTTTGAAAGCTGTGTATATGTGGAAATTAGTGTTAAAGGGACAGTCAACACCAGAATTTTTGTTGTTTAAAAAGAAATATAATCCTTTATTACCCATTCCCCAGTTTTGGCATAACCAACACAGTTATAATAATGCAAGTTTTACCTCTGTAAATTATCTTGTATCTAAGCTTCTGCTGGACTGCCCCCTTATTTCAGTTCTTTTGACAGACATGCGGTTTTAGCCAATCAGTGCTCAGTCCTAGGTCTCTTAAGTGCATGAGCTCAATGTTATCTATATGAAACATGTGAACTAATGCCCTCTAGTGGTCAAAATGTATTCAGATTAGAGGCAGTCTTCAAGGTCTAAGACATTAGCATATGATCCTCCTAGTTTTAGCTTTCAACTAAAAATACCAAGAGAACAAAGCAAAATTGGTGATAAAAGTAAATTGGGAAGTTGTTTAAAATTGCATGCCCTATTTAAAACATGAAAGTTTTTTTTGGACTTGACTGTCCCCTTTAAAGATAACATTGATGCTGACATTAGACACACATTGTAATATTTTAAACAATGATTTTAAAATTCGAATTGGATGTTTGATTCAATTAATCTTAAGCTGATAGCTCAAAGGGATACCCCACCTAATATTAAATGTCATGATTCAGGATACTACAGCAGAAATTAAAATCACCTTCTTTACTGTCATGCTATGTTTAGTGTATTTCTTCCTTTTGAATTTCTTTTTCAGTAAGAAATGTCATCTTAGTGTATGTGCTAGCCCATTTTATAACACCTGTGTAAGGGTGGTTTTTAAAACTAGATTGCAATCAGGAGTGGTTTCACAGGTACGAGAGGAAAACTGGCCCAGCTCATAAAATATCTGATGATTGCAAATAAATACATATGATACCCTGATTACATTGCTATATTCGCAATTATTCATGCTCAGAATAATAATAAATTTACACTATATACATATAGTGGTATAAATAAACACAGAGCTATGACAGACAAAATTGTTTAGAACAAAAAAAGGAGCTTAGGGACATGTAAATATGTTTGCAAAATATTATTGACCTGTCACACACACACACACATATATATATATATGTATGTGTGTGTGTGTGTGTGCAAAGATATATGTATACATTCTAGCATTAATAATCATTTATAAAAGAAAACATGAGATAAAAGCATATCATGACTTCTAGAAATACAAATATACATTAATTTATGTGAAAGTATCATATAGCAAATAAATATAACAATAACTTTCTATGTGAGATTGTTTGTTGAGGTATAAATGTAGCTATTGCCTTCTTAATATGAGGAGAGTCCACGACTTCATTCATTACTTGTGGGAATACAGAACCTGGCCACCAGGAGGAAGCAAAGATACCCCAGCCAAAGGCTTAAATACCTCCCCCACTCCCCTCATCCCCCAGTCATTCTTTGCCTTTTGTCACAGGGAGGATGGCAGAGAAGTGTCAGAAGATTCGCAGTAGTTTCTTATGGAGTGTAGTACCCCTCAGCATGGGACTGGAGTTTTAGGTAGTCTTGTCAGCCTTGTCAGAGCATTGACGAATGTTAGGGTCTAGAGATGCAGAGAGAGTCTTTCTGGGAAACCATCCAGACTCTTATTAACAGCTCCTAAGCAATCAGTGAAGACGAGTTTCACAGCCTGCTTCTATCACTCAAGTCCATGTCAAGTACGATGCTACAAGACTGTCAAACTTGAGAGGCTGTGTGTCCCACGGCGGTGATTCCGGTAAGATAGTTTCATTTTATACTCGGATGATAACGCAAGAAGACAGGCTCACAGTGTGACTCCTTTTATCTGTATGGAATCAAAAGTTAATATCTCCAGAAGGGGATTATTGAACAGGGGGGATTGACACATAATTTGCTTTATTATGTTTTATGCTGCGACATGTGTGAGATGATGATGCTCTGGCAGATGTTGGAACATTCAGAATTTACTTTCATTTTTGGATAACTGCGCGGCCTGTTTAGGTTTTGGCGTGCTTATTCCAGGAGCAGGGGCGGTCCTGCATGGCACAGCACATGATCAGGTGTGGTCTCATTGATTTCCTCTTTCCTGACCTTGTGTTTTACAGGAGATGAAGCGGTTTCTCTGTGGAGCCTGGGTCTAGGAGATGGTGAGTGCCCCAGCCAATGGGGGTATAAAGGTGCCATTTATCTTTTTCTATAGTCCATCTGAGAAGCGCAAGCTATGGAAGATTCTGATACGTTAGAGAGTAGTCCCCTCTTACCGTAAATCTAATACCTGTTTTTAATGTGAGGAGGACTACGGTATACCCACCTGCTCAATTATGTTCCACATGTCTTGATAAAGTACTTATATCTAAGAAAACCAAGATGTTTAGTACCACTGAGCCATCCACCTCTGAAGGCTCTCTGTCCCATGAGTTGCGTTCCCTGCTGTCATCTCCTATTACACATGCAGCTTCCCATTGCACTGCTAGTCCTCCTTCGGGAGGGCCCCTCTTAACGCCAGACTTTACTGATCAGCTACAAACGGCAGTGTCTGCGGCCTTTAGTGCTTTACCTTGCCCTGTTAAGCACAAGCGAAAAGGTAAAATATTGCTATCCTTCACAGGGGTCATCTACCATTTTGTTGGATTTATCTGTTACAAGATTATCCACTGATAAGGACACCTCTGATACTTCAGAGGATGCTCTTTCTGGGTCGGAATCTGTGGCCTCTTAACCTCAGGCTGTGGAGCAACCAGACTTTAGATTTATGATAACAACTAAAGAACTAAGGCATTACACAGGCTTTTCCTCTCTATTCACAAATGACTGAATGCATTTAGCATAGGTTTTCCCAAGTATGCAGAGGAAATGGTGCTTGTGCAAAAAAATTTAAACTAGAACAAAAAGAGGGAAAACGAGGAGAGCGTGTAAGTATGCACAAATAGCACTCTGGACCCTGACTATAAGGCAGTGTGAGTCCAAATGGGTTAAGTTAAAATATAACCTTTATTAGCATAAATTAAAAAAATATCACAACACAAACGATTAAAAACGTCTCGGACATTGGTTCAAGTTATATAATGATAATAAAGGAGGATAATAATGTAAATGGTTCAGACTTTTAATAACTTTATTCCCCTCTATTAGTTATGAAGAAGCTTGATGCAACAGATATATAATAGTTCACCCTGCGTTGGTTAATGTATCCACTGACAAAGTATATAAAATATGGTTGATAGTGTACTGTTGGTGTATAACTCTTGAGTTCTGAAAGCACTCACATTGTAAGGATCACCCTAAAGGAAAATAATGCAAAAAATGTCCCAGCACTCAGTGCCTAGTTCTAGTTGATCACTTTTCAAAATATAATGTTGTAATATACTGTCTGTGCACATCAGTGTAGAAATACACCCATTGATCTATGTTACTTATTGTGATGTAACCTCAATCCACGTAGTGTTATAGTACACTTTCTGTGCCAGTCGGTTTCTCATTAGAGCCCACCACTTGTGTGGCTAATGGTTAGGGTAACCAGCAAGAATGTAACTTTTATTAAGTAGATAGTTGCGTTAATAATGGTTAGCAGCACCAAGATTTGAGCAAATATATTGTGTTAGGTAACCACTGGAATGGTAAATATCTGAAAACTGACCAGGCTATTCAGTGTGTATAATCGTGTTACACTAGTTCCTGGGTCAAATAGACTTTAGATTTAGGAGTCGAGCATTTAACGCTTTGCTGTTAAAAAGAAGGTGTTAGCTACTTTAGAGGTTCCAGAACCTAAATTACCAGAGGAATCTTCTATTCCTAAGCTTGATGAGGGTTTATTAAAGACAGGGTGGTGCCACAGACTTTTCCCCCAGTTTCCCCTAAAGATGGCAAATATATATTAAGAATGAATGGGAGAGACTTCGGATCTTCTTTCTCCCCTTCTTCTTACTTTAAGAAATTGTTCCCGGTTCCGGACTCTCAATTAGAGTTGTGAGGGTTCCCGTCCCTAAGGTGATGAGCTATCTCCACGCTTGCTAAGCGCACTAATATCTCACATGAGGAAAGTTTGTAGTTTAAGGGAGCCCATGGATTAAGAAGCTAGAAACTCGATGTTTCAGCACACGGGGTATTTGTTTCAACCTGCACCGCTACCTATTGGTGGTGACCAGGGCCACTACTAGAAATGTTAGGGCCCCCTGACTTGATCAGCCCCCCCCCCACACTTTTGACATGTGCAATTTTTGACCATGTTACTAAAACATAAATATGCACTTTATTCTTAAGTGTAGTCAAACTTGGAAATGATGTAAAGGTAGTAACAGACAAATGCAGAAACACACAGACACACTCATACACTGAAACACACACTCACACATAAGCATTCACATATAGACACTCTAGCAGACACGCAAAGAAACACACAAACACACTCAGACACCCAAACAGACACTCAGCACTTGTTTACTTTGACCTGACAATTAATGAGGTAGGACTACAGTTTTTGTAAAAAAAAAAGGAGATTTACAAAAGAAAATATGGAGTTCTGAATTTTATTTTTGTCAAGGAAGATGCAACTAAATGATGACAATAGCATGCAGTGGCTCAAAGGGAAGGGCCCTGAACTGCCTAAACAATAATTGAAAGGTTAAATGGTGGATTGGTGACTTACGGAAAGGTCTCATTAGTCTCAAAGTCTGTAGAAAGATGTGAATAATCAGTAGTAAGGTCAAAATGTCCTCTAAAGAAACAGACAATGGACACACACACAAACACAAACTTGCACATACACCCAAGGAAACACCGACAGAGACAGCCTCAGAAAACACACAAAGACATACACACACACACACACACAGAGAGACACCCACAGAAAACACACAAAGACATACACACACAGAGAGACAACCACATACAACACACAAAGACATATAGTATCTCACAAAAGTTAGTGCACCCCTCACATCTTTGTAAATATTTTATTATATCTTTTTATGTGACAACACTGAAGAAAGGGCACTTTGCTACAATGTAAAGTAGTGAGCATACAGCCTGTATAACAGTGTAAATTTGCTGTCCCCTCAAAATAACTCAAAACACAGCCATTAATGTCTTAACCGTTGGCAACAAAAGTGAGTATACTCCCTAGTGAAAATGTCCCAATTGGGCCCAATTAGCCATTTTCCTCCCCCATGTCATGTGACTCATTAGTGTTTCAAGGTTCCAGATGTGTTAAATTTGGTGTTATCGCTCTCACACTCTCTCATACTGGTCACTGGAAATTCAACATGGCACCTCATGGCAAAGAACTCTGAGGATCTGAAAAAAAAGAATTGGTTGCTCTACATAAAGATGGCCTAGGCTATAAGATTGCCAAGACCCTGAAACTGAGCTTCAGCACAGTGGGCAAGGACCATGCAGCGGTTTCACAGGACAGGTTTCACTCAGATCAGGCCTCGGCATGGATCGACCAAAGAAGTTGAGTGCACGTGCTCAGCATCATATTCAGAGATGGTCTTTGGGAAATAGACGTATGAGTGCTGCCAGCTTTGCTGCAGAGGTTGAAGGGGTGAGGGATTAGCCTGTCAGTTCTCAGGCCATACGCTGCACACTGCATCAAATTGGTCTGCATTGTTGTCATTCCAGAGGAAGGCCTCTTCTAATGTTGATGCACAAGAAAGCCCGCAAACAGTTTGCTGAAGACAAGCAGACTAAGGACATGGATTACTGTACCATGTCCTGTGATTCGATGAGACCAAGATAAACTTATTTGGTTCAGATGGTTGTTCAAGCGTGTGTGGCGGCAACCAGGTGAGGAGTACAAAGACAAATTTGTCTTGCCTACAGTAAAGCATTGTGGTGAGTAGTGTCATGGTCTGGGTCTGCTGGCACTGGGGAGCTACAGTTCATTGAGGGAACCATGAATACCAACATGTACTGTGACATACTGAAGCAGAGCATGAGCCCCTTCCTTCGGAGACTGGGCCGCAGGGCAGTATTCCAACATGATAACGACCCCAAACACACCTCCAAGATGACCACTGCCTTGCTAAAGAAGCTGAGGGTAAAGGTGATGGACTGACCAAGCATGTCTCCAGACCTAAACCCTATTGAGCATCTGTGGGGCATCCTCAAACGGAAGGTGGGGAAGCGCAAGGTCTCTAAAATCCACCAGCTCCGTGATGTCATCATGAAAGAGTGAAAAAAGACTCCAGTGGCAACCTGTGAAGCTCTGGTGAACTCCATGCCCAAGAGGGTTAAGGCAGTGCTGGAAAATAATGTGGCCACACAAAATATTGACACTTAGGGTCCAATTGGACATTTCCACTTAGGGGTGTACTCACTTTTGTTGCCAATGGTTTAGACATTAATGGCTGTGTGTTGTTATTTTGTGGGGACAGAAAATTTACACTGTTATACAGGCTGTACAATCACTACTTTTCTTCAGTGTTGTCACATGAAAAAATATAATAAAATATTTACAAAAATGTGAGGGGTGTACTCACTTTTGTCAGATACTGTACATACACACACACACACACACACACCCTCACTGAGACATCCACAGAAAACACACAAAGACATACACACGCTCTCATAGAGACACCCACAGAAAATGCACAGACATACACACACCCTCACAGAGACACCCACAGAAAGCACACAGACATACGCACACACCCTAATAGAGACATTCACAGAAAACATAGACATACATACATACACACACCCACCCTCACAGAGACATCCACAGAAAACACACAAAGACATACTCAGTCTCATAGAGACACCCACAGAAAATGCAGACATGCACACACCCTCACAGAGACATCCACAGAAAACACAGACATACATACACACACCCACCCTCACAGAGACATCCACAGAAAACACACAGACATACACACCCTCACAGAGGCATCCAGATAAAATACACAAATACATACACACACCTTCACAGAGACACCTATAGAAAAAGCACAAAGACATACACACACACCCTCACAGACACCCACAGAAAATGCAGAAAGACATACACACCACCCTCACAGAGAGACCCACAAAAAAATACATACACACTCTTAGAGACACAAACAAAAGCACAAAGACATAAACACAGACACCCACAGAAACACTCACAGGAGATAAAATTTCTGCACATTGCATCCCCTAAATCAACATGCATGATAAAAAACAAATTGCAGAAATTAAGGGCTCACTTAATCATAAGAAAGAATCATATTTGTAAATGTGCAAACAAAAATAATTAAGTTAATTCAAAATTGTACATTAATGATCTGGGTAGATGGCTAGATGAAGAACAGTACTTTTAAAAATGTTGACATATGTTTGTTCCCCCCCCCATTTTCCCCAACCAAGAGCATTACTTCAAATATGGGTGTAAAAATGTTCCCATCTGTCAGCCTGCACTTCTCTATTTAAAAAAGGGCTCTACTCTATATGATCTTGGTGGAACCATAAGCTGTGGTACCATTAGATCTGGTTAAATGCAGGATTTAGGCTTGTTTATGTATTTCAAAATTAAGTCAGTTGTAGTGTAAACTAAACAGTGTTAAGTTAACCTGTCTCATTTCAAACACTGAGCAATCTTAGTCTGAGAGTATAAAATTTTATGCAGATGTAAAAACTTAGATAAAATGCCTCCTTGCATCTGGAAAGTCCTTGCATAAAGGGGCAGTAAACTGGAATGTAATTAAAATATATATATTAATAAAAAAACAACAACTCATATCTGCCAAAGTGCACCTACCATTTGTGTATTGAGGAGGAAACATTTCTGCATGGCTTTAAATATAGAATTTCTACAGCATTGTCAAATAATCATAAACTGCTGCATATTGCTAAAAAAAATGTGTTTTTATGGACCCCTGGCCCCACCATAAAACTACTACCACACTGAAGTAACAATCTGAAATTGTTAAAAAAATAAAAAACATTTACTAAGTAAGTCCTACCTCTACAAATGAAAGTGATCTGCCGCCTGACTCAGGCACACACTGTTCAAACTGAAGTGCTAAGTCTGTCTCACACTGTGCATAGTGGTTTAGTGCACACTCAGAAATCCTCTCAAATGCTAATGCTTTACTCCTTGTAGTAACATTTCCACGCTCAATAGCACTCTGCTGAAGTACCCTCTGGTGGCTGCCAAAATTCATTTATTTTTTATTTTTATTTAAATAAGTTGTTCTTGCCTCATTGGGTCCCCTGGCCCATTGGGCTCCTGACAGGAGTTACCCCTGTCACCCCCTGATGGCGTCACTGGGTGCGACTGTCGGAAATGATCGAGGTGGATACTCCCCTTGATGAGATCCAGGAAAGAATTAAGGCCTTGAGAGTAGCTAATTCTTTTATCTGCGATGCCAATATGCAGATCATTCGCCTGAATGCCAAGACATCAGGTTTTTCTTTTTGTGGTCCCAAAGAAGGAGGGTACATTTAACTCGATTCTGGACCTGCTTAAACAACTTCCTGTCGTCCCACCGTTCAAGATGGAGACGATAAGGTCCATTCTGCCCTTAGTTCAAGAGGGACAGTTCATGACTACAATAGACTTGATGGATGCTTACCTTCATGTGCCAATACACAAGGATCACTTCAAGTTCTTAAGATTCGCGTTTCTGGACCAGCACTTCCAGTTTGTTGCTCTTCCATTTGGGCTAGCTACTGCCCCAAGAGTCTTTACAAAGGTTCTGGGGGCTCTGCTCGCGGTGGCAAGATCCAGAGGTATTGCAGTAGCGCCATACTTAGACGACATTTTGGTTCAGGCTCCGTCCTGTCGGCTGGCAGAGGACCATTCAAGAGCTCTTCTACTTCTTCGATCTCATGGATGAAAGATAAACTATTCTGGGAAGCGCAAAGAGCAGAAGGCTTCCTCCACTTCCCTATCTTTTTTTATTCGCTTGACATATGAATAAGTGGGACATAAGCCTCCTCAGAGGATTGCTGCTCATTCAACTAAGCTGTGGCTTCGTCTTGGGCCTTCAAGAATGAGGCCTCTATGGAGCAGATTTGTAAGGCGGCTACCTGGTCCTCTTTACATACCTTTTCAAAATTTTACAAATGTGACATTTTTGCTTCGGTTGAAGCAGCTTTTGGGAGAAAGGTTTTGCAGGCTGTGGTGCCCTCAGAATAGGGTCCGTCTCTCTTTTTACCCCCTCATTTTCATTCAGTGTCCTCTAGAGCTTGGGTATATGTTTCCCACAAGTAATGAATGAAGCTGTGGACTCTCCTCATATTAAGAAGGAAAACATAACTTATGCTTACCAGATAATTGTCTTTCCTTCTGTATGAGGAGAGTCCACAGCCCCCGTCTGTTTTCTCCGTTGGGTGGCCCTAAATTTTTGTTAATCTTCTTGCACCTTTTATACCCTGATATTTCTCCTACTGTTCCTTGTTCCCTTGGCAGAATTACTGGGGGATGAGGGAAGTGGGGGAGGTATTTAAGCCTTTGGCTGGGGTGTCTTTGCCTCCTCCTCCTGGTGGCCAGGTTCTGTATTCCCATAAGTAATGAATGAAGCCATGGACTCTCCTCATACAGAAGGAAAGGAAATTATCTGGTAAGCATAATTTATGTTTTCTTGGACATTAACAGATGAAAAATAAAAGATTAGCTTTGGAGAAATGTGCTTGTTCATGGACAGTAATGAAATGGTACAAGTGAAGTTGGGAAAAATCCGAATAAACGCAACATCGATGACTGTTAGTGAACAACAGTCCGACGCTCATCGCGCCGTACTTGACACCCTTTTATTTTACGTTTTTTTTTTATAAATAAGGGCATCGTATGTGGATCCGCGCCAGCGATGTCTGGTGAGCGTATTGACGCCGGTGAATGCACTGAGATTGACGCTTTGATAAATATCCCCCTTTGTGTCTTAATCCTAAGAATACTTCTGAAAGATCTTTGCATTCTCTGGATGTTGTTAGATCATTGAAATATGTTGATGCTACTAAGAATTTAGTAGTTTGTTCTTTTTTCTGGGCCTAGGAAAGGTCAGAAGGCCTCTGCTATTTCTTTAGTCTCTTGGTTCAAACTTTTGATTCACATAGCTTATTTGGAGGCAGGTCAGTCTCCACCGCAGCGGACTACGGCTCATTCTACTAGGTCAGTTGCCACTTCTTGGGCTTTTAAGAATGAGGCGTTAGTTTATCAAATTTGCAAGGCAGCTACTTGGTTGTCTTTGAAAACTTTTACTGAATGTTACCATTTCTTTCATGTAATTAACAAGAGTCCATGAGCTAGTGACGTATGGGATATACATTCCTACCAGGAGGGGCAAAGTTTCCCAAACCTTAAAATGCCTATAAATACACCCCTCACCACACCCACAAATCAGTTTTACAAACTTTGCCTCCAAGGGAGGTGGTGAAGTAAGTTTGTGCTAGATTCTACGTTGATATGCGCTCCGCAGCAAGTTGGAGCCCGGTTTTCCTCTCAGCGTGCAGTGAATGTCAGAGGGATGTGAAGAGAGTATTGCCTATTGAATGCAGTGATCTCCTTCTACGGGGTCTATTTCATAAGGTTCTCTGTTATCGGTCGTAGAGATTCATCTCTTACCTCCCTTTTCAGATCGACGATATACTCTTATATTTACCATTTCCTCTACTGATTCTCGTTTCAGTACTGGTTTGGCTTTCTACAAACATGTAGATGAGTGTCCTGGGGTAAGTAAGTCTTATTTTCTGTGACACTCTAAGCTATGGTTGGGCACTTTATTTATAAAGTTCTAAATATATGTATTCAAACATTTATTTGCCTTGTCTCAGAATGTTCAACTTTCCTTATTTTCAGACAGTCAGTTTCATATTTGGGATTATGCATTGAATTATCATATTTTTTCTTACCTCAAAAATTTGACTTTTTTCCCTGTGGGCTGTTAGGCTCGCGGGGGCTGAAAATGCTTCATTTTATTGCGTCATTCTTGGCGCGGACTTTTTTGGCGCAAAAATTCTTTTCCGTTTCCGGCGTCATACGTGTCGCCGGAAGTTGCGTCATTTTTTGACGTTATTTTGCGCCAAAAATGTCGGCGTTCCGGATGTGGCGTCATTTTTGGCGCCAAAAGCATTTAGGCGCCAAATAATGTGGGCGTCTTATTTGGCGCTAAAAAATATGGGCGTCGCTTTTGTCTCCACATTATTTCAGTCTCATTTTTTATTTGCTTCTGGTTGCTAGAAGCTTGATGTTTGGCATTTTTCCCATTCCTGAAACTGTCTTATAAGGAATTTGATCTATTTTGCTTTATATGTTGTTTTTTCTCTTACATATTGCAAGATGTCTCACGTTGCATCTGAGCCAGAAGATACTACAGGAAAACCACTGCCTGCTGGATCTACCAAAGCTAAGTGTATCTGCTGTAAACTTTTGGTAGCTATTCCTCCAGCTGTTGTTTGTAATAATTGTCATGACAAACTTGTTAAAGCAGATAATATTTCCTTTAGTGATGTACCATTGCCTGTTGCAGTTCCCTCAACATCTAAGGTGCAGAATGTTCCTGATAACATAAGAGATTTTGTTTCTGAATCCATAAAGAAGGCTTTGTCTGTTATTTCTCCTTCTAGTAAACGTAAAAAGTCTTTTAAATCTTCTCTCTCTACAGATGAATTTTTAAATGAACACCATCATTCTGATTCTTTGGACTCTTCTGGTTCAGAGGATTCTATCTCAGAGATTGATGCTGATAAATCTTCATATTTATTTAAGATGGAATTTATTCGCTCTTTACTTAAAGAAGTACTAATTGCTTTAGAAATAGAGGATTCTAGTCCTCTTGATACTAATTCTATACGTTTGGATAAGGTTTTTAAAGCTCCTGCGGTTATTCCAGAAGTCTTTCCTGTTCCTAATGCTATTTCTGCTGTATTTTCCAAGGAATGGGATAAATTGGGTAATTCATTTACTCCTTCTAAACGTTTTAAGCAATTATATCCTGTTCCGCCTGACAGGTTAGAATTTTGGGACAAAATCCCTAAAGTTGATGGGGCTATTTCTACCCTTGCTAAACGTACTACCATTCCTACGTCAGATGGTACCTCGTTTAAGGATCCTTTAGATAGAAAAATTGAATCTTTTCTAAGAAAAGCTTATCTATGTTCAGGTAATCTTCTTAGACCTGCTATATCATTGGCTGATGTTGCTGCAGCTTCAACTTTTTGGTTGGAAACTCTAGCGCAACAAGTAACAAATCGTGATTCTCATGATATTATTATTCTTCTCCAGCATGCTAATAATTTCATCTGTGATGCCATTTTTGATATTATTAGAGTTGATGTTAGGTTTATGTCTCTGGCTATCTTAGCCAGAAGAGCTTTATGGCTTAAGACCTGGAATGCTGATATGGCTTCTAAATCAACTCTACTTTCCATTTCTTTCCAGGGAAACAAATTATTTGGTTCTCAGTTGGATTCTATTATTTCAACTGTTACTGGTGGGAAAGGAACTTTTTTACCACAGGATAAAAAGTCTAAAGGTAAAAACAGGGCTAACAATCGTTTTCGCTCCTTTCGTTTCAACAAAGAACAAAAGCCTGATCCTTCGTCCTCAGGAGCAGTTTCAGTTTGGAAACCATCTCCAGTCTGGAATAAATCCAAGCCTGCTAGAAAGGCAAAGCCTGCTTCTAAGTTCACATGAAGGTACGGCCCTCATTCCAGTTCAGCTGGTAGGGGGCAGGTTACGTTTTTTCAAAGAAATTTGGATCAATTCTGTTCACAATCTTTGGATTCAGAACATTGTTTCAGAAGGGTACAGAATTGGTTTCAAGATGAGACCTCCTGCAAAGAGATTTTTTCTTTCCCATGTCCCAGTAAATCCAGTGAAAGCTCAAGCATTTCTGAATTGTGTTTCAGATCTAGAGTTGGCTGGAGTAATTATGCCAGTTCCAGTTCCGGAACAGGGGATGGGGTTTTATTCAAATCTCTTCATTGTACCAAAGAAGGAGGAATTCCTTCAGACCAGTTCTGGATCTAAAATTATTGAATCGTTTATGTAAGGATACCAACGTTCAAGATGGTAACTGTAAGGACTATATTGCCTTTTGTTCAGCAAGGGAATTATATGTCCACAATAGATTTACAGGATGCATATCTGCATATTCCGATTCATCCAGATCATTATCAGTTCCTGAGATTCTCTTTTCTAGACAAGCATTACCAATTTGTGGCTCTACCGTTTGGCCTTGCTACAGCTCCAAGAATTTTCACAAAGATTCTCGGTGCCCTTCTGTCTGTAATCAGAGAACAGGGTATTGTGGTATTTCCTTATTTGGACGATATCTTGGTACTTGCTCAGTCTTTACATTTAGCAGAGTCTCATACGAATCGACTTGTGTTGTTTCTTCAAGATCATGGTTGGAGGATCAATTTACCAAAAAGTTCTTTGATTCCTCAAACAAGGGTAACCTTTCTGGGTTTTCAGATAGATTCAGTGTCCATGACTCTGTCCTTTAACAGACAAGAGACGTCTAAAATTGATTTACAGCTTGTCGAAACCTTCAGCTCTCAATCATTCCCTTCGGTAGCCTTATGCATGGAAATTCTAGGTCTTATGACTGCTGCATCGGACGCGATCCCCTTTGCTCGTTTTCACATGCGACCTCTTCAGCTCTGTATGCTGAACCAATGGTGCAGGGATTACACGAAGATATATCAATTAATATCTTTAAAACCGATTGTTCGACACTCTCTAACGTGGTGGACAGATCACCTTCGTTTAATTCAGGGGGCTTCTTTTGTTCTTCCGACCTGGACTGTAATTTCAACAGATGCAAGTCTCACAGGTTGGGGAGCTGTGTGGGATCTCTGACGGCACAAGGAGTTTGGGAATCTCAGGAGGTGAGATTACCGATCAATATCTTGGAACTCCGTGCAGTTTCAGAGCTCTTCAGTTTTGGCCTCTTCTGAAGAGAGAATCGTTCATTTGTTTTCAGACAGACAATGTCACAACTGTGGCATACATCAATCATCAAGGAGGGACTCACAGTCCTCTGGCTATGAAAGAAGTATCTCGAATTTTGGTTTGGGCGGAATCCAGCTCCTGTCTAATCTCTGCGGTTCATATCCCAGGTGTAGACAATTGGGAAGCGGATTATCTCAGTCGCCAAACGTTGCATCCGGGCGAATGGTCTCTTCACCCAGAGGTATTTCTTCAGATTGTTCAAATGTGGGGGCTCCCAGAGATAGATCTGATGGCCTCTCATCTAAACAAGAAACTTCCCAGGTATCTGTCCAGATCCCGGGATCCTCAGGCGGAGGCAGTGGATGCATTATCACTTCCTTGGAAGTATCATCCTGCCTATATCTTTCCGCCTCTAGTTCTTCTTCCAAGAGTAATCTCCAAGATTCTGAGGGAATGCTCGTTTGTTCTGCTAATAGCTCCGGCATGGCCTCACAGGTTTTGGTATGCGGATCTTGTCCGGATGGCATCTTGCCAACCATGGACTCTTCCGTTAAGACCAGACCTTCTGTCACAAGGTCCTTTTTTCCATCCGGATCTGAAATCCTTAAATTTAAAGGTATGGAGATTGAACGCTTGATTCTTGGTCAAAGAGGTTTCTCTGACTCCGTGATTAATACTATGTTACAGGCTCGTAAATCTGTATCTCGAGAGATATATTATAGAGTCTGGAAGACTTATATTTCTTGGTGTCTTTCTCATCATTTTTCTTGGCATTCTTTTAGAATACCGAGAATTTTACAGTTTCTTCAGGATGGTTTAGATAAGGGTTTGTCCGCAAGTTCTTTGAAAGGACAAATCTCCGCTCTTTCTGTCTTTTTCACAGAAAGATTGCTATTCTTCCTGATATTCATTGTTTTGTACAAGCTTTGGTTCGTATAAAACCTGTCATTAAGTCAATTTCTCCTCCTTGGAGTTTGAATTTGGTTCTGGGAGCTCTTCAAGCTCCTCCGTTTGAACCTATGCATTCATTGGACATTAAATTACTTTCTTGGAAAGTTTTGTTCCTTTTGGCCATCTCTTCTGCTAGAAGAGTTTCTGAATTATCTGCTCTTTCTTGTGAGTCTCCTTTTCTGATTTTTCATCAGGATAAGGCGGTGTTGCGAACTTCTTTTGAATTTTTACCTAAAGTTGTGAATTCCAACAACATTAGTAGAGAAATTGTGGTTCCTTCATTATGTCCTAATCCTAAGAATTCTAAGGAGAAATCGTTGCATTCTTTGGATGTTGTTAGAGCTTTGAAATATTATGTAGAAGCTACGAAATCTTTCCGTAAGACTTCTAGTCTATTTGTTATCTTTTCCGGTTCTAGGAAAGGCCAGAAAGCTTCTGCCATTTCTTTGGCATCTTGGTTGAAATCTTTAATTCATCTTGCCTATGTTGAGTCGGGTAAAATTCCGCCTCAGAGAATTACAGCTCATTCTACTAGGTCAGTATCTACTTCCTGGGCGTTTAGGAATGAAGCTTCGGTTGACCAGATCTGCAAAGCAGCAACTTGGTCCTCTTTGCATACTTTTACTAAAATTCTACCATTTTGATGTATTTTCTTCTTCTGAAGCAGTTTTTGGTAGAAAAGTTCTTCAGGCAGCGGTTTCAGTTTGAATCTTCTGCTTATGTTTTTTGTTAAACTTTATTTTGGGTGTGGATTATTTTCAGCAGGAATTGGCTGTCTTTATTTTATCCCTCCCTCTCTAGTGACTCTTGTGTGGAAAGATCCACATCTTGGGTAGTCATTATCCCATACGTCACTAGCTCATGGACTCTTGTTAATTACATGAAAGAAAACATAATTTATGTAAGAACTTACCTGATAAATTCATTTCTTTCATATTAACAAGAGTCCATGAGGCCCACCCTTTTTTGTGGTGGTTATGATTTTTTTGTATAAAGCACAATTATTCCAATTCCTTATTTTATATGCTTCGCACTTTTTTTCTTATCACCCCACTTCTTGGCTATTCGTTAAACTGATTTGTGGGTGTGGTGAGGGGTGTATTTTATAGGCATTTTAAGGTTTGGGAAACTTTGCCCCTCCTGGTAGGAATGTATATCCCATACGTCACTAGCTCATGGACTCTTGTTAATATGAAAGAAATGAATTTATCAGGTAAGTTCTTACATAAATTATGTTTTTGATGTTTTTGCTTCCTCTGAAGCAGCCTTTGGTAGAAAGCTTCTTCAGGCAGTTGTCTTAGTTTGATGATTATGCCTGTTTTTAAGTGCATAATAAAAAAAAGTAAAATAAAAATATTGGGGGGGGGGGGGGTTGTGGATTTATTTTCTCAGTGAAAAATATGTTTTTAAATCCTTCCCTTTATGTTATTTCTCGTGGACTCCACAACTTGGGTATTAGTTCCCTTGAGTAATGAATTGTGGACTCTTAGCACCTGTATTAAAGAAAACAATTTATGCTTACCTGATAAATTCATTTATTTTATGGTGGCGAGAGGTTAGATTTTTCCCTGCTCCTTTTTTGGCTCTTATTCCTTTTTCTTACCTCACTTTGCTTGGCTATACGTTAGACTAAGGTATGTGTGAGAAGGGTGGGGTTTTATAGAGCTCTTGGGGTTTAAGAATCTTTGCCTCCTCCTAGTGGTAGAAAAGAATAATCCCCATAAGTAATGGATCGTGGACTATCACCACCATGAAAGAAATTTATCAGGTAAGTATAAATAATGTTTTCTCTTGTTAAGTGTATCCAGTCCACGGATCATCCATTACTTGTGGGATATTCTCCTTCCCAACAGGAAGTTGCAAGAGGATCACCCACAGCAGAGCTGCTATATAGCTCCTCCCCTCACTGCCATATCCAGTCATTCTCTTGCAACTCTCAACTAAGATGGAGGTCGTAAGAGGACTGTGGTGTTTTATACTTAGTTTATTTCTTCAATCAAAAGTTTGTTATTTTTAAATGGTACCGGAGTGTACTGTTTATCTCAGGCAGTATTTAGAAGAAGAATCTGCCTGCGTTTTCTATGATCTTAGCAGAAGTAACTAAGATCCTTTGCTGTTCTCACATATTCTGAGGAGTGAGGTAACTTCAGAGGGGGAATAGCGTGCAGGTTTCCTGTAATAAGGTATGTGCAGTTAAAATATTTTTCTAGGGATGGAATTTGCTAGAAAATGCTGCTGATACCGAAGTAATGTAAGTAAAGCCTTAAATGCAGTGATAGCGACTGGTATCAGGCTTATTAATAGAGATACATACTCTTATAAAAGTGTATTTTAAAAACGTTTGCTGGCATGTTTAATCGTTTTTTACATATGTTTGGTGATAAAACTTATTGGGGCCTAGTTTTTTCCACGTGGCTGGCTTGAATTTTGCCTAGAAACAGTTCCCTGAGGCTTCCCACTGTTGTAATATGAGTGGGAGGGGCCTATTTTGGCGTTTTTTTGCACAGCAAAAATTACAGACACAGACATCCAGCTTCTTCCTGCATGATCCAGGACTTCTCTGGAGGGCTCAAAAGGCTTCAAAAGTCGTATTGAGGGAGGTAAAAAGCCACAGTAGAGCTGTGGCAGTTGTGACTGTTTAAAAAACGTTTTTGTCATTTGTTATTCCGCTTTTGGTATTAAGGGGTTAATCATCCATTTGCAAGTGGGTGTAATGCTCTGCTAACTTTTTACATACACTGTAAAAATTTCGTTAGTGTAACTGCATTTTTTCACTGTTATTTCAAAATTTGGGAAAATTTGTGTTTCTTAAACGCGCAGTAACGTTTTTTATATTGCTTGTAAACTTGTTTTAAAGTGTTTTCCAAGCTTGCTAGTCTCATTGCTAGTCTGTTTAAACATGTCTGACACAGGGGAACCTACTTGTTCATTATGTTTGAAAGCCATGGTGGAGCCCCATAGGAGAATGTGTGCTAAATGTATTGATTTCACCTTAAACAGTAAAGATCAGTCTTTATCTATAAAAGAATTATCACCAGAGGGTTCTGTCGAGGGGGAAGTTATGCCGACTAACTCTCCCCACGTGTGAGACCCTTCGCCTCCCGCTCAGGGGACGCACGCTAATATGGCGCCAATTACATCAGGGACGCCCATAGCGATTACCTTGCAGGACATGGTTGCAATCATGAATAATACCCTGTCAGAGGTATTATCTAGATTGCCTGAATTAAGAGGCAAGCGCGATAGCTCTGGGGTTAGGAGAGATACAGAGCGCGCAAATGCTGTTAGAGCCATGTCTGATACTGCGTCACAGTATGCAGAACATGAGGATGGAGAGTTTCAGTCTGTGGGTGACATCTCTGACTCGGGGAAACCTGATTCAGAGATTTCTAATTTTAAATTTAAGCTTGAGAACCTCCGTGTATTGCTTGGGGAGGTATTAGCTGCTCTGATTGACTGTAACACAGTTGCAATTCCAGAGAAATTGTGTAGGCTGGATAGATACTATGCGGTGCCGGTGTGTACTGACGTTTTTCCTATACCTAAAAGGCTTACAGAAATTATTAGCAAGGAGTGGGATAGACCCGGTGTGCCCTTTTTCCCACCTCCTATATTTAGAAAAATGTTTCCAATAGACGCCACTACACGGGACTTATGGCAGACGGTCCCTAAGGTGGAGGGAGCAGTTTCTACTTTAGCAAAGCGTACCACTATCCCGGTTGAGGACAGTTGTGCTTTTTTCAGATCCAATGGATAAAAAATTGGAGGGTTACCTTAAGAAAATGTTTATTCAACAAGGTTTTATTTTACAGCCCCTTGCATGCATTGTGCCTGTCACTGCTGCGGCGGCATTCTGGTTTGAGGCCCTGGAAGAGGCCATCCAGACAGCTCCATTGAATGAAATTATTGACAAGCTTAGAACGCTTAAGCTAGCTAACTCATTTGTTTCTGATGCCATTGTTCATTTGACTAAACTAACGGCTAAGAATTCCGGATTCGCCATCCAGGGGAGTAAGGCGCTATGGCTTAAATCCTGGTCAGCTGACGTGACTTCAAAGTCTAAATTACTCAACATTCCTTTCAAGGGGCAGACCTTATTCGGGCCTGGCTTGAAGGAAATTATTGCTGACATTACTGGAGGCAAGGGTCATACCCTTCCTCAGGACAGGGCCAAATCAAAGGCCAAAACAGTCTAATTTTCGTGCCTTTCGAAATTTCAAGGCAGGAGCAGCATCAACTTCCTCCGCTTCAAAACAAGAGGGAACTTTTGCTCATTCCAGACAGCCCTGGAAACCTAACCAGTCCTGGAACAAGGGCAAGCAGGCCAGGAAGCCTGCTGCTGCCCCCAAGACAGCATGAAGGAACGGCCCCCCTATCCGGAAACGGATCTAGTGGGGGGCAGACTTTCTCTCTTTGCCCAGGCGTGGGCAAGAGATGTTCAGGATCCCTGGGCGTTGGAGATCATATCTCAGGGATATCTTCTGGACTTCAAAGCTTCTCCTCCACAAGGGAGATTTCATCTTTCAAGGTTATCATCAAACCAGATAAAGAAAGAGGCATTCCTAAGCTGTGTGCAAGACCTCCTAGTAATGGGAGTGATCCATCCAGTTCCACGGACGGAACAAGGACAGGAATTTTATTCAAATCTGTTTGTGGTTCCCAAGAAAGAGGGAACCTTCAGACCAATCTTGGATCTAAAGATCTTAAACAAATTCCTCAGAGTTCCATCATTCAAAATGGAAACTATTCGGACCATCCTACCCATGATCCAAGAGGGTCAGTACATGACCACAGTGGACTTAAAGGATGCCTACCTTCACATACCGATTCACAAAGATCATCATCGGTTCCTAAGGTTTGCCTTTCTAGACAGGCATTACCAATTTGTAGCTCTTCCCTTCGGGTTGGCCACTGCCCTGAGAATTTTTACAAAGGTTCTGGGCTCACTTCTGGCGGTTCTAAGACCGCGAGGCATAGCGGTGGCTCCGTATCTAGACGACATCCTGATACAGGCGTCAAGCTTTCAAATTGCCAAGTCTCATACAGAGATAGTTCTGGCATTTCTGAGGTCGCATGGGTGGAAAGTGAACGTGGAAAATAGTTCTCTATCACCACTCACAAGAGTCTCCTTCCTAGGGACTCTTATAGATTCTGTAGAGATGAAAATTTACCTGACGGAGTCCAGGTTATCAAAACTTCTAAATGCTTGCCGTGTCCTTCATTCCATTCCACGCCCGTCAGTGGCTCAGTGCATGGAAGTAATCGGCTTAATGGTAGCGACAATGGACATAGTGCCATTTGCGCGCCTGCATCTCAGACCGCTGCAATTATGCATGCTAAGTCAGTGGAATGGGGATTACTCAGATTTGTCCCCTCTACTAAATCTGGATCAAGAGACCAGAGATTCTCTTCTCTGGTGGCTTTCTCGGGTCCATCTGTCCAAGGGTATGACCTTTCGCAGGCCAGATTGGACGATTGTAACAACAGATGCCAGCCTTCTAGGTTGGGGCGCAGTCTGGAACTCCCTGAAGGCTCAGGGATCGTGGACTCAGGAGGAGAAACTCCTCCCAATAAATATTCTGGAGTTAAGAGCAATATTCAATGCTCTTCTAGCTTGGCCTCAGTTAGCAACACTGAGGTTCATCAGATTTCAGTCGGACAACATCACGACTGTGGCTTACATCAACCATCAAGGGGGAACCAGGAGTTCCCTAGCGATGTTAGAAGTCTCAAAGATAATTCGCTGGGCAGAGTCTCACTCTTGCCACCTGTCAGCGATCCACATCCCAGGCGTAGAGAACTGGGAGGCGGATTTTCTAAGTCGTCAGACTTTTCATCCGGAGGAGTGGGAACTCCATCCGGAGGTGTTTGCTCAACTGGTCCATCGTTGGGGCAAACCAGAACTGGATCTCATGGCGTCTCGCCAGAACGCCAAGCTTCCTTGTTACGGATCCAGGTCCAGGGACCCGGGAGCAACGCTGATAGATGCTCTAGCAGCTCCTTGGTTCTTCAACCTGGCCTATGTGTTTCCACCGTTTCCTCTGCTCCCTCGACTGATTGCCAAAATCAAACAGGAGAGAGCATCGGTGATTCTGATAGCGCCTGCGTGGCCACGCAGGACCTGGTATGCAGACCTAGTGGACATGTCATCTCTTCCACCATGGACTCTGCCTCTGAGGCAGGACCTTCTAATACAAGGTCCTTTCAATCATCCAAATCTAATTTCTCTGAGACTGACTGCATGGAGATTGAACGCTTGATTCTATCAAGGCGTGGCTTCTCCGAGTCAGTCATTGATACCTTAATACAGGCTCGGAAGCCTGTCACCAGGAAAATCTACCATAAGATATGGCGTAAATATCTTTATTGGTGTGAATCCAAGAGTTACTCATGGAGTAAGGTTAGGATTCCTAGGATATTGTCCTTTCTCCAAGAGGGTTTGGACAATGGCTTATCAGCTAGTTCTTTAAAAGGACAGATCTCTGCTCTGTCTATTCTTTTGCACAAGCATCTGGCAGAAGTTCCAGACGTCCAGGCATTTTGTCAGGCTTTGGTTAGGATTAAGCCTGTGTTTAAAACTGTTGCTCCCCCGTGGAGCTTAAACTTGGTTCTTAAAGTTCTTCAGGGAGTTCCGTTTGAACCCCTTCATTCCATTGATATTAAACTTTTATCTTGGAAAGTTCTGTTTTTGATGGCTATTTCCTCGGCTCGAAGAGTCTCTCTGAGTTATCTGCCTTACATTGTGATTCTCCTTATCTGATTTTTCATTCAGACAAGGTAGTTCTGAGTACCAAACCTGGGTTTTTACCTAAGGTGGTTTCTAACAGGAATATCAATCAAGAGATTGTTGTTCCATCATTGTGTCCTAATCCTTCTTCAAAGAAGGAACGTCTTTTGCATAATCTGGACGTAGTCCGTGCATTGAAGTTTTACTTACAGGCTACTAAAGATTTTCGTCAAACATCTGCCCTGTTTGTCGTTTACTCTGGACAGAGGAGAGGTCAAAAAGCTTCGGCAACCTCTCTCTCCTTTTGGCTTCGGAGCATAATACGCTTAGCCTATGAGACCGCTGGACAGCAGCCCCCTGAAAGGATTACAGCTCATTCTACTAGAGCTGTGGCTTCCACCTGGGCCTTTAAAAATGAGGCCTCTGTTGAACAGATTTGCAAGGCTGCGACTTGGTCTTCGCTTCACACCTTTTCAAAATTTTACAAATTTGACACTTTTGCTTCTTCGGAGGCTGTTTTTGGGAGAAAGGTTCTACAGGCAGTGGTTCCTTCCGTTTAAGTTTCTGCCTTGTCCCTCCCATCATCCGTGTACTTTAGCTTTGGTATTGGTATCCCACAAGTAATGGATGATCCGTGAACTGGATACACTTAACAAGAGAAAACATAATTTATGCTTACCTGATAAATTTATTTGTCTTGTAGTGTATCCAGTCCATGGCCCGCCCTGTTCTTTTAAGGCAGGTCTAAATTTTAATTAAACTACAGTCACCACTGCACCCTATGGTTTCTCCTTTCTCGTCTTGTTTCGGTCGAATGACTGGATATGGCAGTGAAGGGAGGAGCTATATAGCAGCTCTGCTGTGGGTGATCCTCTTGCAACTTCCTGTTGGGAAGGAGAATATCCCACAAGTAATGGATGATCTGTGGACTGGATACACTACAAGAGAAATAAATTTATCAGGTAAGCATAAATTATGTTTTTACATATGTTTAATTCCAGGCTTAAAGTAATGCAAAAGATAACTAATAATATCTTTAAATAACTAATTTCCTGTTTACATCATTTTAAAGTGGCACTATCTACTAGTTTAGTAGTTCTCATTCTTTGTTGACTTGTTGTGACCCCCCTGATTTCTCAATACCAGATGACACCTTATGCCTATGACATCTTAACAATACCACTAATAAAGTGTATATTTCATAATATGTATTATGCTAAAGGCAATATTTTAGAACAGGCATTTATGTACAAATATTTTTAGTATTAAGAAATTGTATGTTCAATTAATTATTGATATTGTTCAAATATAAAACTGTGTTAATTTATTATTTCACTATATTCTCCTTTCACATACTACTAATACAGTTGTGATACCCATAGGTGGATGATGTGACCCATAAACCTGATCTATGGATACATCTAATTAATTGCAAGATTTAAAATTGAATGCACATATTATACATTTGGTTGCAATTAGGAAGGATCAACATTCAGAGATAATACTGGTTCAGACCATTTAGCATTTTACTTATTGGGATAGTACTCTATTGATTTCCTACTAATTTAGCTTCCTGTACCAGCCTAATAAGAGATTGCTTAAAGGGATACTAAACCCAAATTTTTTCTTTCGTGATTCAGATAGAGCATGCAATTTTAAGCAACTTTCTAATTTACTTCTATTATCAATTTTCCTTTGTTATCTCTTGCTATCTATATTTGAAAAGCTGGAATGTAAAGCTTAGTAGCCAGCCAATTTTTGGTTGAGCACCTTTATGCTTGCTGATCGGCTGGCTAAATGTAACCACCAATAAGCAAGCGCTTAACCAAAAATGGGCTGGCTCCTAAGCTTTACATTCCTGATTTTTATGCCTATACTGTATGGCTATACAGTGCTGCGCCCTCTACACCGATCTTGATTTCTTTCATGTAATTAGCAAGAGTCCATGAGCTAGTGACGTATGGGATATACATTCCTACCAGGAGGGGCAAAGTTTCCCAAACCTCAAAATGCCTATAAATACACCCCTCACCACACCCACAATTCAGTTTTACAAACTTTGCCTCCGATGGAGGTGGTGAAGTAAGTTTGTGCTAGATTCTACGTTGATATGCGCTCCGCAGCAAGTTGGAGCCCGGTTTTCCTCTCAGCGTGCAGTGAATGTCAGAGGGATGTGAGGAGAGTATTGCCTATTTGAATGCAGTGATCTCCTTCTAAGGGGTCTATTTCATAGGTTCTCTGTTATCGGTCGTAGAGATTCATCTCTTACCTCCCTTTTCAGATCGACGATATACTCTTATATATACCATTACCTCTGCTGATTCTCGTTTCAGTACTGGTTTGGCTATCTGCTATATGTAGATGAGTGTCCTGGGGTAAGTAAGTCTTATTTTCTGTGACACTCCTAGCTATGGTTGGGCACTTTGTTTATAAAGTTCTAAATATATGTATTCAAACATTTATTTGCCTTGACTCAGAATGTTCAACTTTCCTTATTTTCAGACAGTCAGTTTCATATTTGGGATAATGCATTTTAATTTAACATTTTTCTTACCTTAAAATTTGACTTTTTCCCTGTGGGCTGTTAGGCTCGCGGGGGCTGAAAATGCTTCATTTTATTGCGTCATTCTTGGCGCGGACTTTTTTGGCGCAAAAATTCTATTTCCGTTTCCGGCGTCATACGTGTCGCCGGAAGTTGCGTCATTTTTTTGACGTTATTTTGCGCCTAAAATGTCGGCGTTCCGGATGTGGCATCATTTTTGGCGCCAAAAAGCATTTAGGCGCCAAATAATGTGGGCGTCTTATTTGGCGCGAAAAAATATGGGCGTCACTTTTGTCTCCACATTATTTAAGTCTCATTTTTTATTGCTTCTGGTTGCTAGAAGCTTGTTCTTTGGCATTTTTTCCCATTCCTGAAACTGTCATTTAAGGAATTTGATCAATTTTGCTTTATATATATGTTGTTTTTTCTCTTACATATTGCAAGATGTCTCACGTTGCATCTGAGTCAGAAGATACTACAGGAAAATCGCTGTCAAGTGCTGAATCTACCAAAGCTAAGTGTATCTGCTGTAAACTTTTGGTAGCTATTCCTCCAGCTGTTGTTTGTATTGATTGTCATGACAAACTTGTTAAAGCAGATAATATTTCCTTTAGTAAAGTACCATTGCCTGTTGCAGTTCCTTCAACATCTAAGGTGCAGAATGTTCCTGATAATATAAGAGATTTTGTTTCTGAATCCATAAAGAAGGCTATGTCTGTTATTTCTCCTTCTAGTAAACGTAAAAAATCTTTTAAAACTTCTCTCCCTACAGATGAATTTTTAAATGAACATCATCATTCTGATTCTGATGATTCCTCTGGTTCAGAGGATTCTGTCTCAGAGATTGATGCTGATAAATCTTCATATTTATTTAAAATGGAATTTATTCGTTCTTTACTTAAAGAAGTACTAATTGCTTTAGAAATAGAGGATTCTGGTCCTCTTGATACTAATTCTAAACGTTTAGATAAGGTATTTAAAGCTCCTGTGGTTATTCCAGAAGTTTTTCCTGTTCCTAATGCTATTTCTGCAGTAATTTCCAAAGAATGGGATAATTTGGGTAATTCATTTACTCCTTCTAAACGTTTTAAGCAATTATATCCTGTGCCGTCTGACAGATTAGAATTTTGGGACAAGATCCCTAAAGTTGATGGGGCTATTTCTACCCTTGCTAAACGTACTACTATTCCTACGTCAGATGGTACTTCGTTTAAGGATCCTCTAGATAGGAAAATTGAGTCCTTTCTAAGAAAAGCTTATCTGTGTTCAGGTAATCTTCTTAGACCTGCTATATCTTTGGCTGATGTTGCTGCAGCTTCAACTTTTTGGTTGGAAACTTTAGCGCAACAAGTAACACATCGTGATTCTCATGATATTATTATTCTTCTTCAGCATGCTAATAATTTTATCTGTGATGCCATTTTTGATATTATCAGAGTTGATGTCAGGTTTATGTCTCTAGCTATTTTAGCTAGAAGAGCTTTATGGCTTAAAACTTGGAATGCTGATATGGCTTCTAAATCAACTTTACTTTCCATTTCTTTCCAGGGTAACAAATTATTTGTTATCTTTTCCGGTTCTAGAAAAGGCCAGAAAGCTTCTGCCATTTCTTTGGCATCTTGGTTGAAATCTTTAATTCATCTTGCCTATGTTGAGTCGGGTAAAACTCCGCCTCAGAGAATTACAGCTCATTCTACTAGGTCAGTTTCTACTTCCTGGGCGTTTAGGAATGAAGCTTCGGTTGACCAGATCTGCAAAGCAGCAACTTGGTCCTCTTTGCATACTTTTACTAAATTCTACCATTTTGATGTATTTTCTTCTTCTGAAGCAGTTTTTGGTAGAAAAGTACTTCAGGCAGCGGTTTCAGTTTGAATCTTCTGCTTATGTTTTTCATTAAACTTTATTTTCGGTGTGGATTATTTTCAGCAGGAATTGGCTGTCTTTATTTTATCCCTCCCTCTCTAGTGACTCTTGTGTGGAAAGATCCACATCTTGGGTAGTCATTATCCCATACGTCACTAGCTCATGGACTCTTGCTAATTACATGAAAGAAAACATAATTTATGTAAGAACTTACCTGATAAATTCATTTCTTTCATATTAGCAAGAGTCCATGAGGCCCGCCCTTTTTTTGTGGTGGTTATGATTTTGTATAAAGCACAATTATTCCAATTCCTTATTTTATATGCTTTCGCACTTTTTTATCACCCCACTTCTTGGCTATTCGTTAAACTGAATTGTGGGTGTGGTGAGGGGTGTATTTATAGGCATTTTGAGGTTTGGGAAACTTTGCCCCTCCTGGTAGGAATGTATATCCCATACGTCACTAGCTCATGGACTCTTGCTAATATGAAAGAAATGAATTTATCAGGTAAGTTCTTACATAAATTATGTTTTTGCTGTGTTTTTCTACCTTTTAATGAAGATAATAAAGCTTGTATTTTAACGGATCAGTTGGACTTTTTTTGCATTCCTTTGAAACTTATATACCTATACCTGCATATCTATTCCTATAGATATATAGGTATAGACATGTATTTTACATGAACTGTATCAGATATTTATAGAAATATATATTTAATAATAAAAAGTACGTTATTTTCTAATTGAAGAACATAGGAATGTAAAATAATCATTGTGCACATCTCAATGTAAGTATTAATGCGGTCAGGTTAGCACACTTTTTTATAATTAAATATATATTCTATATATATCTGATACTGTTCATGTAAAACACATATCTATCTATACCTGTATATCTATAGGAATAGATATGCAGGTATAGGTATACACACACATATATATATATATATATATATATATATATATATATATATATATATATACTGTATGTGTGTATATATATATATATATATATATTTAAGAATAAAAATAACATTCTGTAATTTAAAAGCTTTGGAATATGAAATATGTAGAGTAAATATACAGTGAACACATATAAACACATACATATGTATTCATACATATATAGACACACATATAAGTGCATTGGAACCCTTTGCAGTCAAGTAGCTAAAACATTTAAAATCATATTTATTTTGAAGTGTTTAACTATGTATGTACTGTAAAAATTTCACATTCCAATGTTCTTCACATAGGGGAATATCTTTAAGTATTTAGAAATAGATATTAACCAATTGGGATGGCTATGGACCTTGATTTTGTTGTCAGTAAATTATTATTATTTATTTTATTATTATTTAAATTTAAATACTTTATTGCATTTAACAACATGTTTTGAAAGGTATTTAAAAATTTGCTAGTAAATTATTTTTCTGTTGATTTTGATGTAATGTTTTGGATCATTGTCCTCCTGGAAGATCCAACCAGGGCCCATTTTAAGCTTTCTGGTAGAGGCAGTCAGGTGTTCATTTAATATTTGTTGATATTTGATAAAGTCCATGATGTCATGTATTCTAACAAAATGTCCAGGCAGAAAAACAGTAGTTACAGTAGTGTCTGTCAAATTAAAGATGCTTGAGTTTGTTTTTGGATCACAGTAGAGGCTTTTTTTTTTTTTTTTTAAACCCTTTCAAACAACTTGTGGTTATGTCGGATCGTAGTTTTGGAGACTTTCGAATTCCAAGATCCAACTAACTTCTGCAATTCTCCATCTGTGATCCTTGGAGATATTTTGGCCACTCAAACCATCCTCTTCACAGTGCGTTGAGACAATATAGACACTTTCTTCCAGGTTAATTTATAACATTTCCAGTTGAACTTCTAAATTATTGCCCTGATGGTGGAAATTGGCATTTTCAATGCTTTGGGTATTTTCTTATAGCCACTTCTCATTTTGTGAAGCTCAACATCCTTTTTGCCGCACATCACAGCTATATTCCTTGGTCTTACCTATTGTGATGAATGACTAAGTGAATTTTGCCTATGTGTTACCTCATATTTATATGCCTTTGAAACAGGAAGTCATGGTTGAAAAATTTCCTGTTCCTTGTCACACAGGTGTACTAAAAAATATAATTCAAATATATTTTTCCTATATGAATTTGTGGTGTTAGAAATGTAGTTTTTATTTTCTACAAGCAAAAGTTTGTTATTTTAAATGGTACTGGTGTTTACTATTTACTCTCTAGCAGAAAGGAGATGAAGATTTCTGCAGGGAGGAAGATGATTTTAGCATGTTGTAACTAAAATCCACTGCTGTTCCCACAAAGGACTGAGGAGTACAAGAAAACTTCAGTTGGGGGGAACGGTTTGCAGGTTAGGCTGCAAAGAAGGTATGTTCAGTCATTTATTTCTAGACAAAACTGTGATAATGCTAGAAAAGACTGATAATATCCCCATGAGGGAAGGGTAAGCTGTATTCAGAGACTAAGTATGGAATTTCAAGCTTACATAACAGGGCTAGTTTATGATGGTTGACACTATTTAATGGCAAACGTTTTTTTATTGAAAAATTTCGTTTTTTGAGACACTTTGAATTTTCCTTTGGGTTTCTTTCAGGGGTTGTTACCTACATGGCTATTATTAAAACACTTAGGAGTGTTTCTTTAGGCCTCACAGCACCGGAGTAAGGTGGGAGGGGCCTAATTTTGCGCCTCAGATGCGCAGTTATATTTGACTAGAAGTCCAGGCTGTTTCACATGGAGGGCCCTGCTGCAGTTTGAGGGCCTATAAGAAGCTTTTTCCCCACAAATCTGGTTCCTAAGGGCAGTTAGGGCCACAGCAGAGCAGAGCTGTGGCAAGGTGCTGATGTTGTTTTAACCGGTTTGTTGGCTTACTGTCGATCCGGTTTGGGCATTAAGGGGTTAATCGTTTTTATTGCTAGTGGTGCACTCTTACTAATGCTTTAGGTACATACTGTAAAAAAGTTTGCTGCATTTTTCACTGTTTTGCAAAATTGTGTGCCTTTTTTATCTCTTAAAGGCACAGTAACGTTTTTTTCAAAGTGTGTTTTTACTTGATTAAAGTGATTTTTAAGCCTGTTTGTCTTACTACTAGTCTGTTAAACATGTCTGACACCAAGGAAAATCCTTGTTCAATGTGTTTAGAAGCCATGGTGGAACCCCCTCTCAGAATGTGTCCCACTTGTACTGATATGTCTACACATTTTAAAGATCATATTGTTGCACTTAAAAATGTGTCCCAAGATGATTCTCAGGCAGAAGGTAATGAGGTTAGCCCGTTGACCTCTCCCCAAGTGTCACAACCAGTTACGCCCGCTCAAGCGACGCCTAGCACCTCTAGTGCGTCTAACTCTTTTACCTTGCAAGACTTGGCGGCAGTTATGAATAATACCCTCTCAGTGTTTTTATCTAAACTGCCCGTGTTACCTGCAAAGCGTGATAGCTCTGTTTTAAGAACAGATTCTGAGCATTCTGACGCTTTAGTAGCCGTATCCGATATACACTCACAACGCTCTGAAATGGGGGCGAGGGATGTGCTGTCTGAGGGAGAAATTTCCGATTCGGGAAAGGTTGCTCCTCAGACAGACTCAGATACGTTGGCTTTTAAATTTAAACTAGAACACCTCCGCTTATTGCTCAGGGAGGTATTAGTTACTCTGGATGACTGCGACCCTTTGGTGGTTCCAGAGAAATTGTGTAAAATGGACAAGTGCCTAGAAGTTCCCGTTTACACTGTGTTCCCGGTCCCTAAGAGGATTGCGGATATCGTTACTAGGGAGTGGGATAGACCAGGTATTCCGTTTGTTCCCCCTCCTGTTTTTAAGAAAATGTTCCCCATATCTGACCCCATGCGGGACTTGTGGCAGACGGTCCCTAAGGTGGAGGGGGTGGTTTCTTCACTTGCTAAACGCCCAACCATACCAATTGAAGACAGTTGTACTTTTAAAGACCCTATGGATAAAAAATTAGAGGGTTTACTTAAGAAAATTTTTGTTCATCAAGGTTTTCTTCTCCAACCTATTGCGTGCATTGTTCCTGTAACTACTGCAGCTGCTTTCTGGTTCGAGGCGCTGGAAGATGCGCTCCAGACGGAGACCTCATATGAGGACATTTTGGACAGAATTAAGGCTCTTAAGCTGGCTAATTCTTTTATCACAGATGCCGCTTTCAAACTAGCTAAGTTTGCGGCAAAGAATTCAGGTTTCGCCATTTTAGCGCGCAGGGTGCTATGGCTAAAGTCCTGGTCGGCCGATGTGTCGTCAAAATCCAAACTCTTGAACATCCCTTTCAAAGGAAAGACCCTCTTCGGGCCTGAATTGAAAGAGATTATTTCAGAAATCACTGGGGGAAAAGGCCATGCTCTCCCTCAGGACAAGTCCTTTAAGACAAAGAACAAACAAAATAATTTTTGTTCCTTTCGGAATTTCAGGAGCGGCCTCGCTTCATCCTCCCCTACTACAAAGCAAGAGGGTAACGCTTCACAACCCAGGCCAGCCTGGAAACCTTACCAGGGCTGGAACAAGGGTAAACAGGCCAAGAAGCCTGCAGCTGCTTCCAAGACAGCATGATGGGGTAGCCCCAGATCCGGGACCGGATCTAGTAGGGGGCAGACTCTCTCTCTTCGCTCAGGCCTGGGCAAGAGATGTACACGATCCCTGGGCCTTAGAGATTGTATCCCAGTGATATCTTCTAGAATTCAAGGACTCCCCTCCAAGGGGAAGGTTCCACATTTCTTGTTTGTCTACAGACCAGACAAAGAAAGAGTCGTTCTTACGCTGTGTAGAAGACCTACATACAATGGGAGTGATCCACCCAGTTCCAGTTGTGGAACAAGGGCTGGGTTTTTACTCAAACCTGTTTGTGGTTCCCAAGAAAGAAGGAACTTTCAGACCAATCCTGGATCTCAAAATTCTAAACAAATTCCTCATTCAAGATGGAGACCATTCAGACAATCTTATCAATGATCCAGGAGGGTCAATATATGACTACCGTGGATCTAAAGGATGCGTATCTGCACATTCCTATCCACAAAGATCATCACCAGTTTCTCAGGTTCGCCTTTCTGGACAAGCATTATCAGTTTGTGGCTCTTCCTTTCGGGTTGGCCACTGCTCCCAGAATTTTCACAAAGGTGCTAGGGTGCAAGACCGCGGGGCATAGCAGTGGCGCCTTATCTAGACGACATCTTAATTCAGGCGTCGACTTTCCAAAGAGCCAAGTCTCACACGGAAATTGAAGTGGCCTTTCTGAGGTCTCACTGGTGGAAGGTGAACATCAAAAAGAGTTCTCTCTCCCCCCTCACAAGAGTTCCCTTCCTAGGAACCCTAATAGACTCGGTAGAAATGAAAATATTTCTGACGGAGGTCAGAAAGTTAAAACTCTTAACTACTTGCCGAGCTCTTCATTCCATTCCTCGGCCATCTGTAGCTCAGTGCATGGAGACAATCGGACTAATGGTAGCGGCAATGGACATAGTCCCTTTTGCACGGATACACCTCAGACCACTACAATTATGCATGCTCAAACAGTGGAATGGGGATTATGCAGATTTGTCTCCTCAAATACAGTTGGACCAGGGGACCAGAGATTCTCTTCTCTGGTGGTTGTCTCAGGATCACCTGTCTCAGGGAATGTGTTTCCGCAGACCAGAGTGGATCATCGTAACGACTGACGTCAGTCTGTTTGGCTGGGGTGCAGTCTGGGACTCCCTGAAAGCTCAGCGCTTATGGTCTCGGGAAGAAGCTCTTCTCCCGATAAACATTCTGGAACTGAGGGCGATATTCAATGCGCTTCAGGCATGGCCTCAGCTAGCTGCGGCCAAATTCATCAGATTTCAGTCGGACAACATCACGACTGTAGCTTACGTCAATCATCAAGGCGGAACAAGGAGTTCCCTAGCAATGATGGAAGTAACCAAAATAATCAGATGGGCGGGAGGATCACTCTTGCCATCTCTCAGCAATTCACATCCCAGGAGTAGACAACTGGGAGGCGGATTTTCTAAGTCGTCAGACTTTTCACCCGGGGGAGTGGGAACTCCACCCGGAGGTATTTGCCCAGCTGACTCAGCTATGGGGCACTCCAGAATTGGATCTGAAGGCGTCCCGTCAGAACACCAAGCTTCCTCTTTACGGGGCCAGGTCCCGGGATCCCCAGGAGGTGCTGATAGATGCTCTAGCAGCGCCTTGGTCCTTCAATCTGACCTATGTTTTTCCACCGTTTCCTCTCCTCCCTCGTCTGGTTGCCAGAATCAAGCAGGAGAGGGCTTCAGTGATTCTAATAGCGCCTGCGTGGCCACGCAGGACCTGGTATGCAGACCTAGTGGACATGTCATCTGTGCCACCATGGACACTACCAGTGAGGCAGGACCTTCTAATACAAGGTCCTTTCAAACATCCAAATCTAATTTCTCTGCGTCTGACTGCTTGGAGATTGAACGCCTAATTCTATCAAAGCGTGGTTTCTCTGAGTCGGTTATTGATACCCTGATTCAGGCTAGAAAGCCTGTCACCAGGAAAATCTACCATAAGATTTGGCGAAAATATCTTTTTTGGTGCAAATCCAAGGGTTACTCATGGAGTAAGGTTAGGATTCACAGAATTTTGTCCTTTCTCCAAGACGGATTGGAGAAAGGATTATCAGCTAGTTCCTTAAAGGGACAGATATCTGCTTTGTCTATTCTTTTTCACAAACGTCTGGCAGAGGTACCAGAAGTTCAAACGTTTAGTCAGGCTTTAGTCAGAATCAAGCCTGTTTATAGATCTGTGGCTCCGCCATGGAGTCTGAATTTAGTTCTTTCAGTTCTGCAAGGGGTTCCGTTTAAACCTTTACATTCCATAGATGTTAAGCTTTTATCTTGGAAAGTTTTGTTTTTGGTAGCTATCTCTTCTGCTCGAAGAGTTTCAGAGTTATCTGCTCTACAGTGTGATTCACCTTACCTGGTGTTCCATGCAGATAAGGTAGTTTTGCGTACCAAACCCGGTTTTCTTCCTAAGGTTGTGTCTAATAAGAATATTATTATTTTTTATTTTTTTATTTTTAAAAAAGATTTTTTATTGAAGAATAAATGTGTACAGCAAAAAATTGAAAGGTCAACAACAGAAGTGACAAATTAGTACAGTACCTGCAAGCTATACATGGAGTAATAAATATTATCAGATGTGCATAACTTTTTCCAATGTTTCCATTCTTTACTGATGCTATCATATCATTTTATAGACAGGTATATGTTTAGGTATAAAATATCTAGGCCAACCCTTCAATTTACCATTGAATGTAATAAGAGAGTAAGAAGAGAAAAAGAAAAGAGAAAAAAAAGAAAAAAGACTGTAGAAAAGTAAAGAGGGGGTAAGGGTCGAGGGGAAGGAAGGGTGGGCCAGGCAATTGTGTTTGATAGTCCAACTTAGTCGTCTGACTTAATACGAGGTCCAGTTCTACCGTCATGTTTGAACTCCACTCCATAAGTCTAGGAGTCCTTGGTGGAATTGTATATTGTTTGTGGTTAGATAGTGTAGGCGTTCTAACTGTAGTATTTCTGTAGTCTGAGTATGCCATTCTCGTATTGTCGGTGGGACACTAGATTTCCATTTTTTTGGAATGAGTTTCTTGGCACTATTTATCATGATAAGGAATATACTTTTGTGTAATTTGTTTTGGAATTTCGGAATCTGGAGGAACAATAGGTAATGAAAATTGGGTGCAATATCTAAGCCTAGTACAGAGGATATAGATCCAAAGACTGATCTCCAATACTCCATTATACAAGGACATTCCCACCATATATGTTGTATTGTACCCTCTTGGCCGCATGCTCTCCAGCACCGGTCACTGATCTGGGAGTTAGTTTTATGTAATCTATAAGGTGTTAGATACCACCTGCTGATGAACTTTATGTGCATCTCTTGTATTGTGGCCGAGGCCGAGGCAGCGGCCGCTATTCTAAATGATTTATTCCACATTGTGTCATCCCCAGAAATGTCCAATTCTGTATTCCAAGATCTTACATAATTCGGTAAAGTTTTGTCATTCAGGAGCAGTAAGATTTTGTATATTAATGAGATAGTGTGTCTAGGTGGGTTGTCTTGTGTACATAATTTTTCAAATGTGGTAAGCTCTCTTTGCATGTTTGACTTTTTTCTGTGTGTAGATATAAAGTGAATCAATTGCGCTCGAGCCAGCCAAGAAGGAAATGTTTTTGCGTCCCATTGTTGTAGTTTGTCTAGTGGAGCTATTGTCCCACTCTCTATTGCAAAGTGTAATGTACCTTCTTTGAGTCTGTATGAAGGCTTATGTGTTGTAATAGGGTTGCCCATAGGAAGGTCCGCATTTTCTCTTATTGGCAGCATCGGTCCTACTCTAGTTGATATATGTGTATTGGTAGCTATTGTCCTGTCCCATTCTTTAAGTATTTCCATTATGGTAGGGTATTGTTGTAGTGTATCTGGGCGTTTTCTGGGTTCTGTCCATGCAAGCGAGGCTGAATTACCTCTCCCCAGAATATGATTGTCAATTTGGACCCAGTCCTTTTGACCTGTGTTGTGGTTCCACTCTAGTATCTGCTGTAACAATATGGCTCTTCTATATAGTGTCAAATTTGGTACCCCCAGACCCCCTCGCTCCCTTGGCAGGAACATAGTTTGTCTTTGTACCCTACTTCTATTCCCACCCCATATGAAATTATCAATTGTTTTTTGTATTTGCCGTAAGAACTGGCTAGGGATGGGGATCGGTAACGTCTGAAAGAGATAAAGTAATCTGGGTAGTATGTTCATCTTAATAATACTTATTCTGCCTAGCCATGACAGGGGTTTGCAGTTCCATGAACATAGATCATCTGAAATTTCTTTTTTAAGTTGCGTATAATTATGTTTGAACAGGGAGCTAGGGTTGGCTTGTCAAGTAAACCCCAGATATTTTATTTTCTCTAGGGCTATTGTTAGACCGTACTCAGCGGCCAATTGTTGTGTCAGGTGTGGGGGGGGAAGTGATATTAAGTAGTTCCGATTTGGAGATATTCAAATGAAAATTTGAAAATTGGCCATAGTCTCGTAGTTCAGTTATTAGAGCCGGTATAGAATGCTCAATATCAGTCAGGGAGAATAGTATGTCGTCGGCATACATCATCAGTTTGTGTTCTTTTTCTCCTATCTGTATGCCTTTTATTTTATTGTTAGATCTGATTTTGTATGCCAGAATTTCAAATGAGAGGAGGAACAGCAATGGGGAGAGTGGGCAGCCCTGACGGGTTCCATTAGTAATGGGAAAGGAATCTGATAGTGTTCCATTGACCTTTATTTTTGCATTAGGGCCTGAGTATAGGGAGAAGACCATATGAAGAAAATTGTCTCCAAAATTCATGCTGTGCATGGCCTCTTTCAGAAATGTCCAATTTACCCTATCGAAGGCCTTTTCGGCATCGGATGCGAATAGGGTCAATGGCTTTCTATGGTGGGTTACATAGTCTATAATACGTTGGGCTCTAATGGTATTATCTTTGGCTTCTCTGCCTGGCACAAAGCCAACTTGGTCTGTGGAAATGAGTTTGGGTAAGTATTTATTAAGTCTGGTAGCTAATATCTTGGCTAATATTTTTATATCCACATTCAGGAGTGAAATTGGTCTGAAATTGCTGAGTTTATCTGGCGTTCTTCCTGGCTTAGGTAATACCGTAATATGAGCCTCTAACATTCTGGGTGGTAAGGACTTAGTGTCTATTAATTTGTTAAATAGGGTAAGAAGGTGTGGCACAAGAATAGATTTGTATATCTTGTAGTATTTAATAGAGAACCCGTCAGGGCCAGGGCTTTTTCCAGTAGGGAGTTCTTTAATTGCTTTACCAATTTCTTGTTCAGATATTGGGGAGTCCAACTCCGCTCTCTCTTCTTCATTAAGTTTCACTATGGGGAGATTAGTCATATATTCAGCTATCGTTGGTTGGTTATCATGTGATTGTGATGTTGTTGGAGTAGTTAATGTATTTTTTAGATTGTATAAGTTGTGATAATATTGTCTGAATTCCTCTGCTATTCCCTTACTGTCTTTTATTAATGAGGAGTTCCCCCCTTTCAGTGAATGTATATAGGACTTTTACGTTTATTTTTTACGTTGGGTGGTCCTAGCCAGAAGTTTTCCATGCTTATTCCCCTGGTCATAGTATAATTGCCTAACATATGAGGCTTGTCGTTGTGATTCCTGCAAAAGAAAGTCTTTTAGATCCCTTCTGGTCTGTGTGAGCTCCGCTAAAATCGCATTGTTATGTGGTTCTTGTTTATGTGTACACTCAAGTTTCTGTATGGAGGAGTGAAAATGGTCGTGTTTGGCGCGTCTCTCTATGAGCTTTCTTGCCCTAATTTTGATAAGTTTCCCCCTAATGACACATTTATGTGCCTCCCATGTCGTGGAGCTAGAAGTGTCCGAGTCTGGGTTGTGTGTGAAATATTCGGATATCATTTTCCCAACCTTTTCCACGGTTGGCGGGTCTGTCAATAGGTGATCGTCCAACCGCCAGATGAAGTCTGTGAGGGGTGTTTCTGGCCATATTATAGTGCAGGTAACCGGGGCGTGATCAGTCCATGATATTGTGCCAATGTCACATTTAGTTTTAATAGTCAATCCCATTGAGTCTGTGAATAAATAGTCTATTCGAGAATATTTTTTATATACTGAGGAGAAATATGTGTAGTCTTTCACTGTCACATTTAATGTACGCCATATGTCGTGTAGATTGAGGTCTGTAAGCGTTATTTTAGTCGATTTTAGTGTGGTTTTGGGCACGCTTGAGAGATTATTTGACGTGTCCCATTGGGGGTCCAAGGGAAGATTAAAATCCCCTCCTAACATAAGTAGACCCTTTCGGTTGTCCAATATAAGTTGTGAGATTTTTTTGATGAAACGGTGTTGGTCTGTATTTGGGAAATACACATTTACAAGCGTTATGGGCCTTCCAAATAACAGCCCCACTATGAAAATATACCTTCCCTCTGGATCCCTTATTATAGATGATGTCTGCAAAGGTATTGACCTATGGAGTAGGATTCCCACCCCATTCTTTTTTTTTGTCCCTGATGCAAAATACATATTCGTGTATTTAGGGTTAGTCCATTTAGGTTATTTCCCTCTCTGAAAATGTGTCTCCTGTATATAAATAATGGAGTGGTTATTTCTAGATAGTTCCCTCGTGGCAATAGATCGTTTCCCTGGGCTGTTGAGTCCCTTGACATTTAATGTCATCAGAGTGAGAGAGTGTTCTGTCTTTTGGTGTATGTTACTTGGGGGTAGTGGTGTTTTAGTTGGGCGGACCATTATTATGAGATGTGGTTAGAGCTGGGAGATCAGTTAGAATTGTCTGAGATTGACTGCTGGTGTGCCTGGTGGGTTAGGTATGGGGAAGTTTGGGGTAAATAGGAAGGAAAGGGAGATTGTGAGGTGGTAGTATAATAAAAGAGATAAGTAGAATATATAGAGAGAAAAGAAGGTGTAGATGTTAAGAAAGGTTCAGGTATGAGATACCCTAAAGTGAAAGTAGAGATTAGGGGATGTGTCCCCATGGCTTAGGCATTTAATGCACAATATAGAATAACTAAACAGTGAGGAAGGGCTCCCTTCTTTTTACTTCTCATGTAGGGGAGCAACAAGAGCACGATAGGATGTTACATTAACTTAAAGGTTAAAATTTAAATGTGTAACAGCATCAACATAAACACAGTGTTATCGCTATTGATTGAAGCATAAAACAGTGCAACATTGTACATATAAGTTCCTATAAGAGTATATAATAACACTTTAATCCTATATATTCTGTGACATTCTTAGGAGAGTCAGTTCGTTGGCGTCTAATTAGTCACAATAATTTTCTTATGATATAAGTGTGACCGGACATCATAGTGTAGTAAAAAGATGCTATTATAGAGCATGAGTCGAAGACCAAAGTCCAGCATAAAAAAGGAACAGATTTAACACTAAACTTGTATTAACTATGACTCACTCCCAGCATTGGGCAGTCCCACTGCCGGTTATGATGCTTGAGCCTATTCCTCTCATGGAAATGACCCATTGATTAGCATGTATCTTTATCTATTAATATCAGCTATTCATGACTCTAGTCTTGTAATATCCTTAACATATATATATAACTTGAAGGTTAAAATTTAGGTGCGTGACATCATCAACATAAACACAGTGTTATCGCTATAGATTGGAGCCTAAAACAGTGCAACATTTTACATATAAATTCCTATAAGAGTATATAATAACACTTTAATCCTGTATATTACGTGACATTCTTAGGAGAGTTAGTTCGTTGGCGTCTAATTGGTCGCAATAATTTTCTTATGATATAAGTGTGACCGGACACCATAGTGTAGCGAAAAGATGCTATTATAGAGCATGAGTCCAAGACCAAAGTCCAGCATAGAAAGAACCGGATTTAACTCTAAACTTGTATTAACTATAACTCACTCCCAGCATTGGGTAGGCCCGTTGCTGGTTATAACGCTTGAGCCTGTTCCTCTCATGGAAACGACCCATTGATTAGCATGTGTCTTTAGCTATTAATATTAGCTATTCATGTCTCTAGTCTTGTAATATCCTTAACAAATATCCATAATTATCTTACCCATTCCTTTTCTGATGCTCTGTTTTCTTTCTCGGCCTCTGCATGTGCCGAAGGAGGATAGAACTTTAAACCTTGACAGTCTCTGAACTGTTGTTTTGTCGACATGTGAGGGTTAAGTTATCCAGTGGTGTTGGCTCATCTTGGACATCTATAGACAGCGTCTGACAAAACTGATCAATGTCACTTTCCGTGCGGTATATTGCTATTTTATTGTCTTTGGAGGCAATTATGGACACCGGGAACCCCCATCTATACGGTATTTTGTGATGTTGTAGGGAGGATGTGATATGTGACAAGGCCCTTCTCTTCTGTAGTGTAGTGGGGCTTATATCACTGAATATCTGTAGAGGTATACCTGCATGTTGGAGTGGTTGTTTAGCTCTTGCGCTATTAATAATTTCTTCCTTGTCCTGGAAGTTTAGGAGTTTGATTATTATATCCCTCGGCGGCGCCTTCGGCGGTGTTTTGGCCCTTAGGGCCCTGTGAGCTCTTTCAATTAGGACATCTGCTGCTCCCGGCTTTCCTTTAATCGTGCAGAACAAATCCTGTAGGTAGCCACCTAGGGCCGTTGGTGATATAGACTCTGGCACCCCTCTGATGCGAAGGTTATTGCGGCGTCCGCGATTGTCTAGATCTTCAATCTTGTTACTCAGAGACTGTATTATGTCTTCTTGAGCTTTGATTTTGTTTGTTAGGGTGTTGATGGTAGAGTTGGCTGTGGCCTGTTCTTCTTCTATGTTTGTCACTCTATTTGAAACTGCAGTAATGTCCGTATGGAGGTCTTTATACAGAGATCTGACCTCATGCATGAACATTTTCATGTCTTCTTTAGTTGTAAGCGAAATAAGGTCATTTTTCGTGACATAATTAGAGGGTAACTCAGTTTGTGTTGGCTCTGTGCAGTCATTTTGAGCCCCTTCTGGACATGTGGAGTTGGTAGGCATAAAATCCTGTTGTTCCATAGGTTTTAAATACTGCCCAAGAGTCCTGGATCTGGTACTTTTGTCTCCCTTTGCTGATGTTTTGCTGGTCATTTCTATTGCAGGGGCTAATGGTGTCTCTTTATATTGCTATGTGTCTTTTATTGCAGTTACTGTTAATCCTGTATTGACTTTCACACTTTGTGCTAGGATGTATTTTTGTTTATTGTCTATCTCTATTTATTTCGTTTTTTATTTTAGCCCCCCTTTTTTTGTGTGTGTTTATATTGTTTGGCAGCTTTGTATAGTAAGCTTTGGGGTGCTCAGTATTAATGTTTAACCTCCTTTGCTTAAGCTCTTCCCTCCGGTGCAATTATGCTGCTCTCAGGCCTGGTTTAAAATGGCCGTTGCTGCGTCGTCACAGGAATTGGACAGTTTGTTTATGCCCGGTATGCCAGCCGCCCCTGTCAGTGTACCCGTTCGGAGCTTATTTGTGGTCCCGCGCCCCGGGAAAAGTCTAGGGGTAATTATGTTAAATACTTTGCCTCTTACCTAGCCACTGTTTGTGTTTGTCATGGGGAGCGGCTGGAAAGCGGCAAGTATTTTTGCAGCGCGCTCGCTTCCTGAGGTACCTCTGCTGTTGCCGAGACCTGCCGCCAACTCACCACTGCCTCTGTATGCTTTGCTGGTAAATGCGGCGTCTGGGTATTGCGAGATCTGAGTAATGTGGTGTCTTCGGGCTTGCTGCGTCCTCAGTAACCGCTGTTTCAGGGTGCTTTCCTGTCCTCCATTTTGCTTGTCCCTTTTTTATATAAAACGTTAGGAAAAAAGTTTTTCTTTCTGCTCGTCTGCTCCTCACTTATGCTCCCCTCTTGTGACAGTGTATTTTAAGTTTGATAGGGAACCCTAACTTATAAAATAAGCATTTAGCCTGCCATGGGGCCTAGGAGCTCTAGAAGGTAGCTGCTATCGTCCTGCGTGGCTAGACTCCGCCCCCTAATAAGAATATTAATCAGGAAATTGTTGTTGCTTCTCTGTGTCCTAATCCTTCGTCGAAGAAGGAACGTCTGTTACACAATCTTGATGTGGTTCGTGCTTTAAAGTTCTATTTACAAGCAACTAAGGATTTCAGACAAACAACTTCTTTGTTTGTTGTCTTTTCTGGTAAGAGGAGAGGTCAGAAGGCGACCGCTACCTCTCTTTCCTTTTGGCTGAAAAGCATCATCCGTTTGGCCTATGAGACTGCTGGCCAGCAGCCTCCTGAAACAATTCGTGCTCATTCTACCAGAGCAGTGGCTTCCACATGGGCTTTTAAAAATGAGGCTTCTGTTGAACAGATTTGTAAGGCAGCGACTTGGTCTTCGCTGCATACTTTTTCCAAATTTTCCAAATTCGATACTTTTGCTTCTTCGGAGGCTATTTTTGGGAGAAAGGTTTTACAAGCAGTGGTGCCTTCCGTTTAAGGTACCTGTCTTGTTCTCTCCCTTCATCCGTGTCCTAATGCTTTGGTATTGGTATCCCACAAGTAAAGGATGAATCCGTGGACTGGATACACCCTACAAGATAAAACAGAATTTATGCTTACCTGATAAATGTATTTCTCTTGTGGTGTATCCAGTCCACAGCCCGCCCTGTCATTTTAAGACAGGTGGTTTTTATTTTTAAACTACAGTCACCACTGCACCCTATGGTTTCTCCTTTTTCTTCCTAACCTTCGGTCGAATGACTGGGGGGTGGAGCTAGAGGGGGAGCTATATGGACAGCTCTGCTGTGTGCTCTCTTTGCCACTTCCTGTAGGGAAGGAGAATATCCCACAAGTATAGGATGAATCCGTGGACTGGATACACCACAAGAGAAATAAATTTATCACGTAAGCATAAATTCTGTTGTTTTTTTATAAACCTGTGTTGTGTTTGCAATTGTTTGATATCCATGAGAGCAGAGTATTTGTGTCTATTGTTTGAACAAAAGATCAAAAGGTTAAACAATAAAGACAATTTTTCACAGCCTTCATTCCTCATATTTACCAAAGGTGCCAATATTAGTAGAGGGCACTGTATGTGTAGATATATGTATATGTGTGTGTATGTATGTGTATATATATATATATATATATATATATATATATACATACATACATATGAAGAAATTACACTTTGCTTCAATGTAGTGAATGTACAGCCTGTATAAGTGTAAATTTGCTGTCCCCTCAAAATAACCCAACACACAGCCATTAATGTCTAAACCGTTGGCACAAAAGTGAGTACACCCCTAAGTGGAAATGTCCAAATTGGGCCCAATTAGCCATTTTCTCTCCCCGGTGTCATGTGACCCGTTAGTGTTGCAAGGTCTCAGGTGTGAAGGGGGAGCAGGTGTGTTAAATTTGGTGTTATCGGTCTCACACTCTCTCATACTGATCACAGGAAGTTCAACATGGCACCTCATGGCAAAGAACTCTCTGAGGACACGAAAAAAAGAATTGTTGCTCTACATAAAGATGGCCTAGGCTATAAGAAGATTGCCAAGACCCTGAAACTGAGCTGCAGCACAGTGGGCAAGACCATACATTAGTTTCATAGGACAGGTTCCACTCAGAATACATACATACATATGAAGAAATTACACTTTGCTTCAATGTAAAGTAGTGAATGTACAGCCTGTATAAGTGTAAATTTGCTGTCCCCTCAAAATAACCCAACACACAGCCATTAATGTCTAAACCGTTGGCACAAAAGTGAGTACACCCCTAAGTGGAAATGTCCAAATTGGGCCCAATTAGCCATTTTCCCTCCCCGGTGTCATGTGACCCGTTAGTGTTGCAAGGTCTCAGGTGTGAAGGGGGAGCAGGTGTGTTAAATTTGGTGTTATCGGTCTCACACTCTCTCATACTGATCACAGGAAGTTCAACATGGCACCTCATGGCAAAGAACTCTGAGGACACGAAAAAAAGAATTGTTGCTCTACATAAAGATGGCCTAGGCTATAAGAAGATTGCCAAGACCCCGAAACTGAGCTGCAGCACAGTGGGCAAGACCATACATTAGTTTCATAGGACAGGTTCCACTCAGAACAGGCCTCGCCATGGTCGACTACAGAAGTTGAGTGCATTTGCTCAGTGTCATATCCAGAGGTTGTCTTTGGGAAATTTATGTATGAGTGCTGCCAGCGTTGCTGCAGAGGTTGAAGGGGTGGGGGGTCAGCCTGTCAATGCTCAGACCATATGCCGCACACTGCATCAAATTGGTCTGCATGGCTGTCGTCCCAGAAGGAAGCCTCTTCTAAAGATGATGCAAAAGAAAGCCTGCAAACAGTTTGCTGAAGACAAGCAGACTAAGGACATGGATTACTGGAACCATGTCCTGTGGTCTGATTTTTATTATTATTATCAGGTATTTGTAGAGCGCCAACAGATTCCGCAGCGCTGTAAACATAGTCGGTGTACAGGATAGCTTTTGTAGGGGTCAAGTGTGTAGAGGGCCCTGCCGAGAGTTTCACTGTTGTAGTCTGCTCTTATGAAGCGATCTGTAAACAGCTGGGCCCATAGGCTTACAATCTAAGGGGTTCAAGGGGAAAGCAATGGCGTTAGGAAAGGTTAGTGTTGGTTGTATGCATCCCTGAATAGTAGAGTTTTTAGGGAGTGCTTGAAGCTGTTAAAACTAGGGGAGAGTCTTATGGCGCGAGGCAGGGAATTCCACAAGATGGGGGCCAGTCTGGAGAAGTCCTGTAAACGTGAATGTGAGGAAGTAACAAGAGAGGAGGAGATCCTGAGCTGATCGAAGGAGACGGGAGGGAGAGTATCTAGAGACAAGTTCTGAGATGTAGGGGGGAGCAGTGCAGTTGAGAGCTTTATGTGTCAGGGTGAGGATTTTATGTTTAATCCTAGAGGCAAGAGGAAGCCAGTGAAGGGATTGGCAGAGAGGTGCAGCAGATGAAGAGCGACGAGTAAGGAAGATGAGCCTGGCAGAGGCATTCATAATGGATTGTAAAGGAGCTATGCGGCATCTAGGTAGACCAGAGAGGACGGAATTGCAGTAGTCGAGGCGGGAAAGGATGAGAGAGTGGATTAAAATCTTGGTTGTATCTTGTGTAAGGAAATGTCTAATTTTAGCAATGTTTTTAAGGTGGAAGCGGCAGGCTTTAGCCAAGGACTGGATGTGAGGAGTGAAGGAAAGATCTGAGTCAAGTGTGACCCCAAGACATCGGGCAAGCGGGGTAGGGGTAATGATGGAATTATCAACAGTTATAGAAATTTTGGGGGTGGAGACATTGGAAGAAGGGGGAAAAATAAGGAGTTTAGTTTTGGAGAGATTTAGCTTAAGGTAGTGAGAGGACATCCAAGATGAGATGTGAGAAAGACAGTTGGTCTGATGAGACCAAGATAAACTTATTTGGTACAAAAGTACAAAGACAAGTGTGTCTTGCCTACAGTCAAGCATGGTGGTGGGAGTGTCATGGTCTGGGCTTGCATAAGTGCTGCCGGCACTGGGGAGCTACAGTTCATTGAGGGAACCATGAATGCCAACATGTACTGTGACATACTGAAGCAGAGCATGATCCCCTCCCTTTGGACACTAGGCCACAGGGCAGTATTCCAACATAACGACCCCTAACACACCTCCAAGACGACCACTGCCTTGCTAGAAGAAGCTGAGGGTAAAGGTGAGGGACTGGCCAAGCATGTCTCCAGACCTAAACCCTATTGAGCATCTGTGGGGCATCCTCAAATGGAAGGTGGGGGAGCGCAAGGTCTCTAACATCCACCAGCTCTGTGATGTTGTCATTGAGGAGTGGAAGATGACTCCAGTGGCAACCTGTGAAGCTCTGGTGAACTCCATGCCCAAGAGGGTTATGGCAGTGCACACAGAATATTGACACTTTGGGCCCAGTTTGGACATGTCCACTTAGGGGTGTACTCACTTTTGTTGCCAACACTTTAGACATTAATGGCTGTGTGTTGAGTTATTTTGAGGGGACAGCAAATTTACACTGTTATACACGCTGTACTCTCACTACTTTACATTGTAGCAAAGTATCATTTCTTCAGTGTTGTCACATGAAAAGATATAATAAAATATTTACAAAAATTTGAGGGGTGTACTCACTTTTGTGAGATACTGTGTGTGTATGTATGTATCTATGTGTATATATATATATTTATATATATATATATATATATATATATATATATATATATATATATATATATATATATATATATATATATATATATAAAAACAAAAAGGGTACAGGACAAATGGCTACTATAAATTTGTCTTTTTCCAAAAAAAAAAAAATTATCAAACTTTAGAAAACATTAATGTTATGCTAGATTATAATTTTAATGTGGTTCAGACATTGGATCACAGACGCACATGTGACCAACCAGGAAGTAAGCACACAGTCCTACCATGCTGCAGTCTTAGCGTGCAGCATTCAACTGGCTCAGCAAACTGTTTCATGGGACTCAATTACAAGGCAGTATTTCAGGAGGCAACCGGTAACAAACAGCGGACCTCAATTGTGGACACCTCCAGAATCAGATAAGTGCAATATGGGGGGTTAGCCTGGACTGACTCCCATTGCTCATTTGGCTTGTTTGCTGTTTTCACACAACATCTTCAGCAATAAGAAGTACTATGCTTTACAAACACGCATGCAGCTTTGGCAGCACTTATCCCATTTTGCATACCTTGGACTTATGCTAAGTCTGGCTGAAGACAATACCGCTATATGTGGAAAATCATCCTGGTGTGATTTGGTTGTTTTCTTCAGCAATACACTCTTGTGAGAATTTTATCTCAATATATGCAGGCATCTCTATGTAAACTGCTGTCTCTATGTAACTGATGTACTGAGGCAATTCATTATGGAGGATGTATTACTATGTTCCACTATCTATCTTATTGCTAATAACCATTGCAATAGTTATTCTTCATACTTGCATGTAACTCACTATCTATCTTATTGCTAATAACCATTGCAATAGCTATTCTTCATACTTGTATGTAATTCTTTGTAATTGTTGCTATACTGCCATTATTGTTGTTCCTGAAATCTTTACAAAGCACCTATTACTGCTCAGATCCCTAAAAATTTACCTGTCCGGTAATTATCCCTTGTATTGACTTGGGTACCGTTTACAGCTTGGGTGTAGCAGTGTACTAGGTGTCTTTGGATTGTATTTTTGCCAATATTATGATTATGATGTGCACATCTTCAGGGTTTTAATTGGCCACATGTACTATATTGCTTGTTCAACATACTTTACTTTGTGTTGCTAACATATACCCGAGGCCAGCGCACAACTGGCCTATTGCTATGTTTGGACAGTTAGGATTTACTTCTTTCTGTACTATTAATAAATTATTTTTTGTTCTCAGTGATTGTACTGGTCAGAGATTCATTCCATTTTTTTAATTTAGCTACCCTTTTGAGCTATTTTTTATAAAAAAAGAGTGCTTGATTCCCTATCTATTCAGGGCCTTAAGAAATTTTTGATGGTCCTTGTTCTTCTCTTGTAGTTTGTTAAAGAATATATATATACATATATATATATATATATATATATATATACACACACACACACACTCAAAGGTCACTTTATAAAGTACGCCTTGCTAGTTGGACCCCCTTTTGCCTTTAGAACTGCCTTAATTATTTGTGATATCGATTCAACAAAGTGTGGAAACATTCCTCAGAGATTTTGGTCCTTGACATAATAGCATCACGCAGTTGCTGCAGATTTATCAGCTGCACATTCATGATCCGAATCTCCCATTCTACCACATCCCAAAGGTTCTCTGTTGGATGGAGATCTGGTGACTGTGGAGGCCATTGGAATACAGTGAACTAATTCTCATGTTCAAGAAACTAGTTTGAGATGATTTAAACTTTGTGACATGGTGCATTATCCTGCTGGAAGTAGCCATAAAGGGATGGACATGGTCAGCAACAATACTCAGGTAGGCCGTGGCGTTTAAACGATGCTCAATTGGTACTATGGGTCCCAATGTGTGCCAAGAAAATATCCAACAGACAATGTTGTACAGCACCTACTGCTGCAGATACAAACATATAGGCATTAACTGCATAATCTCCCTCAAACACTCAATGCAGCCCTCCAGGGGGACTGTACTTACGGACCGACGAAGCTCCGGGTTACACTTGTGGCTCTTTTCCTCCTCCTCTGTACCTATGGATTATCCTGGACGGTTCATCTGGAAGGTTTTTGTTTCATCCACAAGCCGGTTCGTCTCCGTGTCTCAGTCCCCAATCGCTCGGTGTGTGACGTCATCTGGCTCCGTTCACGTGTGAATTGAGGGAAAGCCTTACTGGTTAGGATCCGTGATTGGCCGAAGCGGTGCTCACTCCCATCCAGTAATGGAACTCACAAACACAGTTCATAAGGAGCCCATTTTCTATGTTTTCCTTTTTCTGGTAGTTAGCCCCGGTCTACCTCAGTCTAGATAAGCTTTGCAGTGTTATAGGTCTGTAATTTATCCAGTTTGATGCATCTAATCATACATTTGGTTGCTACTCATACAAAGTGCTGCCAGGGTTTTTTTTATTTAGCATTCATACAAGTCTCTCTGCTTGTTTTTTTCATTATCTGTATACTGTTTTTACTCTGTATTATACAAAAACTGCCCCCTGTTGTTTTTACTATACAAATACAGCTTTGTGTCTCTAATTTATGCAATCAGCCATAATCTTTTTACTTAGAAATTTTGTTCAGGGTGCTTTAAATGTATTTTCCCCTTTATATAATTCAGTGAGTATAAGGTTCTTTATAGCTCAGTAGGAAGCAAACCAAACTAAGGACCAGGAGACACACATTCTAATTCAGCACAGAAACTCTGCTCAGCAATCTCACACATAACCTGATGTACTTATTAGACTGTTAATGAGAGTTATGTCATATGGACATTAAGGGCTAGATTACAAGTGAGGCAAGGGATAGTTTGCGCTCAATTTTAATTGCACTCTTATTACGATATGGGCTGCATTAAAGGCTTCACTAGTTACAAAAGATTCACTAATTGGATTCAACAGACTGGCAATTATATTATTATTATACTTTATTTATGAAGCGCCAACATATTCCGCAGCACTGTCCTTGGGTAAAATTAATTTAAATAAAACAATGATATAAAACTTGTAAGAGACAGGACAAAATTTTACAAACACATACAGGTTGAATTGAGGGCCCTATTCCTGTGGGAATTTACAATCTAGAAGCGTAGGAGGTTGAGAAACAGGAGGTGAGGACTGCAAGATTGAGAAAGATGTTAATACAGAGTTAGATGAGGGAAATGTTAGGTAAGTGAAATTAATTATTGAGTTGGGTAGTAGGCTTTTCTGAACAAAAAAGTCTTCAGGGATCATTTAAAGAAAGATTAGGGCAAAGCCTGACAGCACGAGGGAAAGTGTTTCAGAGGGTACATGCTACATGACAGAAGTCCTGCAGTCTAGCATGGGAAGAGGTGATAGTCGAAGATGCAAGGAGCAGGTCATTGTTGGATCTTAGTGGGTGGGCTGGTGTATACTTGTTTATTAGAAAGGACAGGTAGTGGGGAGCAGCGTTGTTGAGAGCTTTGTATGTAAGGGTGAGAATTTTGAATTTAGTTCTGCTGTGAATAGGGAGCCAATGATGGGACTTGCAGAGAGGTGCCGCAGATACAGAGCGATGGGAAAGGTGGATTATTATTCAGTATAGATGCAGCCCAGATCGTGATGTCATCAGTGGGCAGAGCTTGGCAGCCATTTCAAAATGACCAGAGGCAATAGTAATTTTAAAATAAATTCTTTACTGTTACTGCTGCATGATATAGAAAGGGTGCAGGAGGATATTTGCAGCTTAATCTAAATTATGACTTTAAGATGACCAATGTATATAATGTTCCTTTAAGAATTATAAACTGTATTATATGGGTACCTGGTCTCAAATTGGAAGCAATTTGTATTAGGATCTATAACTACGCATCTTTATCCACTAGTATTTCCTTTGCTTGCTCTGGTTGGCATTCTTAGGCGTTCACTGTTTGTTGTTGTATTTCTATTTCATTTGGATGCAGCTCCTTTTTTTGATAAGATTGTAGGAGTGTTGTTGATGGTAATCAGTGTTTAGGGGTTCTTAATTGTAATTATTTTTGTGCAGGTTTTTTATTTATTGTCTTTTAACTTTTCCCATATCCAGTCTTTTCTAGAAGACATTAAAGGGACAGTGAAGTCCAAAAAAAACTTCCATGTTTCAAATAGGGCATGTAATTTTAAACAACTTTCCAATTTACTTTTATCACCAATTTTGCTTTGTTCTCTTGGTATGCTTAGTTGAAAGCTAAACCTAGGAAAGCTGATATGATAATGTCCAAGCCCATGAAGGCCGCCTCTTATCACATGCTTTTTTTATTTGCTTTTCACAACAGGGGAGAACTAGTTCATGTGAGCCATATAGATAACATTGTGATCACACCCCTTGGCTTGTGGCAGACACTGCACTAATTGGCTAAAATGAAAGTCAATAGATAATAAATACAATTTCATGTGATCAGGGGGCTGTCAGAAGATGCTTAGATACAAGTTAATCACAGAGGTAAAAAGTATATTATTATAACTGTGTTGGTTATGCAAAACTGGGGAATGGGTAAATAAACAGCAAAAATTCTGGTGTTGACTGTCCCTTTAAGATTCTATCCTAATGTGTTTATTGTTGGTGGATTCCTGCAGATTGTATAATAATATCTTGGAATCCTTCTTTCCCATCCTCACTGCATTTGCTACCCCTTTTTTTTTTCTGTTTAAGCGCAATCAGTAGTTAGAATTCAGATTTCTGCCCTCTGTTCTTTTTCACAGGAAAATTGCTAATCTTCCGGATGTGCATAGTTTTTGTTTAGAAGTTATATAGAATAAAACCTTAATCATACCTTTCTCACCTCCTTGGAATCTTAAATTGGTTCTAAAAAGTTTTGCAGTTTCCTCCTTTTGTATCTATGCATAAAGCTTATTTCCTAGAAGTCTTTATTTTGGCTATTTCTACTGCTAAAAGAGTATCTGAGTTGTCTGCACTTTCTTCTGATCCTCCTTATCTGGATTTCTCTTGTAAGGTGTATCCAGTCCACGGATTCATCCATTACTTGTGGGATATTCTCCTTCCCAACAGGGAGCTGCAAGAGGATCACCCACAGCAGAGCTGTCTATATAGCTCCTCCCCTAACTACCACCTCCCAGTCATTCTCTTGCAGCTCTCGACAAGGGTAGTAGCTAGAGAGATGTGGTGCATTAATGTAGTTTATCTTCAATCAAAAGTTTATTATTTTCAAATGGTACCGGAGTTGTACTATTTTAGCCTCAGGCAGAAAGTTGAAGAAGAGTCTGCCTGAGGTTTTTGATTTTCTTAGCGGTTTGTAACTAGGATCCACTTCTGTTCTCACACATAACTGAAGAGATGAGTAACTTCAGCTGGGGGAATAGCGTGCAGGGTTACCTGATCTGAGGTATGTGCAGTTTTAAATTTTTCTAGAGAGATAATAAGCTAGAAAATGCTGACAGTGCCTGATTTATTTAAGGTAAGCCTGATTACAGTGATTTAATAACGACTGGTATCATGCTTGCTGTAAAGTGTAATATTTTTGTTATTTACTCTCATTACTGAATAGATATAACGTTTGCTTGATGTATATAAAGGTTTATTACAAATGGTGATAAAACTTTATTCTGGGGCCCAGTTTTTCCACATGGCTGGCTAGATTTTGCCTAGGGATAGTTTTTTAAAGCCCTCTCACTGTGAGTACAGGTTGGGAGGGGCCTAATTTCACGCCTAAATTGCGCAGTAGTTTTCTTCTGTTATGTGTGATCAGTCCACGGGTCATCATTACTTCTGGGATATAACTCCTCCCCAACAGGAAATGCAAGAGGATTCACCCAGCAGAGCCGCACATAGCTCCTCCCCTCTACGTCAGTCCCAGTCATTCTCTTGCACCCAACGACTAGATAGGATGTGTGAGAGGACTATGGTGATTATACTTAGTTTTTATGACTTCAATCAAAAGTTTGTTATTTTAAAATAGCACCGGAGCGTGTTATTACTTCTCTGGCAGAGTTTGAGGAAGAATCTGACAGAGATTTTTTACTATGATTTTAACCGGAGTCGTTAAGATCATATTGCTGTTCTCGACCATCTGAGGGAGGTAAAGGCTTCAGATCAGGGGACAGCGGGCAGATGAATCTGCATTGAGGTATGTGGCAGTTTTTATTTTCTGAATGGAATTGATGAGAAAAGCCTGCCATACCGTTAAAATGACATGTATGTATACACTTCAGTATTCTGGGGATGGTATTTCACCGGAACTACTGTGTTAAAGGTCACTAATCCTTTTAATAACTATTCTCATGTTAAACGTTTTTGCTGGAATGTAGAATCGTTTACATTGCTGAGGTACTGTGTGAATAAATATTTGGGCATTATTTTCCACTTGGCAGTTTTTTGCTTTAATTGTGACAGTTTCGTTTCTCTTCACTGCTGTGTGGGAGAGGGAGGGGCCGTTTTTGGCGCTCTTTGCTACGCATCAAAAAATTCCAGTCAGCTACTTTTATTTTTCCTGCATGATCCGGTTCATCTCTGACAGATCTCAGGGGTCTTCAAACTTCTTTGAAGGGAGGTAAATTCTCTCAGCAGAGCTGTGAGAATTCTTATAGTGACTGTGTATAAAAAACGTTGTTTTGTTTTCTTATGTACAAATTTAATTAGTGTTGTTTTTTACTAATGGGAACAAACCTTTGCTAAAAGTTGTGTTGTTTTAAAGTTTGATGCAATAACTGTTTTTCAGTTCATTATTTCAACTGTCATTTAATCGTTAGTACCTCTTTGAGGCACAGTGCGTTTTTTTGCTAAAAAAGATTATAACCAAGTTGTAAGTTTTTTTGCTAGTGTGTTAAACATGTCTGACTCAGAGGAAGATATCTGTGTCATTTGTTCCAATGCCAAGGTGGAGCCCAATAGAAATTTATGTACTAACTGTATTGATGCTACTTTAAATAAAAGTCAATCTGTACAATGTGAACAAATTTCACCAAACAGCGAGGGGAGAGTTATGCCGACTAACTCGCCTCACGCGACAGTACCTGCATCTCCCGCCCGGGAGGTGCGTGATATTTTGGCGCCTAGTACATCTGGGCGGCCATTACAGATAACATTACAAGATATGGCTACTGTTATGACTGAAGTTTTGTCTAAATTACCTGAACTAAGAGGCAAGCGTGATCACTCTGGGGTGAGAACAGAGTGCGCTGACAATGCTAGGGCCATGTCTGATACTGCGTCACAGCTCGCAGAGCATGAGGACGGAGAGCTTCATTCTGTGGGTGACGGTTCTGATCCAAACAGACTGGACTCAGATATTTCAAATTTTAAATTTAAATTGGAGAACCTCCGTGTACTACTAGGGGAGGTCTTAGCAGCTCTCAACGATTGTAACACTGTTGCAATACCAGAGAAACTGTGTAGGTTGGATAAATACTTTGCGGTACCGGCGAGTACTGACGTTTTTCCTATACCTAAGAGACTAACTGAAATTGTTACTAAGGAGTGGGATAGACCCGGTGTGCCGTTCTCACCCCCTCCAATATTTAGAAAGATGTTTCCAATAGACGCCACCACTCGGGACTTATGGCAAACGGTTCCCAAGGTGGAGGGAGCAGTTTCTACTTTAGCTAAGCGTACCACTATCCCGGTGGAGGATAGCTGTGCTTTCTCAGATCCAATGGATAAAAAATTAGAGGGTTACCTTAAGAAAATGTTTGTTCAACAAGGTTTTATATTACAACCCCTTGCATGTATCGCGCCGATTACGGCTGCGGCAGCATTTTGGATTGAGTCGCTTGAAGAGAACCTTAGTTCCTCTACGCTAGACGACATTACGGACAGGCTTAGAGTCCTTAAACTAGCTAATTCTTTCATTTCGGAGGCCGTAGTACATTTAACCAAACTTACGGCTAAGAACTCAGGATTCGCCATACAGGCACGCAGGGCACTGTGGCTAAAATCCTGGTCAGCTGATGTTACTTCTAAGTCCAAATTACTTAATATACCTTTCAAGGGGCAGTCCTTATTCGGGCCCGGTTTGAAAGAAATTATCGCTGACATTACGGGAGGTAAGGGCCACGCCCTACCTCAAGACAAGGCCAAAGCTAAGGCTAGACAATCTAATTTTCGTCCCTTTCGGAATTTCAAAACAGGAGCAGCATCAACCTCCACTGCACCAAAACAGGAAGGAGCTGTTGCTCGTTACAGGCAAGGCTGGAAGCCTAACCAGTCCTGGAACAAAAGCAAGCAGGCCAGGAAACCTGCTGCTGCCCCAAAGACAGCATGAACCGAGAGCCCCCGATCCGGGACCGGATCTAGTAGGGGGCAGACTCTCTCTCTTCGCCCAGGCCTGGGCAAGAGATGTTCAGGATCCCTGGGCACTAGAGATCATATCTCAGGGATACCTTCTAGACTTCAAATTATCTCCCCCAAGAGGGAGATTTCATCTGTCAAGGTTGTCAACAAACCAGATAAAGAAAGAAGCGTTTCTACGCTGCGTACAAGATCTGTTAACAATGGGAGTGATCCATCCGGTTCCGTGGTCGGAACAAGGACAAGGGTTCTACTCAAACCTGTTTGTGGTTCCCAAAAAAGAGGGAACTTTCAGGCCAATCTTAGATTTAAAGACTCTAAACAAATTCCTAAGAGTTCCATCGTTCAAAATGGAAACTATTCGGACAATCTTACCCATGATCCAAGAGGGTCAGTACATGACCACAGTGGATTTAAAGGATGCTTACCTTCACATACCGATCCACAAAGATCATCACCGGTATCTAAGGTTTGCCTTCTTAGACAGGCACTACCAGTTTGTAGCTCTTCCATTCGGATTGGCTACGGCTCCAAGAATCTTCACAAAGGTTCTGGGTGCCCTTCTAGCGGTACTAAGACCGCGAGGGATTTCGGTAGCTCCGTACCTAGACGACATTCTAATACAAGCTTCAAGCTTTCAAACTGCCAAGTCTCATACAGAGTTAGTTCTGGCATTTCTAAGGTCGCATGGATGGAAAGTGAACGAAAAGAAGAGTTCTCTCTTTCCTCTCACAAGAGTTCCATTCTTGGGGACTCTTATAGATTCTGTAGAAATGAAGATTTACCTGACAGAAGACAGGTTAACAAAACTTCAAAATGCATGCCGCGTCCTTCATTCCATTCAACACCCGTCAGTAGCTCAATGCATGGAGGTGATCGGCTTAATGGTAGCGGCAATGGACATAGTACCTTTTGCACGCCTACACCTCAGACCGCTGCAATTATGCATGCTAAGTCAGTGGAATGGGGATTACTCAGATTTGTCCCCTACTCTGAATCTGAATCAAGAGACCAGAAATTCTCTTCTATGGTGGCTTCATCGGCCACACCTGTCCAGGGGGATGCCATTCAGCAGGCCAGACTGGACAATTGTAACAACAGACGCCAGCCTACTAGGTTGGGGCGCTGTCTGGAATTCTCTGAAGGCTCAGGGACTATGGAATCAGGAGGAGAGTCTCCTTCCAATAAACATTCTGGAATTGAGAGCAGTTCTCAATGCCCTTCTGGCTTGGCCCCAGTTAATAACTCGGGGGTTCATCAGGTTTCAGTCGGACAACATCACGACTGTAGCTTACATCAACCATCAGGGAGGGACAAGAAGCTCCCTAGCAATGATGGAAGTATCAAAGATAATTCGCTGGGCAGAGTCTCACTCTTGCCACCTGTCAGCAATCCACATCCCGGGAGTGGAGAACTGGGAGGCGGATTTCTTGAGTCGCCAGACTCTTCATCCGGGGGAGTGGGAACTTCATCCGGAGGTCTTTGCCCAAATACTTCGACGTTGGGGCACACCAGAGATAGATCTCATGGCGTCTCGCCAGAACGCCAAACTTCCTCGCTACGGGTCCAGATCCAGGGATCCGGGAGCAGTTCTGATAGATGCTTTGACAGCACCTTGGAACTTCAGGATGGCTTATGTGTTTCCACCCTTCCCGCTGCTTCCTCGATTGATTGCCAAAATCAAACAGGAGAGAGCATCAGTAATTCTAATAGCACCTGCTTGGCCACGCAGGACTTGGTATGCAGATCTAGTGGACATGTCATCCTGTCCGCCTTGGTCTCTACCTCTAAGACAGGACCTTCTGATACAGGGTCCATTCAAACATCAAAATCTAACTTCTCTGAAGCTGACTGCTTGGAAATTGAACGCTTGATTTTATCAAAACGTGGTTTTTCTGAGTCGGTTATTGATACCCTGATTCAGGCTAGGAAGCCTGTTACCAGAAGGATTTACCATAAAATATGGCGGAAATACCTATACTGGTGCGAATCCAAAGGTTACTCCTGGAGTAAGGTTAGGATCGCTAGGATATTGTCTTTTCTACAAGAAGGTTTAGAAAAAGGTTTATCAGCTAGTTCATTAAAGGGACAGATTTCAGCTCTGTCCATCTTGTTACACAGACGTCTGTCAGAAAATCCAGACGTCCAGTCCTTTTGTCAGGCTTTAGCTAGGATCAAGCCTGTGTTTAAAGCTGTTGCTCCACCATGGAGTTTAAACTTAGTTCTTAACGTTTTACAGGGTGTTCCGTTTGAACCCCTTCATTCCATTGATATAAAAATGTTATCTTGGAAAGTTCTGTTTTTAATGGCTATTTCCTCGGCTCGAAGAGTCTCTGAGTTATCAGCCTTACATTGTGATTCCCCTTATCTGATTTTTCACTCAGACAAGGTAGTTCTGCGTACTAAACCTGGGTTCTTACCTAAGGTAGTCACTAACAGGAACATCAATCAAGAGATTGTTGTCCCATCCTTGTGTCCAAATCCTTCTTCAAAGAAGGAACGTCTTTTACACAATCTGGATGTAGTTCGTGCCCTCAAGTTCTACTTGCAGGCAACTAAAGATTTTCGCCAAACTTCTTCCTTGTTTGTCGTTTACTCTGGACAGAGGAGAGGTCAAAAAGCTTCTGCTACCTCTCTCTCTTTTTGGCTTCGTAGCATAATACGTTTAGCCTATGAGACTGCTGGACAGCAGCCTCCTGAAAGAATTACAGCTCACTCCACTAGAGCTGTGGCTTCCACTTGGGCCTTTAAGAATGAGGCCTCTGTTGAACAGATTTGCAAGGCTGCAACTTGGTCTTCGCTTCATACTTTTTCCAAATTTTACAAATTTGACACTTTTGCTTCTTCGGAGGCTATTTTTGGGAGAAAGGTTCTTCAGGCAGTGGTTCCTTCTGTATAATGAGCCTGCCTATCCCTCCCGTCATCCGTGTACTTTTGCTTTGGTATTGGTATCCCAGAAGTAATGATGACCCGTGGACTGATCACACATAACAGAAGAAAACATAATTTATGCTTACCTGATAAATTCCTTTCTTCTGTTGTGTGATCAGTCCACGGCCCGCCCTGTTTTAAGGCAGGTAAATATCTTTTAAATTATACTCCAGTCACCACTTCACCCTTGGTTACTCCTTTCTCGTTGATTCTTGGTCGAATGACTGGGACTGACGTAGAGGGGAGGAGCTATGTGCGGCTCTGCTGGGTGAATCCTCTTGCATTTCCTGTTGGGGAGGAGTTATATCCCAGAAGTAATGATGACCCGTGGACTGATCACACAACAGAAGAAAGGAATTTATCAGGTAAGCATAAATTATGTTTTTGCAGCTTGAGACATCCAGCTTCCCTGAAGGAGTCCCCTGAACATATAGGACCTCTCTAAAGGGTTTTTGTGCCTTCCAAAGTCGTTGAATGGGCAGGTAGGAGCCACAGTAGAGCTGTGGCAGTTGGTTGTGACTGTTTAAAAACGTTTATATTGTTTTTTTGATCCGGTTTTGAAACTAAGGGGTTAATCATCCATTTGCAAGTGGGTGCAATGCTATTTCAGTCTATTATACACACTGTAAAAATTTCGTAAAATTTACTGCTTTTTTCACTGTTTTGCAGTTTCTGTGATTGTTTTTTTCTCTTAAAGGCACAGTGCCGTTTTTATTTCTCTTGTTAAGTGTATCCAGTCCACGGATCATCCATTACTTGTGGGATAGTCTCCTTCCCAACAGGAAGTTGCAAGAGGATCACCCACAGCAGAGCTGCTATATAGCTCCTCCCCTCACTGCCATATCCAGTCATTCTCTTGCAACTCTCAACTAAGATGGAGGTCGTAAGAGGACTGTGGTGTTTTATACTTAGTTTATTTCTTCAAGACGGAGTCCAGGTTATCAAAACTTCTAAATGCTTGCCATGTCCTTCATTCCATTCCACGCCCGTCAGTGGCTCAGTGCATGGAAGTAATCGGCTTAATGGTAGCGGCAATGGACATAGTGCCATTTGCGCGCCTGCATCTCAGACCGCTGCAATTATGCATGCTAAGTCAGTGGAATGGGGATTACTCAGATTTGTCCCCTCTACTAAATCTGGATCAAGAGACCAGAGATTCTCTTCTCTGGTGGCTTTCTCGGGTCCATCTGTCCAAGAGTATGACCTTTCGCAGGCCAGATTGGACGATTGTAACAACAGATGCCAGCATTCTAGGTTGGGGCGCAGTCTGGAACTCCCTGAAGGCTCAGGGATCGTGGACTCAGGAGGAGAAACTCCTCCCAATAAATATTCTGGAGTTAAGAGCAATATTCAATGCTCTTCTAGCTTGGCCTCAGTTAGCAACACTGAGGTTCATCAGATTTCAGTCGGACAACATCACGACTGTGGCTTACATCAACCATCAAGGGGGAACCAGGAGTTCCCTAGCGATGTTAGAAGTCTCAAAGATAATTCGCTGGGCAGAGTCTCACTCTTGCCACCTGTCAGCGATCCACATCCCAGGCGTAGAGAACTGGGAGGCGGATTTTCTAAGTCGTCAGACTTTTCATCCGGGGGAGTGGGAACTCCATCCGGAGGTGTTTGCTCAACTGGTCCATCGTTGGGGCAAACCAGAACTGGATCTCATGGCGTCTCGCCAGAACGCCAAGCTTCCTTGTTACGGATCCAGGTCCAGGGACCCGGGAGCAACGCTGATAGATGCTCTAGCAGCTCCTTGGTTCTTCAACCTGGCCTATGTGTTTCCACCGTTTCCTCTGCTCCCTCGACTGATTGCCAAAATCAAACAGGAGAGAGCATCGGTGATTCTGATAGCGCCTGCGTGGCCACGCAGGACCTGGTATGCAGACCTAGTGGACATGTCATCTCTTCCACCATGGACTCTGCCTCTGAGGCAGGACCTTCTAATACAAGGTCCTTTCAATCATCCAAATCTAATTTCTCTGAGATTAACTGCATGGAGATTGAACGCTTGATTCTATCAAGGCGTGGCTTCTCCGAGTCAGTCATTGATACCTTAATACAGGCTCGGAAGCCTGTCACCAGGAAAATCTACCATAAGATATGGCGTAAATATCTTTATTGGTGTGAATCCAAGAGTTACTCATGGAGTAAGGTTAGGATTCCTAGGATATTGTCCTTTCTCCAAGAGGGTTTGGACAAAGGCTTATCAGCTAGTTCTTTAAAAGGACAGATCTCTGCTCTGTCTATTCTTTTGCACAAGCGTCTGGCAGAAGTTCCAGACGTCCAGGCATTTTGTCAGGCTTTGGTTAGGATTAAGCCTGTGTTTAAAACTGTTGCTCCCCCATGGAGCTTAAACTTGGTTCTTAAAGTTCTTCAGGGAGTTCCGTTTGAACCCCTTCATTCCATTGATATTAAACTTTTATCTTGGAAAGTTCTGTTTTTGATGGCTATTTCCTCGGCTCGAAGGGTCTTTGAGTTATCTGCCTTACATTGTGATTCTCCTTATCTGATTTTTCATTCAGACAAGGTAGTTGTGCGTACCAAACCTGGGTTTTTGCCTAAGGTGGTTTCTAACAGGAATATCAATCAAGAGATTGTTGTTCCATCATTGTGTCCTAATCCTTCTTCAAAAAAGGAACGTCTTTTTCATAATCTGGACGTAGTCCGTGCCTTGAAGTTTTACTTACAAGCTACTAAAGATTTTTGTCAAACATCTGCCCTGTTTGTCGTTTACTCTGGACAGAGGAGAGGTCAAAAAGCTTCGGCAACCTCTCTCTCCTTTTGGCTTCGGAGCATAATACGCTTAGCCTATGAGACTGCTGGACAGCAGCCCCCTGAAAGGATTACAGCTCATTCTACTAGAGCTGTGGCTTCTACCTGGGCCTTTTAAAATGAGGCCTCTGTTGAACAGATTTGCAAGGCTGCGACTTGGTCTTCGCTTCACACCTTTTCAAAATTTTACAAATTTGACACTTTTGCTTCTTCGGAGGCTGTTTTTGGGAGAAAGGTTCTACAGGCAGTGGTTCCTTCCGTTTAAGTTCCTGCCTTGTCCCTCCCATCATCCGTGTACTTTAGCTCTGGCTTGTGGTATCCCACAAGTAATGGATGATCCGTGGACTGGATACACTTAACAAGAGAAAACATAATTTATGCTTACCTGATAAACATTTTTCTCTTGTAGTGTATCCAGTCCACGGCCCGCCCTGTCCTTTTAAGGCAGGTCTAAATTTTAATTAAACTACAGTCACCACTGCACCCTATGGTTTCTCCTTTCTCGTCTTGTTTCGGTCGAATGACTGGATATGGCAGTGAGGGGAAGAGCTATATAGCAGCTCTTCTGTGGGTGATCCTCTTGCAACTTCCTGTTGGGAAGGAGAATATCCCACAAGTAATGGATGATCCGTGGACTGGATACACTACAAGAGAAATAAATTTATCAGGTAAGCATAAATTATGTTTTTTTGCTTGTTCACAGTTATTAAAGTGTTTTCCAAGCTTTCTGGTCTCATTACTAGTCTGTTTAAACATGTCTGACATAGAGGAAACTCATTGTTCATTATGTTTAGAAGCCATTGTGGAACCCCCTCTTAGAATGTGTACCAAATGCACTGATCTTACTATAAGTTATAAAGATCATATTCTGGCTTTAAAAGATTTATCACCGGAGGAAACTGACAAGGGGGACGTTATGCCGACTAACTCTCCCCACGTGTCAGAACCTATGACTCCCGCTCAAGGGACGCCCGCTCTAGAGGCGCCAAGTACATTTAGCGCGCCCATAGCGTTTACCTTACAAGACATGGCGGCAGTTATGGATCATACCCTTACAGCGGTATTGTCCAAACTACCAGGGTTACATGGAAAGCGAGACAGCTCTGGGGCTAGGAAAAATACAGAGCACTCTGACGCTTTAGTAGCTATGTCTGATATCCCCTCACAATATGCAAAAGCTGAGGAAGGAGAGCTTCTATCTGTGGGTGATTTTTCTGACTCAGGGAAGATAATTCAACCTGATTCTGATATGTCTACATTTAAATTTAAGCTTGAACACCTCCGCGTGTTGCTCAGGGAGGTTTTAGCTGCTCTGAATGACTGTGACACCAGTATGGATAAATACTATGCATTGCCTGTTTACACTGATGTTTTTCCAATACCTAAGAGGTTTTCAGAAATTATTGCTAAGGAATGGGATAGACCAGGTGTACCGTTCTTTCCCCCTCCTGTTTTTAAAAAGATGTTTCCCATAGATGCCGCTACACGGGACTTATGGCAAACGGTCCCTAAAGTGGAGGGAGCAGTCTCTACCCTAGCTAAGCGTACAACTATCCCCGTCGAGGATAGTTGTGCTTTCCTAGATCCAATGGGTAAAAAGTTAGAGGGTTACCTTAACAAAATTTTTATTCAACAGGGATTTATTCTCCAGCCTCTTGCATGCATTGCCCCTGTCACTGCTGCTGCGGCCTTCTGGTTTGAGTCTCTGGAAGAGGCTCTACAGGTAGACACCCCATTGGATGATATACTTTACAAGCTGAAAGCTCTTAAGCTAGCCAATTAATTTAACGGCTAAGAACTCAGGTTTTGCTATTCAAGCGCGTAGGGTGTTATGTCTTAAATCCTGGTCAGCTGACGTTACTTCAAAGTCTAAGCTTCTCAATATTCCCTTCAAGGGGCAGACCCTATTCGGGCCCGGACTGAAGGAGATCATTTCTGATATTACTGGAGGAAAAGGTCACGCCCTTCCTCAGGATAGGTCCAACAAATTAAGGACCAAACAGACTAATTTGCGTGCCTTTCGAAACTTCAAGACTGGCGCAGCATCAACTTCCTCTAATACAAAACAAGAGGGAAATTTTGCCCAGTCCAAGCCGGTCTGGAGACCTAACCAGGCTTGGAACAAAGGAAGGCAGGCCAAAAAGCCTGCTGCTGCCTCTAAGACAGCATGAAAGATCAGCCCCTGATCCGGTAACGGATCTAGTAGGGGGCAGACTTTCTCTCTTCGCCCAGGCTTGGGCAAGAGATGTCCAGGATCCCTGGGCGTTGGAAATTGTGTCCCAGGGGTATCTTCTGGACTTCAAAGCTTCTTCCCCAAAAGGAAGATTTCACCTCTCACAATTATCTGCAAACCAGATAAAGAGAAAGGCATTCTTACATTGTGTTCAAGACCTCCTAGTTATGGGAGTGATCCACCCAGTTCCAATGGAGGAACAGGGGCAAGGCTTCTATTCAAATCTGTTTGTGGTTCCCAAGAAAGAGGGAACCTTCAGACCAATCTTAGATCTCAAGATCCTAAACAAATTTCTCAGGGTCCCATCCTTCAAAATGGAGACTATTCGAACCATCCTACCTATGATCCAGGAGGGTCAATATATGACTACCGTGGACTTAAAGGATGCTTATCTTCACATTCCGATACACAGAGATCATCATCGGTTTCTCAGGTTCGCCTTCCTAGACAGGCATTACCAGTTTGTAGTTCTTCCCTTTGGGTTAGCTACGGCACCAAGAATCTTTACGAAGGTTCTGGGGTCACTTCTGGCGGTCCTAAGGCCGCGGGGTATAGCAGTAGCCCCTTACCTAGACGACATTCTTATACAGGCGTCGAATTTTCAAATTGCCAAGTCCCATACGGACATTGTTCTGGCATTCCTGAGGTCTCATGGGTGGAAAGTGAACGAAGAAAAGAGTTCTCTATCCCCTCTCACAAGAGTTTCCTTCCTGATAGATTCTGTAGAAATGAAGATTTACCTGACAGAGGCCAGGTTGTCAAAACTTCTAAATTCCTGCCGTGTTCTTTATTCTACTTCTCGACCTTCAGTGGCTCAGTGTATGGAAGTAATCGGCTTAATGGTAGCGGCAATGGACATAGTGCCATTTGCCCGCCTACATCTCAGACCGCTGCAACTCTGCATGCTCAGTCAGTGGAATGGGGATTACACAGATTTGTCCCCTCTACTAAATCTGGATCAAGAGACCAGGGATTCTCTTCTCTGGTGGCTATCTCGGGTCCATCTGTCCAAAGGTATGACCTTCCGCACGCCAGATTGGACAATAGTAACAACAGATGCCAGCCTTCTGGGCTGGGGTGCAGTCTGGAACTCCCTGAAGGCTCAGGGATCGTGGACTCAGGAGGAGGCACTCCTTCCGATAAACATTCTGGAACTAAGAGCGATATTCAATGCTCTTCAGGCTTGGCCTCAGCTAGCTGCGGTCAGGTTCATCAGATTTCAGTCGGACAACATCCCGACTGTAGCTTACATCAACCATCAAGGGGGAACAAAGAGTTCCCTAGCAATGTTGGAGGTTTGAAAGATAATTCTATGGGCAGAGATTCACACTTGCCATCCATCAGCTATCCATATCCCAGGAGTAGAGAACTGGGAGGCGGATTTTCTAAGTCGACAGACTTTTCATCCGGGGGAGTGGGAGCTCCATCCGGAGGTATTTGCACAGTTGATTCCACTTTGGGGCAAACCAGAACTGGATCTCATGGCGTCTCGTCAGAACGCCAAGCTTCCTTGTTACGGATCCAGGTCCAGGGATCCCAAGGCAGCGCTGATAGATGCTCTAGCAGCGCCTTGGTCCTTCAACCTGGCTTATGTGTTTCCACCGTTTCCTCTGCTCCATTGTCTGATTGCCAAGATCAAGCAGGAGAGAGCTTTGGTGATTTTGATAGCACCTGCGTGGCCACGCAGGACTTGGTATGCAGATCTGGTGGACATGTCATCCTTTCCACCATGGACTCTGCCGCTGAAACAGGACCTTCTACTTCAGGGTCCTTTCAACCATCCAAATCTAATTTCTCTGCGTCTGACTGCTTGGAGATTGAACGCTTGATTTTATCTAAGCGTGGTTTCTCCGAGTCGGTCATTGATACCTTAATACAGGCGCGAAAGCCTGTCACCAGGCAAATCTATCATAAGATATGGTGTAAATATCGTCATTGGTGTGAATCCAAGGGTTACTCATGGAGTAAAGTCAGGATTCCTAGGATATTATCCTTTCTCCAAGAAGGATTGGAGAAGGGTTTGTCAGCTAGTTCCTTAAAGGGACAGATTTCTGCTCTGTCTATTCTTTTGCACAAACGTCTGGCTGAGGTTCCAGATGTTCAGGCATTTTGTCAGTCTCTGGTTAGAATCAAGCCGGTGTTTAAACCCGTTGCTCCGCCATGGAGTTTAAATTTAGTTCTTAAAGTTCTTCAAGGGGTTCCGTTTGAACCTTTGCATTCCATAGATATTAAGCTCTTATCTTGGAAAGTTCTGTTTTTAGTAGCTATCTCCTCGGCTCGAAGAGTTTCAGAGTTATCTGCTTTACAATGTGATTCCACTTATCTCGTTTTCCATGCAGATAAGGTAGTGTTACGTACCAAACCTGGTTTTCTACCTAAGGTAGTATCTAATAAGAATATCAATCGGAAGATTGTTGTTCCGTCACTGTGTCCTAATCCTTCTTCAAAGAAGGAACGTCTATTACACAATCTTGACGTGGTTTGTGCTTTAAAGTTTTATTTACAAGCTACTAGAGATTTTCGTCAAACATCTGCATTGTTTGTTGTCTACTCTGGACAGAGGAGAGGCCAAATGGCTTCGGCAACTTCTCTTTCTTTTTGGCTAAGAAGTATAATCCGCTTAGCTTATGAGACTGCTGGCCAGCAGCCTCCCGAGAGAATTACAGCTCATTCCACTAGAGCAGTAGCTTCCACATGGGCTTTTAAAAATGAGGCTTCTGTTGAACAGATTTGTAAGGCGGCGACTTGGTCTTCGCTTCATACCTTTTCTAAATTCTACAAATTTGATACTTTTGCTTCTTCAGAGGCTGTTTTTGGGAGAAAGGTCTTACAGGCAGTGGTGCCCTCCGTTTATGCGCCTGCCTTGTCCCTCCCTTCATCCGTGTCCTATAGCTTTGGTATGGGTATCCCACAAGTAATGGATGAATCCGTGGACTGGATACACCTTACAAGAGAAAACAAAATTTATGCTTACCTGATCAATTTTTTTTCTCTTGTGGTGTATCAAGTCCACGGCCCGCCCTGTCATTTTAAGGCAGGTGTTATTTATTTTTTAAAAACTACAGTCACCACTGCACCCTATAGTTTCTCCTTTTTCTTGCTTGTCTTCGGTCGAATGACTGGGAGGTGGCAGTTAGGGGAGGAGCTATATAGACCGCTCTGATGTGGGTGATCCTCTTGCAGCTCCCTGTTGGGAAGGAGAATATCCCACAAGTAATGGATGAATCCGTGGACTGGATACACCACAAGAGAAATAAATTTATCAGGTAAGCATAAATTTTGTTTTTTATAAGGATTAGAGCTGTTTTAAGAACTTTTTCTTTGTTTTTCTGCCTAAAGTTGTTTCTTCTGACAATATCAGTAGTGAAATTGTAGTTCCTTCCCTTTGTCCTAATCCTAAATATTCCTCAGGGAGACTTCTTCTTAACTTCAATGTTGTCAAGGTTCTGAAATATTATCTAGAGGTTACTAAAGATTTCTGAAAGACTTATTTGTTTGTTAATTTTTCAGGTAAGTGTAGCAAGCAGAAGGCATCTTCTGTTGCTCTGTCCGCTTGGATTAAGCAGTTAATTTATATGTCTTATGTAGAAAAAGATCAAACTCCTTCTAAGCAGCCACTCTGTAGCCACTTCCTGGGCTTTTAAGAATAAGGGGCCTATCTATCAAGCTCTGAATGCAGGCTCGCCAGAAACAGCAGTTATGTAGCAGCGGTCTAAAGACCGCTGCTCCATAACCCTGTCCTCCCTCTCTGATGAGGCGAACAGGAATCGCCGGAATTCAACCCGATCGAGTATGATCGGGTTGATTGACAACCCCTGCTGGCGGCCGATTTGCCGCGAGTCTGCAGGGGGCGGCGTTGCACCAGCAGCTTTTGTGAGCTGCTGGTGCAATGCTGAATACGGAGAACGTATTGCTCTCCGCATTCAGTAAAGTTTTGCCAACCTGATCCGCACTGTCGGATCAGGTCCGCAAGACCTATGGTAAATAGGCCTCTAAGGCTTCTGTGGAACAAATTTGCAAGGCAGCTACTTGGTCATCCTTGCATATTTTTTTACTAAATTCTACCATTTTGATGTTTTTGCTTCATCTGGAGCTGCTTTTGGTAGGAAAGTGCTTCAGGCAGTTGTTTCGGTCTAGGACTCAATTTTCTGTTTTTGTTTTTTTGTTTTTGGGTGTTATATCTTACGGTTAAAGGATGTATATTTGGCACATCCTTTTTTTCCCATTTCCTTTATTTTGTTCTTTTTTTCATTCTCACTGCTGTCAGCTTGGCTATACGACAGATTTTTCCTCAGCAGCTTTAGAGTTAAGTAAATTTCCCGCCCTACACTACCGCCCAGCTTCTTTTTCCCAAGCAGTAGCCATTTTCCTCTGTGGTTATTAGTGTCCGATTCTGTGGAGGGGGTGAGTGCTCGCAATATCAAAAGCTTATAAAAGAAAACAATCCTATACATCAAGACTCATGGACCACCATGAAAGAAAGGAATTCATCAGGTAAGGTTAAATTATGTTTTCTAGTTCTCAGAACTTGAAATGCACCCTGCTGACTATTTCAAGGCTAACTAAGCTACAAACACCCTGTTTGCTGCTATTGTTTTTCAATAGCCAAATCCAAGTGTTATTTGGAGGAGCTTGTTACTGAAAAAAGACAAGGCTAGCCGCAGTCATTATGTTAGTATTAACTGCATTGCTTTGCAGCCACTTAGGAAAATATATGTAGCAGGGTTAGCCTTAAAGGGACAGTACACTATAAAATTGTTTCTTTCATGTAATTAACAAGAGTCCATGAGCTAGTGACGTATGGGATATACATTCCTACCAGGAGGGGCAAAGTTTCCCAAACCTCAAAATGCCTACAAATACACCCCTCACCACACCCACAAATCAGTTTTACAAACTTTGCCTCCTGTGGAGGTGGTGAAGTAAGTTTGTGCTAGATTCTACGTTGATATGCGCTCCGCAGCAGGTTGGAGCCCGGTTTTCCTCTCAGCGTGCAGTGAATGTCAGAGGGATGTGAGGAGAGTATTGCCTATTTGAATTCAATGATCTCCTTCTACGGGGTCTATTTCATAGGTTCTCTGTTATCGGTCGTAGAGATTCATCTCTTACCTCCCTTTTCAGATCGACGATATACTCTTATATACCATTACCTCTACTGATTCTCGTTTCAGTACTGGTTTGGATTTCTACTACATGTAGATGAGTGTCCTGGGGTAAGTAAGTCTTATTTTTGTGACACTCTAAGCTATGGTTGGGCACTTTTTATATAAAGTTCTAAATAATTGTGTTTAAACATTTATTTGCCTTGATTCAGGATCTTCAACATTCCTTATTTCAGACAGTCAGTTTCATTATATGGGATAATGCATTTGAATAATCAATTTTTTTCTTACCTTAAAATTTGACTTTTTTTCCTGTGGGCTGTTAGGCTCGCGGGGGCTGAAAATGCTTAATTTTATTGCGTCATTTTTGGCGCTGACTTTTTTGGCGCAAAAAAATATTTGTTATTTCTGGCGTCGTTCTTGTCACTGGAAGTTGCATCATTTTTGACGTTTTTGCGCCAAAAGTGTCGGCGTTACCGGATGTGGCGTCATTTTTGGCGCTAAAAGCATTTAGGCGCCAAATAATATGGGCGTCTTTTTTGGTGCTAAAAAATATGGGCGTCATTATTGTCTCCACATTATTTAAGTCTTATTGTTTATTTGCTTCTGGTTGCTAGAAGCTTGTTCACTGGCATTTTTTCCCATTCCTGAAACTGTCATTTAAGGAATTTGATCAATTTTGCTTTATATGTTGTTTTTTCTATTACATATTGCAAGATGTCTCAGATGGACCCTGAATCAGAAGATACTTCTGGAAAATCGCTGCCTGATGTTGGATCTACCAAAGTTAAGTGTATTTGCTGTAAACTTGTGGTATCTGTTCCTCCAGCTGTTGTTTGTAATGAATGTCATGACAAACTTGTTAATGCAGATAATATTTCCTTTAGTAATGTTACATTACCTGTTGTTGTTCCATCAACATCTAATGCTCAGAGTGTTCCTGTTAACATAAGAGATTTTGTTTCTAAATCCATTAAGAAGGCTATGTCTGTTATTCCTCCTAGTAAACGGAAAAGGTCTTTTAAAACTTCTCATTTTTCAGATGAATTTTTAAATGAACATCATCATTCTGATTCCGATAATGTTTCCTCTGGTTCAGAGGATTCAGTTTCAGAGGTTGATGCTGATAAATCTTCATATTTATTCAAAATGGAATTTATTCGTTCTTTACTTAAAGAAGTCTTAATTGCATTAGAGATAGAGGAATCTGGTCCTCTTGATACTAAATCTAAACGTTTAAATAAGGTTTTTAAATCTCCTGTAGTTATTCCAGAAGTTTTTCCTGTCCCTGATGCTATTTCTGAAGTAATTTCCAGGGAATGGAATAATTTTGGTAATTCATTCACTCCTTCTAAACGTTTTAAGCAATTATATCCTGTGCCATCTGACAGATTAGAGTTTTGGGACAAAATCCCTAAGGTTGATGGGGCTATCTCTACTCTTGCTAAACGTACTACTATTCCTACGGCAGATAGTACTTCCTTTAAGGATCCTTTAGATAGGAAAATTGAATCCTTTCTAAGAAAAGCTTACTTATGTTCAGGTAATCTTCTTAGACCTGCTATATCTTTAGCGGATGTTGCTGCAGCTTCAACTTTTTGGTTGGAAGCTTTAGCGCAACAAGTATCAGATCATAATTCTCATAGCATTGTTAATCTTCTTCAACATGCTAATAATTTTATTTGTGATGCCATCTTTGATATCATCAGGGTTGATGTCAGGTATATGTCTCTAGCTATTTTAGCTAGAAGAGCTTTATGGCTTAAAACTTGGAATGCTGATATGTCTTCTAAGTCAACTTTGCTTTCCCTTTCTTTCCAGGGTAATAAATTATTTGGTTCACAGTTGGATTCTATTATTTCAACTGTTACTGGAGGGAAAGGTACTTTTTTACCACAGGATAAAAAATCTAAAGGGAAATTTAGGTCTACTAATCGTTTTCGTTCCTTTCGTCACAATAAGGAACAAAAGCCTGATCCTTCCCCTACAGGAGCAGTATCAGTTTGGAAACCATCTCCAGTCTGGAATAAATCCAAGCCTTTTAGAAAGCCAAAGCCAGCTCCCAAGTCAACATGAAGGTGCGGCCCTCATTCCAGCTCAGCTGGTAGGGGGCAGATTACGATTTTTCAAAGAAATTTGGATCAATTCGATTCACAATCTTTGGACTCAGAACATTGTTTCACAAGGGTACAGAATAGGCTTCAAGATAAGGCCTCCTGCAAGAAGATTTTTTCTTTCCCGTGTCCCAGTAAATCCAGTGAAGGCTCAAGCATTTCTGAAATGTGTTTCAGATCTAGAGTTGGCTGGAGTAATTATGCCAGTTCCAGTTCTGGAACAGGGGCTGGGGTTTTACTCAAATCTTTTCATTGTACCAAAGAAGGAGAATTCCTTCAGACCAGTTCTGGATTTAAAAATATTGAATCATTATGTAAGGATACCAACATTCAAGATGGTAACTATAAGGACTATTCTGCCTTTTGTTCAGCAAGGGCATTATATGTCCACAATAGATTTACAGGATGCATATCTGCATATTCCGATTCATCCAGATCACTATCAGTTTCTGAGATTCTCTTTCCTAGACAAGCATTACCAGTTTGTGGCTCTGCCGTTTGGCCTAGCAACAGCTCCAAGGATTTTTACAAAGGTTCTCGGTGCCCTTCTGTCTGTAATCAGAGAACAGGGTATTGTGGTATTTCCTTATTTGGACGATATCTTGGTACTTGCTCAGTCTTCACATTTAGCAGAATCTCATATGAATCAACTTGTATTGTTTCTTCAAGAACATGGTTGGAGGATCAATTTACCAAAAAGTTCATTGATTCCTCAGACAAGGGTAACCTTTTTAGGTTTCCAGATAGATTCAGTGTCCATGACTCTGTCTCTGACAGACAAGAGACGTCTAAAATTGGTTTCAGCTTGTCGAAACCTTCAGTCTCAATCATTCCCTTCGGTAGCCTTATGCATGGAAATTCTAGGTCTTATGACTGCTGCATCGGACGTGATCCCCTTTGCTCGTTTTCACATGCGACCTCTTCAGCTCTGTATGCTGAACCAGTGGTGCAGGGATTATGCAAAGATATCTCAATTAATATCTTTAAAACCGATTGTACGACAATCTCTGACGTGGTGGACAGACCACCATCGTTTAGTTCAGGGGGCTTCTTTTGTTCTTCCGACCTGGACTATGATTTCAACAGATGCAAGTCTGACAGGTTGGGGAGCCGTTTGGGGGTCTCTGACAGCACAAGGGGTTTGGGAATCTCAGGAGGTGAGATTACCAATCAACATTTTGGAACTCCGTGCAATTTTCAGAGCTCTTCAGTCATGGCCTCTTCTTAAGAGAGAGTCGTTTGTTTTCAGACGGACAATGTCACAACCGTGGCATATGTCAATCATCAAAGAGGGACTCACAGTCCTCTGGCTATGAAAGAAGTATCTCAAATTCTGGTATGGGCGAAATCCAGCTCCTGTCTAATTTCTGCGGTTCATATCCCAGGTATAGACATTTGGGAAGCGGATTATCTCGCCAAACGTTGCATCCGGGCGAATGGTCTCTTCACCCAGAGGTATTTCTTCAGATTGTTCAAATGTGGGGACTTCCAGAAATAGATCTGATGGCTTCTCATCTAAACAAGAAGCTTCCCAGGTATCTGTCCAGATCCAGGGATCCTCAAGCGGAGGCAGTGGATGCATTGTCACTTCCTTGGAAGTATCATCCTGCCTATATCTTTCCGCCTCTAGTTCTTCTTCCAAGAGTGATTTCCAAGATTCTAAAGGAGTGCTTGTTTGTTCTGCTGGTGGCTCCAGCATGGCCTCACAGGTTTTGGTATGCGGATCTTGTCCGGATGGCCACTTGCCAACCGTGGACTCTTCTATCGCAAGGTCTTTTTTTCCATCAGGATCTCAAATCCTTAAATTTGAAGGTATGGAGATTGAACACTTGATTCTCAGTCATAGAGGTTTCTCTGACTCTGTGATTAATACTATGTTACAGGCTCGTAAATCTGTATCTATGAAGATATATTATCGAGTCTGGAAGATTTACATTTCTTGGTGTTTTTCTCATCATTTTTCTTGGCATTCTTTTAGAATTCCTAGAATTTTACAGTTTCTTCAGGATGGTTTGGATAAAGGTTTGTCTGCAAGTTTCTTGAAAGGACAAATCTCTGCTCTTTCTGTTCTTTTTCACAGAAAGATTGCTAGTCTTCCTGATATTCATTGTTTTGTACAAGCTTTGGTTCGTATAAAACCTGTCATTAAGTCAATCTCTCCTCCGTGGAGTTTGAATTTGGTTCTGGGGGCTCTTCAAGCTCCTCCGTTTGAACCTATGCATTCGCTGGACATTAAATTACTTTCTTGGAAAGTTTTGTTTCTTTTGGCCATCTCTTCTGCTAGAAGAGTTTCTGAATTATCTGCTCTTTCTTGTGAGTCTCCTTTTCTGATTTTTCATCAGGATAAGGCGGTGTTGCGAACTTCTTTTAAATTTTTACCTAAGGTTGTGAATTCTAACAATATTAGTAGAGAAATTGTGGTTCCTTCATTGTGTCCTAATCCTAAGAATTCTAAGGAAAAGTCGTTGCATTCTTTGGATGTAGTTAGAGCTTTGAAATATTATGTTGAAGCTACTAAGGATTTCCGAAAGACTTCTAGTCTATTTGTTATCTTTTCCGGTTCTAGGAAAGGTCAGAAGGCTTCTGCCATTTCTTTGGCATCTTGGTTAAAATCTTTGATTCATCATGCTTATGTCGAGTCGGGTAAAACTCTGCCTCAAAGGATTTCAGCTCTTTCTACTAGGTCAGTTTCTACTTCCTGGGCGTTTAGGAATGAAGCTTCGGTTGATCAGATTTGCAAAGCAGCCACTTGGTCTTCTTTGCATACTTTTACTAAATTCTACCATTTTGATGTGTTTTCTTCTTCTGAAGCAGTTTTTGGTTGAAAAGTACTTCAGGCAGCTGTTTCAGTTTGATTCTTCTGCTTATAATTTCAGTTTTTTTCATTATAAGATTTAAACTTTGTTTTGGGTGTGGATTTTTTTCAGCGGAATTGGCTGTCTTTATTTTATCCCTCCCTCTCTAGTGACTCTTGCGTGGAAGATCCACATCTTGGGTAGTCATTATCCCATATGTCACTAGCTCATGGACTCTTGCTAATTACATGAAAGAAAACATAATTTATGTAAGAACTTACCTGATAAATTCATTTCTTTCATATTAGCAAGAGTCCATGAGGCCCACCCCTTTTTTTGTGGTGGTTATGATTTTTTTGTATAAAGCACAATTATTCCAATTCCTTATTTTTTATGCTTCACACTTTTTTCTTATCACCCCACTTCTTGGCTATACGTTAAACTGATTTGTGGGTGTGGTGAGGGGTGTATTTGTAGGCATTTTGAGGTTTGGGAAACTTTGCCCCTCCTGGTAGGAATGTATATCCCATACGTCACTAGCTCATGGACTCTTGCTAATATGAAAGAAATGAATTTATCAGGTAAGTTCTTACATAAATTATGTTTTTTCCCTTAATATATTTACAATTACTTTTTTACCAGCTGCAGAGTATAAAATGTATGAGATTTGCTTTTTTTTTTTAAAAAGGCTTATTTGTGTACATGAATTAGCTGATTTTGTGTTTTGAAGCCACAACCTAATAAAATTATTTGAGCTTGTAGGTATAATCAGATCTTATTACCTTTTCACATTGTGTACATATACCTGCCTCTTTATCTTATCTGTCCATAAACCAATCACCAGTACTTGGAATGAACAATGGAAAATCAACATTCTATTACCTTATCTCTTCTATAACCCACTGGGAGTGTAATTTCTTCTATTGGCTGTGTTAACACAGCTTGGCCTTGAGGCCAAAAACTTTCAGGATGGGTTGGGATACCACAGGCTAAACTATTTCAAATGCCAATATAAGGGTAATGAAAATACTTGTAAACAATTTAATAAACTCTAGCAGGTAAAGTGGATCATTGTGAACAAATTAAAGGGGAGAACATTTTTGGGTAAACTGTCCTTTTAAGACTGCAGTGCGCATTTACAGTTCTCAGAATTCGAAAATCCACAATTTCTTTCATGTAATTAGCAAGAGTCCATGAGCTAGTGACGTATGGAATATACATTCCTACCAGGAGGGGCAAAGTTTCCCAAACCTCAAAATGCCTACAAATACACCCCTCACCACACCCACAAATCAGTTTTACAAACTTTGCCTCCTATGGAGGTGGTGAAGTAAGTTTGTGCTAGATTCTACGTTGATATGCGCTCCGCGGCAGGTTGGAGCCCTGTTTTCCTCTCAGCGTGCAGTGAATGTCAGAGGGATGTGAGGAAAGTATTGCCTATTTTGAATGCAGTGATCTCCTTCTACGGGGTCTATTTCATAGGTTCTCTGTTATCGGTCGTAGAGATTCATCTCTTACCTCCCTTTTCAGATCGACGATATACTCTTATATATATACCATTACCTCTGCTGATTTTCGTTTCAGTACTGGTTTGGCTTTCTACAAACATGTAGATGAGTGTCCTGGGGTAAGTAAGTCTTATTTTCTGTGACACTCTAAGCTATGGTTGGGCACTTTTTTAATAAAGTTCTAAATATATGTATTCAAACATTTATTTGCCTTGACTCAGAATGTTCAACATTCCTTATTTTCAGACAGTCAGTTTCATATTTGGGATAATGCACTTAAATCAATTATTTTTCTTACCTTAAAAATTTGACTTTTTTTCCCTGTGGGCTGTTAGGCTCGCGGGGGCTGAAAATGCTTCATTTTATTGCGTCATTCTTGGCGCGGACTTTTTTGGCGCAAAAAATCTTTTCTGTTTCCGGCGTCATACGTGTCGCCAGAAGTTGCATCATTTTTGACGTTCTTTTGCGCCAAAAATGTTGGCGTTCCGGACTTGGCGTCATTTTTGGCGCCAAAAGCATTTAAGCGCCAAATAATGTGGGCGTCTTATTTGGCGCTATAAAAATATGGGCGTCGCTTTTGTCTCCACATTATTTAAGTCTCATTTTTCTTTGCTTCTGGTTGCTAGAAGCTTGTTCCTTGGCATTTTTTCCCATTCCTGAAACTGTCATTTAAGGAATTTGATCAATTTTGCTTTATATGTTGTTTTTTCTCTTACATATTGCAAGATGTCTCACGTTGCATCTGAGTCAGAAGATACTTCAGGAAAATCGCTGTCTGGTGCTGGAACTACCAAAGCTAAGTGTATCTGCTGTAAACTTTTGGTAGCTGTTCCTCCAGCTGTTGTTTGTATTAATTGTCATGACAAACTTGTTAATGCAGATAATATTTCCTTTAATGTACCATTACCTGTTGCAGTTCCATCAACATCTAATGTTCAGAATGTTCCTGATAACATAAGAGATTTTGTTTCTGAATCCATCAAAAAGGCTATGTCTGTTATTCCTCCTTCTAGTAAACATAAAAAATCTTTTAAAACTTCTCTTTATACAGATGAATTTTTAAATGAACATCATCATTCTGATTCTAATGACTCTTCTGGTTCAGAGGATTCTGTTTCAGAGGTTGATGCTGATAAATCTTCATATTTATTTAAAATGGAATTTATTCCTTCTTTACTTAAAGAAGTACTAATTGCTTTAGAAATTGAGGATTCTGGTCCTCTTGATACTAAATCTAAACGTTTAGATAAGGTCTTTAAATCTCCTGTGGTTATTCCAAAAGTTTTTCCTGTTCCTGGTGCTATTTCTGAAGTAATTTCCAGAGAATGGAATAATTTGGGTAATTCATTTACTCCTTCTAAACGTTTTAAGCAATTATATCCTGTGCCGTCTGACAGATTAGAATTTTGGGACAAAATCCCTAAAGTTGATGGGGCTATTTCTACCCTTGCTAAACGTACTACTATTCCTACGTCAGATGGTACTTCCTTTAAGGATCCTTTAGATAGGAAAATTGAATCCTTTCTAAGAAAAGCTTATCTGTATTCAGGTAATCTTCTTAGACCTGCTATATCATTGGCTGATGTTGCTGCAGCTTCAACTTTTTGGTTGGAAACTTTAGCGCAACAAGTAACAGATCATGATTCTCATAATATTATTATTCTTCTTCAACATGCTAATAATTTTATCTGTGATGCCATTTTTGATATTATCAGAGTTGATGTCAGGTTTATGTCTCTAGCTATTTTAGCTAGAAGAGCTTTATGGCTTAAAACTTGGAATGCTGATATGTCTTCTAAATCGACTCTACTTTCCATTTCTTTCCAGGGTAACAAATTATTTGGTTCTCAGTTGGATTCTATTATTTCAACTGTTACTGGTGGGAAAGGAACTTTTTTACCACAGGATAAAAAATCTAAGGGTAAAAACAGGGCTAATAATCGTTTCTCCAACATAGGTGTGTCCGGTCCACGGCGTCATCCTTACTTGTGGGATATTCTCTTCCCCAACAGGAAATGGCAAAGAGCCCAGCAAAGCTGGTCACATGATCCCTCCTAGGCTCCGCCTACCCCAGTCATTCTCTTTGCCGTTGTACAGGCAACATCTCCACGGAGATGGCTTAGAGTTTTTTAGTGTTTAACTGTAGTTTTTATTATTCAATCAAGAGTTTGTTATTTTAAAATAGTGCTGGTATGTACTATTTACTCAGAAACAGAAAAGAGATGAAGATTTCTGTTTGTATGAGGAAAATGATTTTAGCACCGTAACTAAAATCCATGGCTGTTCCACACAGGACTGTTGAGAGCAATTAACTTCAGTTGGGGGAACAGTGTGCAGTCTCTTACTGCTTGAGGTATGACACATTCTAACAAGACGATGTAATGCTGGAAGCTGTCATTTTCCCTATGGGATCCGGTAAGCCATGTTTATTAAGATAGTAAATAAGGGCTTCACAAGGGCTTATTAAGACTGTAGACTTTTTCTGGGCTAAATCGATTCATTATTAACACATATTTAGCCTTGAGGAATCATTTATTCTGGGTATTTTGATATGATTATATCGGCAAGCACTGTTTTTGACACCTTATTCTTTAGGGGCTTTCCCTAATCATAGTCAGAGCCTCATTTTCGCGCCGGTATGGCGCACTTGTTTTTGAGGACAGCATGGCATGCAGCTGCATGTGTGTGGAGCTCTGATACATAGAAAAGTCTTCTGAAGGCATCATTTGGTATCGTATTCCCCTTTGGGCTTGGTTGGGTCTCAGCAAACAGATTCCAGGGACTGTAAAGGGGTTAAATATAAAAACGGCTCCGGTTCCGTTATTTTAAGGGTTAAAGCTTCCAAATTTGGTGTGCAATACTTTTAAGGCTTTAAGACACTGTGGTGAAATTTTGGTGAATTTTGAACAATCCTTCATACTTTTTCGCAATTGCAGTAATAAAGTGTGTTTAGTTTAAAATTTAAAGTGACAGTAACGGTTTTATTTTAAAACGTTTTTTGTGCTTTGTTATCAAGTTTATGCCTGTTTAACATGTCTGAACTACCAGATAGATTGTGTTCTGACTGTGGGGAAACCAAGGTTCCTTCTCATTTAACTATATGTATTTTATGTCATAAAAAAATTTAGTAAAAATGATGCCCAAGATGATTCCTCAAGTGAGGGGAGTAAGCATGGTACTGCATCATCCCCTCCTTCGTCTACACCAGTCTTGCCCATACAGGAGGCCCCTAGTACATCTAGTGCGCCAATACTCCTTACTATGCAACATTTAACGGCTGTAATTGTATAATTCTATCAAAAACATTTTAGCCAATATGCCCACTTATCAGCGAAAGCGCGATCTGCTCTGTTTTAAAATTCTGTGTAGAGCATGAGAACGCTGATGATATGGTTTCTGAAGGGCCCCTACACCAGTCTGAGGGGGCCAGGGAGGTTTTGTCTGAGGGAGAAAATTTCAGATTCAGGAAACATTTCTCAACAAGCTGAACCTGATGTGATTACTTTTAAATTTAAGTTGGAACATCTCCGCGCTCTGCTTAAGGAGGTGTTATCCAATTTGGATGATTGTGATTATCTGGTCATTCCAGAACCACTATGTAAAATGGAAAAGTTCTTAGAGGCCCCGGGGCCCCCGAAGCTTTTCCTATATCCAAGCGGGTGGCGTACATTGTTAGTAAAGAATGGGACAGTGGATGCATTATCACTTCCTTGGAAGTATCATCCTGCCTATATCTTTCCGCCTCTAGTTCTTCTTCCAAGAGTAATCTCCAAGATTCTGAAGGAATGCTCGTTTGTTCTGCTGGTAGCTCCGGCATGGCCTCACAGGTTTTGGTATGCGGATCTTGTCCGGATGGCCTCTTGCCATCCGTGGACTCTTCCGCTAAGACCAGACCTTCTGTCGCAAGGTCCTTTTTTCCATCAGGATCTCAAATCCTTAAATTTAAAGGTGTGGAGATTGAACGCTTTATTCTTGGTCAAAGAGGTTTCTCTGACTCTGTGATTAATACTATGTTACAGGCTCGTAAATCTGTATCTAGAGAGATATATTATAGAGTCTGGAAGACTTATATTTCTTGGTGTCTTTCTCATCATTTTTCTTGGCATTCTTTTAGAATTCCGAGAATTTTACAGTTTCTTCAGGATAGTTTAGATAAAGGTTTATCCGCAAGTTCTTTGAAAGGACAAATCTCTGCTCTTTCTGTTCTTTTTCACAGAAAGATTGCTAATCTTCCTGATATTCATTGTTTTGTACAAGCTTTGGTTCGTATAAAACCTGTCATTAAGTCAATTTCTCCTCCTTGGAGTTTGAATTTGGTTCTGGGGGCTCTTCAAGCTCCTCCTTTTGAACCCATGCATTCATTGGACATTAAATTACTTTCTTGGAAAGTTTTGTTCCTTTTGGCGATCTCTTCTGCCAGAAGAGTCTCTGAATTATCTGCTCTTTCTTGTGAGTCTCCTTTTCTGATTTTTCATCAGGATAAGGCGGTGTTGCGAACTTCTTTTGATTTTTTACCTAAGGTTGTGAATTCCAACAACATTAGTAGAGAAATTGTGGTTCCCTCATTATGTCCTAATCCTAAGAATTCTAAGGAGAAATCGTTGCATTCTTTGGATGTTGTTAGAGCTTTAAAATATTATGTTGAAGCTACTAAGTCTTTCCGAAAGACTTCTAGTCTATTTGTTATCTTTTCCGGTTCTAGAAAAGGCCAGAAAGCTTCTGCCGTTTCTTTGGCATCTTGGTTGAAATCTTTAATTCATCATGCCTATGTCGAGTCGGGTAAAACTCCGCCTCAAAGGATTACAGCTCATTCTACTAGGTCAGTTTCTACTTCCTGGGCGTTTAGGAATGAAGCTTCGGTTGATCAGATTTGCAAAGCAGCAACTTGGTCCTCTTTGCATACTTTTACTAAATTCTACCATTTTGATGTATTTTCTTCTTCTGAAGCAGTTTTTGGTAGAAAAGTACTTCAGGCAGCGGTTTCAGTTTGAATCTTCTGTTTATGTTTTTCATTAAACTTTATTTTGGGTGTGGATTATTTTCAGCAGGAATTGGCTGTCTTTATTTTATCCCTCCCTCTCTAGTGACTCTTGCGTGGAAAGATCCACATCTTGGGTAGTCATTATCCCATACGTCACTAGCTCATGGACTCTTGCTAATTACATGAAAGAAAACATAATTTATGTAAGAACTTACCTGGTAAATTCATTTCTTTCATATTAGCAAGAGTCCATGAGGCCCACCCTTTTTTGTGGTGGTTATGATTTTTTTGTATAAAGCACAATTATTCCAATTCCTTATATTTATGCTTCGCACTTTTTTCTTATCACCCCACTTCTTGGCTATTCGTTAAACTGAATTGTGGGTGTGGTGAGGGGTGTATTTGTAGGCATTTTGAGGTTTGGGAAACTTTGCCCCTCCTGGTAGGAATGTATATTCCATACGTCACTAGCTCATGGACTCTTGCTAATATGAAAGAAATGAATTTATCAGGTAAGTTCTTACATAAATTATGTTTTTAATTGTCAGATTACAGGAAAGATTATAAAATGTTAATAAATATATACTGCATCATAGTATTACTACACATAATTAAACATTTTATATTACAATCTCAGGGTATTTAGGGCCCCTTTAAGTGCATTCCAGAATGGGTTTAGGGACCCTATAATTCTTTGTCAATATGGAAGAAATACATTTACAGATCATTAGCTGACTCATTGTTGCCACATTAAAAAAAAAAAAAAAAAAAATATTTCCAAAATATTTGTATTTTGACAGCTTTCCCAATAATTTAACTTTCAAAACTGTGTGTATATGTTTGTTTTTTTATTTCTACTCCTCAAAATAGACGAGTAGATCTTGTAGATTTTGGAACTCTTACCCGACAACATTTTACACACTGATTGCTTTGTCAGTGCAGCAGTTCTCTTATATATGTCACTAATTGGCAACAGCAATTTTGCTTAAAAAAACCTTATAAGAATAGTTAGGTTCCCCATAAATATTAGTAAAATGCAAATGTAAACACTGCTCTCTGTCTTTCAGTCAAATTACACTTCCTTTGCTGTTCGTGTTTTTTCTGTAAAAGATTACAACATAGTTCTAATGCTGAACAAAGAAAACAAAAGTTCACAAGGGAGACAAGTTAAAGACAGAGCGGCGGTGCCTTATCACAACATATTATTTAAGCTCCCCTAATCAACATTAAATGACAATAGAAATGTAGAGCTTAGTCTTAGCGCTGCGGAATCTGTTGGCGCTCTACAAATAACCGATAATAATAATAATCTTAAATAGTTTCTCCAGTGATGTCTGATCCAGAGATTAGCTATTGTGGTAATTTAGTTTTCTTATCTGCAGGATATGTTGAAATGGTGTTAACTAGCAAAACTAGGTCAGGCTGAGCTAATAACTCCCTATTAATCATAAATACTCATATTCTAATAGTGAATGGGCTTGCAGAAAGGTGAATGCATCATGTATACATTTCTTGAATTTTAATTTTTAATTTTTAATTTTATTTAAAGTGACGGTAAATCCTATCATTTTTGAAACGCTAGGATTTACTAGTGCAACAAATAAAGGGGACTTTCAGTCATGAAGTATAAAATACTTCATGCTGAAAATTCCTTTGTCTGCAGTGTATGCTGCGCTGAGCGCCTCAGGCCGCCCCCGGAGCAGAACGCTATTTTTCAATGAGGTGATGTTTCCACCTCTTAGCCAATAGCTGTGCGGCTCAGCTGGCATTAGGCACGCTATTGGCTAAGATCACCTCACTGAAAAATAGCATTCTGTCATTGGTGGCCTGAGGCTCTCAGAGCGGCATACGCTGCAGACAAATAAAGGAACTTTAAGCATGAAGTATTTTATACTTCATGACTGAAAGTCCTCTTTATTTGTTGCACTGGTAAATCCTAGCGTTTTAAAAACACTATTTTTCTCCAACATTGGTGTGTCCGGTCCACGGCATCATCCTTACTTGTGGGATATCTCTTCCCCAACAGCAGGAAATGGCAAAGAGTCCCAGCAAAGCTGGCCATATAGTCCCTCCTAGGCTCCGCCCACCCCAGTCATTCTCTTTGCCGTTGCACAGGCAACATCTCCACGGAGATGGTTAAGAGTTTTTTGGTGTTTAAATGTAGTTTTTATTCTTCTATCAAGTGTTTGTTATTTTAAAATAGTGCTGGTATGTACTATTTACTCTGAAACAGAAAAGGATGAAGATTTCTGTTTGTGAGAGGAAGATGATTTTAGCAGACAGCAACTAAAATCGATTGCCGTTTCCACATAGGACTGTTGAGATGAAGTAACTTCAGTTGGGGGAAGCAGTTAGCAGACTTTTCTGCTTAAGGTATGACTAGCCATATTTCTAACAAGACGATGTAATGCTGGAAGGCTGTCATTTCCCCTCATGGGGACCGGTAAGCCATTTTCTTAGTCAAACAAGCAGAATAAAGGGCTTATTATGGGCTAAAATACTGGTAGACATTTTTATGGGCTAAATCGATTGCTTTATTTGGGCATTTTATTCATATTTATGCTGACAATTTGCATTTATAAACTTGGGGAATTATTAAATGGCAGGCACTGTGTTAGACACCTTTTCCAGTCAGGGGGCCTTCCTAGTTGTAGACTGAGCCTCATTTTCGCGCCATTACTGCGCAGTTGTTTTTTGAGAGCAGGGCATGCAGATGCATGTGTGAGGATCTAAAAATTGCTGGAAAAGCTTCTAGAAGGCGTCAATTGGTATCGTATTCCCCTCTGGGCTTGGTTGGGTCTCAGCAAAGACTATAGCTGGGACTGTATAGGGGTTAAATTTATAAACGGCTCCGGTTCCGTTATTTTAAGGGTTAAAGCTCTGAAATTTGGTGTGCAATACTATTAATGCTTTAAGACACTGTGGTGAAATTTTGGTAATTTTTTAACAATTCCTTCATACTTTTTCACATATTCAGTAATAAAGTGTTTTCTGTTTAGAATTTAAAGAAACAGTAACGGTTTTGTTTTAAAACGTTTTTTGTGCTTTGTTGACAAGTTTAAGCCTGTTTAACACGTCTGTACCTTCAGATAAGCTATGTTCTATATGTATGAAAGCCAATGTGTCTCCCCATTTAAATTTATGTGATAATTGTGCCATATCGTCCAAACAAAGTAAGGACAGTACTGCCACAGATAATGAAATTGCCCAAGATGATTCCTCAGATGAGGGGAGTAAACATGATACTACATCATCTCCTACTGTGTCTACACCAGTTTTGCCCACGCAGGAGGCCCCTAGTACATCTAGTGCGCCAATACTTATTACCATGCAACAATTAACGGCTGTAATGGATAACTCCATAGCAAATATTTTATCCAAAATGCCTACTTATCAGAGAAAGCGCGATTGCTCTGTTTTAAACACTGAAGAGCAGGAGGGCGCTGATGATAATTGTTCTGTCATACCCTCACACCAATCTGAAGGGGCCATGAGGGAGGTTTTGTCAGATGGAGAAATTTCAGATTCAGGAAAAATTTCTCAACAAGCTGAACCTGATGTTGTGACATTTAAATTTAAATTAGAACATCTCCACGCACTGCTTAAGGAGGTGTTATCTACTCTGGATGATTGTGACAACTTGGTCATTCCAGAGAAATTATGCAAGATGGACAAGTTCCTAGAGGTTCCGGTGCACCCCGACGCTTTTCCTATACCCAAGCGGGTGGCGGACATAGTAAATAAGGAGTGGGAAAAGCCCAGCATACCTTTTGTTCCCTCCCCTATATTTAAGAAATTATTTCCTATGGTCGACCCCAGAAAGGACTTATGGCAGACAGTCCCTAAGGTCGAGGGGGCAGTTTCTACTCTAAACAAACGCACTACTATTCCTATCGAAGATAGTTGTGCTTTCAAAGATCCTATGGATAAAAAATTGGAAGTTTTGCTTGAAAAGATTTTTGTACAGCAAGGTTACCTTCTACAACCCATTTCGTGCATTGTTCCTGTCACTACAGCAGCGTGGTTCTGGTTCGAGGAACTAGAAAAGTCGCTCAGTAGAGAGACTCCATATGAGGAGGTTATGCACAGAGTTCACGCACTTAAATTGGCTAACTCTTTTATTTTAGATGCCGCTTTGCAATTAGCTAGATTAGCGGCGAAAAATTCAGGGTTTGCTATCGTGGCGCGCAGAGCGCTTTGGCTAAAGTCTTGGTCAGCGGATGTGTCATCCAAGACAAAATTGCTTAACATCCCTTTCAAAGGTAAAACTCTATTTGGACCAGAATTGAAAGAGATTATTTCAGACATCACTGGGGGAAAGGGCCATGCCCTTCCACAAGATAGGTCTTTCAAGGCTAAAAATAAGTCTAATTTTCGTTCCTTTCGCAATTTCAGGAACGGACCGGCCTCTAATTCTGCATCCTCTAAGCAAGAGGGTAATGCCTCACAACCCAAACCAGCCTGGAAACCGATGCAAGGCTGGAACAAGGGTAAGCAGGCCAAGAAGCCTGCCGCTGCTAACAAAACAGCATGAAGGAGTAGCCCCCGATCCGGGACCGGATCTAGTGGGGGGCAGACTCTCTCTCTTTGCTCAGGCTTGGGCAAGAGATGTTCAGGATCCCTGGGTGCTAGAAATAGTTTCTCAAGGTTATCTCCTGGAATTCAAGGAACTACCCCCAAGGGGAAGGTTCCACATGTCTCACTTATCCTCAAACCAAATAAAGAGACAGGCATTCTTACATTGTGTAGAAGACCTGTTAAAGATGGGAGTGATACACCCAGTTCCAATAAAGGAACAAGGAATGGGATTTTATTCCAATCTGTTCGTAGTTCCCAAAAAAGAGGGAACTTTCAGACCAATTTTGGATTTGAAGATCCTAAACAAATTTCTCAGGGTACCATCGTTCAAGATGGAAACCATTCGAACGATTCTACCCACTATCCAGGAAAGTCAATTTATGACTACCGTGGATCTAAAGGATGCGTACCTACATATTCCTATCCACAAAGAACATCATCAGTTCCTAAGGTTCGCTTTTCTGGACAAGCATTACCAGTTTGTGGCCCTCCCATTCGGGTTAGCCACTGCTCCAAGGATTTTCACAAAGGTACTGGGGTCCCTTCTAGCGGTTCTAAGACCGAGGGGCATTGCAGTAGTACCTTACTAGGACGACATTCTAATACAAGCGTCGTCCCTGTCAAAAGCAAAGGCTCATACAGACATCGTTCTGGCCTTTCTCAGATCACACGGATGGAAGGTGAACATAGAAAAAAGTTCTCGGTCTCCGTCGACAAGAGTTCCCTTCTTGGGAACAATAATAGATTCCTTAGAAATTAGGATTTTTCTGACAGAGGTCAGAAAATCAAAACTTCTAAGCTCTTGTCAAGCTCTTCATTCTGTTCCTCGTCCTTCCATAGCGCAGTGCATGGAAGTAGTAGGGTTGATGGTTGCAGCAATGGACATAGTTCCTTTTGCACGAATTCATCTAAGACCATTACAACTGTGCATGCTCAAACAGTGGAATGGGGATTATACAGACTTGTCTCCAATGATTCAAGTAGATCAGAAGACCAGAGATTCACTCCGTTGGTGGCTGACCCTGGACCATCTGTCCCAGGGAATGAGCTTCCGCAGACCAGAGTGGGTCATTGTCACGACCGACGCCAGTCTAGTGGGCTGGGGCGCGGTCTTGGAATCCCTGAAAGCTCAGGGTCTATGGTCTCGGGAAGAGTCTCTTCTCCCGATAAACATTCTGGAACTGAGAGCGATATTCAATGCTCTCAGGGCTTGGCCTCAAATAGCAAAGGCCAGATTCATAAGGTTCCAATCAGACAACATGACGACCGTTGCGTATATCAATCATCAGGGGGGAACAAGGAGTTCCCTGGCGATGAAAGAAGTGACCAAAATAATTCAATGGGCGGAGGATCACTCCTGCCACCTGTCTGCGATCCACATCCCAGGTGTGGAAAACTGGGAGGCGGATTTTCTGAGTCGTCAGACATTCCATCCGGGGGAGTGGGAACTCCACCCGGAGATCTTTGCCCAAATAACCCAATTATGGGGCATTCCAGACATGGATCTGATGGCGTCTCGTCAGAACTTCAAGGTTCCTTGCTACGGGTCCAGATCCAGGGATCCCAAGGCGACTCTAGTAGATGCACTAGTAGCACCTTGGACCTTCAACCTAGCTTATGTATTTCCACCGTTTCCTCTCATTCCCAGGCTGGTAGCCAGGATCAATCAGGAGAGGGCCTCAGTGATCTTGATAGCTCCTGCGTGGCCATGCAGGACTTGGTATGCAGACCTGGTGAATATGTCATCGGTTCCACCATGGAAGCTACCTTTGAGACAGGACCTTCTTGTTCAGGGTCCATTCGAACATCCAAATCTGGTCTCCCTCCAGCTGACGGCTTGGAGATTGAACGCTTGATTCTATCGAAGCGTGGGTTTTCAGTTTCTGTGATAGATACTCTGGTTCAGGCCAGAAAACCGGTAACTAGAAAGATTTACCATAAAATATGGAAAAGATATATCTGTTGGTGTGAATCCAAAGGATTCCCATGGAATAAGATAAAAATTCCTAAGATTCTCTCCTTTCTACAAGAAGGTTTGGAGAAAGGATTATCTGCAAGTTCTCTAAAGGGACAGATCTCTGCTTTATCTGTCTTACTACACAAAAGACTGGCAGCTGTGCCAGATGTTCAAGCATTTGTTCAGGCTCTGGTTAGGATCAAGCCTGTTTACAGACCTTTGACTCCTCCCTGGAGTCTAAATCTAGTTCTTTCAGTTCTTCAAGGGGTTCTGTTTGAACCTTTACATTCCATAGATATTAAGTTACTATCTTGGAAAGTTTTGTTTTTGGTTGCAATTTCTTCTGCTAGAAGAGTTTCAGAGTTATCTGCTCTGCAGTGTTCTCCGCCCTATCTGGTGTTCCATGCAGATAAGGTGGTTTTGCGTACTAAGCCTGGTTTTCTTCCTAAGGTTGTTTCTAACAAAAATATTAACCAGGAGATAGTTGTACCTTCTTTATGTCCGAATCCAGTTTCAAAGAAGGAACGTTTGTTACACAATTTGGACGTAGTCCGTGCTCTAAAATTCTATTTAGAGGCTACAAAAGATTTCAGACAAACTTCTTCCTTGTTTGTTGTTTATTCTGGTAAAAGGAGAGGTCAAAAAGCGACTTCTACCTCTCTTTCCTTTTGGCTTAAAAGCATCATCCGATTGGCTTATGAGACTGCCGGACGGCAGCCTCCTGAAAGAATCACAGCTCACTCCACTAGGGCTGTGGCTTCCACATGGGCCTTCAAGAACGAGGCTTCTGTTGACCAGATATGTAAGGCAGCGACTTGGTCTTCACTGCACACTTTTGCCAAATTTTACAAATTTGATACTTTTGCTTCTTCAGAGGCTATTTTTGGGAGAAAGGTTTTGCAAGCTGTGGTGCCTTCCGTTTAGGTAACCTGATTTGCTCCCTCCCTTCATCCGTGTCCTAAAGCTTTGGTATTGGTTCCCACAAGTAAGGATGACGCCGTGGACCGGACACACCAATGTTGGAGAAAACAGAATTTATGCTTACCTGATAAATTACTTTCTCCAACGGTGTGTCCGGTCCACGGCCCGCCCTGGTTTTTTAATCAGGTCTGATGAATTATTTTCTCTAACTACAGTCACCACGGTACCATATGGTTTCTCCTATATATATTTCCTCCTTTACGTCGGTCGAATGACTGGGGTGGGCGGAGCCTAGGAGGGACTATATGGCCAGCTTTGCTGGGACTCTTTGCCATTTCCTGCTGTTGGGGAAGAGATATCCCACAAGTAAGGATGACGCCGTGGACCGGACACACCGTTGGAGAAAGTAATTTATCAGGTAAGCATAAATTCTGTTTTTTACCATCACTTTAATGTTTAATTCATTTTTAAAGAGCATTATACATTGGCTATGCTGTTTAGCTTCTTTTTATGTAATATAAGTGAACAATCTTAAACATTTATTTTATATATCCATCAACTTTTAACACTATGGCTACAAAATTCTGTTAAAATTGTTCATTATATATTATTTTTAAATGGATTTTAAATAAAAAATTCTACCATGGATATAAAAGATAAGTTTTAAACATGTTTTGAAAAAAAATATATAATATTTTTGTTTAATATGTGTAAGTAATTTTTTTTTTTTTTTTTTAAGTAATGTGTAAGTAATTTTAATAAACTTTTATAACTATTTTTTAGCAATGTTTTAATAGCATAAAGTGTTCTTTCTTTCATGTAATTAGCAAGAGTCCATGAGCTAGTGACGTATGGGATATACATTCCTACCAGGAGGGGCAAAGTTTCCCAAACCTCAAAATGCCTATAAATACACCCCTCACCACACCCACAAATCAGCAGGTTGGAGCCCGGTTTTCCTCTCAGCGTGCAGTGAATGTCAGAGGGATGTGAGGAGAGTATTGCCTATTTGAATTCAATGATCTCCTTCTACGGGGTCTATTTCATAGGTTCTCTGTTATCGGTCGTAGAGATTCATCTCTTACCTCCCTTTTCAGATCGACGATATACTCTTATTTATATACCATTACCTCTGCTGATTTTCGTTTCAGTACTGGTTTGGCTTTCTACAACATGTAGATGAGTGTCCTGGGGTAAGTAAATCTTATTTTCTGTGACACTCTAAGCTATGGTTGGGCACTTTTTTATAAAGTTCTAAATATATGTATTCAAACATTTATTTGCCTTGACTCAGGATGTTCAACATTCCTTATTTCAGACAGTCAGTTTCATATTTGGGATAATGCATATGAATAAATCAAATTTTTTTTTTTCTTACCTTAAAAATTTGACTTTTTCCCTGTGGGCTGTTAGGCTCGCGGGGGCTGAAAATGCTTCATTTTATTGCGTCATTCTTGGCGCTGACTTTTTTGGCGCAAATTTTTTTTTTCTTTTTGTTTCCGGCGTCATACGTGTCGCCGGAAGTTGCGTCATTTTTGACGTTCTTTTGCGCCAAAAGTGTCGGCGTTCCGGATGTGGCGTCATTTTGGCGCCAAAAGCATTTAGGCGCCAAATAATGTGGGCGTCATTTTTGGCGCTAAAAAAAAAAAAAATATGGGCGTCACTATTGTCTCCACATTATTTAAGTCTCATTTTTTTATTGCTTCTGGTTGCTAGAAGCTTGTTCACTGGCATTTTTTTCCCATTCCTGAAACTGTCATTTGATCAATTTTGCTTTATATGTTGTTTTTTCTATTACATATTGCAAGATGTCCCACGTTGAAACCGAGTCAGAAGATACTTCTGGAAAATCGCTGCCTGGGGCTGGAGCTACCAAAGCTAAGTGTATCTACTGTAAACTTATGGTATCTGTTCCTCCAGCTGTTGTTTGTACTGTTTTGTCATGACAAACTGTTAATGCAGATAATATTTCCTTTAGTACTGTTACATTACCTGTTGCTGTTCTGTCAACATCTAATACTCAGAGTGTTCCTGATAACATAAGAGATTTTGTTTCTAAATCCATTAAGAAGGCTATGTCTGTTATTCCTCCTTCTAGTAAACGTAAAAAGTCTTTTAAAACTTCTCATTTTTCAGATGAATTTTTAAATGAACATCATCATTCTGATTCTGATAATGGTTCTTCTGGTTCAGAGGATTCTGTCTCAGAGGTTGATGCTGATAAATCTTCATATTTATTTAAAATGAAATTTATTCGTTCTTTACTTAAAGAAGTCCTAATTGCATTAGAAATTGAGGATTCTGGTCCTCTTGATACTAAATCTAAACGTTTAGATAAGGTTTTTAAATCTCCTGTAGTTATTCCAGAAGTTTTTCCTGTCCCTAGTGCTATTTCTGAAGTAATTTCCAGGGAATGGAATAATTTGGGTAATTCATTTACTCCTTCTAAACGTTTTAAGCAATTATATCCTGTGCCATCTGACAGATTAGAGTTTTGGGACAAAATCCCTAAAGTTGATGGGGCTGTCTCTACTCTTGTTAAGCGTACTACTATTCCTACGGCAGATGGTACTTCCTTAAGGATCCTTTAGATAGGAAAATTGAATCCTTTCTAAGAAAAGCTTACTTGTGTTCAGGTAATCTTCTTAGACCTGCTATATCTTTAGCGGATGTTGCTGCAGCTTCATCTTTTGGTTAGAAGCTTTAGCGCAACAAGTAACAGATCATAATTCTCATAGCATTTTTTATTATTCAACATGCTAATAATTTTATTTGTAATGCCATCTTTGATATCATTAGAGTTGATGTCAGGTATATGTCTCTAGCTATTTTAGCTAGAAGAGTTTTATGGCTTAAGACTTGGAATGCTGTTATGTCTTCTAAGTCTACTCTGCTTTCCCTTTCTTTCCAGGGTAATAATCGTTTTCGTTCCTTTTGTCACAACAAGGAGCAAAAACCTGATCCTTCATCCTCAGGAGCGGTATCAGTTTGGAAACCATCTCCAGTCTGGAATAAATCCAAGCCTTTTAGAAAATCAAAGCCAGCTCCTAAGTCCACATGAAGGTACGGCCCTCATTCCAGCTCAGCTGGTAGGGGGCAGATTACGTTTTTTCTAAGAAATTTGGATCAATTCCGTTCACAATCTTTGGATTCAGAACATTGTTTCAGAAGGGTACAGAATTGGCTTCAAGATAAGGCCTCCTGCAAAGAGATTTTTTTCTTTCCCGTGTCCCAGTAAACCCAGCGAAGGCTCAAGCATTTCTGAAATGTGTTTCAGATCTAGAGTTGACTGGAGTAATTTTGCCAGTTCCAGTTCTGGAACAGGGACTGGGGTTTTTATTCAAATCTCTTCATTGTACCAAAGAAGGAAAATTCCTTCAGACCAGTTCTGGATCTAAAAATATTGAATCGTTATGTAAGGATACCAACATTCAAAATGGTCACTGTAAGGACTATCCTGCCTTTTGTTCAACAAGGGCATTATATGTCTACTATAGATTTACAGGATGCATATCTGCATATTCCGATTCATCCAGATCACTATCAGTTTCTGAGATTCTCTTTCCTAGACAAGCATTACCAGTTTGTGGCTCTGCCGTTTGGCCTAGCTACAGCTCCAAGAATTTTTACGAAGGTTCTCGGTGCCCTTCTGTCTGTATTCAGAGAACAGGGTATTGTGGTATTCCTTATTTGGACGATATCTTGGTACTTGCTCAGTCTTCACATTTAGCAGAATCTCATTCGAATCGACTTGTGTTGTTTCTTCAACATCATGGTTGGAGGTTCAATTTACCAAAAAGTTAATTGATTCCTCAGACTTAGGTAACCTTTTTAGGTTTTCAGATAGATTCAGTATCCATGACTCTATCTTTGATAGACATGAGACGTCTAAAGTTGATATCAGCTTGTCGAAACCTTCAGTCACAATCTTTCCCTTCGGTAGCCTTATGCAGGGAAATTCTAGGTCTTATGACTGCGGCATCGGACGCGATCCCCTTTGCTCGTTTTCACATGCGGCCTCTTCAGCTCTGTATGCTGAACCAGTGGTGCAGGGATTACACAAAGATATCTCAATTAATATCTTTAAAACCGATTGTACGATACTCTCTGACGTGGTGGACAGATCACCATCGTTTAGTTCAGGGGGCTTCTTTTGTTCTTCCGACCTGGACTGTAATTCCAATAGATGCAAGTCCTACAGGTTGGGGAGCTGTGTGGGGGTCTCTGACAGCACAAGGGGTTTGGGAATCTCAGGAGGTGAGATTACCGATCAATATTTTGGAACTCCATGCAATTTTCAGAGCTCTTCAGTCTTGGTCTCTTCTAAAGAGAGAATCGTTCATTTGTTTTCAGACAGACAATGTCACAACTGTGGCTTACATCAATCATCATGGAGGGACTCACAGTCCTCTGGCTATGAAAGAAGTATCTCGAATTCTGGTATGGGCGGAATCCAGCTCCTGTCTAGTTTCTGCGGTTCATATCCCAGGTATAGACAATTGGGAAGCGGATTATCTCAGTCGCCACACGTTTCATCCGGGCGAATGGTCTCTTCTCCCAGAGGTATTTCTTCAGATTGTTCAAATATGGGGTCTTCCAGAAATAGATCTGATGGCTTCTCATCTAAACAAGAAACTTCCCAGGTATCTGTCCAGATCCAGGGATCCTCAAGCGGAAGCAGTGGATGCGTTGTCACTTCCTTGGAAGTATCATCCTGCCTATATCTTTCCGCCTCTAGTTCTTCTTCCAAGAGTAATCTCCAAGATTCTGAAGGAATTCTCATTTGTTCTGCTGGTGGTTCCAGCATGGCCTCTCAGGTTTTTGGTATGCGGATCCTGTCCGGATGGCCTCTTGCCAACCGTGGACTCTTCCGTTATGACCAGACCTTCTGTCACAAGGTCCTTTTTTTCCATCAGGATCTCAAATCCTTAAATTTAAAGGTATGGAGATTGAACTCTTGATTCTTAGTCAAAGAGGTTTCTCTGTGATTAATACTATTTTACAGGCTCGTAAATCCGTATCTAGGGAGATATATTATAGAGTCTGGAAGACTTATATTTCTTGGTGTCTTTCTCATCATTTTTCCCGGCATTCTTTTAGAATTCCGAGAATTTTACAGTTTCTTCAGGATGGTTTGGATAAAGGTTTGTCTGCAAGTTCCTTGAAAAGACAAATCTCTGCTCTTTCTGTTCTTTTTCACAGAAAGATTGTTAATCTTCCTGATATTCATTGTTTTGTACAAGCTTTGGTTCGTATAAAACCTGTCATTAAGTCAATTTCTCCTCCTTGGAGTTTGAATTTGGTTCTGGGGGCTCTTCAAGCTCCTCCGTTTGAACCTATGCATTCTTTGGACATTAAATTACTTTCTTGAAAAGTTTTGTTCTTTTTGGCCATCTCTTCTGCCAGAAGAGTTTCTGAATTATCTGCTCTTTCTTGTGAGTCTCCTTTTCTGATTTTTCATCAGGATAAGGCGGTGTTGCGAACTTCTTTTAAATTTTTACCTAAGGTTGTGAATTCTAACAACATTAGTAGAGAAATTGTGGTTCCTTCATTATGTCCTAATCCTAAGAATTCTAAGGAGAAATCATTGTTTTCTTTGGATGTAGTTAGAGCTTTGAAATATTATGTTGAAGCTACTAAGAATTTCCGAAAGACTTCTAGTCTATTTGTTATCTTTTCCGGTTCTAGGAAAGGTCAGAAGGCTTCTGCCATTTCTTTGGCATCTTGGTTGAAATCTTTAATTCATCATGCTTATGTCGAGTCGGGTAAAACTCCGCCTCAAAGGATTACAGCTCATTCTACTAGGTCAGTTTCTACTTCCTGGGCGTTTAGGAATGAAGCTTCGGTTGTTCAGATTTGCAAAGCAGCAACTTGGTCTTCTTTGCATACTTTTACTAAATTCTACCATTTTGATGTGTTTTCTTCTTCTGAAGCAGTTTTTGGTAGAAAAGTACTTCAGGCAGTTGTTTCAGTTTGATTCTTCTGTTTATAATTTCAGTTTTTTTCATTATAAGTTTTAAACTTTGTTTGGGTGTGGATTATTTTCAGCGGAATTGGCTGTCTTTATTTTATCCCTCCCTCTCTAGTGACTCTTGCGTGGAAGATCCACATCTTGGGTAGTCATTATCCCATACGTCACTAGCTCATGGACTCTTGCTAATTACATGAAAGAAAACATAATTTATGTAAGAACTTACCTGATAAATTCATTTCTTTCATATTAGCAAGAGTCCACGAGGCCCACCCTTTTTTGTGGTGGTTATGATTTTTTTGTATAAAGCACAATTATTCCAATTCCTTATATTTATGCTTCGCACTTTTTTCTTATCACCCCACTTCTTGGCTATTCGTTAAACTGATTTGTGGGTGTGGTGAGGGGTGTATTTATAGGCATTTTGAGGTTTGGGAAACTTTGCCCCTCCTGGTAGGAATGTATATCCCATACGTCACTAGCTCATGGACTCTTGCTAATATGAAAGAAATGAATTTATCAGGTAAGTTCTTACATAAATTATGTTTTATCTGGAAAATTTAGCATGTTTTTAAGTTATAAAGTGAAAGTCGGCAATGTAAATTGAACAGAATGTTAATTACTACAGGCCTTGATTTGTTCAAAATATAACAGCCAGACCAAAAATATTGAAGTCAAACATTTTTATTTTTTTTAATTATGCATAACATACATATATAGCATTCCATTCTATATTACATATAGAACTGTGAATTCTGTGCCAGTACAACCAAATTCAACCGTGGTTTTAAAAAAAAAAGTAAATTATTTTTGTTTAATAGTAGGTAACCTTTCTCTTTAGATAATAGCGGTAGCTCTTGAACCTTATTTTTTATCATTTGTATTATAGAGGGAAACAAGAAATGTATAAAATAATTAAGGTACACTTTTGGACCCAAAACATAGATTATAGTAATTCTGGAGTGGGGGGAGATATATATGTTAAACTATGGTTTATGAGGTAAAACCTGTATTGCGGACTAGAAAAGATGAATAGCTTGTGATAAAATTCACATGACACTCTCCTGTGAGGGAACAAAATCAAAATATCCAAATGTCTAAATATATTAGATCCCCAGGGGTAAAACTCTTAAAATAACAGTTGGAAAACCAAGCAATTAAGAAGCATAGTGAGAGTTAGCCAGCTGATACCCGTTTCCCTTATTAGCATTGATTAATAATAATTCTACATGAATCAACTGTAGCATTTAAGCCCACACAAATGAAATATCAGTCTATTGGCAATAAACAAGGTATATCCAAGTCCAGCTTTGACCTAAATAACATAGCTTTTGGTAAACATTGCAGCGGATCATTTAGATATTTTCTAAATATAAGAAGTAAAGCAAAAAAAAAAAAAAAAACATTAATGGACATCAGTTCCCCAACATAAGCATTTTCAAGCTACAGAAATCTCAGTTTAGTAACTACCTACTCCAATACGTGGAACTTTATGTCTCCTAAAATCTAATGGTTGAAACATAGGTAAATTAAAATTAAAAAAGTATATTGTATATAATAAAAGAGTGCAACAATAACAAAATAATGCAATTGTAAGACTCTTAGGTTATCTAATATGTTCTATTCTCAACACAGCATATAACTGAAGTTTTATATGTCCTATTTCCAACACTGCATATAACTGAAGTTTTATATGTCCTATTTCCAACACTGCATATAACTGAAGTTTTATATGTCCTATTTCCAACACTGCATATAACTGAAGTTTTATATGTCCTATTCCAACACTGCATATAACTGAAGTTTTATATGTCCTATTCCAACACTGCATATAACTGAACTAGTTATATGAAGAGAAATGGTACTATAAACTTTTGTCAGACCTGCATGGTTTGACATGTTTACCTCCTCAAAAATATAATATGGCTAAGAAGTAAAGAGTAAAACTAGGTATATCATTAGTAATACTACTTCATTTAAAGAGACATTACACTCCATCATTTTTATTATTTAAAAAGATAGATAACATTTTTACTATCCATTCCCCAGCTTTGCACAACCAACATTGTTTACATTAATATACTTTATAACCTTTAAAACTCTAAATTTCTGCTTGTCTCTAAGCCACTACAGATCACTTCTTATCTCGGTGCATTTTTATAGCTTTTCACAGCATGACACTGCTAGTTCATGTGTGCCATATAGATAACATTGTCCTAATTCACTTGGAGTTTTTATGAGTCAGCACCAATTGGCCAAAAAGTCTGTAAATAGAACTGAGATAAAGGGGCAGTCTGCAGAGGCTTAGATACAAGGTAATCACCGAGGTAAAAAGTATATTAATATAACTGGGTTGGTTATGCAAAACTGGGGAATAGGTATCATGAAGACCTCATGATTTAACTGTTAAAGGGTTAAGTTTTTTAGCTTGTGTGCTAAAAAAAATTGTTTTTTTTCTTCTATAAGATAAGACGAGTCCACGGATTCATCCTTTACTTGTGGGATATTATCCTCCTGCTATCAGGAAGTGGCAAAGGGCACCACAGCAGAGCTGTCTATATAGCTCCTTCCTTGACTCCACCCCCCAGTCATTCTCTTTGCCTACTCTAAGTACTGGGAAGGGTAAAGTGAAAGAGGTGATAAAATGTTAGTTTTTATTTTCTTCAAGCAAGAGTTTTTTCTCCTGTTAAGTGTAGTCAGTCCACGGGTCATCCATTACTTATGGGATTATATCTCCTCCCTAACAGGAAGTGCAAGAGGATCACCCAAGCAGAGCTGCTATATAGCTCCTCCCCTCTACGTCATACCCAGTCATTCTCTTGCACCTAACTAATAGATAGGACGTGTGAGAGGACTGTGGCTGTGATAAAAACGTTAATATTAAATTGTTATCCGTTTTTTGGGTATTAAGGAGTTAATCATCCATTTGCTGGTGGGTGCAATCCTTTGCTAACTTAATACATTTACTGTGAAAAATTGGTTGCTATAACTATTTTGGTTCATTGTTATTTCAACTGTGACAGTTTTTTGTGCTTCTTAAAGGCACAGTAGCGTTTTTTATATTGCTTGTAAATTTATTTAGAAAAGTATTTCCAAGCTTGCTAGTCTCATTGCTAGTTTGTTTAAACATGTCTGACACAGATGAATCTCTTTGTTCACTATGTTTAAAGGCCAATGTGGAGCCCAATAGAAATTTGTGTACTAATTGCATTGATGCTACTTTAAAGAGCGCTGTGGCTTAAATCCTGGTCAGCTGATGTGACTTCTAAATCTAAATTGCTTAACATTCCTTTCAAAGGGCAGACATTATTCGGGCCCGGTTTGAAAGAAATTATCGCTGACATTACTGGAGGTAAGGGCCATGCCCTGCCTCAAGACAGGGCCAAACCAAGGGCTAAACAGTCTAATTTTCGTGCCTTTCGTAACTTCAAGGCAGGAGCAGCATCAACTTCCTCCGCTCCAAGACAGGAAGGAACTGTTGCTCGCTACAGACAGGGCTGGAAACCTAACCAGTCCTGGAACAAGGGCAAGCAGGCCAGAAAACCTGCTGCTGCCCCTAAGACAGCATGAAGTGAGGGCCCCCGATCCGGAAACGGATCTAGTGGGGGGCAGACTTTCTCTCTTCGCCCAGGCTTGGGCAAGAGATGTCCAGGATCCCTGGGCGTTAGAGATCATATCTCAGGGATATCTTCTGGACTTCAAAGCTTCTCCTCCAAAAGGGAGATTTCATCTTTCAAGGTTGTCAGCAAACCAGATAAAGAAAGAGGCGTTTCTACGCTGTGTACAAGACCTCTTACTAATGGGAGTGATCCACCCAGTTCCGCGGTCGGAACACGGACAAGGGTTTTACTCAAATCTGTTTGTGGTTCCCAAAAAAGAGGGAACCTTCAGACCAATCTTGGACTTAAAGATCCTAAACAAATTCCTAAGAGTTCCATCGTTCAAAATGGAAACTATTCGGACCATCTTACCTATGATCCAAGAGGGTCAGTACATGACCACAGTGGATTTAAAGGATGCCTACCTTCACATACCGATTCACAAGGATCATTACCGGTATCTAAGGTTTGCCTTCCTAAACAGGCATTACCAGTTTGTAGCTCTTCCCTTCGGGTTAGCTACAGCTCCAAGAATCTTTACAAAGGTTCTGGGCTCTCTTCTGGCGGTACTAAGACCGCGAGGAATAGCGGTGGCTCCGTACCTAGACGACATTCTGATACAAGCGTCAAGTTTCCAAACTGCCAAGTCTCATACAGAGTTAGTTCTGGCATTTCTAAGGTTGCATGGGTGGAAGGTGAACGTAGAAAAGAGTTCTCTATTGCCACTCACAAGAGTTCCCTTCTTAGGGACTCTTATAGATTCTGTAGAAATGAAAATTTACCTGACAGAGGACAGGTTATCAAAACTTCTAAATGCTTGCCGTGTCCTTCATTCCATTCAACACCCGTCAGTGGCTCAATGCATGGAGGTAATCGGCTTAATGGTAGCGGCAATGAACATAGTACCTTTTGCACGCCTGCATCTCAGACCGCTGCAATTGTGCATGCTAAGTCAGTGGAATGGGGATTACTCAGATTTGTCCCCTATGCTAAATCTGGATCAAGAGACCAGAGATTCTCTTCTATGGTGGCTTTCTCGGCCACATCTGTCCAGGGGGATGCCCTTCCGCAGGCCAGATTGGACGATTGTAACAACAGACGCCAACCTGCTAGGTTGGGGCGCCGTCTGGAATTCCCTGAAGGCTCAGGGATCATGGACTCAGGAGGAGAGACTCCTTCCAATAAACATTCTGGAATTAAGAGCAGTTTTCATTGCTCTTCTGGCTTGGCCTCAGTTAGCAACTCTGAGGTTCATCAGGTTTCAGTCGGACAACATCACGACTGTGGCTTACATCAACCATCAGGGAGGGACAAGGAGTTCCCTAGCGATGATGGAAGTCTCAAAGATAATTCGCTGGGCAGAGTCTCACTCTTGCCACCTGTCAGCGATCCACATCCCAGGCGTGGAGAACTGGGAGGCGGATTTCCTAAGTCGCCAGACTTTTCATCCGGGGGAGTGGGAACTTCATCCGGAGGTGTTTGCCCAACTGCTTCATCATTGGGGCAAACCAGATCTGGATCTCATGGCGTCTCGCCAGAACGCCAAGCTTCCTTGTTACGGGTCCAGGGACCCGGGAGCGGTACTGATAGATGCTCTGACAGCACCTTGGGTCTTCACAATGGCTTATGTGTTTCCACCCTTCCCGATGCTTCCTCGATTGATTGCCAGGATCAAACAGGAGAGAGCATCGATGATTCTAATAGCGCCTGCGTGGCCACGCAGGACCTGGTATGCAGATCTAGTGGACATGTCGTCCTGTCCACCATGGTCTCTGCCTCTGAGACAGGACCTTCTGATTCAGGGTCCTTTCAAACATCCAAATCTAATTTCTCTGAGGCTGACTGCATGGAGATTGAACGCTTGATTCTATCAAAGCGGGGATTCTCTGAGTCAGTAATTGATACCTTAATACAGGCTAGGAAACCTGTTACCAGGAAAATTTACCATAAAATATGGCGTAAATACTTATATTGGTGCGAATCCAAGAGTTACTCATGGAGTAAGGTTAGGATTCCTAGGATATTGTCTTTTCTACAAGAAGGTTTAGAAAAGGGTTTATCTGCTAGTTCGTTAAAGGGACCGATCTCAGCTCTGTCTATCCTTTTACACAAACGTCTGTCAGAAGTTCCAGACGTTCAGGCTTTTTGTCAGGCTTTGGCTAGGATTAAGCCTGTGTTTAAGACTGTTGCTCCGCCGTGGAGCTTAAACTTAGTTCTTAACGTTCTACAAGGTGTTCCGTTTGAACCCCTTCATTCCATTGATATCAAGCTGTTATCTTGGAAAGTTCTGTTTTTAATGGCTATTTCCTCGGCTCGAAGAGTCTCTGAGTTATCGGCCTTACATTGTGATTCTCCTTATCTGATTTTTCATTCAGACAAGGTTGTTCTGCGTACTAAACCTGGGTTCTTACCTAAGGTAGTCACTAACAAGAATATCAATCAAGAGATTGTTGTTCCATCATTGTGCCCTAACCCTTCTTCAAAGAAGGAACGACTTCTGCACAATCTGGACGTCGTCCGTGCCCTGAAATTTTATTTGCAGGCAACTAAGGATTTTCATCAAACTTCTTCCCTGTTTGTCGTTTATTCTGGACAGAGGAGAGGTCAAAAAGCCTCGGCTACCTCTCTCTCTTTTTGGCTTCGTAGCATAATACGTTTAGCCTATGAGACTGCTGGACAGCAGCCTCCTGAAAGGATTACAGCTCATTCTACTAGAGCTGTGGCTTCCACTTGGGCCTTTAAGAATGAGGCCTCTGTTGAACAGATTTGCAAGGCTGCAACTTGGTCTTCACTTCACACTTTTTCAAAATTTTACAAATTTGACACTTTTGCTTCTTCGGAGGCTGTTTTTGGGAGAAAGGTTCTACAGGCAGTGGTTCCTTCCGTGTAAAGATCCTGCCTGTCCCTCCCGTCATCCGTGTACTTTTAGCTTTGGTATTGGTATCCCATAAGTAATGGATGACCCGTGGACTGACTACACTTAACAGGAGAAAACATAATTTATGCTTACCTGATAAATTCCTTTCTCCTGTAGTGTAGTCAGTCCACGGCCCGCCCTGGTTTTTACGGCAGGTCTATATTTTAAATTAAACTCCAGTCACCACTGCACCCTATAGTTTCTCCTTTCTCGTTTGGTTTCGGTCGAATGACTGGGTATGACGTAGAGGGGAGGAGCTATATAGCAGCTCTTGCACTTCCTGTTAGGGAGGAGATATAATCCCATAAGTAATGGATGACCCGTGGACTGACTACACTACAGGAGAAAGGAATTTATCAGGTAAGCATAAATTATGTTTTTTATTTTAAATGGTACCGGTGTGTACTATTTTCTCTCAGGCTGCAGATGGATGAAGACTTCTGCCTGGAGGCTGATGATCTTAGCAGTTGTTACTAAGATCCAGTGCAGTTCCCACAGAATGGCTGAGGAGTACTTAAAGGGACACTATACCCAAACATTTTCTTTCTTGATTAAGGTAGAGAATATCATTTTAAACAACATTCCAATTTACTTCTATTACCTAATTTGCTTCATTCTTTAGATATAATTTAATGAAGAAATAGCGATGCACACGGTGAACCAATCAGAGGAGGCATCTATGTGCAGCTACCAATCAGCAGCTACTAAGCATATCTAGATATGCTTTTCAGCAACGAATATCAATAGAATGAAGCAAAATAGATAATAGAAGTAAATTAGAAAGTTGTTTATAATTGTATGCTCTGTCTAAATCATGAAAGAAAAAATTTGGGTTTCATGTCCCTTTAAGAAACTTCAGTGTGAGGAATGTTTTTCATGCTATAAGCAGTGAGGTATGTTCAGTCATTTTTTTCTGGAGAGACTGTGTTATTTCAGAATTGACTGACAGTATCCCCATGAGGTAGAGGGTAAGCAGTAATCCTAAGTATAAAGAGGGGTATTACTGAGCTTGCATATATGGGCTTTATAAAAATGGTTGACGCTGATGTTTCAATGTTTGTGGGCAAACTTTTACATGTCTGGGAGTGCAGATAACGTTTTTAAAGGAGAGACGTTTTTATGCTTTATTAAGAAGGGTACACATGGCATCATTTCTGGGTTTATGAACCCACATGGCTAGGTTTTAGACCGCTCTGGTGCGGTTAATTGAGGCTGTGAGACATCAAGTGAGATGGGCGGGGCCTATTTTTGCGCCTCAGTTGCGCAGTTGTTTCTTTCATGTAATTAGCAAGAGTCCATGAGCTAGTGACTTATGGGATATACATTCCTACCAGGAGGGGCAAAGTTTCCCAAACCTCAAAATGCCTATAAATACACCCCTCACCACACCCACAAATCAGTTTTACAAACTTTGCCTCCTGTGGAGGTGGTGAAGTAAGTTTGTGCTAGATTCTACGTTGATATGCGCAGGTTGGAGCCCGGTTTTCCTCTCAGCGTGCAGTGAATGTCAGAGGGATGTGAAGAGAGTATTGCCTATTTGAATTCAATGATCTCCTTCTACGGGGTCTATTTCATAGGTTCTCTTAAATAAAAAGAGAGAAGCGCTCAACCTGGGAACGAACAATAGCATAATAGCTTGCTCTATGGCTAGTTACCACCCAAGAAGCAGCCTCTTTTTGCTCAACATGTGCCTTTCACAGAGAAGAACTTTCCTGAAGCATATCAGTCTGATCCTGACTTCACAGTACAGTCCAGCCCCGAAATACCAGGCAATCCCTCTCTGAACGAGAGAAACAGCAAAAACCCCAGACGTACGTTTCGGCCTATTGTGGGCCTCGTCAGTGAGGTGCAGCCATATCCCTCTAGGCACACTGAGCAACGGGTCCACGTCTGGATTCCCGCATCACACTTAGGGAGACTTCCCAAAATGTCATAATTTGCATAAATAAAAAGAGAGAAGCGCTCAACCTGGGAACGAACAATAGCATAATAGCTTGCTCTATGGCTAGTTACCACCCAAGAAGCAGCCTCTTTTTGCTCAACATGTGCCTTTCACAGAGAAGAACTTTCCTGAAGCATATCAGTCTGATCCTGACTTCACAGTACAGTCCAGCCCCGAAATACCAGGCAATCCCTCTCTGAACGAGAGAAACAGCAAAAACCCCAGACGTACGTTTCGGCCTATTGTGGGCCTCGTCAGTGAGGTGCAGCCATATCCCTCTAGGCACACTGAGCAACGGGTCCACGTCTGGATTCCCGCATCACACTTAGGGAGACTTCCCAAAATGTCATAATTTGCATAAATAAAAAGAGAGAAGCGCTCAACCTGGGAACGAACAATAGCATAATAGCTTGCTCTATGGCTAGTTACCACCCAAGAAGCAGCCTCTTTTTTGCTCAACATGTGCCTTTCACAGAGAAGAACTTTCCTGAAGCATATCAGTCTGATCCTGACTTCACAGTACAGTCCAGCCCCGAAATACCAGGCAATCCCTCTCTGAACGAGAGAAACAGCAAAAACCCCAGACGTACGTTTCGGCCTATTGTGGGCCTCGTCAGTGAGGTGCAGCCATATCCCTCTAGGCACACTGAACAACGGGTCCACGTCTGGATTCCCGCATCACACTTAGGGAGACTTCCCAAAATGTCATAATTTGCATAAATAAAAAGAGAGAAGCGCTCATCCTGGGAACGAACAATAGCATAATAGCTTGCTATAGGTTCTCTGTTATCGGTCGTAGAGATTCATCTCTTACCTCCCTTTTCAGATCGACGATATACTCTTATATATACCATTACCTCTACTGATTCTCGTTTCAGTACTGGTTTGGCTTTCTACTACATGTAGATGAGTGTCCTGGGGTAAGTAAGTCTTATTTTCTGTGACACTCTAAGCTATGGTTGGGCACTTTTATATAAAGTTCTAAATATATGTGTTTAAACATTTATTTGCCTTGATTCAGGATGTTCAACGTTCCTTATTTTCAGACAGTCAGTTTCATATTTGGGATAATGCATATGAATAATTCAATTTTTTCTTACCTTAAAAATTTGACTTTTTTTCCTGTGGGCTGTTAGGCTCGCGGGGGCTGAAAATGCTTCATTTTATTGCGTCATTTTTGGCGCAGACTTTCTTGGCGCAAAAATTTTCTTGTCATTTCCGGCGTCATACGTGTCGCCGGAAGTTGCGTCATTTTTTTGACGTTTTTGCGCCAAAAAATTTCGGCGTTACCGGATGTGGCGCCATTTTTGTCTCCACAATATTTAAGTCTCATTATTTATTGCTTCTGGTTGCTAGAAGCTTGTTCATTGGCATTTTTTTCCCATTCCTGAAACTGTCATTTAAGGAATTTGATCAATTTTGCTTTATATGTTGTTTTTTCTATTACATATTGCAAGATGTCTCAAATGGACTCTGAATCAGAAGCCACTTTTGGAAAAACGCTTAACTGAGTTTCAGTTCTACCAAAGCTAAGTTCATTTATTTTAAATGTTATAAATGTTTATCTTTAGCTATGGTTTGTAATAAGTTATTATGTTATACTTTTACATGCGGACTCCATTAGTATTTATGCTTTATATATTTTCTTTTCTTATAAGAAATATTTTTCTGATTCTATGTTAAAGGCTTTGTCTGACTTCGTGCCTTCTAATAAAATTTTTAGGTCTTTTTCACTTCTTTTTTAATTATTGAAGTTTCAAATGACCAACAACATACTGATTTATCCTTCTCTGATGATGTTTTTTTTTCTCTTTCAGAAATTTTCTTCATCAGAAATCTACTTTTTTATTATTTTTCAATTATTAAAGTACATTTGTTCTTTGTTGAAAAGGTGTTGATTATTTTGGATATTAAGGTAACTAGTTCTTTAAGACTAGCTGACATTATTTCTGCCTATTTATTTCTTTAGAGGTTTTCTTTCCAATTCCCTATACTAGGGAATGGAATAGGCTGAGAATTTTCTTTTATTCCTTCTTCAAAGGTTTTAAACTATATTCTTTGCCAGCAGTTAAACTCAATTTGGAGGGTTCTCCAATTTATTGGGGCTATCTCTAATTCTTCTAATTATGCTATTGTTTCTATAGCAAAATAGTACTTATTTTCCTAGATAGTTGTATCTTATTTATGGAAAATTATTTAGTTTCAGGTACTTTTCTTGGTCCTGTGATTTATTTGGATATTGCAATTGCTTCATTTTCTCTGTTTACTTTAAGATCAAGTATCAGATTATGATTTATTTTAGCATTGTTAAAGGGACAACATTTACTAGACTAGGTGCTGTTGCATTTGTCTTGTTGTTTTGCATTTATTGATTATGTAAGTCCACTGTATTGGCTGGTCCTTTAAACCGGACTATCATGCTAATAATTTCATTTGTGTCTTCATTTTATTGAATATTTCGCAAATGAGGGTTAATCTATGTCTTTAGCTTTTTTAGCTAGAAGAATTTTGTGATTTTAAAAAAAAATAAAAAAAAATCCATATTTCCTTTGTTCTAAGATAATCAATTATTTGTTTTATAATTGGATTCAATTCTTAACTGTTACTCTGGGCTTCAAGGTTGAGTTCTAAGACTAAAACTTTAAGCTTATACTAGTTTGGTTGTTCTTATTAAGGAATGAATTCCTGAGTTCTTTCCCAAGTAACATGTCTATAATTGGAGTTCGAAATCAGCTCCCTAATTTTGCGATGTACGTGCCGTATTCCAGCTTGGCTGGTAAGGGGCAGGTTAAGGCTTCTTTGAAATTTATTTTGTCCAAATTTCTTTGATTTTATTCCAGCAAGGCTAACACTTTCTTTAACTGTGTTTCTGTCCTATATATTTTGGGTACTGTTGAAGCATGGCTGGGCACCCATGGGGTTCAAGCGCTGCTCAGACCTGGAATCTTCTGGGGTATTTCTTCCAGTTCCTTTTGAGGAACCGGGTTTTGGAGTTTTATTCAAACTATTTTGCCTTTTTATGGTCTTTGATAGCATTATTTGTTTTCATTAGATACAATAAATGCATATTTTCATTTTTCTGTTTTCATTTAGATTATTTTCTGAGGATGCGGAATCTCATATGATTCACTTACTCTTCAGGACATAGTTAGAGGATCTTCTTTTCTAAAGCTCTTGATTCCTCACACAAGGGTCACCTTTTTTAGGTTTCCAGATAGTTTGTGTCACTGTCCTTGTCTCTATCAGACAAGGGATAATGTTATTGGGTTCCGTCTATCGGTACCTTTAGTCTCTATTATTTCCTTCAGTTGCTATATATGCATAGAAGTTTTAGGTCTTATGGCCACAGCATTGGATTCAATTCCCTTTGCTCATTTTCTCTAGAAAGAACCTTTCCAGTCTTTTATAAGTGTTGTTTCTTCAAGAACATGGTTGGAGGATCAATTTACCAAAAAGTTTGTTTGATTCCTCAGACAAGGGTAACCTTTTTAGGTTTCCTGATAGATTCAGTGTTCTTGATTCTGTCTCTGACGGACAAGAGGCGTCTGAAATTGGTTTCAGCTTATCGAAACCTTCAGTCTCAATCATTCCCTTCTGTAGCCTTATGCATGGAAATTCTAGGTCTTATGACTGCTGCATTGGACGCGATTCCCTTTGCTCGTTTTCACATGCGACCTCTTCAGCTCTGTATGCTGAACCAGTGGTGCAGGGATTATACAAAGATATCTCAATTAATATCTTTAAAACCGATTGTTCGACACTCTCTGACGTGGTGGACAGATCACCATCGTTTAGTTCAGGGGGCTTCTTTTTGTTCTTCCAACCTAGACTGTGATCTCAACAGATGCAAATCTGACAGGTTGGGGAGCTGTATGGGGGTTTCTGACAGCACAAGGGGTTTGGGAATCTCAGGAGGTGAGATTACCAATAAACATTTTTGGAACTCCGTGCAATTTTCAGAGCTCTTCAGTCGTGGCCTCTTCTAAAGAGAGAGTCGTTCATTTGTTTCTAGACGGACAATGTCACAACCGTGGCATATGTCAATCATCAAGGAGGAACTCACAGTCCTCTGGCTATGAAAGAAGTCTCTCGAATACTTGTATGGGCGGAATCCAGCTCCTGTCTAATTTCTGCGGTTCATATCCCAGGTATAGACAATTGGGAAGCAGATTATCTCAGTCGCCAAACACTGCATCCGGGCGAATGGTTTCTTCACCCAGAGGTATTTCTTTAGATTGTTCAAATATGGGGACTTCCAGAAATAGATCTGATGGCTTCTCATCTAAACAAGAAGCTTCCCAGGTATCTGTCCAGATCCAGGGATCCTCAGGCGGAAGCAGTGGATGCATTGTCACTTCCTTGGAAGTATCATCCTGCCTATATCTTTCCGCCTCTAGTTCTTCTTCCAAGAGTGATTTCCAAGATTCTAAAGGAGCGATCGTTTGTTCTGCTGGTGGCTCCAGCATGGCCTCACAGGTTTTGGTATGCGGATCTTGTCCGGATGGCTGCTTGCCAACCGTGGACTCTTCCGTTAAGACCAGACCTTCTATCGCAAGGTCCTTTTTTCCATCAGGATCTCAAATCCTTAAATTTGAAGGTATGGAGATTGAACGCTTGATTCTCAGTCATAGAGGTTTCTCTGACTCCGTAATTAATACTATGTTACAGGCTCGTAAATCTGTATCTAGAAAGATATATTATCGAGTCTGGAAGACTTACATTTCTTGGTGTTCTTCTCATCATTTTTCTTGGCATTCTTTTAGAATTCCTAGAATTTTACAGTTTCTTCAGGATGGTTTGGATAAAGGTTTGTCTGCAAGTTCCTTGAAGGGACAAATCTCTGCTCTTTCTGTTCTCTTTCACAGAAAGATTGCTAGTCTTCCTGATATTCATTGTTTTGTACAGGCTTTGGTTCGTATAAAACCTGTCATTAAGTCAATCTCTCCTCCTTGGAGTTTGAATTTGGTTCTGGGGGCTCTTCAAGCTCCTCCGTTTGAACCTATGCATTCGCTGGATATTAAATTACTTTCTTGGAAAGTTTTGTTTCTTTTGGCCATCTCTTCTGCTAGAAGAGTTTCTGAATTATCTGCTCTTTCTTGTGAGTCTCCTTTTCTGATTTTTCATCAGGATAAGGCGGTGTTGCGAACTTCATTTAAATTTTTTCCTAAGGTTGTGAATTCTAACAACATTAGTAGAGAAATTGTGGTTCCTTCATTGTGTCCTAATCCTAAGAATTCTAAGGAAAGGTCGTTGCATTCTTTAGATGTAGTTAGAGCTTTGAAATATTATGTTGAAGCTACTAAAGATTTCAGAAAGACTTCTAGTCTATTTGTTATTTTTTCTGGTTCTAGGAAAGGTCAGAAGGCTTCTGCCATTTCCTTGGCATCTTGGTTAAAGTCTTTGATTCATCATGTTTATGTTGAGTCGGGTAGATCTCCGCCTCAAAGGATTACAGCTCATTCGACTAGGTCAGTCTCTACTTCCTGGGCATTTAAGAATGAAGCTTCGGTTGATCAGATTTGCAAAGCAGCAACTTGGTCTTCTTTGCATACTTTTACTAAATTCTACCATTTTGATGTGTTTTCTTCTTCTGAAGCAGTTTTTGGTAGAAAAGTACTTCAGGCAGCTGTTTCAGTTTGATTCTTCTGCTTATAATTTCATTTTTTTTCATTATAAGATTTAAACTTTGTTTTGGGTGTGGATTATTTTTCAGCGGAATTGGCTGTCTTTATTTTATCCCTCCCTCTCTAGTGACTCTTGGGTGGAAGATCCACATCTTGGGTATTCATTATCCCATACGTCAGTAGCTCATGGACTCTTGCTAATTACATGAAAGAAAACATAATTTATGTAAGAACTTACCTGATAAATTCATTTCTTTCATATTAGCAAGAGTCCATGAGGCCCACCCTTTTTGTGGTGGTTATGAAAGCACAATTATTCCAATTCCTTATTTTTTATGCTTTCGCACTTTTTTCTTATCACCCCACTTCTTGGCTATTCGTTAAACTGATTTGTGGGTGTGGTGAGGGGTGTATTTATAGGCATTTTGAGGTTTGGGAAACTTTGCCCCTCCTGGTAGGAATGTATATCCCATACGTCACTAGCTCATGGACTCTTGCTAATATGAAAGAAATGAATTTATCAGGTAAGTTCTTACATAAATTATGTTTTTTTTATTTAAAACTTCAGTCACCTCTGCACCTTTTAGTTTCTCCTTTTTCTTCCTATACCTTCGGTCGAATGACTGGGGGGTGGAGTCAAGGGAGGAGCTATATAGGCAGCTCTGCTGTGGTGCTCTTTGCCACTTCCTGTTAGCAGGAGGATAATATTCCACAAGTAAAGGATGAATCTGTGGACCTGTCGTATCATAGAAGAAATCAATTTATCAGGTAAGCATAAATTTACTTTTTCTGAAGAAATTTGTTCCTGTGTTGTGGTTCTTAGGTAAGCCAGAGCCCTCATAAATAGTTTATAAGATCCACAAGAGAGAACGTTATGGCCAGTTGCCCCAACCTTTTAGCACAGAGAGTGATAGAACACAGGGCCTCTTCCAGGCATTAGCCTGAGGTAATTGACAACTAGCCTTGCAAAGAAATATACTTTTTTAAGTCATAATGTCTTGGAACAATAAATAATGCAAAATATATGGTGTTTGGTATCAAAATGTTCCCTGTGGCCCAAAAACTGTATTGGGCTAGCGGGCAGGTAACTCAGGTGTATATGGGAAATGTTATATAACTATGCTGGGGGAGGACTATCTCAACCCTCCTCTAACCCAGAGAGGCTGGCTTAGGAACCTAAGACGAATTTCTTGTGTATAAAGTGGAGAAAATTACACTATCATTTTCATGGGTGTGGAAATTTAAAAAACACTACTTGTCCAAGGGACTAAAGCGGGTGCCAATCTACATGTCCTTTGTTTCCTAATTTACAAAATAATTAAAGTTTTCTGTTTGAGAGAGAGCGAAATTTCCACGAGTGGTAGGATATAGAAATATATTAAAGGGACAGTGAATTCAAATATTTTCTCCTTTCATACCGAAAGAAGTACATATATACTGTACATACATACAGACACACATACTGACCCATTGAGTTGTCCATTCATCGGCTCTCAACAAACACAACACTTACAATACTAATTACCTTAAATAAAAACAGAGACTTAAATTTGCATAAAGATCTGGCCACAGCCTGTTTATTAAATAACACATAACTTTAAATAACACCTATAAATTAAGCACTGTTACTGTCCGGGTTCAGCCTGGAATTGAACCTGGGACCTGTCTCTATTTCTGCAGCTGTTATTTCCCAGCCTGTTGTTTTGCCTCTATGCCACCAGATGGCTTGATCAGAGGAAAGGAATATTGTGTTTTTCTGTTTGCTGCAACTTTGGCTCTCTGGCTCCACTTGCTTGCCAGCTGAAAGAAATCATTTAATCAGCAGCCTGCTTTATCTGGGAGGTTTGTTTGCAATTCTGTGCTTTCACATTGAGAATTATACTCTGAAACACTCTCTGCTCCTGTATTCTATGTGAAATACAGATTTGTTGGATTTCCTGGTTCCTGATTTCTGCTTCAATTACTGACTACTCTTCTGGATAATCCCTTGGCACCGTGTTTCATTTTGGGACTGATTTCCTGGCAATTGAGCTTGCCTAAAACTTTCTTTCCTAAGGACTGACTCAGGTACTTTTGCTTGCTTGTTTCCTGATACTACAAAGTTCCAATTGCAGTTTATGCAAATATCCTGTTTGTTTTTACAAAGTTCCAACTTGCAGTCTATGCAAATATCCTGTTTGTTTGTACAAAGTTCCAAATTGCAATCTATGCAAATATCCTGTTTGTTGCTACAAAGTTCCAATTGCAGTTTATGCAAATATCCTCTTTGTTTCTACAAAGTTCCAAATTGCAGTTTATGCAAATATCCTGTTTGTTTCTACAAAGTTCCAATTGCAGTCTATGCAAATATCCTGTTTGTTTCTACAAAGTTCCAAATTGCAGTTTATGCAAATATCCTGTTTGTTTCTACAAAGTTCCAGTCTACAGCATATGCAAATATTCTGTTTGTTATTACAAAGCCCTGCATTCCTGAGTGTTATTACACAGTTCCAGTCTACAGCATATGCAAATATCCTGTTTGTTATTACAAAGCCCTGCATTCCTGCTTGTTATTACAAAGCTCTGCTTTCCTGAGTGTTATTACACCGTTCTAGTCTACAGCATATGCAAATATCCTGTTTGTTATTACAAAGCTCTGCATTCCTGCTTGCTATTACAAAGCTCTGCTTTCCTGAGTGTTATTACACAGTTCCAGTCTACAGCATATGCAAATATCCTGTTTGTTATTACAAAGCTCTGCATTCCTGCCTGTTATTACATAGAACTGTATTCCTTCCTTATACTACAACCTATAGACTTTGTCTTATCTAATTGCATATCTCTACATTGCTTTATCCTATAAATCAAACCATCTCCTTTATTTCCTAAAACGTTGTACCTTTTTAATTATGCCGAAAGGGAAAGACTCACGCAGACAAAACACAACATTAACCCCAAAACCTGACACCTCTGCACAACAGCTCCTTACTCCTGAACCTGCTCCCTTGCAGAGTATGACAGTTATTAAAATACAATAACATGATGAAAATCAACCACCAATGTCTTTGTTCGCGGCAGCACCAATATAATGTAATCTTCCACTTTCAAATTCACAATTATGATTGACCAGGCCATCTTTTAATTTCCACTGGACATAGCAAGATGCTGAGTCTGTTACTTATTTTACTCTTTTACTCAGCTCCAATGGACCCCATGCCCAAATAGCCAATTACCCAGCTCTCCCACCCCTTGGGGAGGCTAACAAATAAACCCCACTTTTTGCCATGGTCATAAAATTTTTGATGCCTAGCACACCCGCCACAAACTGGAAGGATAACCTCCACCCAGTTTCTGCCACCCTTCACATCAATAATTTTAATCTTTCCTGAATATTGAGAATGAAGAGACGGAGCCCAAACTCGTTAAGATGAGCGCCATCATGCCTGTAAAACTCACCAACACCCACATCCTCCATATTATTGTGGTAAACCACAGCTCCCCCAACTTTCTTTACAAAAGAAGCCACAAGCTTGTTTACCTGCTGTTATCCAAGCGGCAGTGATCCCAGGCTGCCCGCCATATCAAACGCTGCACTATATTGGAGCACACAATCAAAGGAAATAAAAATGATTTTGCAAGGCTGCAGGCTTTAATTCGCCACACAAGCTCCTTCTGGGGCAGAAAACTCAAACCAGCGTGAATAACCAACACCTGTGAAGGAGGAAAGGTCCTTGCACAATCAAAAACCGTAAACAAAATGCTGTCCCAACGCAGGCCCCTTATTCCAAAACAACAAATAACTGCCTGCTCCTTTTAAAAAACCCACCTGTAGGCCATTCTCCTTCCCCGAAGCTGCTCTCTTCGCCCAGTAAATAAATGTGGCCCACCACCCATACTTGAACCGGATCTGAAAATAATAAGAGAAAAAAAAAACATAAGGGGAAACTTTTACACCCGCCACTGCGGGCGAACATATAAACGGAAACATTTTAATTGCTATCTTCCAACACCCTTGATGATATCCTCACCCAGACCCAACCCCGCAGCCTCAGTGGCAGCACTAATTCTGAAAGAATGCGTTCCGAAATCCATGGGATTCAGGCCCAGCTTCCAAAGGGCCTTCCCTAAAACCACCTTAAACTGGTACTGAGAAAGTTTCCTGCCGTCCAAATGTACCAACAGCGAACCCCCCACAGGAACCCTATAACTCATAAACTTTTGCAGCACAAGGCACGGGCATATTTCCAACCCCATAGGGAACAACAGCACAGTTGCGCCCTTACCCAACTGATCAGTCTTTGACCTACTCAAAAATATGGACACCTGTTTGTCCGTAACCAGTGTATGTGAAACACTCAAGCCACCTTGAATAGCTTGCGATCTACTTATCAGCTCTGAGATGGGAAAAGCACCGAAAAAAGCCAAAGCGAAGGCCGTCTGAAAAAGCAAGAGTTTGTAAGGTGAATCACACACCTCCGTCAGCGTTTTCCACAACAATAATAATATAGAAAAAGTAATTGGGTGACGGCGTCAGACCGTTGCCTATTACGCTTCAGGCCTTTTATGATCTGACGGATACAAAAGGATTTAGTAATATCCACAACGTTCAACAACTTGAAACGGAATGACAAGGCAGGGTCCACAATGAATCCGGAACATCTTTCCCCACGTTGTCCGCCCATGGGGTCCCGAAATCGCCTGGTAAATGTCGTGCCCTGACCAACACATTCAATTTCATACACTGCAGAACAAAGACCCTCAACAACTGGACCACTGGAAGAGAAGAGGAACGCAAACACTTAACAGCAGACACCACTCCCAAGTTATCAGTTGAGAACAAAATAAACCGATCCCTTAACTCAGCACTCCAAACATACAGATCCACCAGGATAGGGAATAGTTCCAAAAACACTACATTTTTTATAAAATCCAACTCTTTCCACCAATCGGGCCACTGTGAGGCACACCATTTGTGTCCGAAGATGGCCCCGAAACCCTTGCTCCCAACACTGTCCGTAACCAGGCCCAATTCCTCAACCAAGGCCCTTGGGGCCTGGATTAATGCCGTACCGTTAAAATGTGTGAGGCCTGGGATATCTCTAGAGACTTCCTCTCTCTTCTTCCTTTCAAGATCTTTTCTCCCCCCCCCCTTCTATGAACTCTTTTCTTCTCTCTTTCTCCCTTGCCCTCCCCCCTTCTCCCTTATGCACTTGAATTAGTATGTTATGCTCTGACGCTTGCACAGATATTTGATGATGGCTGTGGATGGACCAATGCTTGTTTATATTATGTTACCACTGTTGTCTTAATATATGTGGTCTAAGCCCACAAATAGGGGAAGCAGTACCCACCACCTATATATATATATATATATATATATATATATATATATATATATATATATATATATACCAATGAACAAATGGCTGCACTCACTGGTCCTTTAAATCAAAGTATTTATTTAGGTGACGTTTCGGGGACCGTATCCCCTTCCTCAGACAGAGGACACATGCAAGATGCATCCTTTTATACAAACAACAATAAAATCAAATAAAGACCCCACCCCCCACAAAGTGAAAAAAACCAGCCAAAGGTTGTCATAGCAACCTCCCAAACAGTGAACACCCATAGAACACCCCCAATGCATAGGAGAATAAACAAAAGAATAAAAAAGAAATAAACATCACCATCAATAACACGTCTCATTAGGGATTATAGCTGAAACTAGCAACTAAAGATCGTTTACAAATAAACATGGTTAAATTTATAGCATACGTGTGCTTTACCTATTCTGTAACGTTTATGGACTGCAGACACATTTGTTACTGACATACACCTTACTACTCAAAAACGTATTGTACCAGGAAGGGCAGCCAATAATCAGCCCTATTACACTTGCTAATAATGCTATTAATATGAGCCAGCATTAAGGGAAAGAAAAAAGAGAATCAGTCATTATCGGGCATTAATACACAAACAAGCACTGTGCTGTCATACCTCAACCAGCTGGAGCTCAGAGCGCGCGTAAAGGCAAAGCAGGGGGCGTTGCTATCAGTGTAAGCCCGGAGACAGCATGTGGTACGTCATCACGTTACCAAATGTACACACAAGATCAGCTGTTAACCCGGAGGAACACTCGTAGCACCAAGACCTGACACAGCAGCTAGCAAATTAGTGCTGCTGACAAATCAATGTGAGGGACAATGCTCATACAGCTAACTATGCATGCTAAATAGGATATGTAATCTTATGATGGCCATGTTTCATCTTAAACACACACTACTGGTACTACATGGTACTGCATAGGATATGAAGGGTATATAAAGAATATACAAAAATATGTGTGTGTGGATATATCCACTTAAGGGGAGATGAATAAACTTATATGGCAATCGGTATGGGGTAGTGCCAGATTTCCAAATAAACAAGTAATAACAGCACACACTAGTAGAAATATATAGTGTATGGAGAATAAAAATTGTGAACTGTATGAACAATACATGAACATATCTACTTCAAAGGGATATAAGTATCCTTATGTGGCACTAAGTGTTAAATATTAAATATTGCCCAATATCCAAATGGACAAAGACTACTATATGCCTATAGGGCGCTAGGGACCAAATATTATATTAACAGACCTATGTTTGAATAAGATAGGTGATTTATTAGAATTATTAGACCTACCAACTTCCAATGGCTCATGGACTCTCAAAAGAAAGAAAGAAATAGGCTCATGGACTCCCAGACACACTGGATCATTGGACACCCCATTAAATGAGATCATTAGAGGAAACAATGCCAATCCAGCATTGAATTTAGTCCGTTTGGTTGGATGGTATTCAAACGATATGTCCATTTGGCTTCAATTTGAAGAAGGATTCTGTTTCTATCGCCACCCCTCTTCAATGGGGGAACGTGGTCTATGAGGACAAAGCGTAGATCAGTAGGATTATGTCCCGCCTCCAAAAAATGCCTGGCAACCGGTTGGTCACTTTTCTGATCCTTGATTGCTGCTCTTATGGCCGAACGGTGGTTCGCCATACGAGTTCGGGCGTCATCAGATGTTTTGCCCACATAGAATTTCGCACAACTACAACTCAGTAGATAAATGACAAACGTTGTAGTGCATGTCAACCGATGTCTTATCGTGAATTTTTTCTTGTGGGGATGGCTGAATGTAGCTCCTGGAAGCATTGAGTTGCATGTAGTGCATCCAATGCATCGATAACATCCAAGTTTTTTTGGTTGAAGCCAAGTGAGTTGTTGATAACAGTGACTCGGATCTGTCTTCATGAGGAGGTCCCTCAAGCTGGTATTCCTTTTGTAGCCCACCCTAGGGGGTGCCCAATTAGATAGCGGAAGACTTGGATCACTTTGCATAATGTGCCAATGGGGACGAAGACTCATCCCGGTAGTTCTTAAATCTGGAGTATACTTGGTGACAAAAGTCATCCGTGGGTTTGTATCATCCATTTTCTTCAGATTAGCCAAATTGGCCACTGTGCATTTTTCTTTTGCTTGTTTAATACATCTTGGATTGTATCCTCTATCCAGAAATTTGTTGCTCATTAACTCTAATTGTGCACTTTGATTGGAGTCATCACTATTATTCCTAATGACCCTTGTCATTTGGGCTTCGGGTATAGCTTGTAGTAATGCCGGAGGGTGACAACTAGTGGCATGGAGCAGTGCATTTCTATCCGTTGGTTTCTGATATAGAGTATTGCCAAGTTTGTTTTCTAATTTAAAGATCCTTAGATCCAAAAAGTCCACTGACTCGGTACTGTGTACCATCTTGAATTTCACTGGAGTGTCTAATTGGTTCAGAATAGTAAACCATTCAATAAGGTCCCGTTCAGACCCTGCCCAAATCAGGAACAGGTCGTCTATGTACCTTTTGTAGAAAATTACCTCCTTTTTGAGTTGTACCGCCATTACTGTGCGCTCAAAATGTTCCATACAGATTGGCCAGAGAGGGGGCCACATTCGAGCCCATGGCCGTGCCGGTGATTTGCTGATAGAAGGACTTCTCAAAACGGAAGTAATTGAGAGTAAGGCTCAAATCCAAAAGTTCCAATAGATAATCAACCGGTGGGCCAACATAAGGATACTTCAATAGACTGTCACGTACACATCTCTTGCCATCTTCATGTGGAATTATTGTATATAGACTCGTGACGTCTGCTGTCACCAATAGCCAATGTTCTTCAATCTCCAACGTGCGTAATGAGTCAAGTAGTTGGGATGAATCCCTCAGAAATGAAGCCATCTGCTTCACACATGGTTGTAAGTAATAGTCCACATAGATAGCCAATTTGGAAGTACACGAACCCCTGGCGGAGACAATCGGTCGTCCTGGAGGGTGATTGATGTCCTTGTGTATCTTTGGAAGCGTATACAGTATAGGGCAAACTGGGTGTTGAACCTTCAGAAAGGACACTGTTTAAGTATCTATCCATCCGTTGTTATATCCTCGGTCGATTGAGGCAAAGATCTGTGACTGAAATCTTGCTGTTGGATTCCCACTAAGCCGAGTATAGGTTTTATTGTCGGCTAGTTGTGTCATAATCTCATTCTTGCATGCACCCTGGCAGATTGAATTTTGAAGTGAGAGTGCTCTCCTGCTGTTTATATTTATATATATATATATATATATATATATATATATACGTTTTTCTTTATTTTTACTGCACCAAAAAGGAAAATAGGCACTCCTCTAGATGTACTTTGAGGTTCAGACATTTGATGTGTTGTGAAACTGATTTCTATGTAAACTGAATATGCACTTTCTATTCTGTCTGGACCTGTGGTCCTCTCTATATTTTGGTTTTTATATATTGTGATATATTGTTATATGCTTGTTGCCTTTAATAAAAAAAAAAGTGTGAGGAAAGCCTTCCACACACCCATCTCCTTTTTAAGGTGAACGGTTAACCTGATGAAGTGATGAGGCAGTCCAATCCCTGCTGTAGCAAGGGAAAGCCTCCTGCAAAAAACCCTTCCTACTGGAATGATACGGCAAGCAAAATTAAAGGGACAGTAAACACCAGAATGTTTGTTGTTTAAAAAGGTAGATAATCCCTTTATTACCCATTCCCCAATTTTGCATAACCAACACAGTTATAATAATATACTTTTTACCTCTGTGATTACCTTGTATCTATGCCTCTGCAAACTGCTCCCTTATTTCAGTTCTTTTAACAGACTTGCATTTTTAGCCAATCAGTGCTGACTCCTAGGAGCTTCACGTGCCTGAGCTCAATGTTATCTATATAAAACACATGAACTAACGCACTCTAGTGGTGAAAAACTGTCAAAATGCTTCAGATTAGAGGCAGTATTCAAGGTCTAAGAAATTAGCACAAGAACCTCCTTGATTTCGCTTTCAACTAAGAATACCAATAGAACAAAGCAAAATTGGTAATAAAAGTAAATTGGAAATTTGTTTAAAATTACATGCCCTATTTAAATCATGAAAGATTTTTTTTGAGTTTACTGTCCCTTTAAGTTTAATGATTGCATCTCCACCAGTTTCACCTTTTTAACGGACAAGAAGTTATCAATTACCATAATTAAATCTTCCACTTTGTTAGGCGGTAGCCTACATTCCATGAGATCAGAATCCAATGTGATTCCCAAAAAACTTAAAACTGTCACTGGGCCTTCAAATTTATCGAGTGCAATTGGAACACCGAATTCCTCAGCAATCTTGAAAAATGTATCCCTCATAGTGGCACAAACCACCTTGCCAGCAGGACCCACAAATAAAAAGTCGTCCAAATAATAGACTACGGACGCAAGGCCAGAAAGTTCCTTGACCATCCACTTCAAGAAGGTGCTAAAAGTCTCAAATAAGGAACATGAGATTGAGCACCTTATTGGGAGACAGAGGTCCACAAAAAAGCACCCATCAAAACAGCAACCCAGCAATCTATGAGGAACCGGGTGAACTGGCAATAGCCTGAAAGCCGCATCGATGTCCACCTTTGCTAGCAAAGCATGTTTCCCAGCCACACGAACCAGCTCAACAGCCATAGTAAAAAAAGCATATTTCACCGAAACGGAATACCCTTTCAAATTTACCTGGCTCCCTTTTTGGAACCACTTCCAGAGGAGATATCCGTAACCCAGGGAACAGCAAAGCCCCAAACGGGCCAGACATTCTACCCAAACCCCCCTTTTTCAATAATATCTCACAAATAACCTGGGGCCACTCCCTCGCGGACTTCAAATTACCATCAAAATGCTCCAAACCACCAACTGGCGGTATAATGAAACCAAAAGAAAAACCGTGGAGCAAAACAGCCGCTTTCTCCCGGCAACCCCTCTCATTGCCGTAGCGACCTAACCAGCGCTCCATATTTTGCACCCTGATTGGCGACGCCCCCTTTTTCAGGTAACTCGGACTTTCCTGAAACCTTTCCTTTTCTATAACATTTAGCGAATGCGTTTTCACCACCGCAGCCAGAGCATTCGTGCCTGAATTTACAGGTACTTCCACATTTGCATTGACCTTTGTTAAATGTGAAGCAGAAGCCCTTTTTTCCCGTTGCCGATGGACTAGCTGCAGCCGAGCCACCGGCCGTAGATCGAAAGGGCTGTGAAGCCCGTAAAGGAGTCATCACTTTTAACCACAGACCCATGTCGCGGTCATCCCATTGCATATCAGGTTTGACGGTGAGCCGTTGACAAAAGTGCTAGTCATAGGTCCACCAAGCCATCACCCCATATGTCCGCTGAGCAGCCACAATCTCATCCATTATTAGCCTCCTTCTTAGTATCATCCAATACCTCGAAGGACTGCTCCAAAGGCAACAAGGAAAAAAGTTCTATATACTCCCTCCTGCAAAACTTCTCCTACGTTTCCTTGGGTAAATGCAACCCTAAAGGACCAATAGAGCAGAGGCAAGACCGCGACTTTGCGGTATCTGCCACCCTAATGTCCGGGACCTTGGTCGTGGCAACTAAAGGCCCTCCCTGAACAGCACCCTGGCTACCCACAGGCAAATTTGAAGTGCCATCCCCAACTATGGGAATTTTAACCGGAACGCCCACTTGGGAAACTGTAACTGCTGCCCCTGACATCGAGGCCCAAGCCCTAGCCGCAGAGGCCTCCACCTTTTGCAACAACTCCCGCAACCCCTCCAGTAAGCTCACAGATACACTATTTGACCCGGAAACATGTCCAGAAGGCCAGCTGAAACACGCGTGTCCCTTGCTGATGCTCGAGCCCCCCCCCCCCCCCCCCGACAGAATGGGAAACACCTGTAGGCGCCTGCAAAAAATTATGAAGATGACCTACAGGAAATGCGCCATGATCTCCAGGAGCTTTATCCGCGTACTTCTGAAGCAATACATCACCACCCAACCCTTTTGCCCTTTTTGACCCGGGCGAAACATAATCTAATGGAGTCCTCTGCAGCACCTTTATACTTCTAACATCGCCCCTAAAACCAGAGGCCCTGTCGGCCGTAACGACATCTCCTGTCGCATACTTGTGAACCACTGCCCCAACTCTTAAGTCAGTCCTATTAGATGGCTGTACCCTCCCACCTTCCTCCAATCTGCCCCTAGATGTGTGTACAGCATCACCTACCGCCAAAGAATGGTAGGCCTCACCTGATGCCGGTCCATCACCGGGGTCCAGATGAATCGATTCCGTCCAGGAATCCACCAGACGGAAGGAGTCGTCCTTTCTGCCGTCAACAGGACACCTCTCAGACTGCTGCTCCAAAGATGCGCCCCTTGAGGCCCACACCGTACCTGCTAGTGCAGAGGGAACATTAGCACAAACATCTGACACATTAATTTTATACTGAATCCTAGCAGAAAATTGTTCCCCCCCAGTAACATTAATATGCTGAGCCTGAATACCCCTAGGTGATTTCAAACTTTATCTATCCTTATGCTCAGCTAAACGGGGGGAAGGGTGTTCCACATCCTCACCCTCAGATGAGCTAGGGAAATCTTCAATATCCACAGGGTCAGAGTACACGCTAGGGCCCCCTCTCCCACGTGCACCTCTCCCTGCAACACCTCTCCTCTTGGCCCTAGGACGCCTACCACCACGAACTTGGGATCCAGACTTGCAAAAAACAGAGCTACCTCTAGCACTAGGCCGGACCTGTAACTGTTTAACCCCTACTTGACATACTTGGGAAGGCTTAGTCTCAGCAATAGGTGCTGGCATCCCCATACCATCCTTAACTGGGGCCATAATCCCATCCTCCCCAGGCCACGAGTCTAAAACCATAAATTCATCCCCTAACTGACTGGACCCAGCCCTGGAGGGGCCGAAATGTCTAACCGGATCCCCACAGACCACATATACCTTTGGCCTTTCAATTGCTCCCTCTGTTTGCACCTCCCCAGGCCCCCTTAGGCAGTGCTGCCCCTCATGTTCAAAGTGCACCACTTGTTTTAATCCCTGATGCACATTAACCCTAACAGGCATTCCCTCTTTTTGCAGCTCCCCAGGACCCCTAAGGCCATGAAAACCTTCATGTATCACTTGTCCCTTCTGTTCTGAGCTCTTTGAAGCATGAATAATATCTGTTATGTCCAGGGTCCGCCCCACCACCATGTGCTTACCCTCATCTACCGCCTCTGTCCCTGCTGGGGCCACTGCCTCTGATGCTGTCACCCCAGCCACCTGTTCGCCTGGATCTCTTTTACAGTTGCTGGGACTCCTCTTCCTACGACCACTTGCTGTACCATGCTCAGGGCTGAGCCGTTCCGAAGGTCAGGAGCGCCGCTTGTGTCTAGATCTTTGAACTGGAACCTCCTCTTCAAGTTGGACACCATCCTCCTGCAGAAGAACCACCAGCTGCGACCGAATCCATTTCGGACCTCTGAATCCAGCGACGTCCCGCAACCTGCTCATCAAATCTTCCAGCTCCATGGCGCCGGCAGCATAAGCCTGAAAAAGAAGAAGATGATTGCGACGCCACTCCTGCCCATTAAGTAACAGGAACAGAAATGGCGCCAACTCCAGCTTCCTGGGACCTCCTCCTGTGTACTCCTCCCACTAGCCCTGACAGAACCTAACTCTTCCCCTGGGTCAAAGGACTCCTCCACCTACGTTCCTCCGCTTGCGGGGCCTGCCAATATACACACATTTCAGACAGAAGTATTTGTATTATTTGTGCAAACAGGGTGTACATAATGCTAAATAGCCTACATTTGCTCCAGGGATTCCTGCTTCCTGTCTTCACTTCTATACAGGTTTAGAAATAGGGTTGCCAGCATTGCATTGCGAATAAATAAAAACTGCTAATCACTTTTTTGTGAAGATAACAGTGATATGACAACATTAAACTGTAGTGTGACATTCATTGTCACATCTGATCACATTTTACACTTAAATTGCTGTGAGATCTGATTCAATGCTGCTGTATATTTACTTTCTTCAGGATGGAGCACCTGACCGTAAATGATGTGACACATTGATGCTACAGTGAGTCGCATCTCTGCAGAATCAAGAAAAATGAAAGCACGATCTGTTATTTTAAAACATATGGTTACTGTTAAATGTTTTCTAGTACGGCTGTATCTCCCACATGGGCTTGTTTTCTAAGTGATATTGCTAGATATGTTTTGTTTCAAATTGTACTGTTCAAAAACTTGTACTGTTCAAAAACTTGTACTGTTCAAAACTGACAGAAGAAAACAAAATTTGGTTAAAGCCATCGTTTTTTCACAATAATTAATGTAAGACAATATGTCTCTGGCTGTAAGTTTTTTTTTGTTTTTTTTTAATGAAACATCTCATTTTGTTTTACCTGTAATTTTTCAGCCTTAACATATTCATTATATGAGGATCTTAAAAAAACAATGTTTGTGTACATGCAGCTGCATATGCTTCTGGACTTTGTATTAAAGAAGTATGCCAGATCCTCATTTATACAGTGACAAATCTGAGCTTATTTTTCAGAAGAAAAGCTATGACTATTTGATAAATCCCAGTTTAGACACTCAGCTGTGGGTCTTTTGCTATCTTAAAGAGAAACACAGGTCTATGTAGTAATCTAGGTTTAACTATTTTAATAACATGCAAAAGTCTATCTCTATGCTGATCACATTTGATGGGTTGTGTTAGAAATGGGAGCCAGTATAGGGGAAAAAATGTGTCAATTCCACTGTTCAGTTAAGTGGATTTCAGTCCTTGTAGCTGTCAGTTGCGATTCTGAAAAGTAAAAAAAAAAAATTGTGTGGTAGATTTTGCAATTTTAGATGTTTCTCCATGTAATGATTACCCACTCCCTGCAATCACAGACCAACAAGTTCCGTAGCTGTTAAACTTGCCGCCCATCTAAAAATAAATGGGGCATTAATAAAGGATGTGACACACTTTACTAGGGCGAGTTGTTCCTCTGAAGAAACGTCTGCCGGAATTCCGAGAAAGCTTGACATTAAAGTGGCCGCTCAGATTTTAAAGAGCAGAAGAGCGTAGAAATTACTATTGTCAGCACTGCTGAAAGTTCTCATACAAGATCATTGCCGTATTCCTCAAACAACTCGCTCCTGCAGGACCTGCACATTCTATATTATTTATTTCCGCTTCCTGCTGATTGTCAGAGAGTTGGACATTCAGTTAGAAGAAATTCTTTCAGGGTGTAAACATTTGCTGTACGAGGGCTTCTTTTCCTGCTCTCATTCTGCCCTCAAATTCACTTCTCGCACTACCGCCACACCCCTGCTGGCCGCTATTAATATTACAATTAAAATAAAAACTTTAGCCCTGCTGCGGTCTGCATGTAAAAAACAACAAAATGCCTGGCGCACAAAACTGCATGTCCCGGGTGTCGAGCAATAGGAATTGCGCATCCCTGCATTTTGTCATTCTACATGGAAACCTGTGTTACAACAGCACAAGTGACTATCTTTTCTTGCCAATCTACCTAGCTCAGACATCTAAGCTAGTACAGAATTTGGTTCTGTATTTCTCCTTTTTATTTTATAAACTGTTTGCTGTGTGTACATTGTTTAACCTTTTTTATATATAATTTGCACTGTGACTTGTTTCTTGCTCATAATAAATGTTCCTTTATTAGGTGTTTGCCTTTGTCTAATATTTGAACCACGTTACTGAAAGAGACTGGTAGTATTAATACTGTGGTTTTTAGATCAATTTTAGCTAAATTTATTTTCTGGGATTTTATTTTGTTAGTCTGGGTTTTCCTTAAGATTTCCCATGTAATAAATCTTAAGGGTGGCAGCTTAGAGATAGTTTAGTGTAGGTGGCATTAAAGGGAAGTTTTGTGCATTTTTTTTTCTAGGTCTAGAACAGACTAGAGACTGTTAACCCTTGCACCCACTGAACTAAGTCACACGTCTTAAATTGACAGGGAATCTTGTTTATGTCATTAATGAGTCATATCGTGTCGGCCCAATGAAAATAGCAGGCTGGAACCAACACCCCTGTCATAGCGAATGGATAACTTGAATTTACTAAGGGGCGGGATCACATGATAGGGCATATTTATCAAGCTCCGTATGGAGCTTGATTCCCCTTGTCTAAAGACCACTGCTCCATAACTTGTCCGCCTGGTCTGAGGCGGCGGACAGAAATCAACCCAATCGAATACGATCGGGTTGATTGACAGCCCCTGCTAACGTAAATATGCAGGGGGCAGCATTGCACCAAGGACTGCTGGTGCAATGATACGCTGTCTGCATTTAGCGATGTGCAGCGGACATGATACACTACTTCGTATCATGTCCACTTGCACATTGATAAATATACCTCGATGTGTTTAGTCACGATTGGCCAATGCTAAAACAAATGGGCTTCAAAGGAATGAACTCAATCTCCTTGGTTTGTCAGTCTGACTTAATTTTAACATTGAGAAAGGCCGTGTACAGGCCGAAACGCGTTTGTTATTTTGCGGTTACAACACCACAAGCACCTGAAGCCGACGACTGCTGTTATCGGCCAGGAAACCGGGGGGTGTTTAACCGGTTTTATTTTAGGGGGTGGTGGGTTAACACAACAAGGTTTCCTGTGTGTTTTATTTATATTTTTTACTAATATAGGTTAAGTTTTAACCGATGTTTACACTTCTTAAACCTTTTCTTTGCCCCATTTCCTTTTCCTTTTGGGGTACATTGTAATTGTTATTAATTAAGGGTAGCACTGGTCCTATTGTTGCTCAGTAGGTCCTTTCCTCTTTGACTTCATCATAGTGCCAGTAATTCTCTTTTTTAACCCTTTCTGTGCCAAACAAGTGACTGGTGCAGGGTTGGTTAGTCACAAAAGGGATTATCTATCTTTTTAAACAATATGTTAAACTAGAGTGTTCCTTTAATGGCCGAGCAACATATTACATTACAAAACAACAATCAATACACCAAGTTACAATCTGGGTGGCAGAAACACATTAATGGATACACAAACCTGCCTATTAAATTATCCCATACCCCATAATTCTCAAGCAGGGCAAATAAAAACTGTAGATTACTGTATAAATAAAACTATTTTAATTTAATGGACTAAATAAAGGATAGCACTGTTTATTGCTTTAAATAGACATTTTAGTAGTAGTCCTTATAAAAAAGTATTGTCTGTTTGTACTCCCTTTAGAAATAAATCTTCAGAAGTCCCTCTCCTACACAGGACATTACTTCCCCTGGCAATGCTATAAAAAAGACTAAGCTAAAATGGTGCTCATGTTGGTACAAAACAGACAGTTAGCTCAAGGAACAGATGCAAACCGTCCAGGGTTGCCACACCTCTTTAGCATTTCATTCAACTTCACCACACTAATCACCTCTTAAGTGTCTCTGAACAGTGAATTACCTACTGATGGCCATAACAGAGACTCTAAAACTATGATCCAAGTAGTGGGATCACTGATCTTCCACTTACTAATAAAAGTGTCCGTGCTTTACTCTTATCACAGAAAGTCCAATGAATTAGAGATGACTGGCACTCTCTTTACATGCATAAACTAAAATCTTAAGTACACTGTGCACAATTATTAGGGAAGTGAGTATTTTGACCAAATCATAATTTGTATGCATATTGTCCAACTCCAAGCTGTGTAAACTTGAATATTATTGGATTTAAGCATATCAGGTGATCTGTATTTGTGTAATGAGTGAAAGTATGACCTTAGGAGATCAACACCCTATATCAAAGTGTGCATAATTATTAGGCAACTTCTTTTCCTCAGGCAAAATGGGCCAAAAATAGATTTAACTGACTCTGAAAAGTCAAAAACTGTCTTTCAAGGAGATGTAGCACTCTTGTAATTGCTAAGATATTGGGGTGTGATCAAAGAACCATCAAACGTTTTGTTGCAAATAGTCAACAGGGTCCCAAGAAAGGTGTTTAAAAAAGACTTAAATTAACTGCCAAAGATTTGAGAAGAATCAAACGTGAAACTACCAGGAACACATTATCCTCCAGTGCTGTCATATTCCAGAACTGCAACCTACCTGGAGTGCCCAGAAGTACAAGGTGTTCAGTGCTCAGAGAAATGGCCAAGGTAAGGAAGGCTAACACCCAACCACCACTGAACAAGACACATAATTTGAAATGTCAAGACTGGGCCAAGAAATATCTGAAGACCGATTTTCTTCATAAATGGAAAGAGTCCACAGCTGCATTCATTACTTTTGAGAATTCAGAACCTGGCCACCAGGAGGCGGCAAAGACACCCCAGCCAAAGGCTTAAATACCCCTCCCACTTCCCTCATCCCCCAATTTGTCCCAGGAGGTTGGCAGGGAAGTGTCAGAAGTTTCCGATAGTCTCTTATGGAGGGTAGTACTCTTCAGAATGGGACTGGAGTTTTAAGTAGTCCTGTCAGCCTCTCAGTGAGAGCATGGATGAGAGTCTGGAGATGCAGGGAAAGTCTTCCTGCGAAACCATCCCGACTCAGATTAACAATTACACAAGCAATCTGCGTTGACGAGTTTCGCTGCCTGCTTTCTTCTCTCAAGTCCATGGCAGAAGTGATGCTACTATCTGTCACACTTGAAGTGCCGTGTTTCCTGTTCCACTGCGTAGATTCTGGTAAGGTAGTCTCTTTCTACTTTTGTTATGATTGTATTGTAATACTAATGTTTTCCCGAGAGGATACCACCTTTTGGGACTAACTATAACTCAGGGTCTCAGTGAGGCTCCTTTTGTATCTTGGAATCAAGGGTTAATATCTCCTGAGGGGGGTTATTGAATAGGGTTTTTTAATCATGTTTGTTATGTGATTCGACCTGCTTATGTGTAGTGTTATTTAGGCTCATGGCTTGTGGAACATAACGGCCTTGGGAAGTGACACAGCCTTTACGGTCAGGCGCTTTTTCTGGACTGTACGGTTCACCTGGTGACCGGGCATGGTTACGTTTTGGTTCTCTATTTCCACATGCCTGACCGTGAAAGATTCTGGTCCACCTGTGTCTGGTTCATAGGAGGTTGTGAGTGCCCCAGCCATTGGGGGTGTCAGGTGCTGTATACATTTTCTAATTTGGTCTGTTTTTTTGTATTCAATGCCTGGTTTTGGAGGATTCTGATATTGTGGAGACGGAAGTCTCTAAGATTCTGCTTCTTGTGACAAATGCGAATTAGCCTGGATGATACAGGCCTATCAGTTATGTTCCGAATGCCGTTTTAGAGTGCTCAATTCCTCGGCATCGGAGAATCAAGGGGCTGCTCTGTGGTTTCTGTTCCTCGAGTGGCGAGTTCCCTACCACCATCTCTTACTACGCATGCAGGTAACCCAGACTTTGCTTATCTTAGAGTGGCTTATTCCCTCCGGAGGTTATGGCACGGTTCCGCATATCCATACTCTGGCTGGCGCATCTGCAACTCCCAGAATTGTGCTTACGATATTGTACGTGTTCTGTTAATCGAGGGTCCTCAGGCGTCAGTTTGCCTGGTCCTGTTCAGCTCTCCGGGGGAACAACTGTCTTGAAGCTTCAGGGGTCAATCTTCGTGGCCCGGGGTCGTCTTTTGCTTCGGCGAAGGTATGCTGTGCCTTTCGTTATAGACTGGCGCACCTTCGTGTCCTACTGAGGCACGTTTTGGCGTAGTAGGAGGATCCCATTGTTAATGGACCTGGGAAATCTTAGTCTTCTCCGTCGAATGGCTTGCAGAATTAAATATGAGGATAACGTAATCTGTTTATAATTTTGTTTCTTGAGTATCCCTTTCCAGTTCTGAGCTTGGAAGAACAGGATCCTTGTTGGGCTGGTCCTGCGGGTGTCTCTGTTCTTCTTGGGCAATAACCTACGGGTTGCCTTAGCCTTTATTTTAATCCGGTTAGGATGATTTTTTTATTTGGTTTGAGCTCAGGTTTATTATATATTTCCTTTGGGAATTCTTTTTATGTAATTGATTTTTTTTTTTTTTATTAATTTTTTTTATGTAATTGATACTCGCAATTTTTGATTGCACTGTTTACTTCTAAGGAAGTTTTTCTGGTGTGTGGACATGTTTAGTCCTATTTGTCTGTTGTTTATCTCTCCATCTCTGGGGGTGACTATATGCGCCCTTGACAGTACTGATCCTTGGTTTCAGGCTGGTCCTGATTGGGTTCAGACTCTTCTGTTTTGCGGCTTTTTTTTCAGACAAGTGGCGCCTGTTCTGCCTGGCTGGTCCGGTTAGGGCGCAGAGTGCTTCACATTATTATTTGTGTTATTCTTGTTTTTATTTTACAAGTTTTAGCTAAGCATTCTGAGAGGACCTGAGGGTCAGTGAGGCATGGTGGATTGGTTCAGTCCTTATTTGCTTTTTAGGTTGGTCGACTGGGACTCGGTGTAGTTCCGCTGCGACACTCAGTTGTTTCCGATTTTTTCGTTGGAAATTAAAGTGTTTCCTTCCCCACATTGGTTGGAGGACTTAGGGCCTCCTTGCCGCCAGTTCCTCGCAGTTTTGCCCTTCTGGGGTTCTTTGGAATTGTCCTTTTGATCTTGTTCCTTTTGAACTTCTCTTCCTTCGGGTCGAGATTTCTGGACTTTGTCCGTTTCCCCTTAGCAGTTTTGACCGCCTTATAGGGAGGGCCGCATGGCCTTTTCCTACTTTGGGGAGTTTGTTGCTTCCCTATCAGGGACGTTAGGCTGTGTTGTCTCCTCCGCGCTTCGCTTAAGGGTTTTTCTACCGGGTTTGGGGTTGCGCTGCATTCTTTTTCCTTGGGTGTGGTCTGCCTGGCTGGTCCGGTTAGGGCGCTGAGTGCTTCACATTATTATTTGTGTTATTCTTGTTTTTATTTTACAAGTTTTAGCTAAGCATTCTGAGAGGACCTGAGGGTCAGTGAGGCATGGTGGATTGGTTCAGTCCTTATTTGCTTTTTAGGTTGGTCGACTGGGACTCGGTGTAGTTCCGCTGCGACACTCAGTTGTTTCCGATTTTTTCGTTGGAAATTAGAGTGTTTCCTTCCCCACATTGGTTGGAGGACTTAGGGCCTCCTTGCGGCCGGTTCCTCGCAGTTTTGCCCTTCTGGGGTTCTTTGGAATTGTCCTTTTGATCTTGTTCCTTTTGAACTTCTCTTCCTTCGGGTCGAGATTTCTGGACTTTGTCCGTTTCCCCTTAGCAGTTTTGACCGCCTTATAGGGAGGGCCGCATGGCCTTTTCCTACTTTGGGGAGTTTGTTGCTTCCCTATCAGGGACGTTAGGCTGTGTTGTCTCCTCCGCGCTTCGCTTAAGGGTTTTTCTACCGGGGTTTGGGATGAGCTGCATTCTTTTTTTCCTTGGGTGTGGTCCTCTGGTTACATACGCTGAGGAAGATATTGAGACTAGCCTTTTGTTCTACTCGCTCTTCGGGTGACTTTATCCTCGATGTTCTGCCTTGGTTTCTAGAGTCTTTGTGCGCTTCTGTCGTGCCCTAGCTCCAAGTGGTTCTCTCTTCGGCGCGATCCAGATTTTCCATGGGACATAGGCTAGGGCCTAAGGACTGGCTTGTTTGAGACTGTTAGCAGCTTGGCCAGGTTTTTTGTGTGCTTTTGGATACGCGCCTTATGGCTTGCCTTGTCCTTTGAACAATGTATGCTCCCCTTCAGGGGGAGTTCTTTCTATGCTAATCAGAACGTCTGGATGATTTTCATTTGGCTTTTGTTTTCATCAGACTAGGGCTCATGTCTTGTGAGCATGTGTGGTGTTCTTATATATGCTCTTCCCTTTTGGGGGTAGTTTGTCCTCCTATGGAGGGAGGGGTTTCCTGTTATCCTGTCCTGTGTGCAGGAGGTTTGAACAGGTGTTTTTATCTTGTAAAGGAGAGCAGTCTGCTCTTCTGGGTGTGTTCTGTTCTATCTGTGGAGCTTGAAGTCTCCATGTTGCGCATAGAGTGTGCTAGGTCTTCATAGGGATCTACTGCATTTTTTCTATGTTCATCTCCTAGGGGGTTCTCCTTGGGAGTATCTGTTTGAAGGAGCTTTTTGGGTTGGTACCCAAGCTCTGTTGGGGTGGCAGAGATCACCCCATTCCGTCCTTCCCGGGGGGCTGGATTTTCCATTCCCCTGTTTTTCAGACCTGCCTGTTCGCTTGGGCTGGTCCGGGGTTGGAGCAAGATCTGGGATCTATTGTTCATCCTCCGGTCATTTGACGTGGGTGAGCCTCCTTGAGGTTCTGTGCTTTCTCCGTGTTCAAGATATGTTAGAAGGACTGGCGGCTTTTGGATAGCCTGTGATGTGTTCACTGCTTAGTGGATGTTTAGCAGTCTGGTGGTTTAGGGTTTGATATCTATCTTCAGCTGCTCTTTACTTGTTTGCAAATATTGTATTTTCAGAGTCATCCTGGTATGATTGTGATGTGTGGTGTTGACTCAGGTGTTCGTCTCTCTGGGTTACTGCACGTGTTTCGATTCTGAATATTTTGATATTCGGAGTTATCTTGCGACTTGAGGACTCTGTCTTCTGTGTCTTTAGGGTGCGGTTGCACTGTAATTAGAAGTTTTCTTCTCTGTTCAGATTTCTGGTCTTAACCTTGTGGTTTCTGTAGAATCTGGGGTCTGGACGTTGCCTTCCTTGTTTCTCAAGACCGTTTAGGGTCTCTGTGAGCTTGGCTCGGTTCTAGGGGTTCCTTGTTTTTATTTGGAACTTGTTGCTCCCTATTTGGGGTCCCTTCGGGAATCCTTGATTTTTTCTTCCATGTCTTCTCCCTTTTGCAAGTTTACGGTTGTTGATCCTTTTTCTCTGGTAAGAGGTGTGTTGTTGGGATACAGCTGGGAAACGGTGTCTCCTGGCGGCGTGTCTGCTCAGTCGAATCTTTTCTGCGGTCTCTAGCAAGCCTATGGACTATCTGCGGGTCAGTGTCCTTGGGGCCTTCTTCTTTTTCAAAGTTTCCCCGGCTTCGGGCAAAGTGGGTTTTTGGGGTAGGGATGTAGGCATGGTGCCCTCAGAATGGGCCGCCTTTTGTAGCCTCCCATTTTAGCATTCAGTGTCATCTATAGCTCGGGTATTGTTTCCCAAAAGTAATGAATGCAGCTGTGGACTCTTTCCATTTGTGAAGAAAAACTTGCTTACCCACCCGTGGTTTTCTGTGGGGTGTCCGTTATTTCTATTCTTCCGGCACCTTTTCACCCTATTTCTTCTACTGTTCCTTTGGGTTCTAAATTCCCAAAAGTAATGAATGCAGCTGTGGACTCTTTCCATCTGAAGAAAAGAAAAGTATCAGGTAAGAATAATTTAATTTTTTTCAAAGGTTTTATGGATTAATAAAATGAGAGTGACTCTTGACGGACCAGATGGATGGGCCAGTGGCTGGATCAGAGTGGAAGTGGGGTACTGGTATTGGCTGGTATAACAATTAGCTAGCTGGGCCATCTCAGGTTGAAGATGGACTCAAAATCAACTCCCAAACCTACTGCCAGTTTTTAGAAGACACTTTCTTCAAGCAGTGGTACAGGAAAAAGTCTGCATCTTTTAAGAAGACCATGATATTTATGCAGGACAATGCTCCATCACATGCATCAAAGTACTCCACTGCATTGCTAGCCAGTAAAGGCCTTAAAAATGAAAGCACAATGACATGGCCCCTTCCTCACCTGACCTAAACCCTATTGAGAACTTGTGGACCCTTCTTAAACGGGAGATTTACGGTGAAGAAAAACAGTACACCTCTCTGAATGGTGGCTGGGAGGCTGTGGTTGCTGCTGCATAAAAAGTTGATCAAACTGACAGACTCCATGGATGGAAGGCTTATGACTGTTATTGAAAAGAAGGGTGGCTATATTGGTCACTGATTTTTTTTTTAAAAAAAAATTTTTGTGGAAATGTCAGAAATGTCTATTTGTAAATTTTGAGTTGTTTATTATTCTCACTTTAACAGATGAAAATAAAAAAAGTTAGATGGGATAATATTTGTTTTTCATTTAGTTGCATAATAATTGTGCACACTAATAGTTGTCCAATAATTGTGCACACATAGATATTCTAAGAAAGCCAACACCTCACTTTTACTTTCTTAAATATTAAGGTTTGAGGTTTATTAACATTTTGGATTGACTGAGGGCACTGTAGTTGTTCAATAATCAAATAAATCATCAAAAATACAACTTCCCTAATAATTGTGCACACAGTGTATAGATGTCATACACTGAATAAAAATCTCACAGATGTTACCATTTGATCCCACAAATCACAGTTAAACAATGTGTGAAATCCGAACTGATGTTTTTTTTACTTTACTGTCCCATTAAAGAAATATCACATCAATACCCCCCAAGCCAGTGTGCGATTTGTAGATATGCCAGATAATACTATTTGCAATAATACGTTTATCTGTATGTAATTTTAGAATTTAATAAATTCATAAAATGTTACATTTAGTTCAGTTTGGAATAAAGTCATCCTTTCTTATTGAGCAGTAAGAGTTTAGGATTTTTTCCGTTAGAAACGAGGCTGTGACTAAACAATATAAATATATTTGTTTATTTTTAATAAGGGGATATTTCTTTCATAAGATGGTGAGAGTCCAAGAGCTCTCTCATGTGGGATTAAAGTCCAGACCTACAGGAGGAGGCAAAACAACCCACACACCAGAGTTATAATCCCTCGCACTTTCCCAGGATTCCTTAGTCAATTTGTTGCCTCCAGCAAGGAGTGATGGTGAAGCTTGAAGTGCTGATCTGTGCATTGATTGAAAGGGGTTCTCAGACTAATGTGAGACCCCTTATTCCTCTCAGAGAGCTGGGAATAGGACAGAGGGGTGTACAGGAGTACAATCACAGCAAGTACAGTAGCGCAAAGCTGCTATATGGGAGAAAACACCGGCTTGTGTCTCTAAAGCGTTAGCACCGTATCTACCTGTTACACAAAGAGACAAGGTGCAGGATAACCATGCCTCTGCCTGAAGACTTAACTGCACGGAAACCAACGCTAGAAATCCGCACTCAGCAACCTCAATGATGATTTGTCATAGAAAAAGCGCTATCAAAAAAAGCTTATTAGTTACATAGTAAAACCATGTGTGAAAAAGGCACACATTCACTGCTGTTAACAAGTGTGTTGGTTTCACACGCGAAGCTCAAATGCATTGAGCTTGCATTATCTACCTTTTGAATGTGTTTATTTTTACCAATTGACTGGTTTTACTATGTAACTAATAAACTTTTTTGATCAAGAGCTTTGTCTATGATGAATCCTCATTGAGGTTGCTGAGTGTGGATTTCTTGTGTTGGTTGGTGTACAGTAGTACAACTGGTAGTAAAAGTAAATCTCTTCCTGGCAGTATTTCACCTTGTGCTGCTGGGATTCATCCAGTAGCCTCCTCCTGTTAGCTTTAATGGTGTACTCCAATACTGAATTATTTTTTCTTTTATAATGGTGATAAGAGTCTACGATCCATTACACAATCCATTACTCCTGGGAATAATATTCCCTGCCACTAGGAGGAGGCAAAGATTCCAAAAACCCAAGAGCTCTATAAAAACCCTCCCACTGCTATTGTTGTTAGTTTGTCTTATCTTTGCCTGAAGGAAGGTGAAGAGTGAAGATATGCAAATTATTTTTTTGTTTAGAGGGTTTCTCAGATTGATTTGAGGCCAATTTCCCCTCAAAATACAGTGTTTGTCAGAGGGAAAATAAAGTTATGGTAAATGGTGATTCCATATTACTGGTGTGTGTACAGCGCCTATGGCCGAGGGATGAGCGAAAATAGGAAATGCCTAAAAATATGATTGTGAGAACCTTCGTGAAGTGACACAAGGCTCAATAGATGCACATAAACGTGTGTTCTACAAGATGTAACAATATTTAATATGCAATATGTTGAGTAACAATAATAGATAATTACAATGTAAACCTATTCATGGATCCATGAGTTAAATTAATAAGATAAAAGGATGAACTTGAAAATTTATAAAAACATGTAACAGCAGAATTTAAAATCTATCTAAAAATATATGACAGTAATGAACCTAAAAAATATATATTTCTCCAACATAGGTGTGTCCGGTCCACGGCGTCATCCTTACTTGTGGGATATTCTCTTCCCCAACAGGAAATGGCAAAGAGCCCAGCAAAGCTGGTCACATGATCCCTCCTAGGCTCCGCCTACCCCAGTCATTCTCTTTGCCGTTGTACAGGCAACATCTCCACGGAGATGGCTTAGAGTTTTTTAGTGTTTAACTGTAGTTTTTATTCAATCAAGAGTTTGTTATTTTGAAATAGTGCTGGTATGTACTATTTACTCAGAAACAGAAAAGAGATGAAGATTTCTGTTTGTATGAGGAAAATGATTTTAGCAACCGTCACTAAAATCCATGGCTGTTCCACACAGGACTGTTGAGAGCAATTAACTTCAGTTGGGGGAACAGTGAGCAGTCTCTTGCTGCTTGAGGTATGACACATTCTAACAAGACGATGTAATGCTGGAAGCTGTCATTTTCCCTCTGGGATCCGGTAAGCCATGTTTATTACGATTGTAAATAAGGGCTTCAAAAGGGCTTATTAAGACTGTAGACTTTTTTTGGGCTAAATCGATTGATTATTAACACATATTTAGCCTTGAGGAATCATTTTATCTGGGTATTTTGATATAATAATATCGGCAGGCACTGTTTTAGACACCTTATTCTTTAGGGGCTTTCCCAAAGCATAGGCAGAGCCTCATTTTCGCGCCGGTGTTGCGCACTTGTTTTTGAGAGGCATGGCATGCAGTCGCATGTGAGAGGAGCTCTGATACTTAGAAAAGACTTTCTGAAGGCGTCATTTGGTATCGTATTCCCCTTGGGGCTTGGTTGGGTCTCAGCGAAGCAGATACCAGGGACTGTAAAGGGGTTAAAGTTCAAAACGGCTCCGGTTCCGTTATTTTAAGGGTTAAAGCTTCCAAATTTGGTGTGCAATACTTTTAAGGCTTTAAGACACTGTGGTGAAAATTTGGTGAATTTTGAACAATTCCTTCATGTTTTTTCGCATTTGCAGTAATAAAGTGTGTTCAGTTTAAAATTTAAAGTGACAGTAACGGTTTTATTTTAAAACGTTTTTTGTACTTGTTATCAAGTTTATGCCTGTTTAACATGTCTGAACTACCAGATAGACTGTGTTCTGAATGTGGGGAAGCCAGAATTCCTATTCATTTAAATAAATGTGATTTATGTGACAATGACAATGATGCCCAAGATGATTCCTCAAGTGAGGGGAGTAAGCATGGTACTGCATCATTCCCTCCTTCGTCTACACGAGTCTTGCCCACTCAGGAGGCCCCTAGTACATCTAGCGCGCCAATACTCCTTACTATGCAACAATTAACGGCTGTAATGGATAATTCTGTCAAAAACATTTTAGACAAAATGAACACTTATCAGCGTAAGCGCGACTGCTCTGTTTTAGATACTGAAGAGCATGACGACGCTGATATTAATATTTCTGAAGGGCCCCTAACTCAGTCTGATGGGGCCAGGGAGGTTTTGTCTGAGGGAGAAATTACTGATTCAGGGAACATTTCTCAACAAGCTGAACCTGATGTGATTGCATTTAAATTTAAGTTGGAACATCTCCGCATTCTGCTTAAGGAGGTATTATCCACTCTGGATGATTGTGACAAGTTGGTCATCCCAGAGAAACTATGTAAAATGGACAAGTTCCTAGAGGTGCCGGGGCTCCCAGAAGCTTTTCCTATACCCAAGCGGGTGGCGGACATTGTTAATAAAGAATGGGAAAGGCCCGGTATTCCTTTCGTCCCTCCCCCCATATTTAAAAAATTGTTTCCTATGGTCGACCCCAGAAAGGACTTATGGCAGACAGTCCCCAAGGTCGAGGGAGCGGTTTCCACTTTAAACAAACGCACCACTATACCCATAGAGGATAGTTGTGCTTTCAAAGATCCTATGGATAAAAAATTAGAAGGTTTGCTTAAAAAGATGTTTGTTCAGCAGGGTTACCTTCTACAACCAATTTCATGCATTGTCCCTGTCGCTACAGCCGCATGTTTCTGGTTCGATGAGCTGATAAAGGCGGTCGACAGTGATTCTCCTCCTTATGAGGAGATTATGGACAGAATCAATGCTCTCAAATTGGCTAATTCTTTCACCCTAGACGCCACCTTGCAATTGGCTAGGTTAGCGGCTAAGAATTCTGGGTTTGCTATTGTGGCGCGCAGAGCGCTTTGGTTGAAATCTTGGTCGGCTGATGCGTCTTCCAAGAACAAGCTACTTAACATTCCTTTCAAGGGGAAAACGCTGTTTGGCCCTGACTTGAAAGAGATTATCTCGGATATCACTGGGGGTAAGGGCCACGCCCTTCCTCAGGATCGGCCTTTCAAGGCAAAAAATAAACCTAATTTTCGTCCCTTTCGTAGAAACGGACCAGCCCAAAGTGCTACGTCCTCTAAGCAAGAGGGTAATACTTCTCAAGCCAAGCCAGCTTGGAGACCAATGCAAGGCTGGAACAAGGGAAAGCAGGCCAAGAAACCTGCCACTGCTACCAAGACAGCATGAAATGTTAGCCCCCGATCCGGGACCGGATCTGGTGGGGGGCAGACTCTCTCTCTTCGCTCAGGCTTGGGCAAGAGATGTTCTGGATCCTTGGGCGCTAGAAATAGTCTCCCAAGGTTATCTTCTGGAATTCAAGGGACTTCCCCCAAGGGGGAGGTTCCACAGGTCTCAGTTGTCTTCAGACCACATAAAAAGACAGGCATTCTTACATTGTGTAGAAGACCTGTTAAAAATGGGAGTGATTCATCCCGTTCCATTAAGAGAACAAGGGATGGGGTTCTACTCCAATCTGTTTATAGTTCCCAAAAAAGAGGGAACGTTCAGACCAATCTTAGATCTCAAGATCTTAAACAAGTTTCTCAAGGTTCCATCGTTCAAGATGGAAACCATTCGAACTATTCTTCCTTCCATCCAGGAAGGTCAATTCATGACCACGGTGGATTTAAAGGATGCGTATCTACATATTCCTATCCACAAGGAACATCATCGGTTCCTGAGGTTCGCATTCCTGGAAAAACATTACCAGTTCGTGGCGCTTCCTTTCGGATTAGCCACTGCTCCAAGGATTTTCACAAAGGTACTAGGGTCCCTTCTAGCTGTGCTAAGACCAAGGGGCATTGCTGTAGTACCTTACTTGGACGACATTCTGATTCAAGCGTCGTCCCTTCCTCAAGCAAAGGCTCACACGGACATTGTCCTGGCCTTTCTCAGATCTCACGGATGGAAAGTGAACGTGGAAAAGAGTTCTCTATCTCCGTCAACAAGGGTTCCCTTCTTGGGAACAATAATAGACTCCTTAGAAATGAGGATTTTTCTGACAGAGGCCAGAAAAACAAAACTTCTAGACTCTTGTCGGATACTCCATTCCGTTCCTCTTCCTTCCATAGCTCAGTGCATGGAAGTGATCGGGTTGATGGTAGCGGCAATGGACATAGTTCCTTTTGCACGCATTCATCTAAGACCATTACAACTGTGCATGCTCAGTCAGTGGAATGGGGACTATACAGACTTGTCTCCGAAGATACAAGTAAATCAGAGGACCAGAGACTCACTCCGTTGGTGGCTGTCCCTGGACAACCTGTCACGAGGGATGACATTCCGCAGACCAGAGTGGGTCATTGTCACGACCGACGCCAGTCTGATGGGCTGGGGCGCGGTCTGGGGATCCCTGAAAGCTCAGGGTCTTTGGTCTCGGGAAGAATCTCTTCTACCGATAAATATTCTGGAACTGAGAGCGATATTCAATGCTCTCAAGGCTTGGCCTCAGCTAGCGAGGGCCAAGTTCATACGGTTTCAATCAGACAACATGACAACTGTTGCGTACATCAACCATCAGGGGGGAACAAGGAGTTCCCTGGCGATGGAAGAAGTGACCAAAATCATTCTATGGGCGGAGTCTCACTCCTGCCACCTGTCTGCTATCCACATCCCAGGAGTGGAAAATTGGGAAGCGGATTTTCTGAGTCGTCAGACATTGCATCCGGGGGAGTGGGAACTCCATCCGGAAATCTTTGCCCAAGTCACTCAGCTGTGGGGCATTCCAGACATGGATCTGATGGCCTCTCGTCAGAACTTCAAAGTTCCTTGCTACGGGTCCAGATCCAGGGATCCCAAGGCGGCTCTAGTGGATGCACTAGTAGCACCTTGGACCTTCAAACTAGCTTATGTGTTCCCGCCGTTTCCTCTCATCCCCAGGCTGGTAGCCAGGATCAATCAGGAGAGGGCGTCGGTGATCTTGATAGCTCCTGCGTGGCCACGCAGGACTTGGTACGCAGATCTGGTGAATATGTCATCGGCTCCTCCTTGGAAGCTACCTTTGAGACGAGACCTTCTTGTTCAGGGTCCGTTCGAACATCCGAATCTGGTTTCACTCCAGCTGACTGCTTGGAGATTGAACGCTTGATCTTATCGAAGCGAGGATTCTCAGATTCTGTTATCGATACTCTTGTTCAGGCCAGAAAGCCTGTAACTAGAAAGATTTACCACAAAATTTGGAAAAAATATATCTGTTGGTGTGAATCTAAAGGATTCCCTTGGGACAAGGTTAGGATTCCTAGGATTCTATCCTTCCTTCAAGAAGGATTGGAAAAAGGATTATCTGCAAGTTCCCTGAAGGGACAGATTTCTGCCTTGTCTGTGTTACTTCACAAAAAGCTGGCCGCTGTGCCAGATGTTCAAGCCTTTGTTCAGGCTCTGGTTAGAATTAAGCCTATTTACAAACCTTTGACTCCTCCTTGGAGTCTCAATTTAGTTCTTTCAGTTCTTCAGGGGGTTCCGTTTGAACCCTTGCATTCCGTTGATATTAAGTTATTATCTTGGAAAGTTTTGTTTTTAGTTGCAATTTCTTCTGCTAGAAGAGTTTCAGAATTATCTGCTCTGCAGTGTTCTCCTCCTTATCTGGTGTTCCATGCAGATAAGGTGGTTTTACGTACTAAACCTGGTTTTCTTCCAAAAGTTGTTTCTAACAAAAACATTAACCAGGAGATTATCGTACCTTCTCTGTGTCCGAAACCAGTTTCAAAGAAGGAACGTTTGTTGCACAATTTGGATGTTGTTCGCGCTCTAAAATTCTATTTAGATGCTACAAAGGATTTTAGACAAACATCTTCCTTGTTTGTTGTTTATTCCGGTAAAAGGAGAGGTCAAAAAGCAACTTCTACCTCTCTCTCTTTTTGGATTAAAAGCATCATCAGATTGGCTTACGAGACTGCCGGACGGCAGCCTCCCGAAAGAATCACAGCTCATTCCACTAGGGCTGTGGCTTCCACATGGGCCTTCAAGAACGAGGCTTCTGTTGATCAGATATGTAGGGCAGCGACTTGGTCTTCACTGCACACTTTTACCAAATTTTACAAGTTTGATACTTTTGCTTCTTCTGAGGCTATTTTTGGGAGAAAGGTTTTGCAAGCCGTGGTGCCTTCCATTTAGGTGACCTGATTTGCTCCCTCCCTTCATCCGTGTCCTAAAGCTTTGGTATTGGTTCCCACAAGTAAGGATGACGCCGTGGACCGGACACACCTATGTTGGAGAAAACAGAATTTATGTTTACCTGATAAATTACTTTCTCCAACGGTGTGTCCGGTCCACGGCCCGCCCTGGTTTTTTTAATCAGGTCTGATAATTTATTTTCTTTAACTACAGTCACCACGGTACCATATGGTTTCTCCTATGCAAATATTCCTCCTTAACGTCGGTCGAATGACTGGGGTAGGCGGAGCCTAGGAGGGATCATGTGACCAGCTTTGCTGGGCTCTTTGCCATTTCCTGTTGGGGAAGAGAATATCCCACAAGTAAGGATGACGCCGTGGACCGGACACACCGTTGGAGAAAGTAATTTATCAGGTAAACATAAATTCTGTTTCTTCTTTGAAAACATTTTCTAAAATTTTTCTGAAAATCCTTTAATGTAGCTACAAAACCATCTGGTATCCTGCAATGGATGTAGAAGTGAATAGGCAATTTAGTAGAAAATAAAATGTCAATTTGAGATGTGAAAGTTACTCTGTGTTGCCCAGCAGACAAAATGAAATGGTAATATGAAAATGGTAAACGATGAGATGAGGGGTGATCAAATGGTGGTAAAAATGCTGTGAAAAAATTTCAACGATGGTGATAATGTGAAAAAATATATAAAATACAAAAAATATATAAAAATATAAAAAGTATGGATATATATATATATATATATATATATATATATATATATATATAAAACTGTGAAAACATTTTTAGTGAAAAAATTGAATGAAAATAAAAATAATAATAAAATGCAAATGTATATTTTCCCAGTGGTGATCCAAAAAACGTTATAATCCCATAATGTACATCAACTTAGTCCATTAAAAATCCAATTAGTGAAAAACCTGTGTTTAGGGTGAAGAAAATCCTTGGTGTCCTAGTGATGTTCCGTTTCTCCTGTTGTTTTCATATAACTTGGATGTCCCTGTAAAAATAAAAGTCCAATAGTGTAATATATTCTGTACTCAGAAAATATATGGAGTGGTGCTTACCAGTGGTCAACATGTTTCGGCCCTCTAATAAGGCCTTTATCAAGACTGGTTTGTGGGCTAGCAAGGCTCTCCTTAAATACCTTCTAAAAATGAGTGCATACTTTGACCTTAATCCGAAACCGGATGTGTGAATCCGGAAGTGTAAACCATTACTAATGTTGTTAAATATAAACTTTATTCTTTAGTGCAATTTGTGTTTGTTTTCTTATATTTATAACAAGTTTAAATTAATTATTTGCACTGTCTTAATTTCCTACGATTCCCTACTTCCGGTTTGTTCTAGTGTGTGTGCGTCATGATATGTGACAACCAATCATAGCTGTGTTATTCCGGCTCTAGTAATACAGACACAGAGGATTTGTTATTTGTTTACAACACATGTGCTGGAACTACTGACACCACTCAATGTTTTTAAAAATCCGATGCAGGTGTGTAGTTATTTCCAGCAGCATATGTATAAAAGTTCTGTAAAGTCCTAAACTACTGAGTACGACAGCTGGTGGCTTATGTTTGTTTGTAGAGATAAGTTACTGGGCGTATCTATAACTGATCAGAGCTTCAGATGCTGTTAAGGCTGTTCTATTTCCATATACGTATGTTATGCAGTAAATAAAATTATATTCAAATTGTCTGTTTGTGTTATTTATATACATGTCATGCATATATTGCTAGGAGTATATGTGACACGGCTGTCGTAATATAAGATTGAAGCCGACTTTGGCTTAATTCCCTTGTGTTGGTTTATTTAGATTTGTATCAGAAGAGTCTTGCAATAAAGACATGAAAATCTTGAATGAATGGGAGGACACAGAATGAGTCTAGCAGGTGTCTTGTTGTCTAAAAATGAAGGGACAGTAAATGATCACTTAAATATTTGTGATCATAAGAGGGATTCCACATTTGTGTGCAATTTGAGTTTAACATAAAGCTATTGCTATTTTATGTGTCTAAAAGTTGCTAAGAATGATAAGCAATAAGATAAAGACAATTTATACCACATAGAATGATAGCTAAAAATGTCATATTGAGGTTTCTCGTAGTGAAAATTCTATGTTTGGCATGCAATAAAAATGCAAATCTAATGCTATTTGTATATCTTTACGTTGCTAAAGATTAAAGATACGGACAATAAGATAGAGGGCAATGATATGTCATGGTGATAGTTAAAAAGACATATTAAAATGTATCTCATAGTGGGGGTTAAAGGGACACTGTACCCAATATTTTTCTTTTGTAATTCAGAAAGAGCATGCAATTTTAAGCAACTTTCTGATTTACTCCTATTATCAATTTTTCTTTGTTCTCTTGCTATCATTATTTGAAAAAGAAGGCATCTAAGCTTTTTTTTGGTTTTAGTACTCTGGACAGCACATTTTTATTGGTGGATGAATTTATCCACCAATCAGCAAGGACAACCCAGGTTGTTCACCAAAAATGGGCCGGCATCTAAACTTACATTCTTGCATTTCAAATAAAGATACCAAGAGAATGAAGAAAATTTGATAATAGGAGTAAATTAGAAAGTTGCTTAAAATTCCATGCTCAATGTGAATCAGGAAAGAAATTTTTTGGGTACAGTGTCCCTTTAACTAGATTGGGAGGATTCCTCACTTTCATGCAACTTGGTGTTAAAAATGAAAAAATAAAAAAATACAAAGCTGATATTATTTGTGTGTCTAAGATGTTACTTGGCTTGGGAAGACTCCTCATTTCCATGCAACTTAGTGTTTAACATGGAAAAAAATGTTTTGGAGCTAATACTATTTAATGTATTTAAGGGTTGTTAAAAGGCAGTGAAACAGTAATATATCACTGAGATGACATCCTACATTCAAATTAATGGAGTTAAAATCGCAATTTAATATCATGGGTAAATATTAACTACCTAAAGGGAGTGACTATTTGACAAACTAGTATGTGTTTAACACATTGGCATGTATATTGACACTAACGTGTTGGCATAACTGTATTAAAAAGATACCAGATAAATCTGGTACTGTGGGTCCCTATATTGGAGAACTTCCGGACCTACAATAAAGAGAAAAAAGATTGAGAAAAGGGATCTTTCAAATTCTAATTTGTTTACTTATGTATTGACAGATGGTCTATTGTGTTTGAAAAGACTTGAAAAGTTATCATGGATGAAGGATTTCATATACTTCGATATAGATCCTGTTCCATACATTGTTGGCCCAATTTCTCCAAGACAACAAAAGGAAGACTGTACCTATGTGCATTTATAATTGATGATAAATGCAAAAAAGATGGAGTGTTGGACGGTCCAATGGATCCGTTGGGTAGAGTACCCTATGGGGGACAACGTGTAGTGGGATACAAATGGATAAAATATAAAGGTCTGATATAACAAATTTATTGGTAAAATATATGGGAGAGATCATGTTATATAGTGCAATGGACTTGTGACGTTGGATTGGTACTGAACCCATTACACTGTCGGTATATTTATAAGAATCTTCAGTAGTGCTCTCCAAATAATATATCAGTCTATGGCAGGGTTATAACACAATATATTTAAATAATTATCCTTTAATCAATATGCATCTACTAGAAACCATAAAATTAATATAAATACCTGAATTCTTTTTATTAGTTAATATCTATGAGTAAATTGGAATATATTTGTAATACCAGAATATGAGTCAATATTATATGCGTTTAAAAATTATTCAAATAGGCTGTGCCAAATTTATAAATGTTTACCTTACCCACGCTTTACTCTAACACAATTCTACTTTAAAATATCAAAATTTTCACAGATAATTTACTTAGCATCAATGATATATGCTTTACAATATACAGGCTATAAAATACAGTTTAAAAACACAATTTGCTCTTTTCAATCTACCCCAATATTTTAATACGTTACCAGGATGAACACCAATCGATATCCAATATCTTTCAGCAGGTTTTAGTCTCACCTCAGAAATACCAATAAGTATATTTTGCAATCAATGAGAAAAGGGTAGATCAGCTTTGCCAAAGTAAAATGGTATCTCACGCCCAGCACACCAGTTATAAGTTAGCCAGCAGAAACTGTGTCCTGTTTCTCTCTCTTGCTCTTACTTATATCAGTTCTCATCATAGGTGAGGATAATGGGTGGCCGTTCGAAACCTTGTCCCTGCTATTGGTTCACCTTGTGAATGTACGTTGCCAAGGAGATGCATTCTTGCAACAACCAATCGTCTCCTGGCTACAATATCTGTATCGCAACACCGGACCTTGTCCATCGGGGGCAGCATGACAAACAAACACAGCAATACATGTATTATCCAACATTTCAAACAACTCATTATTTCTATGAAATGGTTATTCATTAGATCATAACTTCCTGCATCAATCACTCACAAAATTAATTATATATGGAGCAGCATCATATCAATTTTCTGATTATTTTGATATGAAATGTCATGTGCCTTTAGCATTATACTATATTTAAGCAAATTAATACTGTTAATTATTCTGAAATTAATGGCATTTATACATTCTGTTATATATGTTTTCACACAATATAGCATGTTCTATATCACCAACAATTTTTTGCATGCAGGAATTTTGCCTATGGTCCATCTGAAATAAAAATAATACGTGTCATTAATCAATTCTTTTTAGGTCATTTCTATGCTGTCTTTTAACAATGGCTTTATTGCAATTGCCATTTAATTTATTACAGACTTGAATTTATTTTTCATATATATTCAATAGAGCAGTTACCCCCTTAATATAATATCTCCACGCTCAATATTTATACATATATGGGTTATTTCAAACATGCACATGAAAAATTTGCATCATCCCTTTTGCACAATGTATTTATATTTTATGTTGTCTTTTAACAATGGTTCCCAAGAGTATAATTTAAAATATGTATTTCTGCCAAGTTCCCATTGCCCCACTCACACAGCATGGGGTCAATTTGCATCTCAATGTAAATGGTCAATATTCTCACAAAACATGTCACTTTCTCACAAGATATCTCTCCCAGGCCAGACTTCCAGGCAACGCTATGAGGGTAGGAGATCCTATCACACATTTCCAGGCAGTGAAACAAATGGTCTCCTGAAATGGCTGTCAAAGTCAAATAAACCAAATGTTTATTGTTCTCACTTGTATGCCCTTTTAACTTTTGCATCCTGAATGGGGGAGAACTGAGTTAAGTCAATTTTTCTGAATGAATGAATCATTTGTTACTGACTAGCCAAATATAGGATTAATATATATATATTTATTAATCTTTATATATACCTTGACAACACCTAATGTAATGAATAAGCTAACTTGTAAATGGGAAGGGGACCACAGATGGAACTATGTAACCTCGGTGTACACCAATGTAATTGAGATGATGTAAGTCCTACCATGGGGCTAGAGTAAGATTATATTAACATCGAATGTTGGCAAACCAATGTATGTTCAGTAAAGAATTAATATAATGCAGTATATATATTTATGTATACAGAAAATTATCTGACTGCTAAGGACAACATAGGTCTATGAACTCAACAGGTGAGATTGGTCCTCTTTGTTGTTGAGACCTTTGGGGTGCATACAGTCCAATGAAAATATCCATTTCGACTCTGCTTCTAAAAGTTTTTTCTCGTAGTCACCTCTCTAGTTCTTTCTAACCTTTTGGATACCTATAAATCTTAGATCTTTTAAATTACCTGTGTGTTCAGTTGCAAAGTGTTTGTCCATGTTTAATTTTTCTATCAACAGTATGTGTTCTCTTAACCTATCTTTCAGACTTCTTGATGTCTGACCGATATACTGGAGTCCACATGAACACTTTATAAGGTAAATTATTCCACGATCTTGACAACAAACAAGGGAAGAAACACTAAATATTCCCATGATTACAGAATATAGCAGTAATCGGTACATCCTTGAAAGAATTTTTAAAAAAACATTGGTCTTTATTACAAGATGATGACATCTTTGGAAACAAACTCCCGAAACAACCGACATTTGTCTATAGGAAAACAGACAACTTGAAAAACAGATTGGCACCAAGCCTACAGAAAAAGAAAAATTCAGAAATAAAGGATGTATATGGGAAGCGAATTAAAGGTTTCTTTCCTTGTCCCACCTGCAAAGCCTGCAAAAGGGGCGTTAAAACAAAAACATTTCGATCACATCAGACTAAGGAACAATTCAATATCAAAGACCTAATAAGATGTCAAGATCGTGGAATAATTTACCTTATAAAGTGTTCATGTGGACTCCAGTATATCGGTCAGACATCAAGAAGTCTGAAAGATAGGTTAAGAGTACACATACTGTTGATAGAAAAATTGAACATGGATACAGTATTGTACAAACACTTTGTAACTGAACACAAAGGTAATTTAAAAGATCTAAGATTTATAGGTATCCAAAAGGTTAGAAAGAATTGGAGAGGGGGTGACTACGAGAAAAAACTTTTAAAAGCAGAGTCGAAATGGATATTTTCTTTGGACTGTATGCACCCCAAAGGTCTCAACAACAAAGAGGACCTATCTCACCTGTTGAGTTCATAGACCTATGTTGTCCTTAGCAGTCAGATAATTTTCTGTATTCATAAATAAATATACTGCATTATATTAATTCTTTACTGAACATACATTGGTTTGCCAACATTCAATGTTAATATAATCTTACTCTAGCCCCATCCTAGGACTTACATCATTTCAATTACATTGGTGTACACCGAGGTTACATTGTTCCATCTGTGGTCCCCTTCCCATTTACAAGTTAGATTAATTGTTACATTAGGTGTAATGGGTTCAGTAGCGATAGATATGTTTAACCCTACTAATCCAACGTGACAGGTCCATTGCACTATATAACATGATCTCGCTCATATATTTTACCAATAAATTTGTTATATCAGACCTTTATATTTTATCCATTTTTATCTCACTACACGTTGTCCTCCATAGGGTACTCTACCCAGCGGGTCTATTGGACCGTCCAACACTCCATCTTTTTTGCATTTATCATCAATTATAAATGCACATAGGTACAGTCTTCCTCTTGTTGTCTTGGAGAAATTGGGCTAACAATGTATGGAATAGGATCTATATCGAAGTATATGAGATCCTTCATCCATGATAACTTTTCAAGTCTTATCAAACACAATAGACCATCTGTCAATACATAAGTAAATAAATTAGAATTTGAAAGATCCCTTTTCTCAATCTTTTTTTTCTTTATTGTAGGTCCGGAAGTTCTCCAATATAGGGACCCACAGTACCAGATTTATCTGGTATCTTTTTAATACAGTTTGAATGTAGGATGTCATCTCAGTGATATATTACTGTTTCACTGCCTTTTAACAACCCTTAAATACATTAAATAGTATTAGCTCCAAAACATTTTTTCCATGTTAAACTCTAAGTTGCATGAAAATGAGGAGTCTTCCCAAGACAAGTAACATCTTAGACACACAAATAATATCAGCTTTGTATTTTTTATTTTTTCATTTTTAACACCAAGTTGCATGAAAGTGAGGAATCCTCCCAATCTAGTTAACCCCCACTATGAGATACATTTTAATATGTCTTTTTAACTATCACCATGACATATCATTGCCCTCTAATCTTATTGTCCATATCTTTAATCTTTAGCAACGTAAAGATATACAAATAGCATTAGATTTGCATTTTTATTGCATGCCAAACATAGAATTTTCACTACGAGAAACCTCAATATGCCATTTTTAGCTATCTTTCTATGTGGTATAAATTGTCTTTATCTTATTGCTTATCATTCTTAGCAACTTTTAGACACATAAAATAGCAATAGCTTTATGTTAAACTCAAATTGCACACAAATGTGGAATCCCTCTTATGATCACGACTATTTAAGTGATCACTTACTGTCCCTTCATTTTTAGACAACAAGACACCTGCTAGACTCATTCTGTGTCCTCCCATTCATTCGAGGTTTTCATGTCTTTATTGCGAGACTCTTCTGATACACATCTAAGTAAACCAACACAAGGGAATTAAGCCAAAGTCAGTTTCAACCTTATATTACGACAGCCGTGTCACATATACTCCTAGCAATATATGCATGACATGTATATAAATAACACAAACAGACAATTTGAATATAATTTTATTTACTGCATAACGTACGTATATGGAAATAGAACAGCCTTAACAGCATCTGAAGCTCTGATCAGTTATAGATACGCCCAGCAACTCATCTCTACAAACAAACATAAGCCACCAGCTGTCATACTCGGTAGTTTAGGACTTTACGGAACTTTTATACACATGCTGCTGGAAATAACTACACACCTGCATAGGATTTTTAAAAACATTGAGTGGTGTCAGTAGTTCCAGCACATGTTTTGTAAACAAATAACAAAGCCTCCGTGTCTGTATTACTAGAGCCGGAATAACACAGCTATGATTGGTTGTCACATATCATGACGCACACACACTAGAACAAACCGGAAGTAGGGAATCGTAGGAAATGAAGACAGTGAAATAATTAATTTAAACTTGTTATAAATATAAGAAAATGAACACAAATTGCACTAAAGAATAAAGTTTATATTTAACAACATTAGAAATGGTTTACACTTCCGGATTCACACATCCGGTTTCGGATTAAGGTCAAAGTATGCACTCATTTTTAGAAGGTATTTAAGGAGAGCCTTGCTAGCCCACAAACCAGTCTTGATAAAGGCCTTATTAAAGGGCCGAAACGCGTTGACCACTGGTAAGCACCACTCCATTTATTTTCTGAGTACAGAATATATTACACTATTGGACTTTTATTTTTACAGGGACATCCAAGTTATATGAAAACAGGAGAAACGGAACATCACTAGGACACCAAGGATGTTTTTTCACCCTAAACACAGGTTTTTCACTAATTGCATTGGATTATAACGTTTTTTGGATCACCACTGGGAAAATATACATTTGCATTTTATTATTATTTTTATTTTCATTCATTTTTTTCAAATTTTTCACTAAAATTTTTTTCACAGTTTTATTTATATATATATATATATATATATATATATATATTTATTTATTTATTTTTTCCATACTTTTTATATTTTTGGGAATTTTTATTATTTTTTATATTTTTATGTATTTTTTGTATTTAATATATTTTTTCACATTATCACCATCGTTGAAATTTTTTCACAGCATTTGTGCCACCATTTGATCACCCCTCATCTCATCGTTTACCATTTTCATATTACCATTTCATTTTGTCTGCTGGGCAACACAGAGTAACTTTCACATCTCAAATTGACATTTTATTTTCTACTAAATTGCCTTTCCACTTCTACATCCATTGCAGGATACCAGATGGTTTTGTAGCTACATTAAAGGATTTTCCGAAAAAAAATTAAAAAATTTTTAGAAAAACTTTTCAAAGAAGAATATATATTTTTTAGGATCATTACTGTCATATATTTTTAGATAGATTTTAAATTCTGCGGTTACATGTTTTTTTAAATTTTCAAGTTCATCATTTTATCTTATTAATTTAACTCATGGATCCATGAATAGGTTTACATTGTGATTATCAATTATTGTTACTCAACATATTGCATATTAAATATTACATTTTGTAGAACACACGTTTATGTGCATCTATTGAGCCTTGTGTCACTTCACAAAGGTTCTCACAGTCATATTTTTAGGCATTTCCTAATTTCGCTCATCCCTCGGCCATAGGCGTTGTACACACACCAGTAATATTTCCACTCCTTCCAGGGCTAGTTAGGAAGCCTTTTGTACACAGCTAGAGGTACACTCCTTTAGCGCTTGGTAACTATCACCATATAATCAGTAAACGGTGATTCTATCAACAATATTTGTAATGAATCATTAAATGAGGGGCACTTTCATTCATGAAAATAAATTAGACACTTGATTTTTAAAATATTTCACCTTTAGTGTAATTAAACATTGCGTTGTTCCTCCGCCCGCAGCTCATACTGTGTGTCTTTGATGACGAATCCGGGTCTATAAAATCATTGAGTGCCCCTTTTGGTGTCCAGATTGTGAACATTATCGCCCCCTGCTTTGTATGAGTTGTGGGCTGATGTTTCTGCTGTTTTTATAGTCTTTCTGAGCATGTGGGAGGGGTTTAGCTCTTAATGATTGGGAATCTTTGCCTCCTCCTAGTGGCAGGTAAGGCAATTCCCAGGAGTAATTGATCGTAGACTTTTACCACCATGAAAGAAATTAATTTATCATGTTATTATAAAGTATGCTTTTTTTCACATTTACTGGCTCATAGCAATAAGTCCCATTGCTAGATAAGTAGATTGGAATAACCCCAAAATTTATGTTCAAATCAAACACATGGGCATCCATAAAAATGTAAGCCGTTGAAATACCTTATTTTACAACAGAAATTAGTATAATGACCATTTAATCTTTATTGTAAATGAATATCATGTATATCTTTCTCTATATGTATATTTATTTCATGTAATTGGCAAGAGTCCATGAGCTAGTGACGTATGGGATATACAGTCCTACCAGGAGGGGCAAAGTTTCCCAAACCTCAAGATGCCTATAAATACACCCCTGACCACACCCACAATTCAGTTTTTACAAACTTATGGAGGTGGTGAAGTAAGTTTGTGCTTGATTTTCTACGTTGATATGCGCTTCTCAGCATTTTGAAGCCTGATTCCTCTCAGAGTACAGCGTTTGTCAGAGGGATGAGTATCCCCTATTGATTTTATGGTTTTCCTCATGGGAAATATTTTCAAAGGTTCTCTGTTATCAGTCATAGAGATTAATCTCCTACCTCCCTTTTCAGATCGACAATATACTCTCATATTCTATTACCTCTACTGATACTGTTTCAGTACTGGTTTGGCTATCTGCTATATGTGGATGGGTGTCTTTGGGTAAGTATGTTTTCATTACTTAAGACACTCTCAGCTATGGTTTGACACTTTATGTATTATTATAAAGTTTTAAATACCGAGTATAGGTCATAAAAATACCAGTATACGCTAAGTACCTTGAATGGTCCGTTTTGGGCAGAAGTGCTGTTTTTGTTTAATGGAGGGGTTTGGGCACACACTGAGCTTCCTGGAGACTCCGCTGGCTGCCGTCGACAACCAAAGCTCCTGCAGGGAGGATCTGCATGACCCCACACTAAAAGCTGTACTCAGAAGCAGCTGTTTAACCAGGAGAGCAAGAGAAAATAAAGCAAAGGATCGAGGAGCACACTCAAATAAAACTTGACTTTTATTTTCTCATGTTAAAAGAAAATGAGAAAATAAAAGTAAAGTTTTATTTGAGTGTGCTCCTTGATCTTTTTTTTTTTTTTTTTTTTTTATTGAGGTTGTGCAAAAGTGTTACAACATATATTAAACAACACAGCGTAAAACAAGTAGAAATAGTACATTTCAGTTTGACGATTTCTATATAAGTAGAAAAATACAATTTTTAATATGCATAATCATATAGAAAAGACTGGAACCTCTTTTTATACACTAAGATGAATAGTTTGAATGGTCACTTCTGGATTTGTAAGCTTAAAGTAAATTAGCATTTGACATGGTATATGATAGAAAAAATATGTAAATGATATGGTAAAATATGTAGGAACAACAATTTGGTTGCGGCATAGGCAAGAGAAGCCACATAGTTAACCCTCCAAAGGTAGGAGGTATATTATATTATGGGGGGGGAGGTGTTAAATTGAATACAATAAATATAATATATTACGTGTGAAACTTTCAAGTCATGGTGAGCTGGCTTAAGGAAGATGTAGCATATCTCAAACATAAGAACCCAGTATAACAGTCTTTAAACTATAAATATAGAGCTGGCACATGTGAGGCGAAATACACCAAGTATGTTACATACAGTGGGGCAAAAAAGTATTTAGTCAGCCACCAATTGTGCAAGTTCTCCCACTTAAGAAAATGAGAGAGGCCTGTAATTTTCATCATAGGTATACCTCAACTATGAGAGACAAAATGTGGAAACAAATCCAGACAATCACATTGTCTGATTTGGAAATAATTTATTTTCATATTATGGTGGAAAATAAGTATTTGGACAATATCAAAAGTTCATCTCAATGCTTTGTTATATATCCTTTGTTGGCAATGACAGAGGTCAAACGTTTTCTGTAAGTCTTCACAAGGTTGTCACACACTGTTGCTGGTATGTTGACCCATTCCTGCATGCAGATCTCCTCTAGAGCAGTGATGTTTTGGGGCTGTCACTGGACAACACAGACTTTCAACTCCCTCCAAAGGTTTTCTATGGGGTTGAGATCTGGAGACTGGCTAGGCCACTCCAGGACCTTGAAATGCTTCTAACGAAGCCACTCCTTCATTGCCCGGGCGGTGTGTTAGGGATCATTGTCATGCTGAAAGACCCAGCCACGTTTCATCTTCAATGCCCTTGCTGATGGAAGGAGGTTTGCACTCAAAATCTCACAATACATGGCCCCATTCATTCTTTCATGTACACGGATCAGTCGTCCTGTTCCCTTTGCAGAGAAACAGTCCCAAAGCATGATGTTGCCACCCCCATGCTTCACAGTAGGTATGGTGTTCTTTGGTTGCAACTCAGCATTCTCTCTCCTCCAAACAGGACAAGTTGTGTTTCTACCAAACAGTTCTACTTTGGTTTCATCTGACCATATGAAATTCTCCCAATCTGCTTCTGGATCATCCAAATGCTCTCTAGCATTTCAGACGGGCCCGGACATGTACTGGCTTAAGCAAGGGGACACGTCTGGCACTGCAGGATCTGAGTCCTTGGCAGTGTAGTGTGTTACTGATGGTAGCCTTTGTTACATTGGTCCCAGCTCTCTGCAGGTCATTCATTAGGTCCCCCCATGTGGTTCTGGAATGTTTGCTCACTGTTCTTGTGATCATTTTGACCCCACGGGGTGAGATCTTGCGTGGAGCCTCAGATCGAGGGAGATTATCAGTGGTCTTGTATGTCTTCAATTTTCTAATTATTGCTCCCACAGTTGATTTCTTCACACCAACCTGCTTGCCTATTGCAGATTCAGTCTTCCCAGCCTGGTGCAGGTCTACAATTTTGTTTCTGGTGTCCTTCGACAGGTCTTTGGTCTTCACCATAGTGGAGTTTGGAGTGTGACTGTTTGAGGTTGTGGACAGGTGTCTTTTATACTGATAACAAGTTCAAACAGGTGCCATTAATACAGGTAATGAGTGGAGGACAGAGGAGCCTCTTAAAGAAGAAGATACAGGTCTGTGAGAGCCAGAAATCTTGCTTGTTTGTAGGTGACCAAATACTTATTTTCCACCATAATATGAAAATAAATTCTTTCCAAATCAGACAATGTGATTGTCTGGATTTGTTTCCACATTTTGTCTCTCATAGTTGAGGTATACCTATAATGAAAATTACAGGCCTCTCTCATCTTCTTAAGTGGGAGAACTTGCACAATTGGTGGCTGACTAAATACTTTTTTGCCCCACTGTATGTTAATGGCTAAAACATTCAATAGTTATTATGAGAACACCATTTGAAGCCCAGGATTTTTTGTGTACATTAAATCCTCATACATCCCATAATAAGCCAGAAAAGGTGGGGGGTTAAAACCCGCAGTTCTCAGCCCCTAGAGGCTGTATGAGGCTACAAAGGATGGTACAATGACAACACATATGGACCCCATCAGGGTCAACACACATAAGCAAATGAATAAACATAGGGGCTCTTCAGGGACCGTATATAGGTATCAAGGCTAGTAAAATAGAGTTTGGCATAAAGGTGCAAACAATACAAATGGTGAATTATGTATATCAGGATGGCTATTCCTTAAGAAAACATTTAGAATCGCTTGGGCTCAGTAATATGTGTAAGAGGTGCTCAGTGGGACATAATAAGGTAAGCAGCAATTATAAACGGAGAGAAAGGCTACATGCATCGGGTTAATACATGTAAAATGCAGGAAAATCTGGAATAGGAGTATCAGTGTGGGTCCAGCTCACTCTAGTAACTTTAACAAAGATCTGGCTGCATCACCACATGTCACCCCACATCAGTAGTGGTCATATCAACAATCAATAAGTTTGCCTCCCAAAACTCTAAAGAAGAATGGGCAATAACCATAGAACTTGGCCCTAGAGGCAAGCAAAAAATGCAATCAGGTTAACAGAGAATACACATGGCCTTCAGGATTAACAACATTTTACCCTTGTAGCAACAATGGTATTTAGATAACTATGAAAAAGGAAACACTGCAATATTGAACTCTAATAAAGTGGCATAAGGTAACAGTTTTAAAACAAACATATGTGACCTACAGCGATAAATGAAAATCCAACAATATATTAAAAGATCCTAGAAATGTTCAGCACCCAGTATGAAACAAAGTTGGTCTCACAATATAGTTAGGATAGTTAAGTCCCAGAAAAGTAGTAGCCAATCCATCCATTTATGGGTCACTTCAGCAGTCTTATAAGGCAGAGAGAGTCGCCTAAACAAAAAAGAATTTAACCCACTTCAATTTTCAGTTTTTTTTCTCTTAAGGCCACCATGGAATTGTAGACTTTGAACTGTGGCAAGGCAGGCCAGTGGTAAAAATAGTTCTAAGACAATGCAGTAGAATATGTTTTGGGCTGCCTTCTCATCAAGCCGACCTACCTGTCTCAGACCAAGCAACCCGCTACATGTCACTACGAAAGGCACGCGGCGCCGCTCCTGGGGGTCGCAATCCGCTGCAACTAATAGGTTATAGGTAGTGCTCAGGGGTATTGTGCGATCAGCTCCAGGAAGGTGGCCTCCCGCTTCCGTTATGTTTAAGAGAGCTACAGTCACCGCGCTCTCCGCTCCCAAAGTTCTTTGTGAATCATGTTGAGGATGTGAGGAGCGCCGGGGCCCCAGAGCGCCCCCCCCCCCCTCGTGAGCAATAATAGCATTGGAAGCATGATCAGAACAGGCAACGGACACTGCTTCCGTTTGCTGAGGTACTAACACGTTGGAGCGTGTAAACACATCATAAAAGCTGTTTAAAAAATAGTGTATCTCTTCCATTATGCACTCTGCGGCATCCATGTTAAGGTGTGGTAGTAGATGTCAAATCCAATAATAATTCAAGCAGCCCTGAACAATCTGGTTCGTCCCTGTGATTGTTGTGTAGGCCAAAAGATGGCGGCTCTCCAATCCAGTGATCAGTATTTTACACCCGATGCTGGCGATGCTTCATCAATGTAGTAGTAGTCATCTTTAGATTAGGTGAATGGGTCATCCACACTCACTAATATTCATCAATGGTCCAATATAAAAGCTTGTACAGTAGGCAAATTCTCACTTTATAATTGAGATGGCCAGAGCTATTGAAATGTGCGACCGAACAGTTTCACAGTTGGCTCCGCCCTGCTCCTTGATCCTTTGCTTTATTTGGTACACATAGCCAGGAGTTGATCAATACTACTTTGTAGATTTTTTGGGGCTTATCAGAGGGAGCCAGGATTTTTGGCGATACCAATACACACTACCTAGGGTGATGTCACTGAAGGGCACGGGGACGCTACGAACACTAGCAGAACTGTGAGCCGAAACAAGGTAACAGTGTTTGGGAAATCTGGCAGAGGGATGAGACAAGATGAAAGCTGTATATCACATCAGAGGCATGGGCTGCTTAACTGATGACAGCAGGAGAAAGTTTGAGGTATGGAACCATTCTCCTAAGAAATCCTACACTCCCTGAGGACCGGACTCCTTGTGACCTGGGTGGGGCAAGATCTTTGTACTGTTTTGGACATTGATTTTAATAGTGTCACACTTTAAGGATTCATGTTTACTTTGCAAGCATTAGCCTCCCTCTACACAGTACATGTATTAGCTAGTTTTTTCCTGTTTGGGATTTCTCAGGAGAGCAAGAGTCTAGATCTTGGACACAGCCGGACAGGAGACACTGACTAGGGACCTCTAACCTTAGTCCTTACAGGGACGCAAAAAAATTTAATCATGAGTGGCTCCCACTGATAACAGTAAATTAAGCTCTATACTATACTGAGTGGAATTCAAATAACTTTTCTCCCAACCCTACCCTTGTTTACATACAACCACTCTTTCTTCCTGAATGCTATTCACTGCTTGAGAAGCCCGCTGCCCAGGATGTGAAGAGCGAAGGATGGGAGTGGGTTTTAAGTAAAAAAATTAATTTCTTTAAAATGGCAGCAAACTTTAAGGGTGTGGCTTATAATCAGGAGTGGCTTATACTCGGAAAAATACGGTATATGTATTGTACTTATATTTGCCATGAGTCAGGTTTATGTATATTTCTTTTTGCAGTCTTATCAGTTTCAAAATTGGGAATAATATTAAAGGGACACTGAACCCAAATTTTTTCTTTCATGATTCAGATAGAGCATGAAATTTTAAGCAACTTTCTAATTTACTCCTATTATCAATTTTTCTTCGTTCTCTTGCTATCTTTATTTTAAAAGCAGGAATGTAAATCTTAGCAGCCAGCCCATTTTAGGTTCAGCACCATGGATAGCGCTTGCTTATTTGATGCTTTCATTTACCCTCCAATAAGCAAGCATAACCCAGGTTCTCAACCAAAAATGGGCCGGCTCCTATGCATCATATTTCTGCTTTTGAAAAAAACATAGCAAGAGAACAAAGATAATTTGATAATAGGAGTAAATTAGAAAGTTGCTTAAAATTGCATGCTCTATCTGAGTCATGAAAGAAAAATTTGGGGTTTAGTGTCCCTTTAAGGAAGTTATTTTTTATTACCTGGGTTATAGTCTTTTCTTCAAATTTGACTGCTTTTTCATTAATTTTCGCAGGCAAAATTAGGCTCGTGAGGTCGCAAAATGCTGATATTTATTGCGTCATTCTTGGCGTGAGAATTTTTGGGCGCAAAGGTATGTTCGGTGACGCAAATTCATCATTTCCGGCGTTTTAGTTGACGCCAGGTTTCCTTACACAAGGTTGCTTCTGCCATGACGCGAGTTGCGTCATTTCCAGATGTTGTTAGCGCCAAAAAATTTCATTTTGCGTTGTGTGTCATACTTGGCGCCAAATAATTAATTTATTTAAACCCCACTTCCTATATGCCTCTTGCTCTTTTTTATGCTAAGAGGGCTATGCTGTTTGCATTTTTTCCCATTCCTGAAACTGCCATATAAGGAAATTGATAATTTTGCTTTATATGTTGTTTTTTTCTCTTACATTTTCAAGATGTCTCAATCTGATCCTGTCTCAGAAACCACTGTTGGAATCCTGCTGCCTGATAACAGTTCTACCAAAGATAAGTGTATCTGTTGTAAATTTGTGGAGATTATCTCTCCAGCTGTAATATGTAACAGTTGTCATGACAAGCTTTTGCATGCAGAGAATGTATCCTCCAGTATTAGTACAATGCCTGTTGTTCTTTCAAACTCTGATGTACATGATATCCCTGCGAATATAAAATATTTTTTTTGCTGATGCAATTCAGAAGGCTTCGTCTGCTATGACTGACAACATACTGAATTATCCTTCTCTGATGAGGATCTATCTGGTTCAGAAGATCCTTCCTCAGATATTGATACTGACAAATCTACTTATCTCTTTAAGATGGAGTATATTCGTAAAGAAGTGTTGGTTACTTTGGATATTGAGGATTCTAGTCCTCTTGTTACTAAAATTAGTAAATGTTTAAATAATGTTTACAAACCTCCTGTGGTTACTCCAGAGGTTTTTCCAGTTCCTGATGCTATTTCTGATATGATTTCTAAGGAATGGAATAGGCCTAGTACTTCTTCTATTCCTTCTTTTAGGTTTAAGAAGTTGTATCCTTTGCCAGCAGCTAGAGAAAAAATCCCCCAATGTTGATGGGGCTATTTCTACTCTTGCCAAAACGTACTACTATTCCTATAAGATAGTACTTCTTTTAAGGTTCCTTTAGATAGAAAACTTGAATCTTATCTAAGGAAAGCTTATTTATTTTCTGGCTATATTCTTAGGCCTGCTATATCCATGGCTGATGTTGCAGCTGCATCAACATTTTGGTTGGAAAGCTTAGCGCAACAGGAAACGGATTTTGATTTGTTTACCATTGTATGCTTGCTTCAACATGCTAATCATTTTATCTGTGATGCTATTTTTGATATCAAAATTGATGTTAAATCTATGTCTTTAGCTATTTTAGCTAGAAGAGCTTTGTGGCTTAAATATTGGAATGCTGACATGGTATCTAAGTCTAGATTACTATCTCTTTCTTTCCATGGTAATAATTTATTTGGTTCTCAGTTGGATTCAATTATCTCAACTATCACTGGGGGAAAGGGAGTTTTCTCCAACATAGGTGTGTCCGGTCCACGGCGTCATCCTTACTTGTGGGATATTCTCTTCCCCAACAGGAAATGGCAAAGAGCCCAGCAAAGCTGGTCACATGATCCCTCCTAGGCTCCGCCTACCCCAGTCATTCTCTTTGCCGTTGTACAGGCAACATCTCCACGGAGATGGCTTAGAGTTTTTTAGTGTTTAACTGTAGTTTTTATTATTCAATCAAGAGTTTGTTATTTTGAAATAGTGCTGGTATGTACTATTTACTCAGAAACAGAAAAGAGATGAAGATTTCTGTTTGTATGAGGAAAATGATTTTAGCAACCGTCACTAAAATCCATGGCTGTTCCACACAGGACTGTTGAGAGCAATTAACTTCAGTTGGGGGAACAGTGTGCAGTCTCTTGCTGCTTGAGGTATGACACATTCTAACAAGACGATGTAATGCTGGAAGCTGTCATTTTCCCTATGGGATCCGGTAAGCCATGTTTATTACGATTGTAAATAAGGGCTTCACATGGGCTTATTAAGACTGTAGACTTTTTCTGGGCTAAATCGATTCATTATTAACACATATTTAGCCTTGAGGAATCATTTTATTTGGGTATTTTGATATAATAATATCGGCAGGCACTGTTTTAGACACCTTATTCTTTAGGGGCTTTCCCAAAGCATAGGCAGAGTCTCATTTTCGCGCCGGTGTTGCGCACTTGTTTTTGAGAGGCATGGCATGCAGTCGCATGTGAGAGGAGCTCTGATACTTAGAAAAGACTTTCTGAAGGCGTCATTTGGTATCGTATTCCCCTTTGGGCTTGGTTGGGTCTCAGCAAAGCAGATACCAGGGACTGTAAAGGGGTTAAATATAAAAACGGTGGTGAAAATTTGGTGAATTTTGAACAATTCCTTCATGTTTTTTCGCAATTGCAGTAATAAAGTGTGTTCAGTTTAAAATTTAAAGTGACAGTAACGGTTTTATTTTAAAACGTTTTTTGTACTTTGTTATCAAGTTTATGCCTGTTTAACATGTCTGAACTACCAGATAGACTGTGTTCTGAATGTGGGGAAGCCAGAATTCCTATTCATTTAAATAAATGTGATTTATGTGACAATGACAATGATGCCCAAGATGATTCCTCAAGTGAGGGGAGTAAGCATGGTACTGCATCATTCCCTCCTTCGTCTACACGAGTCTTGCCCACTCAGGAGGCCCCTAGTACATCTAGCGCGCCAATACTCCTTACTATGCAACAATTAACGGCTGTAATGGACAATTCTGTCAAAAACATTTTAGCCAAAATGAACACTTATCAGCGTAAGCGCGACTGCTCTGTTTTAGATACTGAAGAGCATGACGACGCTAATAATAATGTTTCTGAAGGGCCCCTAACCCAGTCTGATGGGGCCAGGGAGGTTTTGTCTGAGGGAGAAATTACTGATTCAGGGAACATTTCTCAACAAGCTGAACCTGATGTGATTACATTTAAATTTAAGTTGGAACATCTCCGCATTCTGCTTAAGGAGGTATTATCCACTCTGGATGATTGTGACAAGTTGGTCATCCCAGAGAAACTATGTAAAATGGACAAGTTCCTAGAGGTGCCGGGGCTCCCAGAAGCTTTTCCTATACCCAAGCGGGTGGCGGACATTGTTAATAAAGAATGGGAAAGGCCCGGTATTCCTTTCGTCCCTCCCCCCATATTTAAAAAATTGTTTCCTATGGTCGACCCCAGAAAGGACTTATGGCAGACAGTCCCCAAGGTCGAGGGAGCGGTTTCCACTTTAAACAAACGCACCACTATACCCATAGAGGATAGTTGTGCTTTCAAAGATCCTATGGATAAAAAATTAGAAGGTTTGCTTAAAAAGATGTTTGTTCAGCAGGGTTACCTTCTACAACCAATTTCATGCGTTGTCCCTGTCGCTACAGCCGCATGTTTCTGGTTCGATGAGCTGATAAAGGCGGTCGATAGTGATTCTCCTCCTTATGAGGAGATTATGGACAGAATCAATGCTCTCAAATTGGCTAATTCTTTTACCCTAGACGCCACTTTGCAATTGGCTAGATTAGCGGCTAAGAATTCTGGGTTTGCTATTGTGGCGCGCAGAGCGCTTTGGTTGAAATCTTGGTCGGCTGATGCGTCTTCCAAGAACAAGCTACTTAACATTCCTTTCAAGGGGAAAACGCTGTTTGGCCCTGACTTGAAAGAGATTATCTCTGATATCACTGGGGGTAAGGGCCACGCCCTTCCTCAGGATCGGCCTTTCAAGACAAAAAATAAACCTAATTTTCGTCCCTTTCGTAGAAACGGACCAGCCCAAAGTGCTACGTCCTCTAAGCAAGAGGGTAATACTTCTCAAGCCAAGCCAGCTTGGAGACCAATGCAAGGCTGGAACAAGGGAAAACAGGCCAAGAAACCTGCCACTGCTACCAAGACAGCATGAAATGTTGGCCCCCGATCCGGGACCGGATCTGGTGGGGGGCAGACTCTCTCTCTTCGCTCAGGCTTGGGCAAGAGATGTTCTGGATCCTTGGGCACTAGAAATAGTCTCCCAAGGTTATCTTCTGGAATTCAAGGGGCTTCCCCCAAGGGGGAGGTTCCACAGGTCTCAGTTGTCTTCAGACCACATAAAAAGACAGGCATTCTTACATTGTGTAGAAGACCTGTTAAAAATGGGAGTGATTCATCCTGTTCCATTAAGAGAACAAGGGATGGGGTTCTACTCCAATCTGTTCATAGTTCCCAAAAAAGAGGGAACGTTCAGACCAATCTTAGATCTCAAGATCTTAAACAAGTTTCTCAAGGTTCCATCGTTCAAGATGGAAACCATTCGAACTATTCTTCCTTCCATCCAGGAAGGTCAATTCATGACCACGGTGGATTTAAAGGATGCGTATCTACATATTCCTATCCACAAGGAACATCATCGGTTCCTAAGGTTCGCATTCCTGGACAAGCATTACCAGTTCGTGGCGCTTCCTTTCGGATTAGCCACTGCTCCAAGGATTTTCACGAAGGTACTAGGGTCCCTTCTAGCTGTGCTAAGACCAAGGGGCATTGCTGTAGTACCTTACTTGGACGACATTCTAATTCAAGCGTCGTCCCTTACTCAAGCAAAGGCTCACACGGACATAGTCCTGGCCTTTCTCAGATCTCACGGATGGAAAGTGAACGTGGAAAAGAGTTCTCTATCTCCGTCAACAAGGGTTCCCTTCTTGGGAACAATAATAGACTCCTTAGAAATGAGGATATTTCTGACAGAGGCCAGAAAAACAAAGCTTCTAGACTCTTGTCGGATACTTCATTCCGTTCCTCTTCCTTCCATAGCTCAGTGCATGGAAGTGATCGGGTTGATGGTAGCGGCAATGGACATAGTTCCTTTTGCACGCATTCATCTAAGACCATTACAACTGTGCATGCTCAGTCAGTGGAATGGGGACTATACAGACTTGTCTCCGAAGATACAAGTAAATCAGAAGACCAGAGACTCACTCCGTTGGTGGCTGTCCCTGGACAACCTGTCACGAGGGATGACATTCCGCAGACCAGAGTGGGTCATTGTCACGACCGACGCCAGTCTGATGGGCTGGGGCGCGGTCTGGGGATCCCTGAAAGCTCAGGGTCTTTGGTCTCGGGAAGAATCTCTTCTACCGATAAATATTCTGGAACTGAGAGCGATATTCAATGCTCTCAAGGCTTGGCCTCAGCTAGCGAGGGCCAAGTTCATACGGTTTCAATCAGACAACATGACAACTGTTGCGTACATCAACCATCAGGGGGGAACAAGGAGTTCCCTGGCGATGGAAGAAGTGACCAAAATCATTCTATGGGCGGAGTCTCACTCCTGCCACCTGTCTGCTATCCACATCCCAGGAGTGGAAAATTGGGAAGCGGATTTTCTGAGTCGTCAGACATTGCATCCGGGGGAGTGGGAACTCCATCCGGAAATCTTTGCCCAAGTCACTCAGCTGTGGGGCATTCCAGACATGGATCTGATGGCCTCTCGTCAGAACTTCAAAGTTCCTTGCTACGGGTCCAGATCCAGGGATCCCAAGGCGGCTCTAGTGGATGCACTAGTAGCACCTTGGACCTTCAAACTAGCTTATGTGTTCCCGCCGTTTCCTCTCATCCCCAGGCTGGTAGCCAGGATCAATCAGGAGAGGGCGTCGGTGATCTTGATAGCTCCTGCGTGGCCACGCAGGACTTGGTATGCAGATCTGGTGAATATGTCATCGGCTCCACCTTGGAAGCTACCTTTGAGACGAGACCTTCTTGTTCAGGGTCCGTTCGAACATCCGAACCTGGTTTCACTCCAGCTGACTGCTTGGAGATTGAACGCTTGATCCTATCGAAGCGAGGGTTCTCAGATTCTGTTATCGATACTCTGGTTCAGGCCAGAAAGCCTGTAACTAGAAAGATTTACCACAAAATTGGGAAAAAATATATCTGTTGGTGTGAATCTAAAGGATTCCCTTGGGATAAGGTTAAGATTCCTAAGATTCTATCCTTCCTTCAAGAAGGATTGGAAAAAGGATTGTCTGCAAGTTCCCTGAAGGGACAGATTTCTGCCTTGTCTGTGTTACTTCACAAAAAGCTGGCAGCTGTGCCAGATGTTCAAGCCTTTGTTCAGGCTCTGGTTAGAATTAAGCCTGTTTACAAACCTTTGACTCCTCCTTGGAGTCTCAATTTAGTTCTTTCAGTTCTTCAGGGGGTTCCGTTTGAACCCTTACATTCCGTTGATATTAAGTTATTATCTTGGAAAGTTTTGTTTTTAGTTGCAATTTCTTCTGCTAGAAGAGTTTCAGAATTATCTGCTCTGCAGTGTTCTCCTCCTTATCTGGTGTTCCATGCAGATAAGGTGGTTTTACGTACTAAACCTGGTTTTCTTCCAAAAGTTGTTTCTAACAAAAACATTAACCAGGAGATTATCGTACCTTCTCTGTGTCCGAAACCAGTTTCAAAGAAGGAACGTTTGTTGCACAATTTGGATGTTGTTCGCGCTCTAAAATTCTATTTAGATGCTACAAAGGATTTTAGACAAACATCTTCCTTGTTTGTTGTTTATTCCGGTAAAAGGAGAGGTCAAAAAGCAACTTCTACCTCTCTCTCTTTTTGGATTAAAAGCATCATCAGATTGGCTTACGAGACTGCCGGACGGCAGCCTCCCGAAAGAATCACAGCTCATTCCACTGGGGCTGTGGCTTCCACATGGGCCTTCAAGAACGAGGCTTCTGTTGATCAGATATGTAGGGCAGCGACTTGGTCTTCACTGCACACTTTTACCAAATTTTACAAGTTTGATACTTTTGCTTCTTCTGAGGCTATTTTTGGGAGAAAGGTTTTGCAAGCCGTGGTGCCTTCCATTTAGGTGACCTGATTTGCTCCCTCCCTTCATCCGTGTCCTAAAGCTTTGGTATTGGTTCCCACAAGTAAGGATGACGCCGTGGACCGGACACACCTATGTTGGAGAAAACAGAATTTATGTTTACCTGATAAATTACTTTCTCCAACGGTGTGTCCGGTCCACGGCCCGCCCTGGTTTTTTTAATCAGGTCTGATAATTTATTTTCTTTAACTACAGTCACCACGGTACCATATGGTTTCTCCTATGCTAATATTCCTCCTTAACGTCGGTCGAATGACTGGGGTAGGCGGAGCCTAGGAGGGATCATGTGACCAGCTTTGCTGGGCTCTTTGCCATTTCCTGTTGGGGAAGAGAATATCCCACAAGTAAGGATGACGCCGTGGACCGGACACACCGTTGGAGAAAGTAATTTATCAGGTAAACATAAATTCTGTTTTTCTGCCTCAGGATATAGTCCTAAGGGTAAATCTAAAACCTTATTCAAGTTGGAATAGATCCAATCCCTTTAAGAAAGCAAAGCTATCCCCCAAGTCTGCATGAAGGTGCGGCCCTCATTTCAGCTCTGCTGGTGGGGGGGGCAGATTTATATTTTTTCAAAAACATTTGGACAAATTCTGTCCAAAATCAGTGTATTCAGAGTATTGTCTCTCAAGGGTATTGAATAGGATTCAGAGTAAGACCTCCTGTGAGAAGATTGTTTTCTCTCACACGTCCCTGTAAATCCAGTAAAGGCTCAAGCTTTTCTGAAGTGTGTTTTAGACCTGGAGCTTTCAGGGGTAATCATACCAGTTCCGTTTCAGGAACAGGTTCTGGGGTTTTATTCAAATCTATTCATTGTCCCAAAGAAAGAAAATTTATTCAGGCCAGTTCTGGATCTGAAATTTTGAATAGTTTTGTAAGAGTGTCATCTTTCAAATGCTAGCTATATGGACTGTTCTGCCTTTTGTTCAGACTGTTCTGCCTTTTGTTCAGCAAGGTCATTATATATCCACGATAGGCTTACAGGATACATATCTTCATATTCTGATTCATCCAGACCATTATCGGTTTTTGAGGTTCACTTTTCTAGACAAGCTTACCAATTTGTCGCTTTTCCATTTGGCCTAGCGACAGCTCCAAGTTTTTTCTCAAAGGTACTTGGTGTCCTACTCTCTGTATTCAGAGAACAGGGTATTACGATGCTCCTTATTTGGATGATATCTTGGTACTAGCTTAGTCTTTACATTCTGCCGAATCTCACACAAATCAACCAGTATTGTTTCTTCAAAGACATGGTTGGAGGATCAATTTACCTGAAAATTCCTTGATTCCTCAGACAAGGGTCACCTTTTTAGGTTTCCAGATAGATTCAGTGTCCATGACTCTTTCTATTAATAAGAGACAAATTAAATAGGTTTCAGCTTGTCAAAACCTTCAGTCTCAATCATTCTGTTTGCTTGTTAGGATACTGTCTGGGGATCTCTGACAGCACAAGGAGTTTGGAAACCTCAAGAGGCGAGGTTACCAATTAATATTTTAGAACTTCATGCTATTTTCAGGTCTCTTCAGGTTTGGCCTTTGTTGAAGAGAGAACCGTTCATTTGTTTTCAGACAGACAATATCACAACTGTGGCATATGTCAATCATCAAGATGGGACTCACAGTTTCCTAGCTATGAAAGAAGTATCTTGGATACTTTCTTGGGCAGAATCCAGGTCTTGTCTAATTTCTGCGGTATATATCCCAGGTATAGTCAATTGGAAAGTGTATTATCTCAGCCGTCAGACTTTACATCCGGGGGAGTGGTCTCTCCTTCCAGATGTGTTTTTTTCTGATTGTTCAGATGTTGGGTCTTCCAGAAATAGATCTGATGGCTTCCCATCTAAACAAGAATCTTCCCAGGTACTTGTTCAGTTCCAGGGATTCTCAGGCAGAGTCGATGGATGTGTTAGCAGTTCTTTGGTTTTACCAACCTGCTTATATTTTCCTGCCTCTAGGTTTTGGTATGCAGATCTTGTTCGGATGTCCAGTTACCAACCATGGCCACTTCCCTTAAGACCAGACCTTTTGTCTCAAGGTCAGTTTTTTCCATCAGGACCTCAAATCTTTAAATTTGAAAGTATGGAAATTGAAAGCTTAGTGCTTAGTCATAGAGGTTTCTCTGACTCAGTGATTAATACTATGTTACAGGCTCGTAAATCTGTTTCTAGGAATATTTCTTATCGAGTTTGGAAGACTTTAATTTTATTTTACAGTTTCTTCAGGATGGTCCTCCTTTTGAGCCTATCCATTGTTTGGATATTAAACTGCTTTCTTGGAAAGTGTTGTTCCTTTTGGCTATCTCTTCTGCTAGAAGACTTTCCAAATTATCTGCTCTTTCTTGTGAGTCTCCTTTTCTGATTTTCCATCAGGATAAGGCGGTTTTGCAGACTTCATTGAATTTCTTCCTAAGGTTGTGAATTCTAATAACATTAATAGGGAAATTGTTGTTCCCTCTTTTTGTCCTAATACTAAGAATTATTTGAAGAGATCCTTACATTCTTTGGATGTTGTTAGAGCTTTGAAATATTATGTTGAAGCTACTAAAGATTTCAGGAAGACTTCAAGTCTATTTGTTGTCTTTTCTGGTTCTAGGAAGGTCAGAAAGCTTCTGCCATTTCCTTGGCATCTTGGTTAAAGCTTTTGATTCATCAGGCTTATTTGGAGTCGGGTCAGGCCCCGCCTCAGAGAATCACAGCTCATTCTACTAGATCAGTCTACACTTTGTGATCTTTTAAGAATGAAGCTTCAGTTGATCAGATTTGCAAAGCAGCAACTTGGTCTTCTTTGCATACATTTACTAAATTCTACCATTTTGATGTGTTTGCCTCTTTGGAAGCAGTTTTTGTTAGAAAAGTTTTTCAAGCAGCTGTTTCAGTTTGATTCCTCTGCTTATGTTTTAAGTTTTTTTTCTTTTCAATTATGAGAAAAACTCATTTTTTGGATGTGGATTTAATTTTTTCAGCGGAAAATGGCTGTTTTATTTTATCCCTCCCTCTCTAGTGATTCTTCTGTGGAGTACCACATCTTGGGTATTCATATCCCATACGTCGCTAGCTCATGGACTCTTTCCAATTACATGAAAGAAAACATAATTTATGTAAGAACTTACCTGATAAATTCATTTCTTTCATATTGGCAAGAGTCCATGAGACCCACCCTGTTTTTGGTGGTTTTGAGTTTTTATATAAAGCACAATTTTTTTTCCAGTTCCTTTTTTGATGCTTTCTACTCTTTTTTTCTATCACCCCACTACTTGGCTATTCGTTAAACTGAATTGTGGGTGTGGTGAGGGGTGTATATATAGGCATTTTGAGGTTTGGGAAACTTTACCCCTCCTGGTAGGATTGTATATCCCATACGTCACTAGCTCATGGACTCTTGCCAATATGAAATAAATGAATTTATCAGGTAAATTCTTACATAGATTATGTTTTTTCTTATAATAAATTGATTTTGTTTTTTAATTGAATAGTTGCACAATATTAACCAGTTTTAAAACTTAAAGTGTTAGACTAAGCTTAGTTTGAAAATAACTTTATTCAGTATTCAGTAAGTAATTCAGGGCATTAGAATAAAGTATTTAGGGCAAGATTATGAATGGAGCTCTATCATTGGCATGAGGAGCATAAACGCGATTGCTGCGTTCTTTACGCTCAATTCTATATTACAAGTGGCACGCTTTTTAAATTACCGCAATTTCGTTTGCAAAATTATGGTAATTTATGCTCCCCATATTTTCTATGGCTCGTATTACAAGTTGAAAGTAAATGTAATGGATCAAACGCAATCGCATTTACCTCTCATACTTTTATGCAACCTTAAAGGTCGCATAAAAAGTTTGGCCAGAGGAAACAGTTGCACTGAGCTAGACTATTAACCCCTTAACTGCCACCCCATCACAAAGTAACCCACTACACTGTTAACCCCTAAACTGCAAAAAACATCTCAAAGTAACCCACCACATTATTAACCCCTAAACAACCACAACCCCTATTGCAAAGTAACCCACTAACATCTAAACCCCCTAACTTAAAATCCCAGAATAAACTAACCTTATCTTTAAAAAAATATATATAAAAACTTACCTAGAAAAGTTAAAAGAAACTAACATTACTTTAAAAAAAACTAAAAACCTTACATTTCATTATACACTGTGTGCAGAATTATTAGGCAAATGAGTATTTTGACCACATCATCCTCTTTATGCATGTTGTCTTACTCCAAGCTGTATAGGCTTGAAAGCCTACTACCAATTAAGCATATTAGGTGATGTGCATCTCTGTAATGAGAAGGGGTGTGGTCAAATGACATCAACACCCTATATCAGGTGTGCATAATTATTAGGCAACTTCCTTTCCTTTGGCAAAATGGGTCAAAAGAAGGACTTGACAGGCTCAGAAAAGTCAAAAATAGTGAGATATCTTGCAGAGGGATGCAGCACTCTTAAAATTGCAAAGCTTCTGAAGCTTGATCATCGAACAATCAAGCGTTTCATTCAAAATAGTCAACAGGGTCGCAAGAAGCGTGTGGAAAAACCAAGGCGCAAAATAACTGCCCATGAACTGAGAAAAGTCAAGCGTGCAGCTGCCAAGATGCCACTTGCCACCAGTTTGGCCATATTTCAGAGCTGCAACATCACTGGAGTGCCCAAAAGCACAAGGTGTGCAATACTCAGAGACATGGCCAAGGTAAGAAAGGCTGAAAGACGACCACCACTGAACAAGATACACAAGCTGAAACGTCAAGACTGGGCCAAGAAATATCTCAAGACTGATTTTTCTAAGGTTTTATGGACTGATGAAATGAGAGTGAGTCTTGATGGGCCAGATGGATGGGCCCGTGGCTAGATTGGTAAAGGGCAGAGAGCTCCAGTCCGACTCAGACGCCAGCAAGGTGGAGGTGGAGTACTGGTTTGGGCTGGTATCATCAAAGATGAGCTTGTGGGGCCTTTTCGGGTTGAGGATGGAGTCAAGCTCAACTCCCAGACCTACTGCCAGTTTCTGGAAGACACCTTCTTCAAGCAGTGGTACAGGAAGAAGTCTGCATCCTTCAAGAAAAACATGATTTTCATGCAGGACAATGCTCCATCACACGCGTCCAAGTACTCCACAGCGTGGCTGGCAAGAAAGGGTATAAAAGAAGAAAATCTAATGACATGGCCTCCTTGTTCACCTGATCTGAACCCCATTGAGAACCTGTGGTCCATCATCAAATGTGAGATTTACAAGGAGGGAAAACAGTACACCTCTCTGAACAGTGTCTGGGAGGCTGTGGTTGCTGCTGCACGCAATGTTGATGGTGAACAGATCAAAACACTGACAGAATCCATGGATGGCAGGCTTTTGAGTGTCCTTGCAAAGAAAGGTGGCTATATTGGTCACTGATTTGTTTTTGTTTTGTTTTTGAATGTCAGAAATGTATATTTGTGAATGTTGAGATGTTATATTGGTTTCACTGGTAAAAATAAATAATTGAAATGGGTATATATTTGTTTTTTGTTAAGTTGCCTAATAATTATGCACAGTAATAGTCACCTGCACACACAGATATCCCCCTAAAATAGCTATAACTAAAAACAAACTAAAAACTACTTCCAAAACTATTCAGCTTTGATATTAATGAGTTTTTTGGGTTCATTGAGAACATGGTTGTTGTTCAATAATAAAATTAATCCTCAAAAATACAACTTGCCTAATAATTCTGCACTCCCTGTAGATACAAATAAAAAAAACAGTTATGCCTATTCTAAAACCCCACTGAAAAAAAACCCAACCAAAATTAAAAAACGTATACCAACACTAAACTACAGATATAGCCCTTAAAATGGCCTTTTGTAGGGCATTGTCAGCTCTTTTTGTGAGAACAAAAGTCAATGGGAGAGTTAACGCGATCACAATATGCTAACTTCTGCTTTGTGCGCACGTTGGGTTAGTGTGCGAGCGATAAATAATTACTTTCAACTTGTAATACCCGACTAGCACAAAGCGCATAATTCGAGCAAAGTTAGTGTGCGAGCGGTAGCGGAAATTACTGCTCCACTTGTAATCTAGCCCTTATTGTTTCCTAAAATTTAATAAGCAACTTCACAGTAATTTTCTTGTGTTTCTATACAGGACAGACCTCTAATGAACAAAGAATAGGAAGGCCTCCCTTTCCTGTGTCTGATTTTACCTATAATCCACCTTTCCAGGTATGTTTTAAATAAAGTACAATTAAAGGGCTCTGTTCAATGATATGTGTGTAAAGGATTTCAAGACATGATTTTACATTCTGTTAAGCAGCCAAGTCCCAGTAGTTTTTCAGTAGTAAAAGCTTTGGAATTTAAGAACGGTCTAGAAATAATAGAAGAGTGTGCATTACCAGTGAGCAGTGTCATTGAACTTTTCCTGAGGCATGCAACATTGAAGTAATTCCTGTTTGTGTCTAAAAGGCTTTTCTTAGTATTACTCAGTAGTGAATGTGGTGCATATGGTATTCACTCATATTGGACATTTTTATCTTTTACTGTTTAAATGTTCACAATAATTTTGAGTGAACATTAGAGATGCAAACTTGAAAAGCTAATTCCTCTCATTATGCCAAACATATTGTAACCACTGACAGTGAAATTAACATATGTCTTGTAAAATATATATTTATTTTTTTCACAGAATACTTTCTTTCTTTATTATTTTTATTAACCCCTTAAGGCAGGGCTTGACAAACCCAGGAGCCTGGAAGCCATCTATATACAAATCCAACTGCCTGGCTCCTAAATATTCTTACTGGCTCCTAATTTTTAAACAGATTTGTTAAGCACTGCTTTAAAGACCAATGACATACCCTGTTTGTCGCTAGTCTTTCTACGGGGAATGCTTTATCATTAGCTATTACGGTGACCAGAAGGGAGGAGGTAGGGTATTATAAACAAGAAAACACTTAATGACTGGCGACACACATGGTACGTCGCGGTCATTAATGGGAAAAGGTAACAAAAAATAAATTAAAATTATTATTTCAAGATTACAGTAGAATTGCATAATTGAAAAGTGCAAAATAAAAAGACAATGGAATAATACTAATTTTGCATGAACAATAGATTTTTTTTCTAGCTAATTGCGAAATGTCCTATATTTTGCTGGTCCTCTGTATCATGTGACAAACATCACATATGCATATACATGTATACACTTTGAACTCTTGCACATGCTTAGTAGGAGCTGGTGCTTCAGAAAGTGTGCATATAAACACACTGCACAATTTAATAATGGAATTAGAAACTCTTTAAAAACTGCATGCGCTAACTGAATCATTAAAGTATAATTTTTACTTAAAGGGGCATGATACCCAAATGTTGAAACACTTGAAAGTGGTGCAGCATAGCTGTAAAAACTGACTAGAAAATATCACCTGAAACATCTCTATGTAAAAAAGAAAGATATTTTACCTCAAAAATTCCTCAGTAGCCACATCCCATTGTAAAGGACTTCTAAGCAGCAAATCAATATGTCTGTCCCAGGACAGCTAAGGGAGTGAGCTTACGTGCACTCTCATCTTATTTCCCTATTCAGTTTAAGGAAGTTTACTATGAAATCTCATGAAAATTAAGTGAAATCTCATGAGATCACAGTAAAAGAGTTCATGACCTCAGCACTGCTGATGCTGATTGGCTGCAATTCATTTCTTCATATATTTTTTAATTTTTTTTTTACCTGCAGCTGAGCAGCAGCTGAGCAGCAGCTGAAGTATATTGTTTTACACAGAACTTACTCTGCTGAGCTGAGGAAATTGTGAGGTAAAATATCTTCCTTTTTTATATAGAGGTGATATTTCTTTCATGTAATTAGTCCATGAGCTAGTGATGTATGGAATATACATTCCTACCAGGAGGGGCAAAGTTTCCCAAACTTCAAAATGCCTATAAATACACCCCTCACCACACCCACAATTCAGTTTTACAAACTTTGCCTCCCATGGAGGTGGTGAAGTAAGTTTGTGCTAGATTCTACGTTGATATGCGCTTCGCAGCAGGCTGAAGCCCGGTTTTCCTCTCAGAGTTCAGTGAATGTCAGAGGGATGTGAAGAGAGTATTGCCTATTTGAATACCATGGTCTTCCTCTAGGGGATCTATTTCATATGTTCTCTGTTATCGGTCGTAGAGATTTCTTCTCCTAACTCCCTTTTCAGATCGACAATATACTCTTATATACCATTACCTCTACTGATTCTCGTTTCAGTACTGGTTTGGCTATCTACTATATGTAGATGAGTGTCTTAGGGTAAGTATGTCTTATTTCTATTTTTGACACTCAAAGCTATGGTTGGGCACTTTATATGTAAAGTTCTAAATATATGTGTTTAAACTTATATTTGCCATGATTCAGGATAATCAGTATTCCTTCATTCAGACTGTTAGTTTCATTTTTTTGGGGGGGAAAATGCATATAAATTTTATTTTTCTTACCTTAAAATTTTCAATTTACTTTTTTTCAAATTTGCGGGCTGTTAGGCTCACGGGTGAAGAAAATACTTCTATTTATTGCGTCATTCTTGGCGCAAGACTTTTTTGGCGCAAAAATTTCATCATTTCCGGCATCATAGTTGGCACCGGAAGTTTTCACGTAATTGCGTCATTTTTTTGACGTATGTGTATTGCGGACTTTTTTTGGCGCCAAAATATGTGGGCGTTATACTTGGCGCCAAAAATGTGGGCGTCATACTTGGCGCCAGTTTTTTTCACATTATTTTAGTCTCACTTTTTAGTTGCTTCTGGTTTTCTAGAGGCTTGTTTTGTTTTGCATTTTTTCCCATTCCTGAAACTGCCATTTAAGGAATTTGATAATTTTGCTTTATATGTTGTTTTTTCTATTACATATTGCAAGATGTCACTACCTGACCCTGGATCAGAATCTACTTCTGGAAAAGCGCTGCCTGATGTCGGTTCTACCAAAGCTAAGTGCATTTGTTGTAAACTTTTGGTAACGTTTCCTCCGGCTGTAGTTTGTGTTAGTTGTCATGATAAGCTATCCAACGCTGGTAATATTTCCATTAGTAATAATCCATTACCTGTTGTTGTTCCTTCAACATCTAATGTTCAGGATGTTCCTGTTAATGTTAAAGAATTTGTTTCTAATTCTATTCGGAAGGCTCTTCTAGTAAACGTAAGAGGTCTTTTAAAACTTCACATATTTCAGATGAATTTTTAAATGACCGCCATCATTCTGACTTATCTATTTCTGATGAGGATCTTTCTGGTTCAGAAGATTCTACCTCACATATTGACACTGATAAATCTTCATATTTGTTTAAGATGGAGTTTATTCGTTCTTTACTTAAAGAAGTGTTGATTGCATTAGATATGGAGGAGTCTAGTCCTCTTGATATTAAAACTACTAAACGTTTAAATTCAGTTTTTAAACCTCATGTAGTTATTCCAGAAGTTTTTTCCAGTTCCTGATGCTATTTCAGAAGTAATTTCTAGGGAATGGAATAGTCTGGGTACTTTATTTACTCCTCCAAGGTTTAAGAAATTGTACCCTTTGCCATCTGATAGATTAGAGTTTTGGGAGAAAATCCCCAAAGTTGATGGGGCTATCTCTACTCTTGCTAAACGTACTACTATTCCTACGGCAGATAGTACTTCGTTTAAGGATCCTTTAGATAGGAAGCTTGAATCCTTTCTAAGGAAGGCTTATTTATGTTCAGGTAATCTTCTTAGACCTGCTTTTTCTTTGGCTGATGTTGCTGCAGCTTCAACTTTCTGGTTGGAGGCTTTAGCACAACAAGTGTCAGACCATAATGCTTATAGCATTGTTAAACTCCTTAACATGCTAATAACTTTATTTGTGATGCCATTTTCGATATCATCAGAATTGATGTCAGATATGTGTCTTTAGCTATTTTAGCTAGAAGAGCTTTATGGCTTAAGTCTTGGAATGCAGATATGACTTCTAAGTCAACTTTGCTTTCTCTTTCTTTCCAAGGTAATAAATTATTTGGTTCTCAGTTAGACTCAATAATTTCAACTGTTACTGGGGGGAAGGGAGCCTTTTTACCTCAGGATAAAAAATCTAAAGGTAAATATAGGGCTGCTAATCGTTTTCGTTCCTTTCGTCAGAATAAGGAACAAAAGCCTGACCCTTCCTCTAAAGGAACAGTTTCCATTTGGAAACCTTCTCCAGTCTGGAATAAATCCAAGCCTTTTAGAAAGTCAAAACCAGCTCCCAAATCCGCATGAAGGTGCAGCCCTCATTCCAACACAGCTGGTAGGGGGCAGGTTACGATTTTTCAAAGATGTTTGGATCAATTCGATTCAAAGTCTTTGGATTCAGAACATTGTTTCACAATGGTACAGAATAGGTTTCAAGATAAGACCACCTGTGAGAAGATTCTTTCTTTCACGCATTCCAGTAAACCCAGTAAAGGCTCAAGCGTTTCTGGAATGTGTTTCAGATCTGGAGTCAGCTGGGGTAATTGTGCCAGTTCCAGTTCTGGAACAGTGCCTGGGGTTTTATTCAAATCTGTTCATTGTTCCAAAGAAAGAGAATTCTTTCAGACCAGTTCTGGATCTAAAAATATTGAATTGTTATGTAAGGATACCAACATTCAAGATGGTTACTATAAGGACTATTCTGCCTTTTGTTCAGCAAGGGCATTATATGTCCACAATAGACTTACAGGATGCATATCTTCATATTCCAATTCATCCGGATCATTATCAGTTCCTGAGATTCTCTTTTCTAGACAAGCATTACCAGTTTGTTGCTCTTCCTTTTGGCCTAGCAACAGCTCCAAGGATCTTTTCGAAGGTTCCTGGTGCCCTTCTTTCTGTAATAAGGGAGCAGGGTATTGCAGTATTTCCTTATTTGGACGATATCTTGGTACTTGCTCAGTCTTTACATTCTGCAGAATCTCACACGAATCAACTTGTGTTGTTTCTTCAAAGACATGGTTGGAGGATCAATTTACCAAAGAGTTCCTTGATTCCTCAGACAAGGGTAACCTTTTTGGGTTTCCAAATAGATTCATTGTCCATGACTTTGTCTCTAACAGAAAAGAGACGTCTGAAATTGGTTTCAGCTTGTCGAAACCTTCAGTCTCAATATTTCCCTTCGGTAGCTTTGTGCATGGAAATTTTAGGTCTCATGACTGCTGCATCGGACGCAATCCCTTCTGAAGAGAGAATCGTTTATTTGTTTTCAGACAGACAAATGCCACAACCGTGGCATATGTCAATAATCAAGGGGGGACTCACAGTCCTCAGGCTATGAAAGAAGTATCTCGAATACTTGTATTGGCAGAATTTAGCTCCTATCTAATTTCTGCGGTTCACATCCCAGGTATAGACAATTGGGAAGCGGATTATCTCAGTCGCCAGACATTACATCCGGGCGAATGGTCTCTTCACCCAGAGGTTTTTCTTCAGATTGTTCAAATCTGGGGGCTTCCAGAAATAGATCTGATGGCCTCTCATCTAAACAAGAAACTTCCCAGGTGTCTGTCCAGATCCAGGGATCCTCAGGCGGAAGCAGTGGATGCGTTGTCACTTCCTTGGAATTATCAACCTGCTTATATCTTTCCGCCTCTAGTTCTTCTTCCAAGAGTGATTTCCAAAATCCTAATGGAGCGTTCGTTTGTACTGCTGGTGGCTCCATCATGGCCACACAGGTTTTGTTATGCAGATCTTGTTCGGATGGCCAGTGGCCAACCTTGGACAATTCCGTTAAGGCCAGACCTTCTGTCTCAAGGCCCATTTTTCCATCAGGATCTCAAATCATTAAATTTGAAGGTATGGAGATTGAACGCTTAATACTTAGTCATAGTGATTAATACTATGTTACAGGCTCGTAAATCTGTGTCTAGAAAGATCTATTACCGAGTTTGGAAGACTTACATTTCTTGGTGTTCTTCACATAAATTCTCTTGGCATTCTTTTAGAATTCCTACAATTTTACAATTTCTTCAAGATGGTTTGGATAAGGGTTTGTCTGCAAGATCCTTAAAAGGACAAATCTCTGCTCTTTCTGTTCTTTTTCAAAGAAAGATTGCTAATCATCCTGATATTCATTGTTTTGTACAGGCTTTGGTTCGTATCAAGCCTGTCATTAAGTCAATCTCTCCTCCTTGGAGTCTCAATTTGGTTCTGAGGGCTTTACAGGCTCCTCCGTTTGAACCTATGCATTCTCTGGATATTAACTTACTTTCTTGGAAAGTTTTCTTCCTTTTGGCCATCTCTTCTGCTAGAAGAGTTTCTGAGTTATCTGCTCTTTCTTGTGAATCTCCTTTTCTGATTTTTCATCAGGATAAGGCGGTGTTGCGGACTTCATTTAATTTTTTACCTAAGGTTGTGAATTCTAACAACATTAGTAGAGAAATTGTTGTCCCTTCATTGTGTCCTAATCCTAAGAATTCTCTGGAGAGATCTTTACACTCTTTGGATGTAGTAAGAGCTTTGAAATATTATGTTGAAGCTACTAAAGATTTTAGAAAGACTTCTAGTCTATTTGTTATCTTTTCTGGTTCTAGGAAAGGTCAGAAGGCTTCTGCCATTTCTTTGGCGTCTTGGTTAAAGTCTTTGATTCATCATGCTTATGTAGAGTAGATCCCCGCCTCAAAGGATTACGGCTCATTCTACTAGGTCAGTTTCTACTTCCTGGGCTTTTAGGAATGAAGCTTCAGTTGATCAGATTTGTAAAGCAGCAACTTCGTCTTCTTTGCATACTTTTACTAAATTCTACCATTTTGATGTTTTCTCTTCTTCTGAAGCAGTTTTTGGTAGAAAAGTACTTCAGGCAGCTGTTTCAGTTTGATTCTTCTGCTTATAATTTCAGTTTTTTTCATTATAAGATTAAAACTTTTTGATTTGGGTTGTGGATTATTTTTTCAGCGGAATTGGCTGTCTTTATTTTATCCCTCCCTCTCTAGTGACTCTTGCGTGGAAGTTCCACATCTTGGGTATCTGCTATCCCATACGTCACTAGCTCATGGACTCTTGCTAATTACATGAAAGAAAACATAATTTATGTAAGAACTTACCTGATAAATTCATTTCTTTCATATTAGCAAGAGTCCATGAGGCCCACCCTTTTTTGTGGTAGTTATGATTTTTTTGTATAAAGCACAATTATTCCAATTCCTTATTTTTGATGCTTTTGCTCCTTTCTTATCACCCCACTTCTTAAACTGAATTGTGGGTGTGGTGAGGGGTGTATTTATAGGCATTTTGAGGTTTGGGAAACTTTGCCCCTCCTGGTAGGAATGTATATCCCATACGTCACTAGCTCATGGACTCTTGCTAATATGAAAGAAATTAATTTATCAGGTAAGTTCTTACATAAATTATGTTTTTCCTGTCCGCTTTTTACAGTTATACTGCATCAGTTTTCAAGTGATATAGCATATGAGTATTATCATGTCCCTTTAAGTGTCCTCTTAGCAAAGTTTCTTTCCTAAGATATGATGATTCCACGGCTGCATCATTTACTGTTGGGGAAGCTGAAGTGAGGGGAGGTAATCACCTCAGTTACGTCTGAGGGTTGGAGGTCCTGGGATAATTGTTTTTTTTATTCTAACAAGTTAATACAAAATTTTGCAGTTTCATATCCATTTCCCCTGTTGAGGACTCTTGTTATAATTACTTAGTATTTAGACCCCCATGTTTTTTTGTCACACAAGAGGGCGGTTAAAATCTCACACAAAGCTTCTTAAAGGAATAGTACACATATCCTGTTTCTTTTTTCTCTATATTTTTTAAGGCCATGTCTGACATGGAGCAGGAGTCTGCTCTCATGAATCAGTGTTTATTGAGCTTAGAGGCACAAATTGCTGCGCCTATGCAATATAAAGAAATACATAAAGAAAACATAATTTATGTAAGAACTTACCTGATAAATTAATTTCTTTCATATTGGCAAGAGTCCATGAGGCCCATCCTTTTTATGGTGGTTATGATTTTTTTGTATAAAAGCACAATTATTTTTTTCCTGGTAGGATTGTATATCACATACATCACTAGCTCATGGACTCTTGCCAATATGAAAGAAAATGAATTTATCAGGTACGTTCTTACATAAATTATGTTTTTTCACTTGTGTTTTTTTTTTCAACTCAGCTTAGCATGCATTTTTCCTGTCAAAGCTACTTAGGTGGGGGTAAATGGTTTTTTTGAAGGGGTTTTATAGTGTTTTTTTCTTCTTAAATGGAAAGAGTCCACAGCTGCATTCATTACTTTTTGGAATTAAGAACCTGGCCACCAGGAGGAGGCAAAGACACCCCAGCCAAAGGCTTAAATACTCCTCCCACTCCCCCCATCCCCCAGTCATTCTTTGCCTTTCGTCCCAGGAGGTTGGCAGAGATGTGACAGAATTTTTTAATTTTAGTTTTTTGTCTCTTTTGGAGTGTAGTACTCTTCGCCATGGGACAGGAGTTTTAAGTAGTCCTCCCAGTCTCTCACTGAGGTCTTGGATGAAAGTTAGAGTCCAGATATGCAGGGAGAGTCTTTCTGCGAAACCATCCCGACTCATATTAACAGCTCCTCAAGCAATCGGCGTTGTCGAACTTCGCTCCGCTGCCTGCTTTCTTCTCTCAAGTCCATGGTGGAGGCGATGCCACTATTCGTCACACTTGAAAGGCCGTGTTCCTGTTCCACAGCGTAGATTCCGGTAAGATCGTTTCATTTTACTTTATCGTCAATGAACTGTAATGTGAATGTTTTCCCGACAGGTTACAAACCTTGCGGGTCTAACTATATGACATAAGGGTCTCAGTGAGTCTTTGTTAGTATCTTGGAATCGAGGGCTAATATCTCCTGAGGGGGGTTATTGAACAGGGGGGTTTATAATCATGTTTGTTATGTGATTCAACCTGCTATGTGTGATGTTTATGGGCTCTTGGTTGGAACTTTGAGGCCTATGGAAGTGACAAGGCCTTTTGGTTGGGCGCGCTTTTTTCGACAATTCGGTTCACCTTGTGTTCGGGTGTGGTTATGTTCCGTTCCCCATTTCTGCATTCCTGACTGTGTGGCGAAGGAGACATTCTAGTCCGCAGGGGTCTGGTCATAGGAGGTGGTGAGTGCTCCAGCCATTGTGGGTGTCAGGTGCGGTTTTTTGTTTTCATACTTTAGTCCATATTAATATTTCTCTTGTAAAGGTGTATCCAGTCCACGGGTTCATCCATTACTTGTGGGATATTCTCCTTCCCAACAGGAAGCTGCAAGAGGACACCCACAGCAGAGCTGTCTATATAGCTCCTCCCCTAACTGCCACCCCCAGTCATTCTCTTGCAGCTCTCGACAAGAAAGGAAGTATCAAGAGAGATGTGGTGACTTAGTGTAGTTTTTACCTTCAATCAAAAGTTTGTTATTTTTAAACGGTACCGGCGTTGTACTGTTTTTACTCTCATGCAGAAATTGGAAGAAGAATTCTGCCTGGAGGTTTTGATGATCTTAGCGGTTTGTAACTAAGGTCCATTGCTGTTCTCACACATAACTGAAGAGTATGGAAAGAAAACTTCAGTTGGGGGGACGGACTGCAGATTACCTGCTTTGAGGTATGTTCAGTATATTTTTTTCTAGAGAGATGATAAGGTCTAGAAAATGCTGACAGTGCCTGGTATATTTAAGGTAAGCCTGATACAGTGATTTAACAACAACTGGGATCATGCTTGCAAATAAGGGAAATATACTTATATTACTTAGTGTAAAAACGTTTGCATGATTTATAAAAATAAAAACGTTTTCTTTCATGTAATTAGCAAGAGTCCATGAGCTAGTGACGTATGGGATATACATTCCTACCAGGAGGGGCAAAGTTTCCCAAACCTCAAAATGCCTATAAATACACCCCTCACCACACCCACAAATCAGTTTTACAAACTTTGCCTCCTGTGGAGGTGGTGAAGTAAGTTTGTGCTAGATTCTACGTTGATATGCGCTCTGCAACAGGTTGGAGCCCGGTTTTCCTCTCAGCGTGCAGTGAATGTCAGAAGGATGTGAAGAGAGTATTGCCTATTTGAATTCAATGATCTCCTTCTACGGGGTCTATTTCATAGGTTCTCTGTTATCGGTCGTAGAGATTCATCTCTTACCTCCCTTTTCAGATCGACGATATACTCTTATATATACCATTACCTCTACTGATTCTCGTTTCAGTACTGGTTTGGCTTTCTACTACATGTAGATGAGTGCCCTGGGGTAAGTAAGTCTTATTTTCTGTGACACTCTAAGCTATGGTTGGGCACTTTTTTATAAAGTTCTAAATATATGTGTTTAAACATTTATTTGCCTTGATTCAGGATGTTCAACGTTCCTTATTTCAGACAGTCAGTTTCATATTTGGGATAATGCATATGAATAAATCATTTTTTCTTACCTTAAAATTTGACTTTTTTCCTGTGGCCTGTTAGGCTTGCGGGGGCCGAAAATGCTTCATTTTATTGCGTCATTCTTGGCGCGGACTTTCTTGGCGCAAAAATTTTCTTGTCATTTCCGGCGTCATACGTGTCGCCGGAAGTTGCGTCATTTTTTTGACGTTTTTGCGCCAAAAAATGTCGCGTTACCGAATGTGGCGCCATTTTTGGCGCCAAAAGCATTTAGGCGCCAAATAATGTGGGCGGCTTTTTTGGCGCTAAAAAATTTGAGCGTCATTGTTGTCTCCACAATATTTAAGTCTCATTATTTATTGCTTCTGGTTGCTAGAAGCTTGTTCATTGGCATTTTTTTCCCATTCCTGAAACTGTCATTTAAGGAATTTGATCAATTTTGCTTTATATGTTGTTTTTTCTATTACATATTGCAAGATGTCTCAGATTGACCCTGAATCAGAAGCCACTTCTGGAAAAACGCTTAACTGAGTTTCAGTTCTACCAAAGCTAAGTTCATTTATTTTAAATGTTATAAATGTTTATCTTTAGCTATGGTTTGTAATAAGTTATTATGATATACTTTTACATGCAGAATCCATTAGTGTTTATGCTTTATATATTTCCATTCTTACATCTTATGTACAAGAAATATTTAGAAGATTTATAAGAAATATTTTTCTGATTCTATTTTAAAGGCTTTGTCTGACTTCGTGCCTTCTAATAAAATTTTTAGGTCTTTTTCACTTCTTTTTTAATTATTGAAGTTTCAAATGACCAACAACATACTGATTTATCCTTCTCTGATGATGTTTTTTCTCTTTCAGAAATTTTCTTCATCAGACATTGACGCTAACAAATCTGCTTTTTTATTATTTTTCTATTATTAAAGTACATTTGTTCTTTGTTGAAAAGGTGTTGATTATTTTGGATACTGTTGAAGCATGGCTGGGCACCCATGGGGTTCAAGCGCTGCTCAGACCTGGAATCTTCTGGGGTATTTCTTCCAGTTCCTTTTTTAGGAACTGGGTTTGGAGTTTTATTCAAACTATTTTGCCTTTTTATGGTCATTGATAGCATTATTTGTTTTCCTTAGATACAATAAATGCATATTTTCATTTTTCTGTTTTCATTCAGATTATTTTCTGAGGATGCGGAATCTCATATGATTCACTTGCTCTTCAGGACATAGTTAGAGGATCTTTTTTTCGAAAGCTCTTGATTCCTCAAACAAGGGTCACCTTTTTTAGGTTTACAGATAGTTTGTGTCACTGTCTTTGTCTCTATCAGACAAGGGATAATTCTATTGGGTTCCGTCTGTCGGTACCTTTAGTCTCTATTATTTCCTTCAGTTGCTATATATGCACAGAAGTTTTAGGTCTTATGGCCACAGCATTGGATTCAATTCCCTTTGCTCATTTTCACTAGAAAGAACCTTTCCAGTCTTTTATGAGTGTTGTTTCTTCTAGAACATGGTTGGAGGATCAATTTACCAAAAAGTTTGTTGATTCCTCAGACAAGGGTAACCTTTTTAGGTTTCCTGATAGATTCAGTGTCCTTGACTCTGTCTCTGACAGACAAGAGACGTCTGAAATTGGTTTCAGCTTGTCGAAACCTTCAGTTTCAATCTTTCCCTTTGGTAGCCTTATGCATGGAAATTCTAGGTCTTATGACTGCTGCATTGGACGCGGTCCCCTTTGCTCGTTTTCACATGCGACTTCTTCAGCTCTGTATGCTGAACCAGTGGTGCAGGGATTATACAAAGATATCTCAATTAATATCTTTGAAACCGATTGTACTACACTCTCTGACGTGGTGGACAGACCACCATCGTTTAGTTCAGGGGGCTTCTTTTTGTTCTTCCAACCTGGACTGTGATTTCAACAGATGCAAGTCTGACAGGTTGGGAAGCTGTTTGGGGGTCTCTGACAGCACAAGGGGTTTGGGAATCTCAGGAGGTGAGATTACCAATCAATATTTTGGAACTCCGTGCAATTTTCAGAGCTCTTCAGTCATGGCCTCTTCTAAAGAGAGAGTCGTTCATTTGTTTTCAGACGGACAATGTCACAACTGTGGCATATGTCAATCATCAAGGAGGGACTCACAGTCCTCTGGCTATGAAAGAAGTATCTCGAATTCTGGTATGGGCGGAATCCAGCTCCTGTCTAATTTCTGCGGTTCATATCCCAGGTATAGACAATTGGGAAGCGGATAATCTCAGTCGCCAAACGTTACATCCGGGCGAATGGTCTCTTCACCCAGAGGTATTTCTTCAGATTGTTCAAATGTGGGGACTTCCAGAAATAGATCTGATGGCTTCTCATCTAAACAAGAAGCTTCCCAGGTATCTGTCCAGATCCAGGGATCCTCAGGCGGAGGCAGTGGATGCATTGTCACTTCCTTGGAAGTATCATCCTGCCTATATCTTTCCGCCTCTAGTTCTTCTTCCAAGAGTAATTTCCAAGATTCTAAAGGAGTGCTCGTTTGTTCTGCTGGTGGCTCCAGCATGGCCTCACAGGTTTTGGTATGCGGATCTTGTCCGGATGGCCACTTGCCAACCGTGGACTCTTCCGTTAAGACCAGACCTTCTATCACAAGGTTCTTTTTTCCATCAGGATCTCAAATCCTTAAATTTGAAGGGATGGAGATTGAACGCTTGATTCTCAGTCATAGAGGTTTCTCTGACTCTCTGATTAATACTATGTTACAGGCTCATAAATCTGTATCTAGGAAGATATATTATCGAGTCTGGAAGATTTACATTTCTTGGTGTTTTTCTCATCATTTTTCTTGGCATTCTTTTAGAATTCCTAGAATTTTACAGTTTCTTCAGGATGGTTTGGATAAAGGTTTGTCTGCAAGTTCCTTGAAAGGACAAATCTCTGCTCTTTCTGTTCTTTTTCACAGAAAGATTGCTAGTCTTCCTGATATTCATTGTTTTGTACAAGCTTTGGTTCGTATAAAACCTGTTATTAAGTCAATTTCTCCTCCTTGAAGTTTGAATTTGGTTCTGGGGGCTCTTCAAGCTCCTCCGTTTGTACCTATGCATTCGTTGGACATTAAATTACTTTCTTGGAAAGTTTTGTTTCTTTTGGCCATCTCTTCTTCTAGAAGAGTTTCTGATTTATCTGCTCTTACTTGTGAGTCTCCTTTTCTGATTTTTCATCAGGATAAGGCGGTGTTGCGAACTTCTTTTAATTTTTGCCTAAGGTTGTGAATTCTAACAACATTAGTAGAGAAATTGTGGTTCCTTCATTGTGTCCTAATCCTAAGAATTCTAAGGAAAGATCGTTGCATTCTTTGGATGTAGTTAGAGCTTTGAAATATTATGTTGAAGCTACTAAAAATTTCCGAAAGACTTCTAGTCTATTTGTTATCTTTTCCGGTTCTAGGAAAGGTCAGAAGGCCTCTGCCATTTCTTTGGCGTCTTGGTTAAAGTCTTTGATTCATCATGCTTATGTCGAGTCGGGTAAAACTCCGCCTCAAAGGATTACAGCTCATTCTACTAGGTCAGTTTCTACTTCCTGGGTGTTTAGGAATGAAGCTTCGGTTGATCAGATTTGCAAAGCAGCAACTTGGTCTTTGCATACTTTTACTAAATTCTACCATTTTTTATGTGTTTTCTTCTTCTGAAGCAGTTTTTGGTAGAAAAGTACTTCAGGCAGCTGTTTCAGTTTGATTCTTCTGCTTATAATTTCATTTTTTATCATTATAAGATTTAAACTTTATTTTGGGTGTGGATTATTATCAGCGGAATTGGCTGTCTTTATTTTATCCCTCCCTCTCTAGTGACTCTTGCATGGAAGATCCACATCTTGGGTATTCATTATCCCATACGTCACTAGCTCATGGACTCTTGCTAATTACATGAAAGAAAACATAATTTATATAAGAACTTACCTGATAAATTCATTTCTTTCATATTAGCAAGAGTCCATGAGGCCCACCCTTTTTTGTGGTGGTTATGATTTTTTTGTATAAAGCACAATTATTCCAATTCCTTATTTTTTATGCTTTCACAATTTTGTCTTATCACCCCACTTCTTGGCTATGCGTTAAACTGATTTGTGGGTGTGGTGAGGGGTGTATTTATAGGCATTTTGAGGTTTGGGAAACTTTGCCCCTTCTGGTAGGAATGTATATCCCATACGTCACTAGCTCATGGACTCTTGCTAATATGAAAGAAATGAATTTATCAGGTAAGTTCTTACATAAATTATGTTTTTTCTCTGAGGGTGATAAATCTTTATTTGGGGCCTAGTTTTCCACATGGCTTGTTAGATTACTTCTAGGAGTACTTTTTTAAGGCCCTCTGACTTTGAGTGCATGGTAGGGAGGGGCCTAGTTTCAAGCTCTAAATGTGCAGTTCATTTTCATCCAGCTTCCCTGAAGGAGTCCTCTGGCTTATAGGACCTCTATAGAGGGTTTTGTTCCTGCAAAAATCGTTTTTAAGGGCAGGTAGGAGCCACAGCACAGCTGTGGCAGTGTGTTTGACTGTTAGCAGTTTTAATGTTTTTCTAATTAGTTTTTGGGCCTGAGGGATTAATCATCCATTTGCAAGTGGGTGCAATGCTTATTTAGTCCCTTATACACACTGTAAAAATTTCATAGAGTTTACTACTTTTTATCACTGTTTTGCAGTTTATGTGGTATTTTTTTTTCTCTGAAAAAGGCACAGTACCGTTTTTATATTATTGCTTTTTTCACAGTTATTAAAGTGTTTTCCAAGCTTGCTGGTCTCATTACTAGTCTGTTAAACATGTCTGACATAGAGGAAACTCCTTGTTCATTATGTTTAGAATGTGTACCAAATGTGTACCAAATGCACTGACCTTTCTATAAGTTATAAAGAACATATTATGGCTTTTAAAAGATTTATCACCTGAGGTTTCTGAGACTGACAAAAGGGAGGTTATGCCATCTAGCTCTCCCCACGTGTCAGAACCTATAACTCCCGCTCAAGTGTGCCAAGTACATCTAGCGCGTCCAATGCGTTTACCTTATAAGACATGGCGGCAGTTATGAATCATACCCTCACAGAGGTATTGTCCAAACTGCCAGGGTTACAAGGAAAGCGAGACAGCTCTGGGGCTAGAACAAATATAGAGCTCTCTGACGCTTTAGTAGCTATGTCTGATATACCCTCACAATATGCAGAAGTTGAAGCAGGAGAGCTTCTATCTGTGGGTGACTTCTCTGATTCAGGGAAGGCGTTACTTCAGTCTGACTCTGAAATGACAGCATTTAAATTTAAGCTTGAAAACCTCCGTGTGTTGCTCAGGGAGATTTTAGCGACTCTGGAACTGTGACACCATTGTAGTCCCAGAGAAATTGTGTAAAATGGACAAATACTTTGCAGTGCCTGTTTACACTGACGTTTTTCCAATCCCTAAGAGGTTTTCAGAAATTATTACTAAGGAATGGGATAGACCAGGTGTACCGTTCTCTCCCCCTCCTGCTTTTAAAAAGATGTTTCCTATAGATGCCGCTACACGGGACTCGTGGCAGACGGCCCCTAAGGTGGAGGGAGCAGTCTCTACCCTAGCTAAGCGTACAACTATTCCTGTCGAGGACAGTTTCCTAGATCCTATGGATAAAAAATTAGTGGGTTTCCTTAAGAAAATCTTTATACAACAAGGTTTTATTCTCCAGCCTCTTGCATGCATTGCCCCAGTCACTGCTGCAGTGGCTTTCTGGTTCGAGTCTCTGGAGGAGGCTCTACAGGTAGAAACCCCGTTGGATGATATCCTTAAAGCTCTTAAGTTAGCCAATTCATTAATTTCTGATGCCGTTTTTCATTTAACCAAGCTAACGGCTAAAAATTCAGATTTTGCCATTCAGGCGCGTAGGGCGCTATGGCTTAAATCCTGGTCAGCTGATGTCACTTCAAAGTCTAAACTTCTCAATATCCCCTTCAAAGGGTAGACCCTATTTGGGCCTGGACTGAAGGAGATCATTTTTGATATTACTGGAGGAAAAGGCCACGCCCTACCCCAGGATAGGTCCAACAAGTTAAGGACTAAACAGACTAATTTTCGTTCTTTTCGAAACTTCAAGAGTGGCGCAGCTCCATCTTCCTCTTCTACAAAACAAGAGGGAAATTTTGCCCAGTCCAAGCCAGTCTGGAGACCTAACCAGGCTTGGAACAAGGGGAAACAGGCCAAAAAGCCTGCTGCTGCCTCTAAGACAGCATGAAGGAGTAGCGCCCAATCCGGGACCAGATCTAGTGGGGGGCAGACTTTCTCTCTTCGCCCAGGCTTGGGCAAGAGATGTCCAGGATCCCTGGGCTCTGGAGATTGTTTCCCAGGGATATCTTCTGGATTTCAAAGCTTCATCTCCAAAGGGGAGATTTCATCTCTCACAATTATCTGCAAACCAGATAAAGAGAGAGGCATTCTTACATTGCGTTCAAGACTTACTAGTTATGGGAGTGATCCACCCAGTTCCAAAGGAGGAACAGGGGCAGGGCTTCTATTCAAATCTGTTTATAGTTCCCAAGAAAAAGGGAACTTTCAGACCAATCTTGGATCTCAAGATCCTAAACAAATTTCTCAGGGTCCCATCCTTCAAGATGGAGACTATTCGAACCATCCTACCTATGATCCAGGAGGGTCAATATATGACTACCGTGGATTTAAAGGATGCTAATCTACACATTCCGATACACAGGGATCATCATCAGTTTCTCAGGTTCGCCTTCCTAGACAGGCATTACCAGTTTGTGGCTCTTCCCACGGTACCAAGAATCTTTACGAAGGTTCTAGGGTCCCTTCTGGCGGTTCTAAGGCCACGGGGTATAGCAGTGCCCCCTTACCTAGACGACATCCTGATACAGGCATTGACTTTTCAAATCGCCAGGTCCCATACGGACATTGTTCTGGCATTCCTGAGGTCTCACGGGTGGAAGGTGAACGAAGGAAAGAGTTCTCTCTCCCCTCTCACAAGAGTTTCCTTCCTAGGAACTCTGATAGACTCAGTAGAAATGAAGATTTATCTGACAGAGGTCAGGTTGTCAAAACTTCTAACTTCCTGCCGTGCTCTTTATTCCACTTCCCATCCGTCAGTGGCTCAGTGTATGGAGGTAATCGGATTAATGGTAGCGGCAATGGACATAGTTCCGTTTGCCCGCCTACATCTCAGACCACTGCAACTTTGCATGCTCAATCAGTGGAATGGGGATTACACATATTTGTCCCCTCTACTAAATCTGGATCAAGAGACCAGGGATTCTCTTCTCTGGTGGCTATCTTGGGTCCATCTGTCCAAGGGAATGAGTTTCCGCAGGCCAGAATGGACTATAGTAACGACAGATGCCAGCCTTCTGGGCTGGGGTGCAGTCTGGAACTCCCTGAAGGCTCAGGGTTCGTGGACTCAGGAGGAGTCCCTCCTTCCGATAAACATTCTGGAACTAAGAGCGATATTCAATGCTCTTCAGGCTTGGCCTCAGCTAGCTGCGGTCAGGTTCATCAGATTTCAGTCGGACAACATCACGACTGTAGCCTATATCAACCATCAGGGGGGAACAAGGAGCCCCCTGGCAATGTTGGAGGTTTCAAAGATAATTCTATGGGCAGAGGTTCACTCTTGCCATCTCTCAGCTATCCATATCCCAGGAGTAGAGAACTGGGAGGCGGATTTTCTAAGTCGGCAGACTTTTCATCCGGGGGAGTGGGAGCTCCATCCGGAGGTATTTGCCCAGTTGATTCAACTATGGGGCAAACCAGAACTGGATCTCATGGCGTCTCGTCAGAACGCCAAGCTTCCTTGTTACGGGTCCAGGTCCAGGGATCCCAAGGCAGCGTTGGTAGATGCTCTAGCAGCGCCCTGGTCCTTCAGCCTGGCTTATGTGTTTCCACCGTTTCCTCTGCTCCCTCGTCTGATTGCCTAGATCAAGCAGGAGAGAGCTTCGGTAATCTTGATAGCCCCTGCGTGGCCACTCAGGACTTGGTATGCAGATCTGGGGGACATGTCATCTTTTCCACCATGGACTCTGCCGCTAAGGCAGGACCTTCTACTTCAAGGTCCCTTCAATCATCCAAATCTAATTTCTCTACGTCTGACTGCTTGGAGATTGAACGCTTGATTCTATCAAAGCTTGTTTTTTCCGAATCGGTCATTGATACCTTAATTCAGGCTTGAAAGCCTGTCACCAGGAAGATATATCATAAGATATGGTGTAAATATCTTCACTGGTGTGAATCCAAGGGTTACTCATGGAGTAAGGTCAGGATTCCTAGGATATTATCTTTTCTCCAAGAAGCATTGGAGAAGGGATTGTCAGCTAGTTCCTTAAAGGGACAGATTTCTGCTCTGTCTATTCTTTTGCACAAACGTCTGGCTGAGGTTCCAGATGTTCAGGCGTTTTGTCAGGCTTTAGTTAGAATCAAGCCTGTGTTTAAACCTGTTGCTCCGCCATGGAGTTTAAATTTAGTTCTTAAAGTTCTTCAAGGGGTTCCGTTTGAACCTTTGCATTCCATAGATATTAAGCTTTTATCTTGGAAAGTTCTGTTTTTAGTAGCTATCTCCTCGCCTCGAAGAGTTTCAGAGTTATCTGCTTTACAATGTAATTCCCCTTATGTGATTTTCCATGCAGATAAGGTAGTGTTACGTACCAAACCTGAGTTTCTTCCTAAGGTGGTATCTAATAAGAATATCAATCAGGAGATTGTTGTTCCTTCACTATGTCCTAATCCTTCTTCAAAGAAGGAACGTCTATTACACAATCTTGATGTGCTTTGTGCTTTAAAGTTTTATTTACAAGCTACGAAGGATTTTCGTCAAACATCTGCTTTGTTTGTTGTCTACTCTGGACAGAGGAGAGGCCAAAAGGCTTCGGCAACTTCTCTTTCTTTTTGGCTAAGAAGTATAATACGCTTAGCTTATGAGACTGCTGGCCAGCAGCCTCCTGAAAGAATTGCAGCTCATTCTACTAGAGCAGTAGCTTCCTCATGGGCTTTTAAACATGAGGCCTCTGTTGAACAGATTTGTAAGGCGGCGACTTGGTCTTCGCTTCATACTTTTTCAAAGTTCTATAAATTTGATACTTTCTCCAACATAGGTGTGTCCGGTCCACAGCGTCATCCTTACTTGTGGGATATTCTCTTCCCCAACAGGAAATGGCAAAGAGCCCAGCAAAGCTGGTCACATGATCCCTCCTAGGCTCCGCCTTCCCCAGTCATTCTCTTTGCCGTTGTACAGGCAACATCTCCACGGAGATGGCTTAGAGTTTTTTAGTGTTTAACTGTAGTTTTTATTATTCAATCAAGAGTTTGTTATTTTAAAATAGTGCTGGTATGTACTATTTACTCTGAAACAGAAAAGAGATGAAGATTTCTGTTTGTAAGAGGAAAATGATTTTAGCAACCGTTACTAAAATCGATGGCTGTTTCCACACAGGACTGTTGAGAGGAATTAACTTCAGTTGGGGGAACAGTGAGCAGACTTTTGCTGCTTGAGGTATGACACATTCTAACAAGACGATGTAATGCTGGAAGCTGTCATTTTCCCTATGGGATCCGGTAAGCCATTTTTATTACAGAAAGAAAAAAAGGGCTTCACAAGGGCTTTTTAAGACTGTAGACATTTTCTGGGCTAAATCGATTTATATATAAACATATTTTATACTCCATAGCCTTGAGGAATTATTTTAATCTTGGGAATTATGTAAAATAACCGGCAGGCACTGTATTGGACACCTTATTCTCTAGGGGCTTTCCCTAATCATAGGCAGAGTCTCATTTTCGCGCCTGTATTGCGCACTTGTTTTTGAGAAGCATGACATGCAGATGCATGTGTGAGGAGCTCTGATACATAGAAAAGACTTTCTGAAGGCGTCATTTGGTATCGTATTCCCCTTTGGGCTTGGTTGGGTCTCAGCAAAGCAGATACCAGGGACTGTAAAGGGGTTAAATATAAAAACGGCTCCGGTTCCGTTATTTTAAGGGTTAAAGCTTCCAAATTTGGTGTGCAATACTTTTAAGGCTTTAATTTTGGTGAATTTTGAACAATTCCTTCATACTTTTTCGCAATTGCAGTAATAAAGTGTGTTCAGTTTAAAATTTAAAGTGACAGTAACGGTTTATTTTAAAACGTTTTTTGTACTTTGTTATCAAGTTTTTGCCTGTTTAACATGTCTGAACTACCAGATAGACTGTGTTCTGAATGTGGGGAAGCCAAGGTTCCTTCTCATTTAAATAGATGTGATTTATGTGACACAAAATTTAGAGAAAATGATGCCCAAGATGATTCCTCAAGTGAGGGGAGTAAGCATGGTACTGCATCATCCCCTCCTTCGTCTACACCAGTCTTGCCCACACAGGAGGCCCCTAGTACATCTAGCGCGCCAATACTCCTTACTATGCAACAATTAACGGCTGTAATGGATAATTCAAAATAAAAAAACATTTTAGCCAAAATGCCCACTTATCAGCGAAAGCGCGACTGCTCTGTTTTAGAAAATACTGAAGAGCATGAGGACGCTGATGATATTGGTTCTGAAGGGCCCCTACACCAGTCTGAGGGGGCCAGGGAGGTTTTGTCTGAGGGAGAAATTTCAGATTCAGGGAAAATTTCTCAACAAGCTGAACCTGATGTGATTACATTTAAATTTAAATTGGAACATCTCCGCGCTCTGCTTAAGGAGGTGTTATCCACTCTGGATGATTGTGAGAATTTGGTCATTCCAGAGAAACTATGTAAAATGGACAAGTTCCTAGAGGTCCCGGGGCCCCCCGAAGCTTTTCCTATACCCAAGCGGGTGGCGGACATTGTAAATAAAGAATGGGAAAGGCCCGGTATACCTTTCGTCCCTCCCCCCATATTTAAAAAATTGTTTCCTATGGTCGACCCCAGAAAGGACTTATGGCAGACAGTCCCCAAGGTCGAGGGGGCGGTTTCTACTCTAAACAAACGCACCACTATACCCATAGAAGATAGTTGTGCTTTCAAAGATCCTATGGATAAAAAATTAGAAGGTTTGCTTAAAAAGATGTTTGTTCAGCAAGGTTACCTTCTACAACCAATTTCATGCATTGTTCCTGTCACTACAACCGCGTGTTTCTGGTTCGATGAGCTAGAAAAGGCGCTCAATAATAATTCTTCTTCTTATGAGGAGATTATGGACAGAATTCGTGCTCTCAAATTGGCTAATTCTTTCACCCTAGACGCCACTTTGCAATTGGCTAGGTTAGCGGCGAAAAATTCTGGTTTTGCTATTGTGGCGCGCAGAGCGCTTTGGTTAAAATCTTGGTCAGCGGATGCGTCTTCCAAGAACAAATTGCTTAACATTCCTTTCAAGGGGAAAACGCTGTTTGGCCCTGACTTGAAAGAGATTATCTCTGATATCACTGGGGGCAAGGGCCACGCCCTTCCTCAGGATAGGTCTTTCAAGGCCAAAAATAAACCTAATTTCTCCAACATAGGTGTGTCCGGTCCACGGCGTCATCCTTACTTGTGGGATATTCTCTTCCCCAACAGGAAATGGCAAAGAGCCCAGCAAAGCTGGTCACATGATCCCTTCTAGGCTCCGCCTACCCCAGTCATTCTCTTTGCCGTTGTACAGGCAACATCTCCACGGAGATGGCTTAGAGTTTTTTAGTGTTTAACTGTAGTTTTTCATTATTCAATCAAGAGTTTGTTATTTTCAAATAGTGCTGGTACGTACTATTTACTCAGAAACAGAAAAGAGATGAAGAATTCTGTTTGTATGAGGAAAATGATTTTAGCAACCGTAACTAAAATCCATGGCTGTTCCACACAGGACTGTTGAGAGCAATTAACTTCAGTTGGGGGAACAGTTTGCAGTCCCTTGCTGCTTGAGGTATGACACATTCTAACAAGACGATGTAATGCTGGAAGCTGTCATTTTCCCTATGGGATCCGGTAAGCCATGTTTATTACGATTGTAAATAAGGGCTTCACAAGGGCTTATTTAAACTGTAGACTTTTTCTGGGCTAAATCGATTGATTATTAACACATATTTAGCCTTGAGGAATCATTTTATCTGGGTATTTTGATATAATAATATCGGCAGGCACTGTTTTAGACACCTTATTCTTTAGGGGCTTTCCCAAAGCATAGGCAGAGTCTCATTTTCGCGCCGGTGTTGCGCACTTGTTTTTGAGAGGCATGGCATGCAGTCGCATGTGAGAGGAGCTCTGATACTTATAAAAGACTTCTGAAGGCGTCATTTGGTATCGTATTCCCCTTTGGGTTTGGTTGGGTCTCAGCAAAGCAGATACCAGGGACTGTAAAGGGGTTTAAAGCTTAAAACGGCTCCGGTTCCGTTATTTTAAGGGTTAAAGCTTCCAAAATTGGTGTGCAATATTTTCAAGGCTTTAAGACGCTGTGGTGAAAATTTGGTGAATTTTGAACAATTCCTTCATGTTTTTTCGCAATTGCAGTAATAAAGTGTGTTCAGTTTAAAATTTAAAGTGACAGTAACGGTTTTATTTTAAAACGTTTTTTGTACTTTCTGATCAAGTTTATGCCTGTTTAACATGTCTGAACTACCAGATAGACTGTGTTCTGAATGTGGGGAAGCCAGAATTCCTATTCATTTAAATAAATGTGATTTATGTGATAATGACAATGATGCCCAAGATGATTCCTCAAGTGAGGGGAGTAAGCATGGTACTGCATCATTCCCTCCTTCGTCTACACGAGTCTTGCCCACTCAGGAGGCCCCTAGTACATCTAGCGCGCCAATACTCCTTACTATGCAACAATTAACGGCTGTAATGGATAATTCTGTCAAAAACATTTTAGCCAAAATGAACCCTTGTCAGCGTAAGCGTGGCTGCTCTGTTTTAGTTACTGAAGAGCATGACGACGCTGATATTAATATCTCTGAAGGGCCCCTAACCCAATCTGAGGGGGCCAGGGAGGTTTTGTCTGAGGGAGAAATTACTGATTTAGGGAACATTTCTCAGCAGGCTGAATCTGAGGTGATTACATTTAAATTTAAATTGGAACATCTCCGCATTTTGCTTAAGGAGGTATTATCCACTCTGGATGATTGTGAAAATTTAGTCATCCCAGAGAAACTATGTAAAATGGACAAGTTCCTAGAGGTGCCGGGGCTCCCAGAAGCTTTTCCTATACCCAAGCGGGTGGCGGACATTGTTAATAAAGAATGGGAAAGGCCCGGTATTCCTTTCGTCCCTCCCCCCATATTTAAAAAATTGTTTCCTATGGTCGACCCCAGAAAGGACTTATGGCAGTCAGTCCCCAAGGTCGAGGGAGCGGTTTCTACTTTAAACAAACGCACCACTATTCCCATAGAGGATAGTTGTGCTTTCAAAGATCCTATGGATAAAAAATTAGAAGGTTTGCTTAAAAAGATGTTTGTTCAGCAGGGTTACCTTCTACAACCCATTTCATGCATTGTCCCTGTCACTACTGCCGCATATTTCTGGTTTGATGAACTGCTTAAGGTGCTCGATAGTGACTCTCCTCCTTATGAGGAGATTATGGACAGAATCAATGCTCTCAAATTGGCTAATTCTTTCACTCTAGACGCCTCTTTGCAATTGGCTAAGTTAGCGGCTAAGAACTCTGGGTTTGCTATTGTGGCGCGCAGAGCGCTTTGGTTGAAATCTTGGTCGGCTGATGCGTCTTCCAAGAACAAGCTACTAAACATTCCTTTCAAGGGGAAAACGTTGTTTGGTCCTGACTTGAAGGAGATTATCTCTGATATCACTGGGGGTAAGGGCCACGCCCTTCCTCAGGATCGGCCTTTCAAGGCAAAAAATAGACCTAATTTTCGTCCCTTTCGTAAAAACGGACCAGCCCAAGGTGCTACGTCCTCTAAGCAAGAGGGTAATACTTCTCAGGCCAAGCCAGCTTGGAGACCAATGCAAGGCTGGAACAAGGAAAAGCAGGCCAAGAAACCTGCCACTGCTACCAAGACAGCATGAAATATTGGCCCCCGATCCGGGACCGGATCTGGTGGGGGGCAGACTCTCTCTCTTCGCTCAGGCTTGGGCAAGAGATGTTCTGGATCCTTGGGCGCTAGAAATAGTCTCCCAGGGTTATCTTCTGGAATTCAAGGGACTTCCCCCAAGGGGGAGGTTCCACAGGTCGCAGTTGTCTTCAGACCACATAAAAAGACAGGCGTTCTTACATTGTGTAGAAGACCTGTTAAAAATGGGAGTGATTCATCCTGTTCCATTAAGAGAACAAGGGATGGGGTTCTACTCCAATCTGTTCATAGTTCCCAAAAAAGAGGGAACGTTCAGACCAATCCTAGATCTCAAGATCTTAAACAAATTTCTCAAGGTCCCATCGTTCAAGATGGAAACCATTCGAACTATCCTCCCTTCCATCCAGGAAGGTCAATTCATGACCACGGTGGATTTAAAGGATGCGTATCTACATATTCCTATCCACAAGGAACATCATCGGTTCCTAAGGTTTGCATTCCTGGACAAACATTACCAGTTCGTGGCGCTTCCTTTCGGATTAGCCACTGCTCCAAGGATTTTCACAAAGGTACTAGGGTCCCTTCTAGCGGTGCTAAGACCAAGGGGCATTGCAGTAGTACCTTACCTGGACGACATTCTGATTCAAGCGTCGTCCCTTCCTCAAGCAAAGGCTCACACGGACATTGTCCTGGCCTTTCTCAGATCTCACGGCTGGAAAGTGAACGTGGAAAAGAGTTCTCTATCCCCGTCAACAAGGGTTCCCTTCTTGGGAACAATTATAGACTCCTTAGAAATGAGGATCTTTCTAACAGAGGCCAGAAAAACAAAGCTTCTGGACTCTTGTCGGATACTTCATTCCGTTCCTCTTCCTTCCATAGCTCAGTGCATGGAAGTGATCGGGTTGATGGTGGCGGCGATGGACATAGTTCCTTTTGCGCGCATTCATCTAAGACCATTACAACTGTGCATGCTCAGTCAGTGGAATGGGGACTATACAGACTTGTCTCCGAAGATACAAGTAAATCAGAGAACCAGAGACTCACTCCGTTGGTGGCTGTCCCTGGACAATCTGTCTCAAGGGATGATGTTCCACAGACCAGAGTGGGTCATTGTCACGACCGACGCCAGTCTGATAGGCTGGGGCGCGGTCTGGGGATCCCTGAAAGCTCAGGGTCTTTGGTCTCGGGAAGAATCTCTTCTACCGATAAATATTCTGGAACTGAGAGCGATATTCAATGCTCTCCAGGCCTGGCCCCAGCTTGCGAGGACCAGGTTCATACGGTTTCAATCAGACAACATGACGACTGTTGCGTACATCAACCATCAGGGGGGAACAAGGAGTTCCCTAGCGATGGAAGAAGTAACCAAAATTATTCTTTGGGCGGAGTCTCACTCCTGCCACCTGTCTGCTATCCACATCCCAGGAGTGGAAAATTGGGAAGCGGATTTTCTGAGTCGGCAGACATTGCATCCGGGGGAGTGGGAACTCCATCCGGAAATCTTTGCCCAAGTCACTCACCTGTGGGGCATTCCAGACATGGATCTGATGGCCTCTCGTCAGAACTTCAAAGTTCCTTGCTACGGGGCCAGATCCAGGGATCCCAAGGCGGCTCTAGTGGATGCACTAGTAGCACCTTGGACCTTCAAACTAGCTTATGTGTTCCCGCCATTTCCTCTCATCCCCAGGCTGATAGCCAGGATCAAGCAGGAGAGGGCGTCGGTGATCTTGATAGCTCCTGCGTGGCCACGCAGGACTTGGTATGCAGATCTGGTGAATATGTCATCGGCTCCACCTTGGAAGCTACCTTTGAGACGAGACCTTCTTGTTCAGGGTCCGTTCGAACATCCGAATCTGGTTTCACTCCAGCTGACTGCTTGGAGATTGAACGCTTGATTTTATCGAAGCGAGGATTCTCAGATTCTGTTATCGATACTCTTGTTCAGGCCAGAAAGCCTGTGACTAGAAAGATTTACCACAAAATTTGGAAAAAATATATCTGTTGGTGTGAATCTAAAGGATTCCCTTGGGACAAGGTTAAGATTCCTAGGATTCTATCCTTCCTTCAAGAAGGATTGGAAAAAGGATTATCTGCAAGTTCCCTGAAGGGACAGATTTCTGCCTTGTCGGTATTACTTCACAAAAAGCTGGCAGCTGTGCCAGATGTTCAAGCCTTTGTTCAGGCTCTGGTTAGAATCAAGCCTGTTTACAAACCTTTGACTCCTCCTTGGAGTCTCAATTTAGTTCTTTCAGTTCTTCAGGGGGTTCCGTTTGAACCCTTACATTCCGTTGATATTAAGTTATTATCTTGGAAAGTTTTGTTTTTAGTTGCGATTTCTTCTGCTAGAAGAGTCTCAGAATTATCTGCTCTGCAGTGTTCTCCTCCTTATCTGGTGTTCCATGCAGATAAGGTGGTTTTACGTACTAAACCTGGTTTTCTTCCAAAAGTTGTTTCTAACAAAAACATTAACCAGGAGATTATCGTACCTTCTCTGTGTCCAAAACCAGTTTCAAAGAAGGAACGTTTGTTGCACAATTTGGATGTTGTTCGCGCTCTAAAATTCTATTTAGATGCTACAAAGGATTTTAGACAAACATCTTCCTTGTTTGTTGTTTATTCAGGTAAAAGGAGAGGTCAAAAAGCAACTTCTACCTCTCTCTCTTTTTGGATTAAAAGCATCATCAGATTGGCTTACGAGACTGCCGGACGGCAGCCTCCCGAAAGAATCACAGCTCATTCCACTAGGGCTGTGGCTTCCACATGGGCCTTCAAGAACGAGGCTTCTGTTGATCAGATATGTAGGGCAGCGACTTGGTCTTCACTGCACACTTTTACCAAATTTTACAAGTTTGATACTTTTGCTTCTTCTGAGGCTATTTTTGGGAGAAAGGTTTTGCAAGCCGTGGTGCCTTCCATTTAGGTGACCTGATTTGCTCCCTCCCTTCATCCGTGTCCTAAAGCTTTGGTATTGGTTCCCACAAGTAAGGATGACGCCGTGGACCGGACACACCTATGTTGGAGAAAACAGAATTTATGTTTACCTGATAAATTTCTTTCTCCAACGGTGTGTCCGGTCCACGGCCCGCCCTGGTTTTTTTAATCAGGTCTGATATTTTATTTTCTTTAACTACAGTCACCACGGTACCATATGGTTTCTCCTATGCAAATATTCCTCCTTAACGTCGGTCGAATGACTGGGGTAGGCGGAGCCTAGAAGGGATCATGTGACCAGCTTTGCTGGGCTCTTTGCCATTTCCTGTTGGGGAAGAGAATATCCCACAAGTAAGGATGACGCCGTGGACCGGACACACCGTTGGAGAAAGAAATTTATCAGGTAAACATAAATTCTGTTTTTCGTCCCTTTCGCAGAAACGGACCAGCCCCAAGTGCTACGTCCTCTAAGCAAGAGGGTAATACTTCTCAAGCCAAGCCAGCCTGGAGACCAATGCAAGGCTGGAACAAAGGAAAGCAGGCCAAGAAACCTGCCACTGCTACCAAGACAGCATGAGATGTTGGCCCCCGATCCGGGACCGGATCTGGTGGGGGGCAGACTCTCTCTCTTCGCTCAGGCTTGGGCAAGAGATGTTCTGGATCCTTGGGCACTAGAAATAGTCTCCCAAGGTTATCTTCTGGAATTCAAGGGGCTTCCCCCAAGGGGGAGGTTCCACAGGTCTCAATTGTCTTCAGACCACATAAAAAAACAGGCATTCTTACATTGTGTAGAAGACCTGTTAAAAATGGGAGTGATTCATCCTGTTCCATTAGGAGAACAAGGGATGGGGTTCTACTCCAATCTGTTCGTAGTTCCCAAAAAAGAGGGAACATTCAGACCGATCTTAGATCTCAAGATCCTAAACAAGTTTCTCAAGGTTCCATCGTTCAAAATGGAAACCATTCGAACAATTCTTCCTTCCATCCAGGAAGGTCAATTCATGACCACGGTGGATTTAAAGGATGCGTATCTACATATTCCTATCCACAAGGAACATCATCGGTTCCTAAGGTTCGCATTCCTGGACAAGCATTACCAGTTTGTGGCACTTCCGTTCGGATTAGCCACTGCTCCTAGGATTTTCACAAAGGTACTAGGGTCCCTTCTAGCGGTGCTAAGACCAAGGGGCATTGCAGTAGTACCTTACTTGGACGACATTCTGATTCAAGCGTCGTCCCTTCCTCAAGCAAAGGCTCACACGGACATTGTCCTGGCCTTTCTCAGATCTCACGGGTGGAAAGTGAACGTAGAAAAAAGTTCTCTATCTCCGTCAACAAGGGTTCCCTTCTTGGGAACAATAATAGACTCCTTAGAAATGAGGATTTTTCTGACAGAGGCCAGAAAATCAAAACTTCTAAACTCTTGTCAAATACTTCATTCTGTTCCTCTTCCTTCCATAGCGCAGTGCATGGAAGTAATAGGTTTGATGGTAGCGGCAATGGACATAGTTCCTTTTGCGCGCATTCATCTAAGACCATTACAACTGTGCATGCTCAGTCAGTGGAATGGGGACTATACAGACTTGTCTCCGACGATACAAGTAAATCAGAGGACCAGAGATTCACTCCGTTGGTGGCTGTCCCTGGACAACCTGTCACAGGGGATGAGCTTCCGCAGACCAGAGTGGGTCATTGTCACGACCGACGCCAGTCTGGTGGGCTGGGGCGCGGTCTGGGGACCCCTGAAAGCTCAGGGTCTTTGGTCTCGGGAAGAATCTCTTCTACCGATAAATATTCTGGAACTGAGAGCGATACTCAATGCTCTCAAGGCTTGGCCTCAGCTAGCAAAGGCCAAGTTCATACGGTTTCAATCAGACAACATGACGACTGTTGCGTACATCAACCATCAGGGGGGAACAAGGAGTTCCCTGGCGATGGAAGAAGTGACCAAAATCATTCAATGGGCGGAGACTCACTCCTGCCACTTGTCTGCAATCCACATCCCAGGAGTGGAAAATTGGGAAGCGGATTTTCTGAGTCGTCAGACATTTCATCCGGGGGAGTGGGAACTCCATCCGGAAATCTTTGCCCAAATTACTCAATTGTGGGGCATTCCAGACATGGATCTGATGGCCTCTCGTCAGAACTTCAAGGTTCTTTGCTACGGGTCCAGATCCAGGGATCCCAAGGCGACTCTAGTAGATGCACTAGTAGCACCTTGGACCTTCAAACTAGCTTATGTATTCCCGCCGTTTCCTCTCATCCCCAGGCTGGTAGCCAGGATCAATCAGGAGAGAGCATCGGTGATCTTGATAGCTCCTGCGTGGCCACGCAGGACTTGGTATGCAGACCTGGTGAATATGTCATCGGCTCCACCATGGAAGCTACCTTTGAGACGAGACCTTCTTGTTCAAGGTCCGTTCGAACATCCGAATCTGGTCTCACTCCAACTGACTGCTTGGAGATTGAACGCTTGATCTTATCAAAGCGAGGGTTCTCAGATTCTGTCATTGATACTCTTGTTCAGGCCAGAAAGCCTGTAACTAGAAAAATTTACCACAAAATATGGAAAAAATATATCTGTTGGTGTGAATCTAAAGGATTCCCTTGGGACAAGGTAAAAATTCCTAAGATTCTATCCTTTCTTCAAGAAGGTTTGGAGAAAGGATTATCTGCTAGTTCCTTGAAGGGACAGATTTCTGCCTTGTCTGTGTTACTTCACAAAAAGCTGGCAGCTGTGCCAGATGTTCAAGCCTTTGTTCAGGCTCTGGTTAGAATCAAGCCTGTTTACAAACCTTTGACTCCTCCTTGGAGTCTCAATTTAGTTCTTTCAGTTCTTCAGGGGGTTCCGTTTGAACCCTTACATTCCGTTGATATTAAGTTATTATCTTGGAAAGTTTGTTTTTGGTTGCAATTTCTGCTGCTAGAAGAGTTTCAGAATTATCTGCTCTGCAGTGTTCCCCTCCTTATCTGGTGTTCCATGCAGATAAGGTGGTTTTACGTACTAAACCTGGTTTTCTTCCGAAAGTTGTTTCTAACAAAAACATTAACCAGGAGATAGTCGTGCCTTCTTTGTGTCCGAATCCAGTTTCAAAGAAGGAACGTTTGTTGCACAATTTGGATGTTGTTCGTGCTCTAAAATTCTATTTAGATGCTACAAAGGATTTTAGACAAACATCTTCCTTGTTTGTTGTTTATTCTGGTAAAAGGAGAGGTCAAAAAGCAACTTCTACCTCTCTCTCTTTTTGGATTAAAAGCATCATCAGATTGGCTTATGAGACTGCCGGACGGCAGCCTCCTGAAAGAATCACAGCTCATTCCACTAGGGCTGTGGCTTCCACATGGGCCTTCAAGAACGAGGCTTCTGTTGATCAGATATGTAAGGCAGCGACTTGGTCTTCACTGCACACTTTTACTAAATTTTACAAGTTTGATACTTTTGCTTCTTCTGAGGCTATTTTTGGGAGAAAGGTTTTGCAAGCCGTGGTGCCTTCCATCTAGGTGACCTGATTTGCTCCCTCCCTTCATCCGTGTCCTAAAGCTTTGGTATTGGTTCCCACAAGTAAGGATGACGCCGTGGACCGGACACACCTATGTTGGAGAAAACAGAATTTATGTTTACCTGATAAATTACTTTCTCCAACGGTGTGTCCGGTCCACGGCCCGCCCTGGTTTTTTAATCAGGTCTGATAATTTATTTTCTTTAACTACAGTCACCACGGTATCATATGGTTTCTCCTATGCAAATATTCCTCCTTTACGTCGGTCGAATGACTGGGGAAGGCGGAGCCTAGGAGGGATCATGTGACCAGCTTTGCTGGGCTCTTTGCCATTTCCTGTTGGGGAAGAGAATATCCCACAAGTAAGGATGACGCCGTGGACCGGACACACCGTTGGAGAAAGTAATTTATCAGGTAAACATAAATTCTGTTTTTGCTTCTTCGGAGGCTATTTTTGGGAGAAAGGTTTTGCATGCAGTGGTACCTTCCGTTTAAGTACCTGCCTTGTCCCTCCCTTCATCCCTGTCCTATAGCTTTGGTATTGGTATCCCACAAGTAATGGATGAATCCGTGGACTGGATACACCTTACAAGAGAAAACAAAATTTATGCTTACCTGATAAATTTATTTCTCTTGTGGTGTATCCAGTCCACGGCCCGCCCTGTCATTTTAAGGCAGGTGTTTTTTATTTTTAAACTACAGTCACCACTGCACCCTATAGTTTCTCCTTTTTTTCTTGCTTGTCTTCGGTCGAATGACTGGGGGTGGCAGTTAGGGGAGGAGCTATATAGACAGCTCTGCTGTGTGTGTCCTCTTGCAGCTTCCTGTTGGGAAGGAGAATATCCCACAAGTAATGGATGAACCCGTGGACTGGATACACCACAAGAGAAATAAATTTATCAGGTAAGCATAAATTTTGTTTTCCTCTATCCAGTTATGGAGGATTCTGATGCTGAGATCTGTGTCCGGTGACGAATCCGGATTGGCCTCGTTGACACATATCAACCAGTTTTGTTCCGTATGCCATTTCAGAGCGCCTGGTTCCTTGGGCTCGGGGAATCAAGGGACTGCTGAGCCATCCACCTCTGGGGGTCCTGTCCACCGAGAGGCAAGTTCCCTACCAATACATACTTCTACACATGCGGTTAAACCCAGTTTCTGATTCCTCCATGCAGGGGGGTATGTTCCCCCCGGAGGTTGCAGCACGTTTTCGCTTCTACATAATGTTGGCGATTGTTCATCTGCAGAGTCCAGACGTTTCTTTGAGAATGTGCTTGTGCCCTATTGTTCCGGGCCTTCCGCCTTGGGGAGGGCCTCTACAGTTCCCCACGGGTGTAACAGTCCCTGAATGTTGTGCCTTTCGTTACAGGATTGCGCACCTTTGGGTATTGCTCAGACATGTTTTTCAGTTATTGAATGATCCTATCGTTACCAGATATGGGGATTTTCAGTCTGCTAATTCGAATGGTGAACCTCATTAGACACACAGGGATGAAGTAATCTCCTGATTACCTGATTAATCTCCTTGTTTGAGTTCTTTCCCAGTTTTTGAAAGATAGGGCTCCGTTTGGCTGGTCCTGTGGGTAGGCCTGTGTCTTTTTGGGCATTACCTCCGGGTTGCCTTATATTTTATTTATATCCGATGGGATGTCTTTTATTTGTTTTTGTTTCCTTTGGGAACCTTCTGGGATTGATACTCTTTATTACTTCTTCGGTAGTTGTTTTGGACATTTTAGTCCTATGTTAAAAATGTCTGTTTTACATTTTTTTCCCCTATGAGGGAAAATGTATGCAGCTTGTCGTTTAGGACCCTGGGTGCAGGCTAGTCGTGTCGGATTCGTTTGGTCTTGCGGCTGTTCAGACACGTGGCGCTGTTCTGCTCTGCTGGTTCGGTAGAAGTGCTCAGGTTATCATTGTTTTTCATGTTCAACTAAGCATTCAAGAGGACCTGTAGGTCCGTGAGGCAGGAAGGATTGTTTCAGTCCTTATAGCATTCAGTCATAGATGGCCAGGCAGGGGAGTTTTCCGCTGCGTCACTCTATCTGACATCTGATTTCATCAGAACTTAGCGTTTCCTCCCCCATGTGGTGGAGGGTTGGAGGGCTTAATGCCCCTGACTGCAGTTGAGCTGTTTGGCCTTTATTTTTAGGCCTCTGGATTTGTCCTTTTGGGCTTGGTCCAACAGCTTGTACAGGATAGCTGTCTAGCATGCGGAAGGTTTGCAGTTTGAAACCTGTTGCAGCTCTTGACACCATGCAGGTGTACGCGTAAGCTTTTTACAGTTTATCTATATACAGCTATTACTCTTTGACGTGTACTGTCTGTCTTTATTATATAAGAGACCTTTGGGTCTTCTTCCATTGTCTCCGGGTGAGATGGATCTCCTTTTAGGGATCTGTGTTCCCAAGTGATGGTTGTTCCCTTCGGGGACTTTGTTTAGCTCGGGTTTTTCCAAAGCTGGGTAGGCTTAGTGCCTTTCTCTTCCTTGTTTCCTCTGCTTGTGCGGAGATTAAAGGGAGACTAGTCCTGCTAGTAGGATTTTTTTTACCTCGAGGGGGCGTTGGACTTTAGCTAGGGATGGTTCCTTCCTTTGGTCGGGGCTTTCGAGTTCTTATCGTTATCCGGATACTCTGGATATGCATCCATATCCCTTGTGTCTGGCTTTTTGGTCAGCTGGGGACTTTAGTTCTAGGGTAAGGTTTGCCTGAACTATTAGGTGCCCGGTCCTGTTTTTCTCCCTGAGACCGGTTGCTGAAGCTTCGCTTGACCTTTTTCCTGACCCAGTCTTGGGTGGTTTTGGCATCTTGGATCTCAGGGCTGGTTGGGGTGTTCCAGATTAGTGGGAACTTGGGCTATGTCCTTGGTCCATCTACCTAACCTGGTCATGGTTGGCCAGGTTTTTGGAGTATTTTTTACTCTTTGCCACAGAGTAGCCCATGTCATCAAGGGGCTATGTGGCTTTTTACACTCTGTTTATGTTCTCAGACCAGCTATTTCTATTGCTGATTTGGCTGCTGCTATACCTACTGGTTGTCTAGTCTTTCAGTTTTCTGATGACCCTGTTAGTGTAATTGTGATGCTGTATTTGATATTCTAAAGATTAATGTCTTTAGCAATTCTTGCTAGGAGGGCCTTGTGGCTTACATCCTGGTCTACTGATATGGTGTCTTAATCTAGATTGTCTCTTTCCTTTCAGGAAAATACATTATTTTGGTTTGATTTAGATTCTATTATTTCTACTATTACTGGAAGTAAATGGAGCTTTTCGTCCTCAAGACAGAAAGTCTAAAGGAAAATACAAAGCATCTTATCATTTTCGTTACTTTCGTCAGAAGAAGGAACAGAGAACTGACTCCTCTGTTCCAAAGCAAGATTCCTCTGGTTCAATCTGGAGACCTAATTCTATCTGGAACAAGTCTAAGCAGGGTATGAAATCCGTCCATACTTCTAAACCACATGAAGGTGATGCCCCCAACCCATAAATTCTGGTCGGGCAGATTAAGTCTCTTTCAGGAGGCTTGGTTTCATTCTGTTCCAGATCCCTGGGATCAGAATGTTATTTTTCAGGTATATCAAATTGGATTAAGAATGTCGTCTCCCAGAGGAAGGTTTTTTTCTGTCCAATATTCCAAAAAATCCTGTAAAATCTCAAGCTTTTCTTAAATCTGTCTAAGATCTGGAAGATATGGGAGTTTTTGTTCCAGTTTCTTTGCAGGCACTTTCAGACAAGTTCTAGATCTAAAGACTCTGAACAAATTTGTAAGAATTCAATCTTTCAGAATGGAAACTATCAGGGCTGTTCTGCCTTTTATTCAACAAGGTCACTTTAGTTCCACAATAGATTAAAAGGATGCTTACTTTCATGTTCCAATTCTCAGAGAACATTTCCAGTTTCTAAGGTTTGCTTTTCTGGACAATCATTTTCAGTTCGTTGCTCTTCCATTTGGTCTGGCTACAGCTCCAAGAATGTTTACCAAGGTTCTGGGTGCACTTTTGTCTGTAATCAGAGCTCAGGGTATTGCAGTATTTCCTTACCTGGACTATATCTTGGTTAAAGCCCCATTTTTTTCCTTTAGCAGAATTGTTGTTTTTTTATTGCAGCTTCAGATGCAATTCCATTTGCTTGATTTCACATAAGGCCACTTCAGCTTTGTATGCTGCATCAATGGTGCAGGGATTATAATCGGCTGTCTCAAAGGTATTTTTGGATCCCAGTCCCACTTGGTGGCTAGATGATCAGTTTATTATTCAGGGGGCTTATTTTGCTCGTCCTGCCAGGACTGTGGTCACTAGAGATGCAAGTCTTTCAGGTTTGGGAGCTGTTTGGGGGTCTCTGACAGCAGAGGGGGTTTGGTATCCTCTGGAGACGAGCTAGTCAATATTCTGGAACTCTTTGCAATTTTTAGAGCCTTTCAAGTTTAGCCTCTGTTTAAAAGGGTAACAGATAATGTCACAGCAGTAGCTTATATCAAGCATCAGGGGGAAATCACAGTTCCCAGGCAATGATGGTGTCTCGGATTCTCTCTTGGGCAGAAGCTAATTCTTGTCTAATTTCTGCCATTCACATCCCAGGAGTGAACAATTGGGAGGCGGACTTTCTCAGTTGTCAGTCTCGACATCCAGGGGAGTGGTCTCTTCACCAGGATGTTTTCAATCAGATTGTAGCGCTTTGGGGTCTCCAAGAAATAGATCCGATGGCCTCTCGTTTGAACAACAAACTTCCAAGGTACTTTGGGAGGTCCAGGGATCCTCAGGCAGTGGTAGTGGATGCTCTAGTAGTTCCTTGTTTTTTTCAGCCGTCTTATCTGTTCCCTCCTCTGGTTCTTCTTCCCAGAGTGATTTCCAGATAAGGCTAGAGAAGTTGTTTGTAATCCTGATTTCCCGAGCGTGGCCTCGCTGGTTTTGGTATGTGGATCTGGTTCAAATGTCTAGTTGCCCTCCTTGCCCTCTTCCTCATCGTTCAGACCTTCTGTCCCAAGGTCCTTTTTTCCATTCGAATCTCAAGTCGCTGAACTTGATGGCATGGAAATTGAGACATAGGAGTTTCTCATATTCTGTGATTGAAACTCTGATTCAGGCTCGTAAACCTGTTACTAGGAAGATCTATCTATTTCTTGGTGTATAAATCATGATTTTTCCTGGCATTCTTTCAGGATTTCTAGGATTCTTCCATTTTTGCAGGATGGCCTAGATAAGGGTCTATCTGCCAGTTCTCTGAAAGGGCAGATTTCAGCTCTTTCAGTTTTGCTCCACAGAAATATTGCTAATCTTCCTGATTTTTATTGTTTTGTTCAGGCTTTGATCTGTATTAAACCCGCTATCAAGCCTATTTTTCCTCCATGGAATTTTAACCTAGTGTTAAGAATTTTACAGGCTCCTCCTTTTGAACCTATGCATAAACTGGACATTAAAGGGACAGTCAAGTATAAATTAAACTTTGATTATTCAGATAGGACTTTTAATTTTAATTGACGTTCCAATTTACTTTTATCATCAAATTTGCTTTTTTCTCTTGGTATTCTTAGTTTAAACTAAACATAGGTAGGCTCATATATAAGTTCTAAGCCTTTGAGGGCTGCCTCTTATCACATGCTTTTTAAATCTCTTTTCAACACAAAGAGACAGAAAGTACATGTGGGCTATATAGATAACACTGTGTTCAGGCACAGAAAGTTATTTAAGATCTAGCACAATACAATGCTAAATTTAAGACAATAGATAATAAACAGTCACAGTCATGTGATCAAGGGGCTGGAAGAAGGTTCCTAGATACAAGGTAATCAAAAAAGTAAAAAGTACATTAATATAACTATGTTGGTTATGCAAAACTGGGGAATGAGTAATAAAGGGATTATCTATCTTTTAAAACCTTAACAATTCTATGGTTGACTGTCCCTTTAAACTAAACTACTTTCTTGGAAAGTTGTATTTCTTTTAGCTATATCTTCTGCTACGATAGTTTCTGAGTTGTCTGCTCTTTCTTAGGCGCATCCTTATTTGATTTTTCATCAGGTTAAGTCTGTTAAGTTTTTTGAAGGGGTTGTTTCTTCAGACAAATGGGCAGAGAGATTGTTTTTCGTTCATTGTGTCCTAATCCTATGAATCCTTCTTAAAGATCTTTGCATTCTCTGGATGTTTTTAGGGCAATTCAATATTATGTTGATGCTACTAAGCATTTTAGACAAACATCTAGTTTTTCTTAATTTTTTTTTAGGAAAGGTCAGAAGGTCTCTGCTATTTCATTAGCCTCTTGGTTAAATTTTTTTGATTCACAGAGCTTTTTTTTAGGCAGGTCAGCCTCCAAGGCAGCAGATTACTGCTCATTCTACTAGGTCAGTTGTCACTTCTTGGGCTTTTAGGAATGAGACTTCAGTTTATCAAATTTGCAAGGCAGCTACATGGTCTTCTTTGCATACTTTTGCTAAATTCTACCATTTTGATGTTTTCGCTTTTTCTGAAGCAGTCTGTGGTAGAAAGGTTCTTCAGGCAGTCGTCTCAGATTGATGGTTAATTCTGTTTTTAAGTGAATTATAAAAATAAAAAAAGAGATAAAAATTTTTTTGGGGTTGTGGATTTATTTCCTCAGTGAAAAAGTCCCTCCCTTTATATTATTACTTGTGGAATCCACAGCTTGGGTATTAGTTCCCAAGGGTAAAGGAATGTGGACTCTCACCTCCTGTATGAAAGAAAACATAATTTATACTTACCTGATAAATTAATTTATTTCAGGGTGGTGAGTGTCCACGAGACCCCACACTTTTTTTTTGGGGGGGGGGGTTAGATTTTTCGTCAGCACATCTTTTTTTCCCTGCTCCTTTTATGGCTCTTATTCCCTTTTCTTACCTCACTTGCTAGGCTATACATTAGACTGAGTTATGTTTGAGGGGTTTTATAGAGCTCTTGGGGTTTAGGTATCTTTGCCTCCTCCTAGTGGTAGAGAAGAGTAATTCCCATAAGTAATGGATTGTAGACTTTCACCACCAAGAAAGAAATTAATTTATCAGGTAAGCATAAATGATGTAATTCTATCAAGTGAGAATAAGGTAAAATAGAGATAACATAAAGAAATCATAAGGTTGTTAGGCATTTTGTTATTGTCCATCAATCTGACCCATCCTGTCTATGAATTCACAAACATTTATGTAGGAACAAACAATGTTCACAGTGGTGATCATTTTGTTCTGGTACAATTGCTTTACCACTTTTTATTATCTCTTTTTAAGGAACATGTTTGAGGTACAGTACTTATAATTGTATGTAATTTTTTTCAAAGAATTAGCCCCTTTTAACTCTTAGACCCATTATGCATATAGCTTAGTTTGCATCTGATAGCTGCATAAATAATACAGAGGAAACCACAATCAGGATTTATGTATTTCTTGAGAGTCTCACATCATTACATTTTGGTAAGGCCTGATTGTTACCGGTTTGATCCTTGATGTATTTTTAAGCATATTTTGTATCACATGTATCTGTTAAAAGTCAAAATGTTGTCAGTCATAATCAAAGGGACACGAAACCAAAACATGTTCTTTCATTTTTTAGAGATAATACAATTATAAAATAGTTTCCGATTTACTTCTATTATCAAATAAGCTTTGTTCTTATGTTATTCTTTGTTGAATAGATATTTAGATAGGCAGCATGCACATGCCTGAGGCACTACATGACAGGAAATAGCGCTGCCATCTAGTGCTCTTGCAAATGTATAACATTGTTGCAAAACTGCTGCCATATAGTGCTGCAGACGTGCACATTCCTGAGCTTACATCCCTGCTTTTAAACAAAGTATAACAAGAAAACAAAGAACATTTGATCATAAAAGTCAATTGGAAAGATGTTTAATATGTTCTATCTGAATTATGAAAGAAAACATTTTAGTTTTATGTCCCTTTAAATGCTACTAGAACTATTTTGTAATGTACTTTTATGTTTATTTTTAGGTACCTCAAGAGACTACACATCATTTAAATAGAGATGGGTCTGAAAACAATAAACTCATCAGCCAAACATCTGACGGAAATGCAGTAATGGCAGAACTCCTCAATGACATCCCTTTCACCTTAGCCCCTCATGTCCAGGAGATGCAGAACATTTGTAAAGAGATGCCTGAAAGAGTTCCATTATATAATCTAGAAGAGAACTTCGCAAGATTTCACTACGACTTCACCTTGGAGAATTCTGTCCTTTGTGGTCTTTAACTATTTACATTTCATTATACGTGTATTTCTCACATATGCACTTTAAGAGGTATTAGATTAGCAAGCTTATGGGATATTATCATAAAGAAAATACCAAGACACATTTTAGAAGACTACTAGTGTATGTTTCAGATTGTTATCATACAAGCATTTTAATTCAGAGATATGTTTTCTGTTAAATCCTGCATGCTAATACTCCAGCTTTGGTGATGCAGATCATCATTTCAAGCAGACTGTAAGTCTCCAGGATCTAAATAGTAATGTTTGCATTCCAGGCTGTGATATCACCACATTTAGGGGTAAACAGAAAGCTCAGCTCTCTGGACTCCAGATCACTTCAGGGGTTTGGAAATTGCCTAATGCAGTTTAAAATAAATACATGTAGCTATCCACTAAATACCCAATACAACAGGATATCCAGGGAACAGATAGAAAATAGCAGTTTCTTCTTATTATGTGTGCTTTGTCAATAATTTAATTTTCCGATCTTGCTTTTAAAATGATATATATTCAACTATTTAAAACTATCGTACAGCATATTTAAGCAAAACACAGTCAGTGTTTAATATATAAACACAAGTTCACTAACACAAACTATCAGCAGATCCTAAGTATTTCTCCATGTCATAGTAGTATATCTGCATGTTTGTTTTAAATAATGTATATAGTCTTGGACTCTTAATTAACTATTTATAAATTATTTCCGTCATTGGACTGTTGTTTTCACCTCTACAGGAGGACATTTCAAATGAGGGCAGAGCAGTAGTGCTCTGTGTGCCCTTTCATAACCTGAAATTCCTTCACCTTTTCAGACAAACCAGGTCTGCCTTATCCTGATCTCTTTATTTCGGTGACCAGTGTTTAGGGACAACTCCTTGAAACATTTTTTTTTCATTGGTCACCTCAGTTCCAAGTATTTGCAGTAAAGTAGTTTCATAGTTTATAGAACAGTTACATGCAGTAGTGATTTAAAAAACAATGTATGGGATAAGTACAGGGAGTGGTATTTGTGACAACAGCCATTTCAATGGTACCTTTTTTTCATGGGAAATACATTTCTTGAATTTGTTTGTTTACAAATATATATTTTTATTATTAATGTGGTGAAAACATAATTGCAGATGTATCTGTCTTCAGAGTACAGCTCTTGGGTTTGGGGGTTTATGTTACAGCCATTAATCAATACACAAATAGAATAGGAAGGATTTTAGTTTACTTTGTCATTTCACTTTCAATTACATTATGTACCATTAGAAAGATCTCCACTAATAAAAATAAGTGGTATTATCTGGACTTGTGAAATAAATGTTGTCGTATTCTTGTTTAATTTTACATTTACACCGAGAGTAATGTCCCTGTAAATCACTTGTAAAATCTAAGCAACTTTCCCATGACTCTGCCAATTCAAAAGCATTTAGGCCCTGCTCAGCTTCATGTGATCTGTGCTTTTGCTCTAGCCAATCCTTGCTGGAATCAGTGTTCATATTCTGTCTAAGTGATTAAGGTCATAGCTAATTAGGTATCACTATATTTAGTGTTCACTCGCTGCCTATCCCTGGGGCTGCTTAACATAAGTTCAAATTCAGAGCTAGGTGATTATTTGGTGGTTAAAAGAACAGTTTACTAAAAAAAATTCTCCCCTTTAATTTTTTTTCCAATGATCCACTTTACCTGCTGGAGTGTATTAAATTGTATAAAGTATTTCCTTTACCCTTATATTGGCATTTGAAATAGTTGATTTAGCCTGTAGTATCCCCACCTATTCTGAAAGTTTCTGGCCTTAAGTCCAATCTATAGATAAGCTGTGTAAACACAGACAGCAGAAGACATTACACTCCCCGTGGTTTATAGAAGAGATTAGATAATAAAATGTTAATTTCTCTTGTTAAGTGTATCCAGTCCACGGATCATCCATTACTTATGGGATATTCTCCTCCCCAACAGGAAGTTGCAAGAGGATCACCCACAGCAGAGCTGCTATATAGCTCCTCCCCTAACTGCCATATCCAGTCATTCTCTTGCAACCCTCAACAAAGATGGAGGTCGTAAGAGCAGAGTGGTGTTTTATACTCAGTTTGTTATTTTTAAATGGTACCGGAGTGTGCTGTTTATCTCAGGCAGTATTTAGAAGAAGAATCTGCCTGCGTTTTCTATGATCTTAGCAGAAGTTACTAAGATCCATGGCTGTTCTCACATATTCTGAGGAGTGAGGTAACTTCAGAGAGGGAATGGCGTGCAGGTTTTCCTGCAATAAGGTATGTGCAGTTAATATTTTTCTAGGGATGGAATTTGCTAGAAAATGCTGCTTATACCGGATTAATGTAAGTAAAGCCTTAAATGCAGTGATAGCTACTGGTATCAGGCTTACTAATAGAGATGCATACTCTTATAAAAATGTAATATAAAACGTTTGCTGGCATGTTTAATCGTTTTTATATATGTTTGGTGACAAAACTTATTGGGGCCTAGTTTTTTTCCACATGGCTGGTTTGATTTCTGCCTAGAGACAGTTTCCTGAAGCTTTCCACTGTTGGAATATGAGTGGGAAGGGCCTATTTTAGTGCAGCTAAAAATACTGACAGAGACATTCAGCTTCCCTCTGCATGATACAGGACATCTCTGAAGGGCTCAAAAGGCTTCAAAGTCGTGTTTGAGGAGGGTAACAATCACAGTAGACTGTGGCAGTTGTTGTGACTGTGTTTAAAAAACATTTTTGTCATTTATTATTGTGTTTTTGTTATTAAGGGGTTAATCATCCATTTGCAAGTGGGTGCAATGCTCTGCTGACTTGTTACATACACTGTAAAAATTTTGTTAGTGTAACTGCCTTTTTTCACTGTTATTTCAACTTTTGTCAAAATTTGTTTCTCTTAAAGGCACAGTAACGTTTTTTATATTGCTTGTTAACTTGCTTTAAAGTGTTTTCCAAGCTTGCTAGTCTCATTGCTAGTCTGTACAAACATGTCTGAAACAGAGGATACTTGTTCATTATGTTTAAAAGCCATGGTGGAGCCCCATAGGAGAATCTGTACTAAATGTATTGATTTCACCTTAAACAGTAAAGATCAGTCTTTATCTATAAAAGAATTGTCACCAGAGGGGTCTGTCGAGGGGGAAGTTATGCCAACTAACTCTCCCGACGTGTCGGACCCTTCGCCTCCCGCTCAAGGGACGCACGCTAATATGGCGCCAAGTACATCAGGGACGCCCATAGCGATTACTTTGCAGGACATGGCTGCAATCATGAATAATACCCTGTCAGAGGTATTATCCAGATTGCCTGAATTGAGAGGCAAGCGCGTAGATGCTGTAAGAGCCATGTCTGATACTGCGTCACAATATGCAGAACCTGAGGACGGAGAGCTTCAGTCTGTGGGTGACGTCTCTGATTCGAGGAGACCTGATTCAGAGATTTCTAATTTTAAATTTAAGCTTGAGAACCTCCGTGTATTGCTTGGGGAGGTATTAGCTGCTCTGAATGACTGTGACACAATTGCAGTGCCAGAGAAATTGTGTAGGCTGGATAAATACTATGCAGTGCCGGTGAGTACTGATGTTTTTCCAATACCTAAAAGGCTTACAGAAATTATTAGTAAGGAGTGGGATAGGCCCGGTGTGCCCTTTTCCCCACCTCCTATATTTAGAAAAATGTTTCCAATAGATGCCACTACACGGGACTTATGGCAGACTGTCCCTAAGGTGGAGGGAGCAGTTTCTACTTTAGCAAAGCGTACCACTATCCCGGTTGAGGACAGTTGTGCTTTTTCAGATCCAATGGATAAAAAATTAGAGGGTTACCTTAAGAAAATGTTTATTCAACAAGGTTTTATTTTACAGCCCCTTGCATGCATTGCGCCTGTCACTGCTGCGGCGGCATTCTGGTTTGAGGCCCTGGAAGAGGCCATCCATACAGCTCCATTGACTGAAATTGTTGACAAGCTTAGAACTCTTAAGCTAGCTAACTCATTTGTTTCTGATGCCATTGTTCATTTGACTAAACTAACGGCTAAGAATTCCGGATTCGCCATCCAGGCGCGTAGGGCGCTATGGCTCAAATCCTGGTCAGCTGATGTGACTTCAAAGTCTAAATTACTCAACATTCCTTTCAAGGGGACCTTATTCGGGCCTGGTTTGAAATAAATTATTGCTGACATTACTGGAGGTAAGGGTCATACCCTTCCTCAGGACAGGGCCAAATCAAAGGCCAAACAGTCTAATTTTCGTGCCTTTCGAAATTCCAAGGCAGGTGCAGCATCAACTTCCTCCGCTTCAAGACAAGAGGGAACTTTTGCTCAATCTAAGCAGGCCTGGAAACCTAACCAGTCCTGGAACAAAGGCAAGCAGGCCAGAAAGCCTGCTGCTGCCTCTAAGACAGCATGAAGGAATGGCCCCCTATCCGGCGACGGATCTAGTAGGGGGCAGACTTTTTCTCTTCGCCCAGGCGTGGGCAAGAGATGTTCAGGATCCCTGGGCGTTGGAGATCATATCTCAGGGATATCTTCTGGACTTCAAAGCTTCCCCTCCACAAGGGAGATTTCATCTTAAAAGGTTATCTGCAAATCAGATAAAGAAAGAGGCATTCCTACGCTGTGTGCAAGATCTCCTAGTAATGGGAGTGATCCATCCAGTTCCGCGGACGGAACAAGGACAGGGTTTTTATTCAAATCTGTTTGTGGTTCCCAAAAAAGAGGGAACCTTCAGACCAATTTTGGATCTAAAGATCTTAAACAAATTCCTCAGAGTTCCATCTTTCAAAATGGAAACTATTCGGACCATCCTACCCATGATCCAAGAGGGTCAGTACATGACCACATTGGACTTAAAGGATGCCTACCTTCACATACCGATTCACAAAGATCATCATCGGTTCCTAAGGTTTGCCTTTCTAGACAGGCATTACCAATTTGTAGCTCTTCCCTTCAGGTTGGCTACAGCCCTGAGAATCTTTACGAAGGTTCTGGGCTCACTTCTGGCGGTTCTAAGACCGCGAGGCATAGCGGTGGCTCCGTATCTAGACGACATCCTGATACAGGCGTCAAGCTTTCAAATTGCCAAGTCTCATACAGAGATAGTTCTGGCATTTCTGAGATCGCACGGGTGGAAAGTGAACGAGGAAAAGAGTTCTCTATCCCCACTCACAAGAGTCTCCTTCTTAGGGACTCTTATAGATTCTGTAGAGATGAAATTTTACCTGACTGAGTCCAGGTTATCAAAGCTTCTAAATGCTTGCCGTATTCTTCATTCCATTCCGCGCCCTTCGTTGGCTCAGTGTATGGAGGTGATCGGCTTAATGGTAGCGGCAATGGACATAGTGCCATTTGCGCGCCTACATCTCAGACCGCTGCAATTATGCATGCTAAGTCAGTGGAATGGGGATTACACAGATTTGTCCCCTCTGCTAAATCTGGATCAAGAGACCAGAGATTCTCTTCTCTGGTGGTTGTCTCGGGTCCACCTGTCCGAGGGTATGACCTTTCGCAGGCCAGATTGGACAATTGTAACAACAGATGCCAGCCTTCTAGGTTGGGGTGCAGTCTGGAACTCCCTGAAGGCACAGGGATCATGGACTAGGGAGGAGAAACTCTTTCCGATAAATATTCTGGAGTTAAGAGCAATATTCAATGCTCTTCTGGCTTGGCCTCAGTTAGCAACACTGAGGTTCATCAGATTTCAGTCGGGCAATATCACGACTGTGGCTTACATCAACCATCAAGGGGGAACCAGGAGTTCCCTAGCGATGTTAGAAGTCTCAAAAATAATTTGCTGGGCAGAGACTCACTCTTGCCACCTGTCAGCAATCCATATCCCAGGCGTGGAGAACTGGGAGGCGGATTTTCTAAGTCGTCAGACTTTTCACCCAGGGGAGTGGGAACTCCATCCGGAGGTGTTTGCTCAGTTGATTCATCGTTGGGGCAAACCAGAGTTGGATCTCATGGCGTCTCGCCAGAACGCCAAGCTTCCTTGTTACGGATCCAGGTCCAGGGACCCAGAAGCGAAGCTGATAGATGCTCTTGCAGCGCCTTGGTTCTTCAACCTGGCTCCTCTGCTCCCTCGACTGATTGCCAAAATCAAACAGGAGAGATCATCGGTGATTCTAATAGCGCCTGCGTGGCCACGCAGGACCTGGTATGCAGACCTAGTGGACATGTCATCCTTTCCACCATGGACTCTGCCTCTAAGACAGGACCTTCTAATACAAGGTCCTTTCAATCATCCAAATCTAATTTCTCTGAGACTGACTGCATGGAGATTGAACGCTTGATTCTATCAAAGCGTGGCTTCTCCGAGTCAGTCATTGATACCTTAATACAGGCACGAAAGCCTGTTACCAGGAGAATCTATCACAAGATATGGCGTACATATCTTTACTGGTGTGAATCCAAGAATTACTCAAGGAGTAAGGTTAGGATTCCTAGGATATTGTCCTTTCTCCAAGAGGGTTTGGACAAAGGATTATCAGCTAGTTCCTTAAAGGGACAGATTTCTGCTCTGTCTATTCTTTTGCACAAGCGTCTGGCAGAAGTTCCAGACGTCCAGGCATTTTGTCAGGCTTTGGTTAGAATTAAGCCTGTGTTTAAACCTGTTGCTCCCCCATGGAGCTTAAACTTGGTTCTTAAAGTTCTTCAAGGAGTTCCGTTTGAACCCCTTCATTCCATTGATATTAAGCTTTTATCTTGGAAAGTTCTGTTTTTGATGGCTATTTCCTCGGCTCGGAGAGTCTCTGAGCTATCTGCCTTACAATGTGATTCTCCTTATCTGATTTTTCATGTAGATAAGGTAGTTCTGCGTACCAAACCTGGGTTTTTACCTAAGGTGGTTTCTAACAAGAATATCAATCAAGAGATTGTTGTTCCATCATTGTGTCCTAATCCTTCTTCAAAGAAGGAACGTCTTTTACATAATCTGGACGTAGTCCGTGCCTTGAAGTTTTACTTACAAGCTACTAAAGATTTTCGTCAAACATCTTCCCTGTTTGTTGTTTATTCTGGACAGAGGAGAGTTCAAAATGCTTCGGCAACCTCTCTTTCCTTTTGGCTTCGGAGTATTATACGCCTAGCCTATGAGACTGCTGTACAGCAGCCCCCTGAAAGAATTACAGCTCATTCCACTAGAGCTGTGGCTTCCACCTGGGCCTTTAAAAATGAGGCCTCTGTTGAACAGATTTGCAAGGCCGCGACTTGGTCTTCGCTTCACACTTTTTCAAAATTTTACAAATTTGATACTTTTGCTTCTTCGGAGGCTATTTTTGGGAGAAAGGTTTTTGTAATGTCCCCTTTAATTCAGCCCCACCTTCTTTTGCTTTATAAGTGCACTTCCTGCTATCCTCTTTGCTTGATTATTTTGTTTGGCACAGGTTAAAGGATACACTCCTCCACTCCAGCTGACAGATATTGAGCCTCAAGCCTTTTTACCTATTAGGCTACTTGTTGCCTTCATCGCTATCCTGAACAAAGTACCTGTCTCTTTTGTTACACATTTTGCTGTTCAGCTCCTCTCCGTTCTCAGCTACAGAACTCTTCCTGTTCCCAGCGGATTGACTTTGTACAGCCGGATCTACACGCTGTTCCACGCTCACACCTTCCAGTAGCTTTCACGGACACTGCTACTGCTCCCTTCTCATCGTGTTAACATACACCAACCACCGGATTCATTCTGCTACTGCTGCTAGTACTTGCAAGTATATCTCAATCTGTATTGAACTGCTAATTGTTATTTGTCTGCCATTCCTTGCTTGCAATACTTTGCTTATCTATTGGATAACCTGTTTTCTATCATTTGCTGCTTAAATCTCCAGTCTGCATTTTAACCATATCTTATGCTTTGCAATAATCAAAGTACTAAGAACATATCAGCCGTATATTTTTGCATAGTATCATTTATACTTATATCAGCAGTTATCCTAACCTCTACCTGCTGTATTACTTTGCAAACACTCAGTTTCACTCTTACACCGCTGCTGGGAATCATCCATTACTATTAAAGTGCTGTATTAATACTGACACTGCAGGCTAAGTCTTTCCTGTGGTTGTTCCGCTATTACAGCTACACAACATTTAAATATTGTAGTTATAACATAATAATCAAGCCTTAAAAAAAAAAAAATAGTTACTAATAGTAATGGATCCCCAAACTGTGAAAACTGAAATTGATATTCTTAATCAAAAAGTTGAATATCTGGCAAGAGCACTTACAGATTTGCAAACCGAGAACAAAGCCCTAAAGAATTTGGTTAAATACATAGTTGCACCAAAAAAAACTGAGCCTCCAGAGCCACAGGTAAATCCACCAGCTTTATTTTCAGGGAAAAGAAATGAATTCAGAGACTTTAAAAATGCCTGCTATCTTCTATTCACCATGAAACCCAGGACCTATTGTTCTGATAAAATAAAAGTCTGCACAGCCATATCTTATTTAACTGCCGAACCCAGGTCATGGGCAAACAGACTATTTGAGTCAAATAATCCTATTTTGGAGTCCATTGATCAATTCTTTCTTTCCATGGCAGCTTTATATGAGGATAGTAATACCCAGATTCAAGCAGAAACTAAACTCAGAGCACTTAAACAGGGTAAACGTCCTGTTGAGGAGTTTATAACTGATTTTCAAATGTGGGCAACTGACTCCCAATGGAATAACATTTCCCTGAAAAATCAGTTTAGATTGGGACTTAATGACACACTTAAAGATGAACTTTCAAGGCTGGAGATGCCTGATACATTGCAAGGATTAATGAAACTAGCAACCACTTTAGACCGTAGGTTTAGGGAGAGACGCTCTGAAAAATTATCAACAGACACACCCCCTAGAAGGATATTGTTCCCCACTACTGAAAAACATAATCACCAACAAACACCCATGGAGATAGGTGTCATTAAAGGTCCTCTATCAGCTGAGGAAAAAATGAGACGACGCATGTCTAATCTCTGTCTTTATTGTGTGAATAAGGATCATTCAGTTTCATCCTGTCCAATTTTAAACCGACAAAAGAAGGGTAAGCTGACTAGTATAAATTCTGCCACACCTAAATTAAGTGTAGACCACCCATCATTCACATTATCTCTGTCTTTGCAGTGGGATCTCCAACAAATCAAGACTGACGCAATAATTGACTCCGGGGCTTATGATTGTTTCATAGATTCTAAGTTCGTTTCTGTAAATAAAATACCTTGTGTTGATAAGCATACACCTGTGTTTATAAAGGTTATTGATGGTTCCTTCATACATAACGGACCCATCACACAGCACACCATACCTTTGTTAATTACTACGAATCATGGTCACACTAAATATCTCAGTTTCGATGTAATACCAAACTCTTTACATCCTATTATTATGGGATATACATGGTTGAAAAAACATAACCCGAGTATAAATTGGGTGAAACCTAATATTTGATTCCCATTACTGCAAAACCACTTGTTTCCCCTATCAGTTACTTGGAGCAGCAGATATAGCTATTCCTTCTGAATACCATGATTTAACTGATGTCTTTGATCTAAAAGAGGCTGAGGTCCTGCCTCCTCATAGGGTATACGATTGCCCCATAGATTTAATCCCTGGTTCCCAAATCCCATATGGGAAAATGTATCCACTTTCACAGAAGGAAATGCAACACTTAAGGGAATACTTAGATGACAACTTGAGAAAAGGCTTTATAGTACCCTCTGTTGCAGCTGCAGGCATGTTTTTTGTTACTAATAAGGATCAGTCACTAAGACCAATAATCGATTATCGGGCCTTGAACTCAATTACCATAAAGAACCGTTACCCTCTGCCACTCATCCCCGAACTCCTAGAACGCTTAAATGGCGCCACCATTTTTACTAAATTGGATTTGAAGGGGGCCTATAACTTAATAAGAATCAAGGAGGGGGAAAGAAAAACCCTTTTGCAGCCAGGATTCATTGCCATCCACGCCTCTCTTGACAGCTCTGTGTGTCCGAGAATCACTGTGGATAGAGGAACTATCACCTTCTCTCCCACGGAAGGCATATTGAAAGAAAAAGCCGTTTGGCGCAGTGGCGAGTCTTCAGCCGCCATACTGTATATAATAACCCTTGCATTGTAAAAGAGTAGTGGGCACCGCTAGTGGATCCACTAAATACTACGTTCTACATGATGGACACAGACCATGACCTTTTTACACAGATAAAACTAATTTTCATGCCTGCACTAGAACGTTTGGTCCAAAGCTATGAGAAACTGCACGAAGAGGTTCTGGTGACGGGGAGGTCCTGTACTATAGTTTCCTCCGGCTCACAGAAATGCTCCGCACTGCCCAAGTTGCAAGACCTGAAGGAGATCGCCGCACCTGATGGCCCAGCGCTTCCTCTTTCAAATCTGCCTGGGGGACTCTCGCCCGGTGACGGAGAAAACTGCTTACCTCCGCTACAATCTGCCATGGAGGCCGCTGGGTCTGAGGGGCTTGCTACGCCTAGTCTTGGGAGCGCTCCATTGGGGGAATTGGTTCTTTCCCTATATGCTGAGAGGCGAGACGTTGAGGTGCTGAATGTGTCAGACGCACTGCAGTACTTCCTGACATATCAATTCCCTACTGAGATCCGTTACCCTGTATATCAGGCAAGATGGCCACCGGACCTGTTTGACATATCTATGATCACCAGCCCTGACGAGACCCGGCACGGACTCAGTCTTCTGGAGGGTGACCTGATCGGTTGTGAAGCCGCTACTGTTGACAGGAGGAAGCAAAGTAAACTTCGTTTGGTTAGGGGCATTGGCTGAACAGACTGTCTCCACTGTATAACATAGAGGGTTTGCCACTCTCTAGTCCTTCATCCCTGGACAAGAGTTCATACATACCATAGTATAATTATAGCGATGTCTTAACTCTCTAGTTTAACATGTTTGGTTATCCCCCTTGTTTATTTGTGTGATTGCTGCCATGCTTCCTCTGATCTGCACTTGCTCTCCCAGCCCAGAGAAACTGTCTCAATGATCTACCTGTGGAAACGAGAACTTACCCTGCCTGACTAACCAAAGCTACAAGCGATATTAAATGAGTGTTGTAGCCGACGCCTGTCACAGCTGTGGCCACGGGCGTTGATTGAACAGTAGCCCTATATATATATAACAATAATACAGACAGCCGCACTACTGTCTCAAAACCTCCTTAAGAAAATCCTTTGGTCACTGAGAAATAGCCTGTGGTCATAATTGTTTCTCTTTTCTAGTATTATTATCGATAAGACATGCTAGTGTTAAATATTTATTTATTTGAACTGTTCTCTAATTGCATAAATCAACCCTGCATACTGTATAGGCTTGGCATATAACTCCCCACACTAGACTTCCCAAACTCAGGTTCCCCTGCCCTGACACATGCATTCTCTACATTTGATTGCGTTTTGCTTAGTGATATTGCTTCTCTTTGCTTTTTGCATCTGGTAAATGGGGTAACAATTTACCTTTCAGATAAACCCACACACAAATGCCTGGTTCTTAGATTCTCCCCATGCTGACTCACCTACTGCAACTTGCAATAATTCTATATCTGATGTTTTTTTTTTTTTTTTTTTTTTCTTTTTGCTATTATCAATGCTTACTCTCCTGAAGTAATGATAGATCTCTCTTAAATACCTAATATAAATAGTGTTTTGAGATGCTAGGCTATATGCTGCTCACTGCAACAGAAAGTCCCTACCTGACTACTGCGCTTACAAATTTACCTTAGATACAATAATCATTCCAACACCAAAGATAAAAACTGCAAGTTTCAACCCCACCAACTTTTTTCAAACACACAAATTTATCCAATCCTATGAAGCCTTCATAAGTATACATTTTTAGCTTTTGGATATTTACAGCGTAGCACTGATGTTCCCTTTTAACTATACTTTATTTTTCATACTTATAATTCTCGCCTTGGTTTCTCACACTGCACATATGTGGGGGGGGGGGGGAATCCTGGCCCTATAATTCTCCTAAGGCATGGCTAAATATCCCAAACTATGCTTTTGACTATGTGTATATCCACATGACGGACTATACCACTTTAGGGGAAGGGAAAGACATTAGTCCACATCCGTCGGTATGGTATATGTTACTTTTGGTGCACCTTGCTGGAACTAACCCTCAGTCGCTTTATAAAGGGCTTGCGATCACTCCTAGAATTTTAAGTTCAGCTTGCAGGCTTTTTGTGTAATACATATGGAATTCCCTAAAGATTCGCCATTTCAGGTAACTGATTATCTCAGATTCCATTTTGTTCACCATATAGTAACTCTTCTAGTTTAATACTCTTACTCATCCCAACCCCCGCAGGGCCTCCATCCCCTCTCCTTTATACCTTGTTTGTTATGACCAGCCCTAAGCCATAAACAACTTTAATGTATTAGACCTTATCCTATATGGACTGATTCTCAGTCGATCCTTTTCTATAATACTCAGGCATGGGATCTGTGGGCACTTATCGGGCTGTTTGCTAAGCTTGTGTATCTGTCTATCCTAGCTTCTTATATTACACACACTTGCCCTGCAGGATGACGCACATTCCCATATTGCTAGTGGGGGGAGGTATGGGTTGTACGGGTGTGGGTCATTTGTTGGTCTTTTGTTCTTGTTTTATTTTTATTTATTTTTATTTTAGTTAGCTTATTGTTATTTAGTTTGTTAGGTTAAAAAAAACAAAAAAAACAACGTTGTGTGCAAGCACCCCACAAACGGTCACCATTTAATCTACAACTGAAAATTGCATATTCTGTATCTGCATAAGTCTTTTTTAGGCTAGTGTTACCCTGTCTGGGCATTACAAACCTTCTGTATCCTACTCACTGCTCGGCCCTGCGTGGCACAGAGTTGTGGAATATGTATGATTGCACGCACTGTTGGATATAAATAAAAATTAAAAAAAAAAAGAATCAAGGAGGGGGATGAGTGGAAGACAGCTTTTAGAACGAGGTACGGACTCTTTAAGTATAAGGTTATGCGATTTGGGCTGTGCAATGCCCCTGGCACATTTCAACACTTTATAAATGACATTTTCAAAGATCTAATTGATGTGTGTGTTATCATCTATCTCTATGACATTTTGGTTTATTCTAGAGATACACAGGAACACATAAAACATGTCAGGTGGGTCTTAACAAGACTTCGTGAACATAAATTATTTGCAAAGGCAGAAAAATGTTTATTTCATGTACATGAAATAAAATTTTTAGGTTATATCATCTCCCCTGACAAAGTACAGATGGATCCCGAAAAAGTGGCAATTAAGAACTGGCCCAAACCCACTAACTTGAAATCTCTACAGAGATTTCTAGGGTTCGCTAATTTTTATCGTAGATTCATATACAACTTTTCTACTATTGTGAAACCACTCACAAATCTAACCAGAAAGGCAGTTCCATTTCGGTGGACCCCAGATGCTGATCAAACCTTTAACTTACTAAAAGACTGTTTTACTACCGCTCCAATTTTAGGTTTACCAGATCATACTTGTCAGTTCATTCTGGAGGTGGATGCCTCAGACACGGGCTTGGGTGCAGTTTTATCCCAAAGATCTGATGAGAAACATCCTACTCACCCCATTGCCTTTTATTCCAGAACGTTGTTACCCGCTGAAGTTAATTATTCAGTAGGTGACAAGGAGTTGCTGGCAATAAAATGTGCACTGGAGGTCTGGAGGCATATCTTGGAAGGCACTGACAAAGCTTTCATTATCTACACTGATCATAAAAACCTTCAATATTTAAGACAGAATAAGACATTATCTTCCCGTCAAGTGCGTTGGTCACTTTTTTTTGATAGATTTAATTTTTTAATAACATACAGACCAGGCAAAATAAACCTCAAAGCTGATGCCCTTTCTCGACTGTCAGATAACAGACCACATACAGACGACACTTTACAAATGATACCTTCTCATAAAATAATCGGAACTTTAAATAATCTTGAAGTTGATATTTTAGAGGCTTTAGAAAGTGACAGGCTGCCTACACAATTTCAATTGCACAAAGAACCAAACGGTCTTCTCACAATGAACCAGAAATTGTACATACCAAAACAATTAAGATCCAGAATCCTAGATCATTATCATGATCATCCTCTGTCTGGTCATTTAGGTATAACCAAAACAACCGAACTAATGCAAAGGAATTTCTGGTGGCCAAATATGGGTAAAACTATACAAGATTATGTCACATCTTGTGAGACATGTACACGATACAAAATCGAGAGGAAAAAACCAATAGGTTATCTCACACCTCTTCCTATTCCTGATATTCCCTGGACTGTAATTTCCATGGATTTTATAGTGGAACTTCCACCATCACAAAACCACAACACAATCATGGTAGTCGTCGACCATTTGACGAAACTTGCTCACTTTATACCTTTAAAAAGTTTACCCACAGCCTCCCAAAATGCTGATACCTTCCTAAAGCAAATTGTAAAACTACATGGGATACCAAATGTCATTATAACAGATCGTGGCTCTCAGTTTACCTCCCATTTCTGGAAGGAAATTTGCAAACTGTTAAACATACATCCTAGACTTTCAACGGCATATCACCCCCAGACTAATGGCCTCACTGAGCGAGTGAATGGTATCCTTGAACAATATCTTAGATGCTACATTACACACCAGCAGGATGACTGGCTCCATCATTTGGCCTTAGCCGAATTCTCTTATAATAATTCTGTATCGACCTCAACTAAGATGACCCCTTTCTATGCCACTTATGGTTATCACCCTCAAACCATCCGACTGCCTAAAATAGATTCTGCATCACCATCTGTCACTTCTTACTTAGCCAATCTACAGGATGCCCTACAACTACTGAAAGTTCACTTACACAAAGCCAAGACTGATCAACAACACTACTATAACACAAGACATCGCCCAGGTCCTGATTATAAAGTAGGCGACCAAGTGTGGCTTTCCACCAAATTTCTTAAACTTGTTATACCTTCTAAGAAATTGGGTAGTCAATTCATCGGACCATTCCGTATTCTACGTATTCTCAACCCAACAACTGTTGTGTTGGACCTGCCAGAGAAATACAAGATTCATCCTTCTTTTCATATATCGTTGCTCAAACCCTACAGAACCAGTGAAGAATTTCCGCGCTTAAGTGTTCCTCCACCACCTGTTACTGTCGAGGACCATGAGGAATATGAAGTTGATAGCGTCCTCGACTCACGTATACATTGTGGGAGACTGCAGTATTTGGTTCGATGGAAGGGGTATGGGCAGGAGGAGGACTCTTGGTTGTTGCACTCTCTGGTCCATGCTCCACATCTTGTTGCTCTTTTTCATAGACGTTACCCTCAGAAACCCAATGCATCCTCGGTGATGATGCCCTGAAGGGGGGGGGGGTCTGTAATGTCCCCTTTAATTCAGCCCCACCTTCTTTTGCTTTATAAGTGCACTTCCTGCTATACTCTTTGCTTGATTATTTTGTTTGGCACAGGTTAAAGGATACACTCCTCCACTCCAGCTGACAGATATTGAGCCTCAAGCCTTTTTACCTATTAGGCTACTTGTTGCCTTCATCGCTATCCTGAACAAAGTACCTGTCTCTTTTGTTACACATTTTGCTGTTCAGCTCCTCTCCGTTCTCAGCTACAGAACTCTTCCTGTTCCCAGCGGATTGACTTTGTACAGCCGGATCTACACGCTGTTCCACGCTCACACCTTCCAGTAGCTTTCACGGACACTGCTACTGCTCCCTTCTCATCGTGTTAACATACACCAACCACCGGATTCATTCTGCTACAGCTGCTAGTACTTGCAAGTATATCTCAATCTGTATTGAACTGCTAATTGTTATTTGTCTGCCATTCCTTGCTTGCAATACTTTGCTTATCTATTGGATAACCTGTTTTCTATCATTTGCTGCTTAAATCTCCAGTCTGCATTCTAACCATATCTTATGCTTTGCAATAATCAAAGTACTAAGAACATATCAGCCGTATATTTTTGCATAGTATCATTTATACTTATATCAGCAGTTATCCTAACCTCTACCTGCTGTATTACTTTGCAAACACTCAGTTTCACTCTTACACCGCTGCTGGGAATCATCCATTACTATTAAAGTGCTGTATTAATACTGACACTGCAGGCTAAGTCTTTCCTGTGGTTGTTCCGCTATTACAGCTACACAACATTTAAATATTGTAGTTATAACAGTTTTGCATGCAGTGGTACCTTCCGTTTAAGTACCTGCCTTGTCCCTCCCTTTATCCCTGTCCTATAGCTTTGGTATTGGTATCCCATAAGTAATGGATGATCCGTGGACTGGATACACTTAACAAGTGAAAACATAATTTATGCTTACCTGATAAATTTATTTCTCTTGTAGTGTATCCTGTCCACGGCCCACCCTGTCATTTTAAGGCAGGTCTAAAATTTAATTAAACTACAGTCACCACTGCACCCTATGGTTTCTCCTTTCTCTGTTTGTTTCGGTCGAATGACTGGATATGGCAGTTAGGGGAGGAGCTATATAGCAGCTCTGCTGTGGGTGATCCTCTTGCAACTTCCTGTTGGGAAGGAGAATATCCCATAAGTAATGGATGATCCGTGGACTGGATACACTACAAGAGAAATAAATTTATCAGGTAAGCATAAATTATGTTTTTGCATTGTTCTCTCCTAGTATTGGTCTTTGATTTACGGACAGATATAAGATAAATATATGTACACAAGGTTATAATGTAATGAGATCTGATTATACCTACAAGCTCAACCAATTATGTTAGGTTGTGGCTTTAAAACACATAATTAGCCAGTTCATATACATAAATACCATTTTATATTCTATAGGTGGTAAAAAATAAAAAAGGAAACATATGGAATATATTTCCCGCCCCTAGGAGGAAGTCAAGGACCCATACAAGAGCTTTAAAACTTCCCCACCTCCCATCTCTCTAGTTTTTATTCTTGGCCTCATAGAGGATGGTTGAGAATAGAGGTTGTTCCAGCTACTTGCTTATGGATTACAAATTGGGAGCTCAGACCTATGTAAGACCCAGATTCCCTCGGGAGTATCATTTACAAAGAAGACAGAAAAGACTCTTCACAACAGCTGAATGATACAGGATTTCCTTATCAGGACTTCAGCCATAACTACCCTCAAGTGTCGTGGAGACTCGTCCTTAGGCTCTGGTATTTCCTACTGCAACCCTCTGCAGTACTTGATACCTGTACTGGATGGGTTACTGCTACAACTGCTTTGACATAAATGGCCTGCCTAGTTGGCCAGTGGAAAGGTGCTGCATACGGTAAGTGTCTTTACATAGCACATCCCAGATGCCATTTGTAGGTACTGTGACACAGATACAGCATAGCCAGGGGGCTTAACCTGCTCCCCTCATGACACAATTGTTTTTTCATATCATGTCCCTAACAGTTCTACTAGCATTGGGAACACTACTATGGAAGAGTCTGACTCTTTTTAACCCACTGGTAGCTTTTTGGATAATTTTTAAGCAATTTTCGAAATTAGAGAACTGGCACTAGCTTAATGCATGATGCAGTTCTATGGTGCAGGCTCCGGTTAGGCTGGGGAACATATTTTATCAGGGTTTATAGGATTATTATGCTTGATGCACTTGATTTTACTTTAAAACATTCAAAAGTGTTTTTTATTATTTCTAAGTCACTGGCTTTACTCCAAGCAGTAGCTCCATCCTCTTTGTGTTCCCGGGCTTTACTCTCAGCTGTCTAGAGTTTCTGCAACTAGATGTCACCTGCAACATTTGAGGCCTGATCTTTAAATGTCTCTAATCTGATTTTTAGAGCCTGCCAGTTCCAGGAATGGAGTGAGTACACACACAGGAGCTGCCTGGGGGTATTAAAGGGCTTTACTTATTTCTTGGGGCTTGTTAAAGTTACTACATCGGGAGATTATAAAAGTGTCTGAGGGAGTGTTAACATAGTGTAGAGGGCTCTCTACCAGGTTTTCTTTGTACTGTTTATTATATAAGGTGTCATTGTATACTGTTATACAAGTACAAATATGGAACAAAATGTTTCTGTCCCCATTGATATTTCTTTAGAGAAGTCAGTTTCTGATATCCCTCCAGTTACATATATTTGTTTATTTTGCAAATCTGTTCCATTATGCCAGGTCAACCAAATCAGTAAGAATTGTGTACTCTTTTCCTTCTTAATACAAGTAGAGTCCACGGCTTCATTCCTTACTGTTGGGAAATACTGAAACTGGCCACCAGGAGGAGGCAAAGACACCCCAGCCAAAGGCTTAAATACCTCCCCCACTTCCCCTATCCCCCAGTCATTCTTTGCCTTTCATCACAAGAGGATGGCAGAGACGTGTCAGAAGATTTCGGAGTTGTTCCTCAGGAGGGATATATGCCTTTAGTTATGGAACTGGAGTTTTAAGTAGTCTTGTCAGCCTCTCAGTGAGAGCATTGACGAAAGAGTCTGGAGATGCAGGGAGAGTCTTTCTGCGAACCCATCCAGACTGCCTGCTAACAGCTCCTTAAGCAACCAGTGTTGACGAGTTTCACTGTCTGCTTTCTTCACTCAATCCATGTCAGGAGCAATGCTACAAGACTGTCACACTTGAGAGGCTGTGTTTCTGTTCCACAGCATGGATTCTGGTAAGATCGTTTCAATTATTACTTATGTTGAAATTGCTGAAGACAGGGTCACAGTGTGACTCCTTTTATCTTTATAGAATCGTGGGTTAATATGTCCTGAGGGAGGTTATTGAACAGTGGGGATTAATTAATTGTGTTTTCTTTGATTTATGCTGATTAATGTGTGAGATTTATTTGGGCTAACAGACTGTTATGTGGTAACGGAACATACAGGTGTTTTACTTTAACTTTAAACACTGCAAAAGTACCTTTATTCGTATCCTACTGTTGTTGGCGCAAGCTATGGAGGATACTGATATGCTTGAGGGTACTCCCTCTATTCCTAATAGTAATATGTGTCTATATTGTGAGGAGGCCTTGGTGTGTCTGCCCTCTCAACTATGTTCCATATGCATCAACAAGGTTATTATTATTATATTGTCTAAGAAGGTTAACCCCCTTTAGTATGACTGAGCCGTTCACCTCTGAGTACTCGCCGTCCCATGAGGTGCGTACCCATCAATCATCTCCATTGTCACATGCAGCTTCCCGTAGCACGCCTGATCCTCTGTCAGGAGGGAGCCTTTTACCATCAGACTTTACAGCACAGTTAAAAACGGCGGTGTCTGAGGCCCTTATTGCTCTACCTCGCCCTGCTAAGTGCAAGTGAAAGGATAAACATAGCTCTCCGGTCTAGGGAACATCCAGTGATTTGCTTGATTTGTCTGCCTTTCAAGTAACTTTGCCTCCTATGGAGGTGGTGAAGTAAGTTTGTGCTTGATTTCTGATTTCTTCTATGATAAGCGCTTCTAAGCATTTTGAAGCCCAATTCCTCTCAGAGTACAGTGTTTGTCAGAGGGATGTGAAGGGAGTTTCGCCTATTGATGTTATGGTTTTCCTCGCGAGAAATATTTTCAAATGTTCTCTGTTATCGGTCATAGGGATTCATCTCCTACCTCCCTTTTCAGATCGACGATATACTCTTATATACCATTACCTCTGCTGATACTTTTTCAGTACTGGTTTGGCTATCTGCTATATGTGGATGGGTGTCTTTTGGTAAGTATGTTTTTTCTTATTTAAGACATTCGCAGCTATGGTTTGGCGCTTTATGTATTTATATAAAGTTTTAAATATATTTTACTTATATTTGCCATGAGTCAGGTCTATGTATATTTCCTTTTGCAGACTGCCAGTTTCAGTTTGGGAAGCATGTTTAGGAAGTTATTTGTCTTACCTGGGGTAGAGTCCTTCTTTTCAAATTGACAGTTTTTTCTTTTGCGGGCAAAATTAGGCTCGCGAGGACGCAAAATGCTGTTATTTATTGCATTATTTTTGTCGCGAGAATTTTTTTGGCGAGAAGGTACGTCTGTGATGACGCAAGTTCGTCATTTCCGGCGTCTTAATTGACGCCAGGTTTTCCTTGAACGAGGTAGTGAGTTGCGTCATTTCCAGATGTTGTTGGCGCCAAAAAAATTCACTTCCTTTTGCGTTGTGCGTCATACTTGCCGCCAAAAAATTTAGTTTATTTTTCACCCCACTTCCTATATGCCTCTTGCCTTCTATATACTCAGAGGCCCATGCTGTTTGGATTTTTTTTCCTGCTGTCTCATCACAGTTCTACCAAAGCTAAGTGTATCTGTTGTAAATTAGCTGAGATTATATTTCCAGCTGTAGTAACAGTTGCCATGATAAGCTTTTGCACGCAGAAAATGTTTCCATCAGTACTAGTACAGTTTCTGTTGTTCCTTCAACATCTAATGTACATGATATTCCTGTTGATATGAAAAATGATATTGCTGATGCGATACAGAAGGCTTTGTCTGCTATTCCACCTTCTAATAAACGTAAAAGGTCTTTTAAAACTTCTCATAAATTTGATGAAATTTCTAATGACCGACAACATACTGAAATATCCTCCTCTAAAGAGGATCTCTCTGATTCAAAAGATCCTACCTCAGACATTGACATTGACAAATCTACTTATCTTTTCAAGATTAAGTATATTTGTTCCTTATTGAAAGAAGTGTTGGTTACTTTGGATATTGAGGAGTTTAGTGCTCTTGATATCAAAACTAGTAAACTTTTAAATTCTGTTTATAAACCTCCTGTGGTTACTCTTGAGGTTTTTCCAGTTCCAGATGCTATTTCTGATGTGATTGCTAAGGAATGGATTAAGCCTGGTACTTCTTTCATTCCTTCTTCTAGGTTTTAAAAGTTGTACCCTTTGCCAGTGGCTAGATTAGGGTTTTGGGAAAAAGTCCCCAAATTTGATTGGGCTATTTCTACTCTTGCCAAACATACTACTATTCCTATGGAAGACAGTACTTCTTTTAAAGATCCTTTAGATAGGAAACTTGAATCTTATCTAAGGAAAGCTTATTTATTTTCTGGTTATCTTCTCAGGCCTGCCATTGCTATGGCTGATGTTGCGGCTGCATCAACCTTTTGCTTGGATAGCTTAGCGCAACAGGAAATAGATCCTAATTTGTCTTAGCATTGTTCGTTTGCTTCAACATGGTAATCATTTTCTCTGTGATGCTATTTTTTTATATCATCAAAATTGATGTTAAATCGATTTCTTTAGCTATTTTAGCTAGAAGAGCTTTATGGCTCAAATCTTGGAATGCTGACATGGTATCTAAGTCTAGATTACTATCTCTTTCTTTCCAAGGTAACAATTTATTTGGTTCTCAGTTGGATTCAATTATTTCAACTATCACTGGAGGGAAGGGATTTTTTTGCCTCAGGATAAAAGATCTAAGGGTAAATCTAAAGCTTCCAATTGTTTTCGTTCTTTTTGACAGAACCAGGAACAGAAAACCAATCCTTCCCCTAAAGACTCTGGTTCCAAGTTGGAATAAATCCAAGCCTTTTAAGAAACCAAAGCCAGCCCCCAAGTCTGCATGAAGGTGCAGCCCTCAATCCAGTTCAGCTGGTGGGGGGTAGATTGAAATTATTCCACAACGTTGGGCAGATTCTGTTCAAAATCAGTGGATTCAGAGTATTGTCTCTCAAGGGTATCTAATAGGATTCCAAGTAAGACCTCCTGTGAGAAGATTCTTTCTCTGTCACGTTCCAGCAAATCCGGTGAAGGCTCAGGCTTTTTTGAAGTGTGTTTCAGATCTAGATCTTTCAGGGGTAATAATACCAGTTCCGTTTCAGGAACAGGGTCTGGAGTTTTATTCAAATCTATTCATTGTCCCAAAGAAAGAAAATTCATTCAGGCCAGTTCTGGGTCTGAAGTTGTTGAATCGTTTTGTAAGAGTCCCAACTTTCAAGATGGTGAATATAAGGACTATTTTGCCTTTTGTTCAGCAAGGTCATTATATGTCCATGATAGACTTACAGGATGCATATCTTCACATTCCAATTCATCCAGACCACTATTGGTTTCTGAGATTCTCATTTCTAGACACGCATTACCAATTTGTCGCTCTTCCATTTGGCCTAGCAACATCTTCAAGGATCTTTTCGAAGGTTCTTGGTGCCCTTCGATCTGTAATCGGAGGACAGGGTATTGCGGTGTTTCCTTATTTGGACGATATTTTGGTTCTAGCTCAGTCTTTACATTTAGCCGAATCTCACATGAATCAACTAGTGTTGTTTCTTCAAAGACATGGTCGGAGTGTTGCGCCATGCCACTCTAGCTGTTGCTAGGGATGCGGCTCCTGCTGTCTGCTCGTTGCCTGGGGGGAATCGGCTCCTCTGCATGCGGCGGTGACGTCATCGCCGCATGCTTCCTCCTGCAGAAGCCAGTCTGGATCTCCTGTGGCACAAATCCTGCACCTATATAAGTAATGTCAGTCCTACCTATCACTGCCCAAGTATAGGTGTTACTTACTGTTCTCCTGGGTGTTACTGATTTGTATGCTGGATTGTAATTTTGTTGCTGACCCCTGCTTGTCTGACCACTCTGCTTCTTTAACCCTTAACTGCTGGATTGATATTGCCGCTGAACTTTGCTTGTCTGACCACTCTGCCTCTTTAAGCCTTAACTGCTGGATTGATACAGCTGCTGAATTCTGCTTGTCTGACCACTCTACCTGTTAACCCCTATCTCCCCTGGACTGCCTTACTGTTGCCAAACCCTGCCTGCCTGACCACCCTAGTGGTTTGTCTCTGGTTTCCTGCCTGTTGCCACCAAGGAATGTCCTGCCTGTGGTGATTGCCATTTATCTCATCTTGCAAACCTACTCTGCTCTGGGATATTCCATATCATTCCGGCGTGACGCCGGGATAATAACTCTACTGAACGGGTTCGGTCTGATAGAGGAGTATCCCACAAGCATTACATGGAGGATCAATTTACCAAAGAGTTTCTTAATTCCTCAGACAAGGGTCACCCTTTTAGATTTCCAGATAGCTTCTGTGTCTATGTCGAAACCTTCAGTCTTTATCATTCCCTTCAGTGGCTATGTGCATGGAAGTTTTAGGTCTCATGACTGCAGCATCGTACGCGATCCCCTTTGCTCGTTTTCACATGAGACCTCTACAGCTTTGTATGCTGAATCAATGGTGCAGGGATTATACTCAGATATCACAATTTATAAACTTAAATCCCAACATTCAACTCTCTCTGACTTGGTGGTTAGACCATCATCGTTTAATTCAGGGGGCCTCTTTTGTTGGTCCTACCTGGACTGTGATCACAACAGATGCAAGTCTTTCAGGTTGGGGAGCTGTCTGGGGATCTCTGACAGCACAAGGGGTTTGGATACCTCAAGAGGTGATGTTACCAATCAATATTTTAGAACTCTGTGCTATTTTCAGGGCTCTTCAAATTTGGCCTCTGTTAAAGAGAGAACCATTCATTTGTTTTCAGACAGACAATATCACAACTGTGGCATATGTCAATCATCAGAGTGGGACTTGCAGTCCCCTAGCTATGAAAGAAGTATCTTGTATACTTTCTTGGGCAGAATCCAGCTCTTGTCTAATTTCTGCGGTGCATATCCCAGGTGTAGACAATTGGGGATTATCTCAGCCGTCAGACCTTACATCCGGGGTAGTGGTCTCTCCATCCAGATGTATTTTGTCAGATTGTACAGATGTGGGGTCTTCCAGAAAAAGATTTGATGGCTACTCATCTTAACAAGAAACTTCAGAGGTATCTGTCCAGGGATCCTCAGGCAGAGCTGGTGGATGCTTTAGCAGTTCCTTGGTTTTACCAACCTGCCTATATCTTTCCACCTCTAGTTCTTCTTCCAAAAGTGATCTCCATGATCATTATGAAACAATCATATGTGTTTCGGATAGCACCAGCGTGGTCTCACAGGTTTTGGTTTGCGGATCTTATTTGGATGTCCAGTTGCCAGCCTTGGCTACTTCCTCTAAGACCAGACCTTCTGTCTCAAGGCCGTTTTTCCATCAGGATCTCAAATCATTAAATTTGAAGGTATCGAAATTGAATGCTTAGTGCTTAGTCATAGAGGTTTCTGTGTCTCAGTGATTAATACTATGCTACAAGCTCATAAGTCTGTTTCAAGAAAGATTTATTATGGAGTTTGGAAGACCTATATTTCATGGTGTTCTTCTCATAAATTCTCCTGGTATTATTTTAGAATTCCTAGAATTTTACAGTTTCTTCAGGATGGTTTAGATAAAGGTTTGTCTGCAAGTACTTTGAAGGGACAATTCTCTGCTCTTTCTGTTTTATTTCATAGAAAGATTGCTAAGCTTCCTGATATTCACTGTTTTGTTCAGGCATTGGTTCGTATCAAGCCTGTTATTAAATCAATCTCTCCTCCTTGGAGCCTTAATTTGGTTTTGAAGACTTTGCAGGCTCCCCTTTTTGAGCCTATGCTTGGATATTAAACTACTTTCTTGGAAAGTGTTGTTTCTTTTGGCTATCTCTTCAGCTAGATGAGTTTCTGAATTGTCTGCTCCCTCTTTTGAGTCTCCTTTTCTGATTTTCCATCAGGATAAGGCTATTTTGAGCACTTCGTTTACATTTCTTCCTGAGGTTGTGAATTCTAACAACATTAGTAGGGAAATTGTTGTTCCTTAGTCGTGTCCTAATACCAAGAATGCTCTTGAAAGATCTTTGCATTCTTTGGATGTTTATAAAAAATAAAGTTCAGATCGAGCACCAGTGGTATACCTCAAGCTAGTATACGGAAAACTCCTAGCTAGTCTCAGTGTTAATAGATCAAATGGTATATTGTATACAGCGCAAAAGGCAGAGGTATTGGGAAAGATAATAAAAGCTCTAATTTATTGCATACAAATAGATAGATTAAAATATGAGGTAGTAAAATATATACCCATATACCAATGTAACAAAATAGTAGTAAAATAAAATGAAATGAAAATCTTGACCAATAGATATGAATTTCAGATTATAAATGGTACGAAAATAAACGAATGATGGTAAATAACCAAACAGGAATGAGGAATGCTATCCCAAGTAAAGTGCATAGAAGTCCAACATAAAAGTCCAAAGTGAAAATAGTGTCGATAAATCTTCAAAGATGGGTTGTGGTTCAAATGATTATCCAAAAGGAAAAAATGAAAATGCCAAAAATGTGAAAAATTTGGTGGATAGTGAAAAATGAAAACAAAAACTTGAAGTGTGCACAAAAATATATATGTATATATATATATATATATATATATATACAAAAATCAAAAGATCTTGTGATGGTTAACTCTCCAATGAGGTCCTGTGGTCCTCTGACATCCTCTTTATAAATTTACCATGTATCAAAAAATCCTAGAAAAACAAAAATAAAAACATAGTGTAGATGTACAAAAAACATGTAAACTAAAAGAAATAAGCTCACCCATTGTCGACGCGTTTCGGCCTAGATGTGGCCTTTTTCAAGACAGTAAAGAGTGTAGCTCTAAGTGGCCTTTTATATGGTGAGCCTTGTACTGTTTGGGCGCCAAAAGTTATCAAGGGCCGCCCCTTCCTGTCATGGTGTTTTGTGGGTAAGTTATTTTTAAAATTACTTAAAAAAGAGATTAAAACTCAATCCCATGTAAATATGCAGAGATGATGATATAATGTATTAAACATTAATACCTAGAGTGTTATATATATAGGTATATTGCCGTTTAGAACCATGTCTGGCAACATACAGATAGTACTTCCGGTATTGTTATAGGATCACTTCCAGTTTTTGAGGTATATATATATATATATAGAGATCAATCTATAATTGGATTCCAAAATTATGTTCCAAAATTATATTGAGGTATGTTGTGCCTCTTGGCACAATATCATTATAATAGAGGGTATGATACCGATCCTCCAGAAATTGTAAAACTATAAGGAATCGCGAAACCGGAAGTGGCCCTTACGTCACTTCCGGTATTGGTCATTCGTCACTCCGGTGTCAGACTTTCTATACTTGGATTCCAAAATTATGTTCCAAAATTATATTAAGGTGTGTTGTGCCTCTTGACACAATATAATTATAATAAAAGGTGTGGTGCCGATCCTCCAGAAATTGTGAAACATTACGGAATCGCGAAACCAGAAGTGGCCCTTACGTCACTTCCGGTATCGGTCATTCATCACTTCCGGTGTCTGTCTTTCACAGAAGATGACAGTAGGCTAATAGATATTAATGTAGGAGGTCGGAAATCAGCAGGGAATATATCTATAATCAGCACAAAAATACCGTAGTAGAGTTTGAAAATAGTTTGTATAGATTGAAAAAACGGAGGTGAATAATTATGTCACTTCCGGTAACTTATCTATATGGCAAAATAAACTTGGGCATAATACCAAAGTATTCTCAGAGCAACATCAATGGATTTTTTCATATTGCAACATTGAACATAATACCAAAGGATTCATTGTAACATCGGAAAAATACGTAACACCACTCCGGTGTAAACAAAGGGGAATATATTAGTAGTTTGATATAATAGATGGCAAGCTAGTTTTATGTAAACTATTCTTTCTATCTAATAAGTTTGTATAGACACCTTTATTTCTATACATAAAATGCATATCCCACTGTTGAGTTGTCATCTAATGCCTACTATATGTTCAGAAAGCCTATCTCGTAGTGTGTGTGGCTACAATAAAAAGATGAATGAATAAATGAACAGATATATAAATGATTAGATGAATACAATTACATATAAAGATCAGAATAAGCAATTGTGTTTCCAATTTTTTGGTTTTATAGAAGATGAAAATAAAATCTGTCTTTGATGAATATGTGTAAACACAGTCTCTCACATGATACTTTACATATATTTCATTTTGGTTTTCTTGTATATATTTATTCTGTTTATAGCATCGCTTTAATGTCAGCGTCTATCTTGAAAAAATACTGAGGGGGAGGGGAATGTCTCCTATTGTATATGCGTACCCTATGAATTCCTGAAAAAGTATAGAAACGTAAAAAATTTAGAAATTTGGAAAAACATAAAAAAAACATAAAAATATGTATATATATTGATACCTCACCATATATGCAACATACAGCTCAATGCATAGTTATAAATTGAAACCTAGGCGTCAGTGGAACCTAATAGAGACCAAAAAACCATTGCTTGTAATTATAAATATATTCGTTAAAAAAAGTTGTATAGAAATTAGATACATAGGTCTATAAGGTACCCAGTGTATTAAACAAAAAATTGGAAGGATGTGCCAAAAAAAACGAAACTCCCATATCTATCTAAATAGTCCATGTGTAATGTTATGACGTATAATGACTAATATGCATTGGTAAACCTATTAAAAATGGAATTTGAAGCCATATCGACTATTTTATAAAGTAAATTTTGTGCAAATTGTGTGATTGACTAAAGAAACTCTTGTGGGAAACTCATATATCTATATTTGAATATCAATCCCCAAACTATATAATTGAAGCGATTTGATGGTGATCAAAGAAGTGGAGGAATATCCAAAAGAGAGGGTATTGAAGACGCTAGTTCTGGAATTAAAGTTGAAATATCCGTCTCACTTATATGTCTATAGTATGAAAAGACTACTTTATTCAGGAGACCGGATATGGCTAAAGTTCAAGACTTAGTTTTAATTTATCAATGAACTATACGTTGAAGAGCTTAATTAGATGTTAATGGTGTTGTTCTAAGTTTCTAAAGACTAGTCTGTTTAAACATAAAAAACAGATTAGATTTAGTTCAAAGTAGATGGGTCAGGTCTTCCTTATTGTTAAGTCCTTTCAGATGTAGACAATCTAGCAAGAATATCCATCTGGATTCTACAGTGAGGAGTTTTTTCTCATAGTTTCCTCCTCGCCAGTTCTTTGTAATCTTTTGGATCCCTGCATATTTGAGGTCTTTAATGTTGCCTTTATGTACAGTTGAAAAATGTTTATATAGGATAGTGTCAGTGTTTAGTTTCTCAATCAGCAGTATATGCTCCCTTATCCTATCTCTTAAGGGTCTAGTTGTTTGACCAATATACTGCAGACCGCAAGTACATTCAATCAAATAAACGATACCTTTATCTTGGCATCTTATCAGATCCCGAATCTGATAGCACTCTTTGGTGTGATGTGATTGAAACATACTTGTCTTCTTCCCATATTTACAAGCTTTGCACTTCAGACAAGGAAAAAAAACTCTAATTTTCTTCCCATGTATGTTATTTATCTCAACTTTTTTCGTCTTTTGTAAGCTTGGGGCTAGTCAATTCTTCAGATTATTTGTCTTTCTATAAACAAATTGTGGATTCAGGGGAAGTTTACTTCCAATTAGATCGTCTTCCCTCAGCAGGGCCCAATGTTTCTGAAAGATCTTTTCAATAATGTGTTTATTACTACTAAACTCAGTTATCATAGGGATGTTAATCATATCATTCTTGCCCGGTTTATTCTGATTTCGATCTTTATATGTAGTCAGCTTTTTTCTTTCAATTCCTCCAACCTCTTTTATTTTCTGATCTAGTTGATCTTCCTGATATCCTCTTTCTATGAATTTACTTTTAAGAAGTTGTGCTTGTTTCTCACATGTTTCCGTATTTGAGCAGTTTTTCTGGATTCTCAGAAGTTGACCTTTGGGGATGTTCCTTTTCCTCTTCTCGTGAAGACAACTGAGATTGTGGACGTAGTTGTTGCTATCAACTTCCTTGAAATGGGTTGATGTTTCCCACTCTCCATTTTTTACTGTTATTTTCAAATCCAGAGATACAACTTCTTGTGTACTCCACACATGGGTAAATTTGAGATTCAAGATGTTCTTATTCATTACTTTCTATAGTCCCCTTCCAAATAATCAGGATGTTGTCGATATACCTTCGGTACAGGATCAGGTCCGCGCCAGCTGGGCAAGACTCCCAAAATATCTTCTCCCATCTGCCCAGATAAAGGTTGGCATAACTGGGCACGAACCTGGTCCCCATCGCCTTGCCGCAGATCTGCTGGTAGTATTTCCCATTGTTACAGAAATAGTTATGGGTCAAAATGTGATAGATACTTTCCATGATGAAGTCTGCTTGTTCTCTGGGTATATCTGGATCCTTGTCCAGGAACGATCTGATGGCTTTACATCCTTCCTCATGCGGGATACTTGTATATAGTGCTGTTACGTCACACGTAACTAGCACATATCCTTCTTCCCAAGGTGTTGATTCAAGAGTATTTAAAACCTGTGTAGAGTCCTTCAAAAATGAAGGTAGTTGTTTTACGTATTTTTGCAGTTGGTTATCCACATACTCGGAGAGATTGCATGTTAGTGAACCTATCCCGGAGATGATGGGTCTTCCCGGCAGATTCTGCAATGACTTATGGATTTTTGGTAGATGGTACATTATTGGTGTAATAGGATATTCAGTATTCAAATACCTGTATTCCTTTTCATTCAAAATCCCCAAAGTCTTCGCGTTCCTTAGTAGCTCTTGTAATTCCTTCTGGAATTTTTCTCTCGGATTGTTGCACAACTTCTGATAGGTCACTGGATCATTAAGTAATCTCTCATTTTCTCTCTCATAATCGGTTCTATTTAGCACCACAATTCCTCCGCCCTTGTCTGCGGGTTTGATGGTCAAAAGGTTCTTAGATTCAAGACCCTTGATGGTATTCCTTTGTACCTTTGTACAAATTCTGTTTTATATGTTTCAGGTTTTTGGAAGTGATGTTTTTTATATCTCTGAAAACCATGGTCTCAAAGGTTTCAATAGCATTTCCTTTCATGGAAATTGGATAAAATGTAGATTTTGGTTTGAGAGAAGTATGTAAATATTTATCCTGTTCTGTCTCAGTAGTATAACTGATTGGTATCTGTCTCTCCATTTGGGACTTCTCAAAAAATCTTTTTAAGGTTAATTTTCTTATAAATTCCTTAGTATTGGTGTAACACTGGAACTTGTCCAGGCTTCTTGCTGGAGCAAAGGATAAACCATATCTTAATACTTCTCTCTCTTCTTTCGTGAGATTGTATGAGCTCAGATTAAATATTCCATCTTTAACCACATTCTCATCTATTTCTCCTTCTTTTTCTTCTTCTGTTGAATTTGTCATGTTTGGTTTTCCCTTTTTTAAGCGGATTCCTCCTCTCCTCCCCCTATGCGTTTTCTTTTTGAATTTACAGGAGAGGTCCTCCTCTGTTCCATAGCCATTTTTTCGATTGGTCTCTGTCCTTTGTCTTTGGCCACTGATTGGCAGGACTCTAAAAAAGATGAGGTAGAGGATAGATGATATAAGGGAGTGTCAACAGTTGTTTCTTCTGCCCTTTCTTGATGTGTAGGACTCCTACATTTCTTTGTTATTCTCTTTGTCTCTTGGTCTCTGGATTTATGTCGTCTGTGAGGTGTTACTTCTCTGGTGTCTTTCCAAAGATCCTGTTGATCTATCCTCCCTCTCTCTCTTTCTGATCCGACCTCTCGATCTCTGGAATCATGTCGTCTGTAAGGCATTCTTTCTCGGTCCTCTCTCCAGTGGTCCTGTTGATAGGTTCTCCCCTTTGCTCCAGCAAGAAGCCTGGACAAGTTCCAGTGTTACACCAATACTAAGGAATTTATAAGAAAATTAACCTTAAAAAGATTTTTTGAGAAGTCCCAAATGGAGAGACAGATACCAATCAGTTATACTACTGGGACAGAACAGGATAAATATTTATATACTTCTCTCAAACCAAAATCTACATTTTATCCAATTTCCATGAAAGGAAATGCTATTGAAACCTTTGAGACCATGGTTATCAGAGATATAAAAAACATCAGTTCCAAAAACCTGAAACATATAAAACAGAATTTGTCTAATGTACAAAGGAATACCATCAAGGGTCTTGAATCTAACAACCTTTTGACCATCAAACCCGCAGACAAGGGCGGAGGAATTGTGGTGCTAAATAGAACCGATTATGAGAGAGAAAACGAGAGATTACTTAATGATCCAGTGACCTATCGGAAGTTGTGCAACAACCCGAGAGAAAAATTCCAGAAGGAATTACAAGAGCTACTAAGGAACGCGAAGACTTTGGGGATTTTGAATGAAAAGGAATACAGGTATTTGAATACTTAATATCCTATTACACCAATAATGTACCATCTACCAAAAATCCATGTCATTTCAGAATCCGCCGGGAAGACCCATCATCTCCAGGATAGGTTCACTAACAAGCAATCTCTCAGAGTATGTGGATAACCAACTGCAAAAATACGTAAAACAACTACCTTTGTTTTTGAAGGACTCTACACAGGTTTTAAATACTCTTGAATCAACACCTTGGGAAGAAGGATACGTGCTAGTTACGAGTGACGTAACAGCACTATATACAAGTATCCCGCATGAGGAAGGATGTAAAGCCATCAGATCGTTCCTGGACAAGGATCCAGATGTACCCAGTGAACAAGCAGACTTCATCGTGGACAGTAGCTATCACATTTTGACCCATAACTATTTCTGTAACAATGGGAAATACTACCAGCAGATCTGCGGCACGGCGATGGGGACCAGGTTCACGCCCAGTTATGCCAACCTTTATCTGGGCAGATGGGAGAAGATATTTTGGGAGTCTTGCCCAGCTGGCGCGGACCTGGTCCTGTACCGAAGGTATATCTACGACATCCTGATTATTTGGAAGGGGACTAAAGAAGACCTCGAATTTACGATGAAAGTAATGAATAAGAACATCTTGAATCTCAAATTTACCCATGTGTGGAGTACACAAGAAGTTGTATTTCTGGATTTGAAAATAACAGTAAAAAATGGAGAGTGGGAAACATCAACCCATTTCAAGGAAGTTGATAGCAACAACTGCGTCCACAATCTCAGTTGTCATCACGAGAAGTAGAAAAGGAACATCCCCAAAGGTCAACTTCTGAGAATCCAGAAAAACTGCTCAAATACGGAAACATGGGAGAAACAAGCACAACTTCTTAAAAGTAAATTCATAGAAAGAGGATATCAGGAAGATCAACTAGATCAGAAAATAAAAGAGGTTGGAGGAATTGAAAGAAAAAAGCTGACTACATATAAAGATCGAAATCAGAATAAACCGGGAAAGAATGATATGATTAACATCCCTATGATAACTGAGTTTAGTAGTAATAAACCCATTATTGAAAAGATCTTTCAGAAACATTGGGCCCTGCTGAGGGAAGACGATCTAATTGGAAGTAAACTTCCCCTGAATCCACAATTTGTTTATAGAAAGACAAATAATCGGAAGAATCGACTAGCCCCGAGCTTACAAAAGACGAAAAAAGTCGAGATAAATAACATACATGGGAAGAAAATTAGAGGGTTTTTTTCCTGTCCTAAGTGCAAAGCTTGTAAATATGGGAAGAAGACAAGTATGTTTCAATCACATCACACCAAAGAGTGCTACCAGATTCGGGATCTGATAAGATGCCAAGATAAAGGTATTGTTTATTTGATTGAATGTACTTGCGGTCTGCAGTATATTGGTCAAACAACTAGACCCTTAAGAGATAGGATAAGGGAGCATATACTGCTGATTGAGAAACTAAACACTGACACTATCCTATATAAACATTTTTCAACTGTACATAAAGGCAACATTAAAGACCTCAAATATGCAGGGATCCAAAAGATTACAAAGAACTGGCAAGGAGGAAACTATGAGAAAAAACTCCTCACTGTAGAATCCAGATGGATATTCTTGCTAGATTGTCTACATCCGAAAGGACTTAACAATAAGGAAGACCTGACCCATCTACTTTGAACTAAATCTAATCTATTTTTATGTTTAAACAGACTAGTCTTTAGAAACTTATAACAACACCATTAACATCTAATTAAGCTCTTCAACTTATAGTTCATTGATAAATTAAAACTAAGTCTTGAACTTTAGCCATATCCGGTCTCCTGAATAAAGTAGTCTTTTCATACTATAGACATATAAGTGAGACGGATATTTCAACTTTAATTCCAGAACTAGCGTCTTCAATACCCTCTCTTTTGGATATTCCTCCACTTCTTTGATCACCATCAAATTGCTTCAATTATATAGTTTGGGGATTGATATTCAAATATAGATATATGAGTTTCCCACAAGAGTTTCTTTAGTCAATCACACAATTTGCACAAAATTTACTTTATAAAATAGTCGATATGGCTTCAAATTCCATTTTTAATAGGTTTACCAATGCATATTAGTCATTATACGTCATAACATTACACATGGACTATTTCGATAGATCTCTATTTAGGTTCCACTGATGCCTAGGTTTCAATTTATAACTATGCATTGAGCTGTATGTTGCATATATGGTGAGGTATCAATACATATACATATTTTTATGGTTTTTTATGTTTTTCCACATTTCTACATTTTTTATGTTTCTATACTTTTTTGTATAGATTTTGGGAAGACATTTATGTGAATTTTAGGGTCAAACTCTTTTTCGATCCTTCTTCCATATAACCCTTAAGTTTCAGGAATTCATAGGGTACGCATATACAATAGGAGACATTTCCCTCCCCCTCAGTATTTTTCAAGATAGACGCTGACATTAAAGCGATGCTATAAACAGAATAAATATATACAAGAAAACCAAAATGAAATATATGTAAAGTATCATGTGAGAGACTGTGTTTACACATATTCATTAAAGACAGATTTTATTAACATCTTCTATTATACCAAAAAAATTGGAAACACAATTGCTTATTCTGATCTTTATATGTAATTGTATTCATCTAATCATTTATATATCTGTTCATTTATTCATTCATTCATCTTTTTATTGTAGCCACACACACTACGAGATAGGCTTTCTGAACATATAGTAGGCATTAGATGACAACTCAACAGTGGGATATGCATTTTAGGTATAGAAATAAAGGTGTCTATACAAACTTATTAGATAGAAAGAATAGTTTACATAAAACTAGCTTGCCATATATTATATCAAACTACTAATATATTCCCCTTTGTTTACACCGAAAGTGGTGTTACGTATTATTCCAATGTTACAATGTGTAAGATCTATTGTTATTACACTTGAGAATCCTTTAGTTTTATGTTCAATGTTGCAATATGAAAATATCCATTGATGTTGCTCTGAGAATACTTTGGTATTATGCCCAAGTTTATTTTGCCATATAGATAAGTTACCGGAAGTGACATAATTATTCACCTCCGTTTTTTCGATCTATACAAACTATTTTCAAACTCTACTACGGTATTTTTTTTTATTTATTTTTTTACTTATTACAGAAGTTTATTTCTGATATGATACACATAAAGAATAATTATTTAATTGCAAAAACAGGCAATTAAAAAAACAAAGCAAAGTACATTGGAAATAACATTTATCAACAATGTCACAGTGAAGTGCCCACCAATAGAAATGTTTAATATTAAAGTTATATTAAAAACTTTTCAATAATAAAACTTGTAGCATAAAAAAGCCTACCATAGTCCAGCCTCAGTAAATCCACAACTGACTGCAAAGTTTCTTACGTATTCTTTAAATACATTATTATTTAAATGCAAACACAAAAGAAGAGAGAGTGCAGCCACGACTCACGGTAAAAGTTTTTAATACATCCTTAATGCGCAACTAAACATATTGCACATACAAACTTTTTAATAAAAACAGGCGCCTCTTGGTTCACATTGGTTGTAGGTTACTGCGGTGAAGCTGTTCAATCCTGTCCCGCTGTGTGAGTTCAATCCTTGAACCACCCCAAGTTACGCTCCTCTCGATTTCGTACTCTTTGTAGCGGTGCTTTAACCGACTGTCCTTTTTGTGCCGTCTACGCGTTTCTTCCGACTTCTGCGGACTTTATCAAGACTCCTTGGCAATGTGTGAAGTGTTCGCGGGGATCCACGATTTAAAAATCCATTTACAAGAATCCAGGCCAAGAGACTGACAAGCTAATTTCCAGACACACCCTGGAATGTGCTTTTTTCTGTCTCCCAAAGCTGTTTGGGAGACAGAAAAAAGAACTCTGGATAAATATCACTTAATGTGAGGCCCAATTTTTCCTGTCAAGTATCAAAGTTAAGTCTTTGGGGAACCATTTATAACTTCCTTCACAAGTGCTGTTTAAATTACATCTCACATTAATCCTCATCTTCATCCTCAATGAGGAAGCGCTTTTTCTTTGCTGGTCGGAGGTCTTCCTCAGTCTCTGAATCAGAGGCAAATTTGTTTCGTTCAAGCTCCAGTGACTCTTCTCCTTGGATCTATGTTTCTGGCTCTTCTTCATCACTGTCTAGCATACGGTTTCTTTTGGTTGCAGTCTTTGGTCTATTAGTTAGAACGTCTGGTTCTGAGGAAGTGTCTGGGGCTGGCTGGTCTGGTTCCTCATTTTCTTCAACGTCTTTTGTAGTCTTTTTCTTTCGTTTAAGTAACAGAGCACGTAACGCTTCTGCTCTCTGCTCTAAGGTGGGCTCCTGCTCCTCACAGACCTCACCGATTTCAGCTGCATCATCTGTAGATGTTGGAACAAGAGAGGCTGCTGCCTTACGTAGCTGTTCAGGGCTCAGTTTAGCTGGGATACGCCAAAACTATTCCTGCTCATTAGCTGGTGGTCTAATACCCAGCTTTTTTAACAGCATTTGGAATGTTTTCATTTCCACCGCATCCTCATTGTCCTCAGTTAAAGGCACAAGGGGAACAGACTGATAAGATCCATCCTCTTCTCGGTCTTCTGCAGTGCGGTTCAAACTGTTTTGGAGCCAAATTATGGGGCTAGATAAACCCTCCTGTTCCAATGTACGCACAATGTGTTGTATCTTCTTATCTACAGCATAGTCTGTCTTTTTCTCCTCCACCTTTGTGTCTTCCCACTTTTCTTCAGTCTCATTATCTTCTTCCTCTTCCTCATAATCCTCCATTTCATTATCTTTTCCATCTATTCCCAAGTCACGAAGAAACTCCTCTTCAGACATGCCTGAGGACTTCCCTTTTCTTCTTCTTTTCTTGTAAAGTTCTTTACGTTCGGACACCAGTCCCATGCTTATAAGTTTATCAACAATTCTAACCTTGGAACGCTTTGCTGTCACATTTTTCATTATGTTTCCCAGAATGTCATCACTCTCTTGAAATTCCTCATAGAGGCGCTGCAGTTCCATCTCTTGGTCCTCAGTCCAAAGCACAACACGTGTTCCCTTGGTCTCCTTTTTGAAGTCCTTGACGCTCTCAGCAAGTCCCATCTGCACCAGATGATTTATAATTTGCTTTCTAGTTCTGCTTCCAGGCTTCAGGTTAGCTAGTATATTATCCACCACATCTGTATCTTCCACCTCCTTATACTGCAAATAAAGACCCCTGAGCTCTTCCTCCTCCTCTGGAGTCCATTTTAATCGTTTTTTGCTCACTTCACTGTCTTCATCTCCCGGCTTCCTGTAGCCCTCAGTCATCTCCCGCACAACTGCTGTGTTCTTCCAGAAAAGCAGCTCTACATATGCTTTGTTGTTTGTGGCAGCCAGAGCAAAGAACTTATTTAGGATGTATTTTGCAAAAGCTACCAATTCTTTGTATGCACCAGCTGCAGGGTCATTAAGGATATGGTTGAAAAGGCAGAAGACAGACAGCTGAAAGAGCAATGCCTCCGTCTTGAGATCATAAGCAATGCGATGTAGCATTTTCACCAGGCAGTGGTTCGTGTGAGCACTGTTCTGCTGATAGTTCTTAAGCAACAGAAAGTACGCCTTCACAACATTGGAGCTTGCAAATCAATTCATATAATCCAAAAAGTTAAATTCCTTCTCAGAGACTTGAACAGAAGTATACTCCTCTTCCTTTACTTCCTCCTCTTCTTCCTCTTCCATCATGTCCTCTGGTTCAGCTAGTGTAGGTCGGGGAAGGTCTGCAAACAGAATTTGTTTCAATAATTCAACTTCCTCTTCAGGTTCTACCTCTGCAGATCCAAACACATCTCCCTCTGGCCATACCTCCCTGGCAGATCGCAAAAGTGCAACAGAATCTGGTCCTCTGCCACCTAGAAGACCATCCTGGATTCGTACTAATGCTTCTGTCCTTTGTTCCTCAACTGGTATTTCAGAGGCTGCATCAAAGGGAGCAATGGTTTCCGGGAGACTTTCTGAGCCCATTACACAGGCTCTGAGAGTCTCAGACACACTCTTCCATAATTCTTCCAGCTCCTCTTGACTCCTAGGCTGCCCTTCGGTGGGCTGGTGGTGTGCTTTTGATTTCCTTTTCTTTTTTTTTCACCCTTCATTTCTGAACCATAACGGTCCGTTTCCCTTTGCAAAACCTTTCGAGCATCTTAAGAAACAAATGAGTTGTCTCAACTAAATCTTTTAGGAATGAACGTGGCTGCTTGGTTTCATCATATTTCCGGTAAAGGGCTAGAAACAGCTTGCGGTACTCCATCAAGTAGAGAATATTGTTTTTAATTATTTTGCTGCTTTCCCGGACCCCCTCTTCTTTTGAATGATCCATTTCATGAACAGTTGTTAGCAGCTCTTGATATGCCTTCAGAGCAAGGTGCATTCTGCGTGCCCATGAGGTGGCTTCCTTCTTGTCAGTCAACATCATTTCATAGTAGTTTGTAAGATTTTGCTCTATAAAATGAAAGGTTCGAATGCTAACAGTCTCAGACACAAGTTCTGGTCGGAACCGGTAGAGACGATTAAAGGCCATGAAGAAAGCCATAGACCACAAATAATACGTCTCATCGTGCTGCTGGCCCTTCTCGCGAATCAGGTTATCCTTAACAATGTACATTAGCCTGTTGTAACAGTTTTCCAAGAAGTCTATACAAAATTCTTTCAGAAACAGACGTACATTTAATGCAGAGCGACGTTTCTTTTCTGTATCCTTAGCTTGTTGCTTTCTCTTGGGAACTCTTTTAATTTCTTTTCCAAGGTCATGAGAATAATTCTTAAAATTATGAAGACCCTTGTGATAAATAACATCTTTGTATCCTATGGATTTCAAACCTTGTACAATATAAGAACCACCAAAACGAGAATGCCGTGTGCCATGTTGGAATACCCTACTCTTTTTCTCTGCCAGTTCTCTTTGTCTTAATTTTTCAAGGTTTTTCACATCAGCAGATTTTTCTGTAGTTGATCGTGCCTGACCAGTAGCAGCCAAATGCTCTGCATTCTGGTCTCTGAACATAAGAGAAACAACTTCCATCACATGCATGCTCCACTGTTGCTCTGTTTCAGAGCTAGCAAAAAATTTGATAAGGTCATCCATTCCGCTCATATGGATAGCCCAGAGCACTCTATCATGGGTGCTGGCATCATCGTCCACACTCTTTTCTTCCTCCGGATCAGCAGGCACATGAAGAATATTACGAACTAATAGAAGAATCCTTTCAACAAGTAGATTATGTTCCTCTTCACGATTCACCCAGTCCAATTGCAGCAAATCGTACAACTTTTCGCTCAATACTCCAAAAAGCTTCTCATTTGCAAAGGCCTCCTTGTAAGCTTCTAAGTAGGATACAATCTGCAGATAATGATGTCTAAATGTAGGGTCCTGGGGAACCTTTCCAAAGCACAGGAGAGCTGGCTGAGAGAGGTTTACCATTAGCCGCACATTGGCATCAAATAGCTGCTTGTCTTGATGGTGCTGGATGACCAAAGGAACCAAATCATTTTGCAGAATCTGTGCGACTCCCAACTGTTGACGGATATCTCATGTATCATCCTCATGTCGCAAGTAGTGAATTAAATCTTTCACACTCTCCAGGCAATCAGGTTCTTTATGGTAAGTGTCTCCTTCCAAGTACCCCAAGGCACTGCAAGTTGCTAATAACTCACAATTCATCATGTACAAGTCCATAAATCTCTTGCCACGCTAAAAGGGGTAAATTATATCTCCTCCGGGTGCAGGTCCATGTTTCCCGGGTCTCATTCCTCGGTTACTACAGTATTTTTGTGCTGATTATAGATATATTCCCTGCTGATTTCCGACCTCCAACATTAATATCTATTAGCCTACTGTCATCTTCCGTGAAAGACCGACACCGGAAGTGACGAATGACCGTTACCGGAAGTGACGTAAGGGTCACTTCCGGTTTTCGCGATTCCTTATAGTTTTACAATTTCTGGAGGCTCGTATCATACCCTCTATTATAATGATATTGTGCCAAGAGGCACAACATACCTCAATATAATTTTGGAACATAATTTTGGAATCCAATTATAGATTGATCTCTATACAAATATATACCCCAAAAATGTTAGAACTGGAAGTGATCCTATAACAATACCGGAAGTACTATCTGTATGTTGCCAGACATGGTTCTAAACGGCAATATACATATATATATATAACACTCTAGGTATTAATGTTTAATAAATGATATCATCATCTATACATATTTACATGGGATTGAGTTTTAATCTCTTTTTTAAGTCTTTTTTAAGTAATTTTAAAAATAACTTACCCACAATACACCATGACAGGAAGGGGCGGCCCTTGATAACTTTTGGCGCCCAAACAGTACAAGGCTCACCATATAAAAGACCTTAGAGCTACACTCTTTACTGTCTTGAAAAAGGCCACATCTAGGCCGAAACGCGTTGACAATTGGTGAGCTTATTTCTTTTAGTTTACATGTTTTTTGTACATCTACACTATGTTTTTATTTTTGGTTTTCTAGGATTTTTTGATACATGGTAAATTTATAAAGAGGAAGTCAGAGGACCACAGGACCTCATTGGAGAGTTAACCATCACAAGAATTTTAGATTTATATATATATATATATATATATATATATATATATATATATATATATATATATATATATTTTGTGCACACTTCAAGTTTTTGTTTTCATTTTTCACTATCCACCAAATGTTTCACATTTTTGGCATTTTCATTTTTTTTCATTTTTTCCTTTTGGATAATCATTTGAACCACAACACATCTTTGAAGATTTATTGACACTATTGACACTATTTTCACTTTGGACTTTTATGTTGGACTTCTATGCACTTTACTTGAGATAGCATTCCTCATTCCTGTTTGGTTATTTACCATCATTTGTTTAATTATGTACCATTTATGATCTTAAATTCATATCTATTGGCCAAGATTTTCATTTCATTCTTTGGATGTTGTAAGAGCTTTGAAATATTATGTTGAAGCTACTAAAAATTTCAGGAATACTTCTAGTCCTTGTTGTCTTCTCTGGTTCTTTGACAGGGCAGAAAGCTTCTGCCATTTCTTTGGCATCTTGGTTGAAGCTTTTGATTCATGAAGCTTATTTGGAGGCGGGACAGTCCCCACCTCAGAGGATCACAGCTCATTCTACTAGATCTACTGAAGCTTCATTCTTAAAAGCCCAAGAAGTGGAGACTGATCAGATTTGAAAAGCAGCAACTTGGTCTTCTTTGCATACATTTACACATTTTTACCATTTTGATGTATTTGCTTCTGCTGAAGCAGTCTTTGGTAGAAATGTTCTTCAGGCAGCTGTTTCAGTTTGATTCTTCTGCTAATGTTTTAAGTTTCTTTCTATTTTTGAGAAAAACTTATTTTTTGTGGATTTAATTTTTTCAGTGGAAAATGGCTGTTTTATTTTATCCCTCCCTCTCTAGTGACTCTTCTGTGGACTTCCACATCTTGGGTATTTCTATCCCATACGTCACTAGCTCATGGACTCTTGCTAATTACATGAAAGAAAACATAATTTATGTAAGAACTTACCTGATAGATTCATTTCTTTCATATTGGCAAGAGTCCACAGGCCCACCCTGTTTCTGGTGGTTATGATTTTTTGTATAAAAGCACAATTATATTTCCAGTTCCTCTTTTTTGTATGCTTTTTTTACTCCTTATTTTATCACCCCACTACTTGGCTATCCGTTAAACTGAATTGTGGGTGTGGTGAGTTGTGTATTTATCGGCATTTTGAGGTTTGGGAAACTTTGCCCCTCCTGGTAGGATTGTAAAGTTCATACGTCACTAGCTCATGGACTCTTGCCAATATGAAAGAAATTAATTTTATCAGGTAAGTTCTTACATAAATTATGTTTCTTTTATGTAATTGGCAAGAGTCCATGAGCTAGTTACATATGGGATATACAATCCTACCAGGAGGGGCAAAGTTTCCCAAACCTCAAAATGCCTATAAATACACCCCCTCACCACACCCACAATTCAGTTTTACAAACTTTGCCTCCTATGGAGGTGGTGAAGTAAGTTTGTGCTAAGATTTCTACGTTGATATGCGCTTCTCAGCATTGTTGAAGCCCGATTCCTCTCAGAGTAAAGCGAATGTCAGAGAGACGTGAAGAGAGTATCACTTATTGAATACGATGATTTCCCTAACGGGGGTCTATTTCATGGGTTCTCTGTTATCGGTCGTAAAGATTCATCTCCTACCTCCCTTTTCAGATCGACGATATACTCTCAATTTACCATTACCTCTACTGATAACTGTTTCTGTACTGGTTTGACTATCTGCTATATGTGGATGGGTGTCTTTTGGTAAGTATGTTTTTTATTACTTAAGACACATCAGCTATGGTTTGGCACTTTATGCATTTATATGTATTGTACTTATATTTGCCATGAGTCAGGTTCATATATTTCCTTGTGCAGACTGTCAGTTTCATATTTGGGTAATATAAACATCTTTTATAGAAATTTTTTTCTTACCTGGGGTTTAGTCTTTTTTCAATTGACTACTTCTTGCAAATTGCGGGTGGCATTAGGCCCGCGTGTGCGTCAAATGCTAAACTTTATTGCGTCATTCTTGGCGCGAAAATATTTTTGGCGCAGATAAATATGTCTATGACGCAACTTCGTCATTTCCGGCGTCATACTTGACGCCGAGACCTTTCACACGGTTGCGTCATTAGTGATGCGAGTGTGTCATTTCCGGTTATTTTTTGGCGCCAAAAAGTTTACGTTATGTTGTGCGTCATACTTGGCGCCAAACTTTTTCATTATTTCAATACCCCATTGATGTTTGCCTCTTGATTTTTTCTCTATCAGAGGCCTATGCTATTTGCTTTTTTTCCCATTCCTGAAACTGTCATATAAGGAAATAGATAATTTTGCTTTTTATGTTGTTTTTTATCTTACATTTTGCAAGATGTCTTTATCTGATCCTGCCTCAGAAGTTTCTGCTGGAACATTGCTGCCTGACATCGGTCCTACCAAAGCTAAGTGCATTTGTTGTAAAATTGTTGAAATTATTTCGCCGAATGTCATTTGTAATAGTTGTCATGATAAACTTTTACATGCAGTTAGTGTATCCATCAGTGAGAGCACATTGCCAGTTGTAGTTCCTTCAACTTCTAATGTGCATGATATACCTGTAAATTTTAAAGAATTTGTTCTAATTCTATTTTGAAGGTTTTGTCTGCATTTCCACCTTCTAATAAATGTAAAGATCTTTTAAAACTTCTCATTTAGTTGATGAAATTTCAAATGACTAACAACATAATTTATCCTCTTCTGATGAGGATCTATCTGATACAGAAGATCCTTCCTCAGACATTGACACTGACAAATCTACTTATTTATTTAAAATAGAGTATATGCATTCTTTATTAAAAGAAGTGTTAATTATTTTGGATATTGAGGTAACCAGTCCTATTGACGTTCAGTCTAATAAACGTTTAAATGCTGTTTTTAAACCTCCTGTGGTTTCTCCAGGGTTTTTTTTTTCCTATTCCTGAGGCTATTTCTGTTATGATTTCTAGGGAATGGAATAAGCCAGCTACTTATTTTATTCCTTCTTCAAGGTTTAAAAAATTGTATCCTTTACCAGCAAAATCTATAGAGTTTTGGGGAAAAATCACCAAAATTGATGGGGCTATTTCTACTCTTGCTAAACGTACCACTATTCCTACTTCCTTTTAAGCATCCTTTAGATAGGAAGCTTGAATCTTATCTAAGGAAGGCCTATTTATATTCAGGTCATCTTCTCAGACCTGCAATTTCTTTGGCTGATGTTGCAGCTGCATCAACCTTCTGGTTGTAGAATTTAGCGCAACAGGAATTGGATTCTGACTTATCTAGCATTATTCGCCTATTGCAATATGCTAATCATTTTATTGTGATGCAATTTTTGTTATTATCAAAATTGATGTTAGATCCATGTCTTTAGCTATTTTAGCTAGAAGAGCTTTGTGGCTTAAATCTTGGAATGCTGATATGACATCTAAATCTACATTACTATCTCTTTCTTTCCAAGGTAATAATTTATTTGGTTCTCAGATGGATTCTATTATTTTAACTGTCACTGGGGGAAGGGAGTTTTCTCCAACATAGGTGTGTCCGGTCCACGGCGTCATCCTTACTTGTGGGATATTCTCTTCCCCAACAGGAAATGGCAAAGAGCCCAGCAAAGCTGGTCACATGATCCCTCCTAGGCTCCGCCTTCCCCAGTCATTCTCTTTGCCGTTGCACAGGCAACATCTCCACGGAGATGGCTCAGAGTTTTTTGGTGTTTAAATGTAGTTTTTATTCTTCTATCAAGAGTTTGTTATTTTAAAATAGTGCTGGTATGTACTATTTACTCTGAAACAGAAAAGAGATGAAGATTTCTGTTTGTAAGAGGAAAATGATTTTAGCAACCGTTACTAAAATCGATGGCTGTTTCCACACAGGACTGTTGAGAGGAATTAACTTCAGTTGGGGGAAACAGTGAGCAGACTTTGGCTGCTTGAGGTATGACACATTTCTAACAAGACTTGGTAATGCTGGAAGCTGTCATTTTCCCTATGGGATCCGGTAAGCCATTTTCTTAATTTTCAATATAAGAATAAAAGGGCTTCACAAGGGCTTTAAAGACTGGTAGACATTTTTCTGGGCCAAAACGATTACTTTATAAGCATATTTAATGGTTTATAACTTTGGAGAGTTATTTTAATCTTGGGAATTTTATTAAAAAAACGGCAGGCACTGTATTGGACACCTTTTTCACTGGGGGCCTTTTCTAGTCATAGGCAGAGCCTCATTTTCGCGCCACTAATGCGCAGTTGTTTTTGAGAAGCAAGGCATGCAGATGCATGTGTGAGGAGCTCAGATCCACTGAAAAAGCTTATTGAAGGCGTCATTTGGTATCGTATTCCCCTCTGGGCTTGGTTGGGTCTCAGCAAAGCAGATACCAGGGACTGTATAGGGGTTAAATGTAAAAACGGCTCCAGTTCCGTTATTTTAAGAGTTAAAGCTTTCAAATTTGGTGTGCAATACTTTTAAGGCTTTATGACACTGTGGTGAAATTTTGGTGAATTTTGAACATTTCCTTCATACTTTTGCGTATATTCAGTAAAAAAGTGTGTTCAGTTCAAAATTTAAAGAGACAGTAACGGTTTTATTTTAAAACGTTTTTTGTGCTTTGTTATCAAGTTTATGCCTATTAACATGTCTGAACTATCAGATAGACGATGTTCTGTATGTTCGGAAGCCAAGGTTCCTCTCCATTTAAATATATGTGTTGAATGTGACAAACAAAGTAGGGACAATGATGCCACTGATAATAATGTTGCCCAAAATGATTCCTTAAGTGAGGGGAGTAAGCATGGTACTGCATCATCTCCTTCTATGTCTACACCAGTCTTGCCCACTCAGGAGGTCCCTAGTGAATCTAGTGCGCCAATCCTCCTTACTATGCAACAATTAACGGCTGTAATGGATAATTCTATTAAAAACATTTTAGCCAAAATGCCCACTTATCAGCGAAAGCGCGACTGCTCTGTTTTAGATACTGAAGAGCATGAGGACGCTGATGATAATGGTTCTGACATGCCCTTACACCAGTCTGAAGGGGCTAAGGAGGTTTTGTCTGAGGGAGAAATTTCAGATTCAGGAAAAATTTCTCAACAAGCTGAACCTGACGTTATTACATTTAAATTTAAATTGGAACATCTCCGCGCTCTGCTTAAGGAGGTGTTATCTACTCTGGATGATTGTGACAATTTGGTCATTCCAGAGAAATTATGTAAGATGGACAGGTTCCTAGAGGTCCCGGTGCCCCCTGAAGTTTTTCCTATACCCAAGCGGGTGGCGGACATTGTAAATAAAGAATGGGAAAGGCCCGGCATACCTTTTGTCCCTCCCCCTATATTTAAGAAATTATTTCCTATGGTCGACCCCAGGAAGGACTTATGGCAGACAGTCCCCAAGGTCGAGGGGGCAGTTTCTACTCTAAACAAACGCACCACTATCCCTATAGAAGATAGTTGTGCTTTCAAAGATCCTATGGATAAAAAATTAGAGGGTTTGCTTAAAAAGATGTTTGTTCAGCAAGGTTACCTTCTACAACCAATTTCATGCATTGTTCCTGTCACTACAGCAGCGTGTTTCTGGTTCGAGGAACTAGAAAAGTCGCTCAATCAAGCATCCTCTTATGAGGAGGTTATGGACAGAGTTCAAGCACTTAAGTTGGCTAACTCTTTTACCTTAGACGCCACTTTGCAATTAGCTAGATTAGCGGCGAAAAATTCAGGTTTTGCTATTGTGGCGCGCAGAGCGCTTTGGCTGAAGTCTTGGTCAGCGGATGTGTCCTCCAAGAACAGATTGCTTAACATCCCTTTCAAGGGGAAAACGCTGTTTGGCCCTAACTTGAAAGAGATTATTTCAGACATCACTGGGGGAAAGGGCCACGCCCTTCCTCAGGATAGGTCTTTTAAGGCTAAAAATAAAACAAATTTTTGTCCCTTTCGCAGAAACGGACCAGCCTCGAATTCTACATCCTCTAAGCAAGAGGGTAATTCTTCTCAAACCAAGCCAGCCTGGAGACCGATGCAAGGCTGGAACAAAGGTAAGCAGGCCAAGAAGCCCGCTACCGCTACCAAGACAGCATGAGATGCTGGCCCCCGATCCGGGACCGGATCTGGTGGGGGGCAGACTCTCTCTCTTCGCTCAGGCTTGGGCAAGAGATGTTCAGGATCCTTGGGCGCTAGAAATAGTTTCTCCTGGAATTCAAGGAACTACCCCCAAGGGGAAGGTTCCACAGGTCTCAATTGTCTTCAGACCAAATAAAAAGACAGGCATTCTTACATTGTGTAGAAGACCTGTTAAAAATGGGAGTGATTCATCCTGTTCCATTAGGAGAACAAGGGATGGGGTTTTACTCCAATCTGTTCATAGTTCCCAAAAAAGAGGGAACATTCAGGCCAATTTTGGATCTCAAGATCCTAAACAAATTTCTCAAGGTCCCATCGTTCAAGATGGAAACCATTCGGACAATTCTTCCTACCATCCAGGAAGGTCAATTCATGACCACGGTGGATTTAAAGGATGCGTATCTACATATTCCTATCCACAAGGAACATCATCGGTTCCTAAGATTCGCCTTTCTGGACAAGCATTACCAGTTTGTGGCACTTCCATTCGGACTAGCCACTGCTCCAAGAATTTTCACAAAGGTACTAGGGTCCCTTCTAGCGGTGCTAAGGCCAAGGGGCATTGCAGTAGTACCCTACTTGGACGACATACTGATTCAAGCGTCGTCTCTACCACAAGCAAAGGCTCATACGGACATTGTCCTAGCCTTTCTCAGATCTCACGGGTGGAAAGTGAACGTAGAAAAAAGTTCTCTATTCCCGTCAACAAGAGTTCCCTTCTTGGGAACAATAATAGACTCCTTGGAAATGAAGATTTTTCTGACAGAAGCCAGAAAATCAAAGCTTCTAAGCTCTTGTCAAGTACTTCATTCTGTTCTTCTTCCTTCCATAGCGCAGTGCATGGAAGTAATAGGTTTGATGGTTGCGGCAATGGACATAGTTCCTTTTGCGCGAATTCATCTAAGACCATTACAACTGTGCATGCTCAGACAGTGGAATGGGGATTATACAGATTTGTCCCCGACGATCCAAGTAGATCAGAGGACCAGAGATTCACTCCGTTGGTGGCTGACCCTGGACAACCTGTCCCAAGGGATGAGCTTCAGAAGACCAGAGTGGGTCATTGTAACGACCGACGCCAGCCTGGTGGGCTGGGGCGCGGTCTGGAAACACCTGAAGGCTCAGGGTCTATGGTCTCGGGAAGAATCTCTTCTCCCGATAAACATTCTGGAACTGAGAGCGATATTCAATGCTCTCAAGGCTTGGCCTCAACTAGCAAAGGCCAAATTCATAAGGTTTCAATCAGACAACATGACGACTGTTGCATATATCAACCATCAGGGGGGAACAAGGAGTTCCCTGGCGATGGAAGAAGTGACCAAAGTAATTCAATGGGCGGAGCTTCACTCCTGCCACTTGTCTGCAATCCACATCCCAGGAGTGGAAAATTGGGAAGCGGATTTTCTGAGTCGTCAGACATTTCATCCGGGGGAGTGGGAACTCCATCCGGAAATCTTTGCCCAAATAACTCAATTATGGGGCATTCCAGACATGGATCTGATGGCGTCTCGTCAGAACTTCAAGGTTCCTTGCTACGGGTCCAGATCCAGGGATCCCAAGGCGACTCTAGTAGATGCACTAGTAGCGCCCTGGACCTTCAACCTAGCTTATGTGTTCCCACCGTTTCCTCTCATTCCCAGGCTGGTAGCCAGGATCAATCAAGAGAGGGCTTCGGTGATCTTGATAGCTCCTGCGTGGCCACGCAGAACTTGGTATGCAGACCTGGTGAATATGTCATCGGCTCCACCATGGAAGCTACCTTTGAGACGGGACCTTCTTGTTCAAGGTCCGTTCGAACATCCGAATCTGGCATCACTCCAACTGACTGCTTGGAGATTGAACGCTTGATTTTATCAAAGCGTGGGTTCTCAGATTCTGTCATTGATACTCTTATTCAGGCTAGAAAGCCTGTAACTAGGAAAATTTACCATAAAGTATGGAAGAAATATATCTGTTGGTGCGAATCGAAAGGATTCCCATGGAACAGGGTAAAAATTCCTAAGATTCTATCCTTTCTACAAGAGGGTTTGGAGAAAGGATTATCTGCAAGTTCTTTGAAGGGACAGATTTCTGCTTTATCTGTTTTACTTCACAAGAAGCTGGCGGCTGTGCCAGATGTTCAGGCTTTTGTTCAGGCTCTGGTTAGAATCAAGCCTGTTTACAAACCTTTGACTCCTCCTTGGAGTCTCAATGTAGTTCTTTCAGTTCTTCAAGGGGTTCCGTTTGAACCCTTACATTCCGTAGATATTAAGTTATTATCTTGGAAAGTTTTATTTTTGGTTGCAATTTCTTCTGCTAGAAGAGTTTCAGAGTTATCTGCTCTGCAGTGTTCTCCTCCTTATCTGGTGTTCCATGCAGATAAGGTGGTTTTGCGTACTAAACCTGGTTTTCTTCCGAAAGTTGTTTCTAATAAAAATATTAACCAGGAGATAGTTGTGCCTTCTTTGTGTCCAAATCCAGTTTCAAAGAAGGAACGTTTGTTGCACAATTTGGATGTAGTTCGTGCTCTAAAATTCTATTTAGAGGCTACAAAGGATTTCAGACAAACATCTTCCTTGTTTGTTGTTTATTCTGGTAAAAGGAGAGGTCAAAAAGCAACTTCTACCTCTCTCTCTTTTTGGCTTAAAAGCATCATCAGATTGGCTTATGAGACTGCCGGACGGCAGCCTCCTGAAAGAATCACAGCTCATTCCACTAGGGCTGTGGCTTCCACATGGGCCTTCAAGAACGAGGCTTCTGTTGATCAGATATGTAAGGCAGCGACTTGGTCTTCACTGCACACTTTTACCAAATTTTACAAATTTGATACTTTTGCTTCTTCTGAGGCTATTTTTGGGAGAAAGGTTTTGCAAGCCGTGGTGCCTTCCATCTAGGTGACCTGATTTGCTCCCTCCCATCATCCGTGTCCTAAAGCTTTGGTATTGGTTCCCACAAGTAAGGATGACGCCGTGGACCGGACACACCTATGTTGGAGAAAACAGAATTTATGTTTACCTGATAAATTACTTTCTCCAACGGTGTGTCCGGTCCACGGCCCGCCCTGGTTTTTTAATCAGGTCTGATGATTTAATTTCTCTAGCTACAGTCACCACGGTATCATATGATTTCTCCTATGCAAATATTCCTCCTTTACGTCGGTCGAATGACTGGGGAAGGCGGAGCCTAGGAGGGATCATGTGACCAGCTTTGCTGGGCTCTTTGCCATTTCCTGTTGGGGAAGAGAATATCCCACAAGTAAGGATGATGCCGTGGACCGGACACACCGTTGGAGAAAGTAATTTATCAGGTAAACATAAATTCTGTTTTTCTGCCTCAGGATTAAAAACCTAAGGAGTTTCATTCCTTTCGTCAGAATAAGGAACAAAAACTCAATCTTCCCCCCAAGGAGTCTGCTTCCAATTGGAAGCCTTCCTCAAGTTGGAATAAATCCAAGCCATTTAGGAAACCAAAGTCAGCCCCTAAGTCCGCATGAAGGTGCGGCCCTCATTCCAGCTCAGCTGGTAGGGGGCAGATTAAGGTTTTTCAAAGATATTTGGATAAAATCTGTCCAAAATCAATGGATTCAGAGCATTGTCTCTCAAGGGTATCGAATAGGATTCAGAGTAAGACCTCCTGTGAGAAGATTTTTTCTCTCACGTATCCCAGTAAATCCAGTAAAAGCTCAGGCTTTCCTGAAGTGTGTTTCAGACCTGGAGTCTTCAGGGGTAATCATGCCAGTTCCTCCTCAGGAACAAGGTTTGGGGTTTTATTCAAATCTATTCATTGTACCAAAGAAGGAAAATTTATTCAGACCAGTTCTGGATCTAAAAATTTTTGAATCGTTATGTAAGAGTACCAACTTTCAAGATGGTGACTATAACGACTATTCTGCCTTTTGTTCAGCAAGGACATTATATGTCCACAATAGACTTGCAGGATGCATACCTTCATATTCCGATTCATCCAGAACACTTTCAGTTTCTGAGATTCTCTTTTCTAGACAAGCATTACCAATTTGTTGATCTTCCATTTGGCCTAGCAACAGCTCCAAGAATCGTTTCAAAGGTTCTGGGTGCCCTACTCTCTGTAATCAGAGAACAGGGTATTTCGGTGTTTCCTTATTTGGATGATATCTTGGTACTAGCTCAGTCTTTAAGTACTGCAGAATCTCACACGAATCAACTAGTGTTGTTTCTTTGGAAACATGGTTGGAGGATCAATTTACCAAAAGTTTCTTGATTCCTCAGACAAGGGTCACCATTTTAGGCTTCCAGATAGATTCAGTGTCCATGACTCTGTCTCTAACAGACAAGAGACGTTTAAAATTGGTTGCAGCATGCCGGCACCTTCAGTCTCAGTCATTCCCTTCAGTGGCTATGTGCATGGAAGTTTTAGGTCTCATGACTGCAGCATCGGACGCGATCCCCTTTGCTCATTTTCACATGAGACCTCTACAGCTTTGTATGCTGAATCAATGTACAACACTCTCTGACATGGTGAATAGATCACCATCGTTTAGTTCAAGGGGCATCTTTTGTTCGGCCAACCTGGACTGTGATCACAACAGATGCGAGTCTTTCAGGTTGGGGAGCTGTTTGGGGATCTCTGACAGCACAAGGGGTTTGGAAATCTCAAGAGGCGAGATTACCAATAAATATTTTAGAACTCCTTGCAATTCTCAGAGTTCTTCAGTTTTGGCCTCTGCTAAAGAGAGAACCGTTCATTTGTTTTCAGACAGACAATATCACAACAGTGGCATATGTCAATCATCAGGGTGGGACTCACAGTCCCCAAGCTATGAAAAAAGTATCTCAGATACTTGTTTGGGCGGAATCCAGCTCTTGTCTAATCTCTGCGGTGCTTATCCCAGGTGTAGACAATTGGGAGGCGGATTATCTCAGCCGCCAGACTTTACATCCAGAGGAGTGGTCTCTCCATCCAGATGTGTTTTCTTAGATTGTTCAGTTGTGGGGTCTTTTAGAGATAGATCTCATGGCCTCTCATCTAAACAAGAAACTTCCCAGATACCTGTCCAGGTCCAGGGATGTTCAGGCAGAAGCAGGGGATGCGCTGACACTTCCTTGGTGTTATCATCCTGCTTACATTTTCCCGCCTCTAGTTCTCCTTCCAAGAGTGATCTCCAAAATCATCATGGAACAATCATTTGTGTTGCTGGTGGCTCCAGCATGGCCACACAGGTTTTGGTATGCGGATCTGGTTTGGATGTCCAGTTGCCTGCTTTGGCCACTTCCGTTCGGCCAGACCTACTATCTCAAGGTCCGTTTTTCCATCAGGATCTCAAATCATTAAATTTGAAGGTATGGAAATTGAACGCTTAGTACTAAGTCATAGAGGTTTCTCTGACTCAGTGATTAATACTATGTTACAAGCTCGTAAATCTGTTTCTAGTAAGATTTATTATAGAGTTTGGAAGACTTACATTTCATGGTGTTATTCTCATGAATTCTCCTGGCATTCTTTTAGAATTCCTAGAATTTTACAGTTTCTTCAGGACGGTTTAGATAAGGGTTTGTCTGCAAGTTCCTTGAAAGTACAAATCTCCGCTCTTTCTGTTTTATTTCACAGAAAGATTGCTATACTTCCTGATATACACTGTTTTGCACAGGCTTTAGTTCTTATTAAGCCTGTTATTTAATCAATTTCTTCTTCTTGGAGTCTTAATTTGGTTCTGACGGCTATACAGGTTCTTCCATTTGAACCTAAGCATTTTTTGGACATTTAACTACTTTCTTGGAAAGTGTTGTTCCTTTTGGCCATCTCTTCTGCTAGAAGAGTTTCTGAGTTATCTGCTCTTTCTTGTGAGTCTCCTTTTCTGATTTTTACATCAGTATAAGGCAGTTTTGCGGACTTCTTTTTAATTTTTACCTAAGGTTGTGAACTCTAACAACATTAGTAGAGAAATTGTTGTCCCTTCCTTGTGTCCTAATCCTAAGAATTCTTTGGAAAGTTCCTTACATTCTTTGGATGTGGTAAGAGCTTTGAAATATTATGTGGAAGCTACTAAAGATTTCAGGAAGACTTCCAGTCTGTTTGTTTTATTTTCTGGTCCTAGGAAAGGTCAGAAGGCTTCTGCTATTTCCTTGGCTTCTTGGTTGAAACTTTTGATTCATCAAGTTTATTTTGAGTGGGGTCAGGCCCCGCCTCAGAGAATTACAGCTCATTCTACTAGATCAGTCTCCACTTCATGGGCTTTTGAGAATGAAGCTTCAGTTGATCAGATTTGCAAAGCGGCAACCTGGTCCTCTTTGCATTCATTTACTAAATTCTACCGTTTTGATGTATTTGCTTCTTCGGAAGCAGTTTTTGGTAGGAAAGTTCTTAAGGCAGCTGTTTCAGTTTGATTCTTCTGCTTTTGATTTAAGTTTTTTTCTTTCAAATGAAATAAACTTATATTTTTGGGTTGTGGATTAATTTTTTTCAGCAGATTATGGCTGTTTTTATTTTATTCCCTCCCTCTCTAGTGACTCTTGAGTGGAGATCCACATCTTGGGTATTGATATCCCATATGTCACTAGCTCATGGACTCTTGCCAATTACATGAAAGAAAACATAATTTATGTAACAACTTACCTGATAAATTCATTTCTTTCATATTGGCAAGAGTCCATGAGGCCCACCCTTTTTATGGTGGTTATGATTTTTTGTATAAAGCACAATTATTTCCAAATTTCCTTTGTTGATGCTTTCTACTCCTTTCTTTATCACCCCACTGCTTGGCTATTCGTTAAACTGAATTGTGGGTGTGGTGAGGGGTGTATTTATAGGCATTTTGAGGTTTGGGACACTTTGCCCCTCCTGGTAGGATTGTATATCCCATATGTCACTAGCTCATGGACTCTTGCCAATATGAAATTAATTTATCAGGTAAGTTCTTACATAAATTATGTTTTTTCTTCTAAAGGAGGTTCTGTCGACATTAGAGGTTCCAGAGGCCAAGTTGCCTGACAAACCTGTGATACCTAAACAGAGTGTACAAGGACAGGGTAGCCCTGCTAACTTTTCCTGTCCCTGTAAAAATGGCAAATAAAAACGAATGGGATAGCATTGGATCTTCTTTTTCCTGTTCGTCTGCCTTTAAAAAATTATTCACGGTCCCGGACTCTCAGCTGGAGTTGTGGGGTTCCGTCCCTAAGGTGGATGGTGCTATCTCCACATTAGCTAAACGTACTACTATCCCTCGTGAGGATAGCTCGTCTTTCAGAGAGCCGATGGATAAAAAGATGGAAATTTTTCTCAGAAAAATGTTTCAGCATACAGGATATTAATTTTAAACGGCAGCAGCTGTTGCCTCAGTTGCTGGAGCTGTGGCCTACTAGGTATTAGGAGCTCTCCTGGCTGTTGCGAGAACCCAAGGTATAGCAGTAGCGCCCTACTTGGATAACATTCTGGTTCAAGCACCATCCTTTCGGCTAGCAGAGGACCATTCGGTATCTCTTCTCTCTCTTCTTTGATCACATGGATAGAAGATCAACTTTGAGAAGAGTTCTCTTATTCCAAGCACCAGGGTAGAATTCCTGGGTACTATAATAGATTCAATATCCATGAGGATATTTCTAACTGACCAGAGACGGTGCAAGCTAGCTTCGGCATGTCTTGCCCTCTGGACCTCCTTAAGGCTATCTGTGGCTCAGTGTATGGAGGTAATTGGTCTCATGGTGTTCAGCATGGACATAATTACTTTTTGCAGGTTCCGTCTCAGACCGCTACAGCTGTGCATGCTGAGGCAGTGGAACAGTCTCAACAGATTTCCCTGGACAACCGGTCGAGAGAATCACTCTCTTGGTGGCTCTCTCCAGACCATCTGTCCCGAGGGACATCCTTTCTCAGACTATCCTGGGAGATTGTGACTATGGACGCGAGCCTCTCAGGATGGGGAGCTGTTTGGGGTGCCAAGAAGGCACAGGGCCTGTGGCCTCAGGAGGAACGCTCCTTCCCGATCAACATTTTGGAGCTTTGAGCAATCTACAATGCTCTGAAGGCTTGGCCTCTTCTGGGTTCGTCCCGGTTTATCAGATTCCAATCAGACAATATAACCTCGTGGCTTACATCAACCATCCTGGGGAACAAGAAGCTCCCTAGCATTGAGGGAAGTATCTCGGATTCTGGAGTGGGTGGAGGCCCACAGCTGTTCACTGTCAGTGATCCACATTCCGGGTGTGGACAACTGGGAAGCGGATTTTCTCAGCAGACAATCCTTTCATCCGGGGGAATGGTCTCTCCATCCCGAAGTGTTTGGGGAGATATGCTACAGGTGGGAGAGGCTGGGAGGTTTCTGTCCTCCCTGAGCTCGCCTTAGGACACCTGCATTACAGTTTGACAGATGTACCGCGTCTCTCTCTCGAGTGCAGGGGCGGTCCTGCATGGCACTCCATGTAACCAGGTTTGGCCTCTAACTTCCTCTTTCTTGACCTGCGTTCAGAGGAGATGAAAGCTGTTTCTTGTCCGGGTCATAGGAGGTGGTGAGTGCCCCAGTCCTTGGGATATAAAGGTGCCATTTATTTTTTAGATCAAGTCTGTAATAAAGGTGCAAGCTAAGGAGGACTCTGATATGTTAGAGGATACTCCCTCTTTATCTAAACCTATTAACTGTGTATATTGTGAGGAGGTTCCAGTCAACTCACCTACGCAACTCTGTTCCACATGCTTTGACAATATTGTTATATCCAAGTAGAATAAAGTATTTAGTACGACTGAGCCTTCCACCTCTGAGGGTTCTCCGCCCCATGAGGTGCGTTCCCTACAATCATCTCCGTTTACACAAGCAGTTCCCCAGGGCACTACTAATCCTCTAGCAAGAGGGGCCCTTTGGCCGCCACACTTTGCTGATCAGTTACAGACGGCAGTTTCTGAGGTCATTAATGCGATGCCTCACCCTACTAAGCGCAAGCGGAAGGTACGGCACTGCTATCCGTCTCAGGGGTCTTCGACTCCGCTGGATGTCTCAGGTAGATTATCCGCTGAGGAGGACAACTCAAGATTATCGGAGGATGTCGCTTCTGGGTCGGAATCGGGTCTAGGCCTCCTTCCACGGAGGAACCAGATTTTAAGTTGGAGTGTTTGCGCTTTCTGCTGAAAGAGGTGCTGGTTATGTTAGAGGTTCTGGAACCAAAGCTACCAGAGGAACCTTCGATCCCTTAACTGGATAGGGTTTACAAGGACAGGGTAGTGCCTCAGGCCTTCCCGGTTCCAGTCAAGATGGCTAACATTATTAAGAATGAATGGGAGAAACTTGGTTCGTCCTTTTCCCCCTCTTCTTTTAAAAAGCTTTTCCACGTGCCGGACACGCAGCTTGAACTGTGGGGAACCGTCCCTAAGGTGGATGGTGATATCTCCACACTCGCTAAGAGAACGACTATTCCGCTAGAGGGTAGCTCCTCTGTCATGGAACTCATGGATAAAAAGATGGAGTCCATGTTGCGTTAAATATTCCAACTCACGGGGTTCATTTTTTTAAACCGGCAGCGGCGTTCGCTGCGGTGACTGGTGCGGCTACCTACTGGTGTGACGCTCTATCAGCAATGGTCGAGGTGGAGACTCCCCTCGATGAGATTCTAGAAAGAATCAAGGCTTTAAGGGTAGCACATTCGTTAATTTGTCATGCTAACATGCAGATTATTCGCCTGAATGCTAAGATATCAGGTTTTTTTGGTTTTAGCCCGCAGGGCTCTGTGGCTAAAGTTGTGGTCTGCTGACATGACTTCCAAGTCTCGCTTGCTTTCCCTCCCATTTAAGGGGAAAGTTTTGTTTGGCCGGGGCCTGGATTCTATCATATCTATGGTCACGGGTGGCAAGGGTGCCTTCTTGCGTCAGGAGAAGAAGGCCAAACCTAAGGGGTCTACTTTTCTTCCCTTTTTCCTGCCGCAAAGTCTGAGCAATTCAAAGGATTTTGGAAGCTAGCTAACTCTTGGAACAAGTCCAAGCAGAAAAAGAAGCCCGCCGAGTCAAAGTCGGCATGAAGGGGCCTGGAGAAGAGACATTATAGACCCTTGGGTTATGGAGGTCGTAGCCCAGGGTTACAGGATAGGTTTCAAGTCCCATCTGCCCAGAGGCAGATTCCTCCTGTCAAACATATCTTCAAGACCAAAAAAGAGAGATGCCTTCCTGGGGTGTGTGTGGGATCTCTCATCTCTCGGGGTATTATTCAAACCTTTCGTGGTCCCAAAAAAGGAGGGCACGTTTCATCCAATTCTGGACCTAAAGGCCCTGAACAAGTTTCTGTCAGTTCCATCATTCAAGATGGAGACAATCATGTCAATTTTGCCCCTGGTTCAAGAGGAGCAATTCATGACAACTATAGACCTGAAGGATGCTTCACGTTCCAATCCACAAGGATCATTTCAGGTTTCTAATATTCGCTTTTCTAGACCAGCACTTCTAGTTTGTGGCCCTTCCGTTTGGTGTGGCGACCGCCCCATGAGTCTTTACAAAGGTTCTGGGAGCTCTTCTTGCTGTAGCGAGAGCAAGAGGGATTGCAGTGGCTCCTTATTGGGATGATATCCTGGTCCAGGCTCCGTCCCACAATCTTGCGGAGGATCACTCGAGGGCTCTTCTCCTTCGGTCCCGCGGGTGGAAGATAAACAAAGGAAAGAGTTTGTTGGTCCCCAGCAACAGGGTGGAATTCCTGGGAACGATAATCTCTCAGCAATCCACATTGGACAACTGGGAAGCAGATTTTCTGAGCTGACAGACGTTTCATCCAGGGGAATGGTCTCTCCATCCCGAGATGTTCGCGGAAATCTGCAGCAGATGGGGGATGCCGGCGATAGACCTCATGGCATCCAGACTCAATTGCAAGCTACCCAGATACGGGTCACGATCCAGGGATCCCCAGGCGGAACTGATAGATGCCTTAGCGGTATCCTGGGACTTCAACCTAATATACATATTTCTACCGTTGCCTCTTCTACCTCGTGTAGTGGCCCCTATCAAGCAGGAGCAAGCTTCAGTTATTCTGATTGCTCTGTCGTGGCTGAGGAGGATGTGGTTTGCGGATCTGGTGGGGATGTTGTCATCTCCGCCGTGGAAGTTACCTTGTTGCAGGTATCTGCTGGTTCAAGGTCCTTTTCTACATCAAAATCTCGATTCTCTGAGGCTGACTGCGTGGATATTGAATGTCTAGTCTTAGCCAAGAGAGGATTTTTGGAAAAAGTGATTGACACTCTCGTTCAGGCCAGGAAGCCGGTCACGTGATGCATCTATCACAAGGTGTGGAGGACCGACTTGTCCGAGTGTGAGGAACGAAGATATCCCTGGCATATGGTCAGGGTATCCAGGATTTTGGCTTTTCTCCAGGACAGTCTGGAAAAGGTAAGGGTCTTGCCACCAGTTCCCTAAGGGGACAGATCTCGGCTTTATCTGTACTGTTGCATAAGAAGCTTGCAGAGATTCCTGACATTGTCTTTTGTTTAGGATCTGGCCTATCTTCAGGAATCCGGCTCCTCGTTGGAGCTTAAACTTGGTTCTTAAGGTTTTGCAGAGGGCTCCATTTGAGTTGGCGGTCTTGCAATGGGAGCGACCTTACTTAGTTTTTCATGTAGATAAGGCTGTTATTCGCACTGGATTGGGATTCCTTCCCATGGTGGTGTCAAGTCGTTACAACAATCAGGAAATAGTTGTTCCTTCTTTGTGTCCTAACCCTTCTTCTTCGAAGGAGAGGTTACTTCATAATCTGGACGTGGTTCGGGCTTTGAAGTTTTATCTTCAGGGCATGAAGGAGTTCAGACAGACTTCGTCCTTGTTGTGTACCCAGGGAAGCGCAGAGGGCAAAGGGCCTCTGCCACTTCTTTATCTTTTTGGTTGAGGAGTATGATCCATCTGGCATATGAGACAGTGGGACACAAGCCTCCTCAGATGATTATGGCTCACTTGACTAGAGCTGTGGCCTCTTCTTGGGCCTTTAAGAATGAGGCTTCTATGGAGCAGATTTGCAAGGCTGCCACTTGATCTTCCTTACATACTTAAGCAAAATTTAGTAAATTTGATGTCTTTGCGTCAGCGGAAGCAGCTTTTGGGAGAAAGGTTCTGCAGGCTGTGGTGCCCTCAGTTTAAGGTCCACTTCCTTTTGCCCTCCCGTTTTTTTTCATTCAGTGTCCTCTAGAGCTTGGGTATTTGTTCCCTCTCCTCCCATTAAGATGGAAAACATAAATTATGCTTACCTGATGATTTCATCATCTCCATCTGTGGGAGGAGAGTCCACTGCCCCCACCCGTTTCTCTGGTGGGCGTACCTAAATTTAGTTTATTCTTCTAGCACCATTTATACCCTGATATTTCTTCTACTGTTCCTTGTTCCCTTGGCAGAATGTCTTAGGGATGAGGCGAGTGGGGGAGGTATTTAAGCCTTTGGCTAAGGTGTCGTCCTTGTGGCCAGGTTCTTAATTCCCACAAGTAATGAATGAAGCAGTGTACTCCCACAGATGGAAATGAAATTATCAGGTAAGCATAATTTATGTTTTTCCTTGGCATAAAGTTAAGGTTGCCAGGATTCTGCTGTTTCTCCAGGATGGTCTGGAAAAGGGACTTCTGGACAGTTCCTTGAGGAGACAGATTTCGGCCTTGTCAGTTTTACTGTACAAGAGGCTCTCTGAGTTTCCAGATATTCACTCTTTTGTTAGGGCTCTGATTAGGATTAGACCTGTGTTCAGATCTTCGGCTCCACCTTGGAGTCTGAATTTGGTTCTTAAAGTTTTGCAAAGGGCTCCGTTTGAGCCTATGCATGAAATTGATATTAAATTGTTGTCTGGGAAAGTTATCTTTCTAATGGCTATTGCCTCAGTGTGCAGAGTACCTGAGATTGCCGCCTTGCAATGTGACCCTCCTTATCTGGTGTTCCATTCGGATAAGGCTGTTCTACGTACTAAGTTAGGGTTTCTCCCTAAAGTTGTGTCAGACCATAACATCAATCAGGAGATTGTGGTCCCTTCTTTGTGTCCTAATCCTTCTTCTTCAAAGGAACGTTTGCTTCATAATTTGGACGTAGTTCATGTTTTGAAGTTTTATCTTCAAGCTACTAAGGAATTTAGACAAACTTCTTCCTTGTTTGTGGCATATTCTGGGTAGCGTAAGGGTCAAAAGGTCTCTTTGACTTCCTTTTTGGTTGAGATGTCTTATCCGCTTAGCTTATGAGACAGTGGGACATATGAGAATTACGGCTCATTCTACTAGAGCAGTGGCTTCCTCTTGGGCCTTTAAGAACGAGGACTCTATGGAGCAGCTTTGTAAGGCGGCTACCTGGTCTTCCTTACACACTTTTTCTAAATTCTACAAATTTGATGTTTTTGCTTCTGCTGAAGCCGCCTTTGGGAGAAAGGTTTTGCAGGCTATGGTGCCCTTAGATTAGGGTCCGCCTCTTTTTGTCCCTCCCATTATTCAGTGTTCTCTAGAGCTTGGTTATAAGTTTTCCTACAGTAAAGAATGAAGCCATGGGCCCCTATTTATAAAGGTCTTGCGGACCTGATCTGACAGTGTGGATCAGGTCCGCAAGACCTTGCTAAATGCGGAGAGCAACGCCGCCCCCTGCTGACTAGGGCGGTGTCAATCTACCCAATCGTTCTCAATCGGGTTGAATTGTGGCGATCTTTGTCCGCCTGCTCAGAGCAGATGGATAGGTTATGGAGCAGCGGTGTTTAGACCGCTGCTTCATAACTGGTGTTTCTGGCGAGCCTGCAGGCTCGCCAGAAACACAGGGCCTCAAGCTCTATCCGGAACTTGATAGATAGGCCCCATGGACTCTCCTTGTATTAAGAATGAAAACATAAATTATGCTTACCAGATAATTTAATTTCCTTTTGTACAAGGAGAGTACACGGCTCCCGCCCATGTTTCTCCGTTGGGCGGACCCCTAAATTTTTGTGTTTTTTTCTGGCACCTTTTATACCCTGATATTTCTCCTACTGTTCCTTGTTCCCTCGGCAGAATCACTGGGGGATAGGGGAAGTGGGGGAGGTATTTAAGCCTTTGGCTGTGGTGTCTTTGCCTCCTCCTGGTGGCCAGGTTTAGTATTTCCCAACAGTATGGAATGAAGCCTTGGACTCTCCTTGTACAAGAAGGCAATGAAATTATCTGGTAAGCATAATTTGTTTTATAGACCTTTGACTCTGAAAAGGCAAATATTTCTTTCCAATTAGTAGTGGAAATATCACTCCTGGCCAGCAGGAGGATGTAAAGAGCACCACAGCAAAGCTGTTAAATGTCACTCCCCTTTCCATAATCCCCAGTCATTTTCTTTGCCTCTGTTAATGGATGAGGTGAAGTTCTGGTGTCTGAAATTTTTTTTGAACTACAAGCAAGTTTTTGGGTTAGCTGTGTCCACATCAATCTCTTCAGTAGAGTAGTGGTGGCTTTTAAGCAGTTAGAAAGTTGTGAGGTAGTCCTTGCTTGGTTTTCTAACATATTGCTGCCCTTGGTATAGAAAGCCAGAGTTGGTTATTCTGCTTTTTCTACAGGTCTCTGTAAGGAGTATGTGTCCTTTCATGCCTTGTGAGCTTTCTACCTGCCGGACAGCTGGATTTGTGGGTAAGTGCTTTTGTCTTCTAGGTCTGGGAGACTTGCACTTAAGAAAATGTATCTGCATATTATTGGGGACATATTGAATCATTGGTTAAAGAGTTTAATTTTGGCAGTGTGCAGGTGCATCAATTGTATGTGAATTGAGACTTAAGGGTTAATCCTTCATTATGGTCATGAAGGAGTTAACCTTATTTATGTTGCTCATTCTTTATTCAAGCAATAGTATTCCTGGGGTCATTATTGTTTTTTATTACTCTGAGGTGTTTATTATATGCAATGAGTGCCGGACTTTGAATGTTCAGGAGTAATGGTTTCAAAGGGTAGGCAGTTTCAGTCTGAAACAATGTCATGTAACGAAGCATATTATTACAGTCTTATTTGCTGTTTGTTTTGCTCAGCTTTGTCATACTCTTTTCTTATTTGCGCAATTTACTTTTGGCCGATCACATGACCTACACGCTTCTGCTCTCAAGATTTAATTCGAGCGGTGTCAACTGTGCCTGCTAGACCGGAAATATTTCTCCTGATATAACCCTGTGTCTGAGTAGATTTTCTATACTCTGAAGGGGCAAATAGGCACCTCAGTTCTGCTGAGGTGTAGAGGTCCTTAGTTAGGGGTATCATTTTGATCACAATTCCGCTTTAAAATATTTAAAGAGACTGTCATTTAAAAAATAATATATATATATATATATATATATATATATATATATATATATATATATATTGTTTGTTTGTTTCTTGTCATTCTGGGGAATACTGTGTTATATGGATATGGAGCAGGAGTCTGTTGCTATGGGCAAATGCTTATTGTGTCTAGAGAACCAGATTGTGTTGCCTATGCAATTTTGTACCTCTTGTCTAGATAAAACTTTAAAATTTAGAGATAACATTTTTATTTCTGAGCCTAATGTCTCTCAGGGTGATGCTGTTCAGGCTATGCCACAGCTTTCTCCTCAAACGTCCCAAGCCTCTATGGTGTCACATACAGTGCCCTGCAGTTCCTCTCAGCCTCCTGAAGGAGTTAATTTGCCTGCAGATTTTACTGCACAGGTATCTTCTGCGGTATCTGCGGCATTATCTGCTTTTCCTATGCTTGGAAAATGCAAGATGAAAATTAGACTTTCAGATAGTAAGTTTTCTGTTCCATCTACTGATACGCTGGTTGCCCTCCCTCATAAGTCTGATGAGGAGAATATGTTGGTAGCCTATGAGGGTGAAATCTCAGATTCGGACAGTATAATTCCTTCATCTGATACTGAAGAAGTAATCTTCAGATTTAAGCTTGAACACCTTTGTGTACTGTTAAAGGAGGCTTTGGCTACTTTGGATGACTCTGATACTTTTGTCATTGTCAACCCCAAGAAGTCTAGTAAACTTAATAAATACTATGATGTTCCTTCCTCTGTGGAAGTGTTTCCTGTTCCAGACCATGTGACAGAGATTATTTCACAGGAATAGGATTTTTCCCGGGCTATTTCTACTCTGGCTAAGAGAACTACGGTCCCTATAGAGGATAGCTGCTCCTTTAAGGATCCCATGGACAAAAAGCCTGGAGGCTTATTTGAAGAAGATGTATGTTCATCGAGGTCTTCAATGGCAACCTGCGGTTTGTATTGCTACAGTGGTGAGTGTAGCATCTTATTGGTGCAACGCCTTGTCTGAATTTATTTTAGTAGAAACTCCATTGGAGGAGATTCAAGATAGGATTAAGGCTCTCAAACTAGCCAATTCCTTTATTTCTGATGCTAACATGCAAGATATTAGACTGGGAGCCAAGATGTCTGGCTTCACTGTCCTAGCCTGCAGGGTGTTGTGGCTAAAATCTTGGTCAGCAGATGTTACCTCTCAGTCCATGCTTCTGGCTCTTCCTTGCAAGGGTAAAACCTTGTTTGGACCTGGTCTGGCAGAAATAATTTCTGATATTACTGGTGGAAAAGGGTCTTTTCTACAACAAGACAAGAAGAACAGACTTAAAGGACGTCAAAGTAATTTTTGTTCCTTTCGTAACTTCAAAGGAAAGTCTTCCTCTCCCTCTTCCAAGCAGGAGCAGTCCAAGTCCTCTTGGAAGCCCTTTCAGTCTTGGAACAAGAGGAAGCAATCAAAGAAACCCGGAGCTGAGTCTAAGTCGGCATGAATGGTCCGGCATCGGATCAAGTGTGGGGCAGACTTTTCCCTGTTTTGTCAAGCTTGGATAGAGATGGCCCAGAACCTTGGGCTGTGGACATAGTATCTCAGGGTTACAAAATAGAATTCAAAACATTTCCTCCCAGGGGCAGATTCCACCTCTCAAGATTATCTGCAGACCAGGTAAAAAGAGTGGCAATCTTGAACTGCAATCAAGATCTTTCCTCCCTGGGAGTGATTGTTCCAGTTCCTGTAAGGGAACAGGGTCTAGGATTCTATTCAAATCTGTTCGTGGTTCCCAAAAAAGAGGGAACTTTTCGACCCATTTTAGACCTAAAGTGCCTCAACAAATTTCTCAGGGTTCTGTTCTTCAAAATGGAAACCATTCATTCCATTCTTCCTTTCGTCTGAGAGGGTCAATTCATGACAACCATAAACCTGAAGGTTGTGTATCTTCATGTTCCCATCCACAGGGATCATCACAAGTTCCTGAGATTCGCCATTCTAGACACTTTCAGTTTGTGGCTCTTTCGTTTGGCCTTGCCTCAGCACCCAAATATTTTCTAAAAGGTTCTGGGGGTTCTCTTAGCAGTGATCAGGTCTCGGGGAATTGCAGTAGCACCATACCTGGATGACATATTGGTTCAGACGCCATCTTTTCAACAAGCAAACTCTCATACAGAGATCTTGTCTTTTCTACGTTCCCATGAAGTGAATCTGGAAAAGAGTTCTCTTGTTCCAGCTACAATGGTGGTTTTCTTAGTGACTATAATAGATTCCCAATCTATGAAATTTTTTCTTACGGAGGTCAGAAAGTCCAAACTTCTCTCCTCTTGCCTCTCTCTGCAGTTTACTATTCGGCCATCAGTGGCTCAATGTATGGAGATAATTGGTCTGATGGTCGCTTCCATGGACATCATTCCATTTGCTCAATTCTATTTGAGAGCTCTGCAGTTATGTCAGGGTTTTTTCCCTGTTGTTTGCCATGTGCTGCTGGCAGCCATTTTACTCACCTCTCTTCCTGACTATGGTGCATTGTGGGGGATACTGCTCATTTCCTACACTTCCTTTTATGGCCAGACTGGTGTGCATCATCCATGTGAGACAGGATGCAGTCTCAGAATTGTGATGTCATCACTTATTATTTAAAGGGCCTCTGTTCAGTATGCTTTGCCTTTGCATTGTCTCAGACCTGTTTGTGAGAGTTCAAGTGTATTACCTGGCTGCCTGACGTCCTTCCTGGTTCTTGATCCCTGGCTTGTTCCTGACTCTGCTGTTTTCCTTGTTCCTGATTCCAGCTCATCTGACTATTCGCTTTGGCTCCCGACTCAGCTCGTCTGACTACCAGCTATGGTTTTGACTCCTGGCTTGTTATTTCACTTGTGGACTTTTTATTATTTTTTGCTATGAATAAAGGTGTGATGAATCCTGATGGCCATGAATCCTGATGGTGCTAATAATCCACCTTTACCTGCCATCATTTCCAGGATGGATGAACAGGATCACCTCTTGGATCAATTTGCACTAGCCCTGCAAACCCTGCTGACTCGCACTGCACATTTGGACCAAAGTCCAAGTTATGGCTGCTCCTGTTTCTGCTGCTGCACCTATGCCTACCAGGAGCATGTCCGGTTCTGCACCTCTACCTCAGCAATATGGAGGCGATCCAATTCAGTGCAGAGGGTTTTTGAACCAGGTGGGCATTTACTTTGAGATGTTACCTCAGAAGTTTCCCTCTGACAGAGCTAAGGTGGGATTTCTCATTTTGTTACTCTCTGACACAGCTCTTGCCTGGGCTAATCCCTTGTGGGAGACTAATAAACCTGTGATTTCAAATTACCCTGAATTTGTGGCCTCCTTTCGAAGGGTATTTGATTTTCCGGCTCTCTCCTCCTCTGCTGCTAAACGACTCATGTCCATTCAGCAAGGTACAAAATCTGTTGCTCAGTAATGCTATTGAGTTCTGTACGCTTGCCGCAGAGGTAGGTTGGAACAATGAAGCCCTTGTTGCCGCCTTCTTTCATGGGCTCTCTGATGCGATTAAAGACGAAGTTGCTGCCAGAGATTTACCAGAGGATCTCGAGGCATTGGTGTGTCTTTTGATCCTAATTGACATCAGACTCAGAGAGAGGCCCACTTTCAAGGAGCGCTTGCAGAAGCCTCCTGTTCCGTTGTCTCCTACGTGTTCGTTCCCACCCATGCCTCCCTCTCCTCCCATGCCTCCTGGTCCCGAGTCACCAGGTACTGCTGAGCCGATGCAGTTGGGATTCACGTGTCTCTCCGCGGCGGAGAGGGCCTTTAGGAGGAGGGAGGGGCTTTGCCTCTATTGTGGGTTACAGGGTCACCTTTTGAAGTCTTGTCCTACACGGCCGGAAAATGCTCACACCTAAGGTCCTGTCGGGGGGCAGACCTTGGGTGGTTTATCCTTGTCCCTGGAACCGCTTAAGGAGAAATCTTTTGTCACGGTTGTCCTTTTCTGGGTGGACTCCTCCATAGTCACTCAGACTCTTGTTGACTCCGGTGCTGTGGGCTATTTCATTGACAGTGCTTTTGTATCAAAGCACTCCATTCCTGTTTTGCCTCGGTCCGTTCCGCTTGCTATTGAGGCCATTGATGGCAGGCCCCTTCAGCCCGCACTTGTTACTCACGAAACTGCTCCGTTGTCCATGGCTGTTGGGGCTCTCCATTTTGAAACCTTCCAGTTCCAGGTGATAAACTCTCCGCAATCCCAGTCTCGACTGGCACAGGTCCGAAATGTTGTTGTGGTCCCCGCAATGTATTTCCGCTTGTCTTCGGAAACCAGTTAAAGTCTTGTGCACTTCTTCGGTATCTCAATTGCCAGAGGAGTACCGAGAGTTCCTAGACGTGTTTGACAAGGTGCGTGCCGGTACGTTGCCTCCTCACCGGTCTTACGATTGTGCCATAGACCTGCAACCCAGAGCCATTCCTCCTCGGGGCCCTCTGTTGCAGAGAATTATGCTATGGAGTATGTTGCCGATGCTCTGTCGTGGGGAATCATCCGCAAATCCTGCTCTCCTGCAGGGGCTGGCTTCTTCTTTGTGAAGAAAAAGGGTGGTGAGTTAAGACCATGCATCGATTATAGGGGTCTTAATTATCTTACCATTAAGAATGCTTACCCTATTCCGCTCATTACGCAACTCTTTGACCACCTCAAGGGAGCTACGGTCTTTACTAAACTTGATTTGAGAGGAGCGTACAATCTGGTTAGGATTAAGGAGGTTCACGAATGGAAAACAGCATTTAACACCAGGAGCGGGCATTATGAGTATCTTGTAATGCCCTTTGGCCTGTGTAATGCTCCTGCTATTTTTCAGTAATTTATTAATGATGTCCTATGACATTTGTTGCAAAAGTGTGTTGTGGTGTACTTAGACAACATCCTCATACACTCACTCACACTTGAGGCTCATCGTTCTGATATTACACAGGTTTTTCAGAGACTACGTGAGAACGGCCTGTTTTGTAAACTTGAGAAATGTGAGTTCCATCAGACTCAAGTAACCTTCCTAGGTTATGTTATCTCCGTTGCAGGGTTCTCCATGGATCCTGACAAGTTATCTGCAGTTCTGCAGTGACCTAGCCCAGTTGGTCTTCGGTCTATTCAACGTTTTTTGGGGTTCGCCAATTACTATAGAGAGTTTATTAAAAACTTTTCTTCCTTGGTCAAACCTATCACAGACATGACCCGTAAAGAGAATGATCCACTCCATTGGTCACCTACTGCCATTAAGGCCTTTGATAGTCTTAAGGCTGCCTTTGCTGCCGCTCCAGTTCTGGCTCATCCTAACCCTGTCCTGCCTTTCGTTCTTGAGGTTGATGCCTCTGAGACTGGAGTAGGTGCCCTCTTGTCTCAACGTCCTACGCCTGATGGTTCCTTGCATCCGTGTGGTTTCTTCTTTAAGAAATTGTTTCCATCGGAGTGCAATTATGAAATTGGCGACAGGGAATTACTGGCCATAATTTTGGCACTCAAGGAATGGAGGCATCTTCTCGAGGGTACTAGCGTGCCAGTGCTCATTCTTACTGACCACAAGAATTTAACTTATCTATCTGAAGCAAAACGTTTGTCGCCCGACAGGTCAGATGGGAGCTATTTTTGTCTTGGTTTAATTATGTGGTCTCCTACCTGCCTGGTAGTAAGAATGTTAGGGCTGATGCCCTCTCTCGACAATTTTTGCCTCTGTCCAAGGAGGAGTCTGTACCTACTCCTGTTATACCTCCTGACCATATTTTGGCTACCATACGTACTAATTTGACTTCTCCCTTGGGGGAGGAGATCCTGGCTGCACAAACCAATGCACCTCCTTAGAAACCTAGTGGTAAGTGTTTTGTTCCTGAGAATCTTCAAACTAAACTTTTGCACACTTACCACTATCCTAAAGCCGCAGGTCACCCAGGCAAGAAACAAATTATATGGTCTGTCACTCGACAATTCTGGTGGCCAGGTCTTCGTTCTGATATTGCTGCGTATGTTGCCTCCTGCTAAGTTTGTGCACAGAATAAGACTCCTCAACGTCTTCCTGTGGGTCTTCTTCAACCTATTGCTAATGGTGAGCGTCCTTGGACACATCTTTCCATGGACTTCATTGTCGAGCTCCCTGTTTCCAATGGCAATACTGTTATCCTTATGGTGGTTGACTATTTTTCTAAAATGTCACATTGCATTCCCTTGATGAAGCTGCCTACCGCTCAGGAGCTTGCTTTGATTTTTGCCCGGGAGGTCTTCCGTTTACATGGGTTACCCAAGGAGATAGTGTCAGACCGGGGTAGCCAGTTTGTCTCCAGATGTTGGCGTTCCTTTTGTGCTCAAATGGGGATCCAGCTTTCCTTCTCCTCGGCATATCACCCTCAATCCAATTGGGCTGCAGAATGGTCTAATCAAGCTCTGGAACAGTTCCTCAGTTGCTATGTCTCAGATCACCACAATAATTGGTCTGAAAGGTTACCTTGGGCAGATTTTGCTCGTAATAGTGCTATTAATGCTTCCTCCAAGTTATCCCCGTTCATGGCGAATTATGGGTTTCAAGCATCCTTGTTGCCCGATTCATTCATGTCTCAGGGTATTCCGGCTTTGGAGGAGCATCTCCGGCAACTCCGTTCCACGTGGGTGCAGATTCAGGATTGCCTTCATTGTTCTATGCAGCGCCAACAGATCCATGCTGATCGTAGGCGTCTGCCCGCACCTTCCTACCAGGCTGGTGAGTTTGGCTGTCCTCCCGCAACTTGAACCTTTGTGTGCCTTCCAATAAATTGGCTCCCCATTATGTTGGTCCTTTTCGAATACTCCAACGGGTTAATCCTGTGGCCTACGCTCTTGACCTTCCTCCAGCTATGCGCATCTCCAATGTTGAAACCATTGGTTTGTAATCGGTTTACCACTGTGTTACCTCGTCCCCGTCCTATCTTTGTTGACAACCATGAGGAGTATGAGGTCATCAGCATTATTGACTCTCATATGTCCAAGGGCCATGTACAGTATTTGGTTCACTGGAGGGGCTACGGTCCGGAGGAGCGTTCTTAGGTTCCCTCCTCTGATGTTCATGCTCCTGCCCTCCTCCGTGCCTTCCATGCCCGTTTCCCCAATAAGCCTTTTGTCCTCTCGCAGGGGAGGGGTCGTTGAGGGGAGGGTACTGTCAGGGTTTTTTCCCTGTTGTTTGCCATGTGCTGCTGGCAGCCATTTTACTCACCTCTCTTCCTGACTATGGTGCATTGTGGGGATGCTGCTCATTTCCTACACTTCCTTTTATGGCCAGACTGGTGTGCATCATCCATGTGAGACAGGATGCAGTTTCAGAATTGTGATGTCATCACTTGTTATTTAAAGGGCCTCTGTTCAGTATGCTTTGCCTTTGCGTTGTCTCAGACCTGTTTGTGAGAGTTCCTGTGTATTACCTGGCTGCCTGACGTCCTTCCTGGTTCCTGATCCCTGGCTTGTTCCCGACTCTGCTGTTTTCCTTGTTCCTGATTCCGGCTCGTCTGACTATTCGCTTTGGCTCCTGACTCAGCTCGTCTGACTACCAGCTCTGGTTTTGACTCCTGACTTGTGGACTTTTTATTATTTTTTGCTATGAATAAAGGTGTGATTATTTTTGCACTTCTCGTCTCAGTCTGATTCCTGGCACCCTGACAAGTTATGCATGCTCAGACAATGGAACAGAGACCATTCAGATCTGTCTCACAGGATAGATCTAGACTAGTCAACAAGAGACTCTCTGCCTTGATGGTTTTCTCAGGAGCATCTGTCTAAGGGCACATGCTTCCGGAGACCTGCTAGGCTGGGGAGCAGTCTGGGAATTGGTAAAGGCACAGGGACCATGGTCTCGGGAGGAGTCTGCTCTTGGCCTTAGTTGTCCTTAGCCCGGTTTATCAGGTTCCAGTCGGATAACATCACCTCAGGTGCTTACATCAATCACCAGGGAGGAACTCAGAGTTCCTTAGCCATGATGGAGGTGTCTCAGATTATTCAGTGGGCGGAAGCTCACAATTGTTGTCTGCCATTCACATTCCAGGAGTGGACAACTGGGAGGCAGATTTCCTGAGCAGACAGACTTTTCATCCCAGGGAGTGGGCTCTCTATCTATAGGTGTTCTCCAGGTTAACCCTCAATTGGGGGGTGCCGAAGTTGGATCTGTCGGCGTCTCAGCAGAACGCCAAGCTTCCAAGGTACGGTTCAAGGTCAAGAGATCCTCGGGCCACTCTAATAGATGCTCTGGCGGTTCCTTGGGACTTCGGTCTGGCATACCTGGCCTCGCAGGATCTGGTATACAGACCTAGTGAAGATGTCATCTCTACCTCCTTGGAGGTTGCCGCTAAGGAAGGATCTTCTAACGCCGTGTCCATTCCTCCATCCAAATATTGTTTCTCTGAAGCTGACTGCTTGGAGATTGAACGCTTAGTTCTGTCTAAGCATGGTTTTTCTGAGTCGGTCATTGAGACCATGATCCAGGCTCGCAAGCTTGTTACTCAAAAAAATTTACCATAAGGTATGGTGTAAATACATTTATTGGTGTGAATCCAGGGGCTACTCTTGGAGTAGGGCCAGGATTCCTAGAATTTTGTCTTTTCTTTAGGAAGGTCTGGATAAAGGATTGTCAGTCCGTTCTTTGAAACGTCAGATGTTCATTCTTTTTGTCAGGTCCTGGTCAGAATCAGGCCTGTGTTTAAACCTTTTGCTCCTCTTTGGAGCCTTAACCTTGTTCTTAAAGTTTTGCAGCAGGCTCCGTTTGAACCAATGCATTCCATAGATATAGAGGCCTATTTATCAAAGGTCTTGCGGACCTGATCTGACAGTGCGGATCAGGTCCGCAAGGCCTCGCTGAATTTCGGAGAGCAATACTCTCTCCGTATTCAGCATTGCACCAGCAGCTGCTGGTGCAACGCCGCCCGCTGCAGATTCACGGCCAATGGGCCGCCAGCAGGGTGTGTCAATCAACCCAATCGTACTTGATCGGGTTGAATTGTGGTGATTCCTGTCCGCCTTCTCAGAGCAGGCGGACAGGGTTATGGAGCAGCGGTCTTTAGACCGCTGCTTCATAACTGCTGTTTCTGGCGAGTCTGAAGACTCGCCAGAAACACGGGCCCACAAGCTCCATATGGAGCTTGATAAATGGGCCTCATTAAGTTATCTTGGAAGGTTTTGTTTCTTATTGCTATCTATTTTGCTCAGAGAGTCTCGGAACTCTCGGCTTTGCAATGTGATTCGCCTTACTTTATCTATCATGCTGATAAGGCGGTTCTTCGTACTAATTGAGGTTTCTCCCTAAAGTGGTTTCGGATAGAAATATTAATCAGGAAATTGTTGTTCCTTCTCTCTGTCCTAATCCTTCTTCTCATAAGGAACGTCTGTTGCACTACTTGGATGTTGTGTGTGCTCTAAAATTCTACCTACAGGTTGAGAAGTATAATTCATTTTGCTTATGAGACTGCTGGTCAGCAGCCTCCTGAGAGAATTACAGCTCATTCCATTAGGGCTGTCTCCTCTTCTTGGGCTTTCAAGAATTAAGCTTTTGTAGAACAGATTTGCAAGGCTGCAACTCCTCTTTGCATACTCTTTGCATACTTTTTCCAAATTTTCCAAATTTGATACTTTTGCCTTGGCTGAGGCCTCGTTTGGGAGAAAGGTTCTTCAAACAGTGGTGCCTTCTGTTTTGGTCTGCCTATCTTGTTCTCCCTCCCTATTCATTCCATGTCCTCTAGCTTGGGTATTGGTTCCCACTAGTAATTGCAATGACGTTGTGGACTCTCCATATCTTAGGAAATAAAACAAAATGTATGCTTACCTGATAAATTTCTTTCTTTCAGGATATGGAGATATGGAGAGTCCATGACCCCACCCTTAGTTAAAGTGATGGTAATGTATGACTAACTCTAGTTAGCGATCATAATTGAAGTAATAAAATAATGTGACTTTCATTCATGATATACCCATATTCATTGTAATTACATATATATTGATGATTTTTATTTAACCTTTTTTATATCCATCCTCCTCCCGTCGATCGTCCGCCATTGTTTTAGAGCGGTCACGTGTTTATATCATCCAATGACAGAGCAGGCCACTCGGCGACTCACCCCTAACAAAATACGCCCTTCCTGAATTCTGCGCATGCCCTAGCTCGGGAATCTCATCATAACTATTCTCTACCCGCGATTTTTGCGCATGCTCAAGATCAAGCTAAGAAAATTTGGTACATTGTACTCCGGACCACATTTGCTGCAACATTGTATACAGCAAGTTTTTTACTTATTCTTTTCACTGGAATCGTTTATTACACGCTATTTTTAAAACCATATTGTTCTTATATCGTGCTGCAGCTTTATTTAACATTTACTCAACATCTAGAAATACATATAAATAAATAAATAAATATAAAGAATTAATATTTATTAGTATTATTTCTAAAATTCAATTATAAAATTTATACTTTCGATGTTAAAAACCATATTTCATATAATTTTATTATTACATTCACTCAATAACGTTTGTAAGTATTCTAAAATGTTATTTTTTATTTGTTATTAACTTAAACAATATAATATATGACTTTCAAACAATAAATACAATTTCATTAAAGTACTTTTTGATAAAACTTAATAATTTTTTTAATTTGATATATAACTTAATAGAATTGTATACTACTTTTAAAGAATAAAATTACAATTCAAGTTAATCAAATAATTAAATTCATTTATAAATATTTTAGTCTTTATTTAAGTGACTTTTTCTCTAATACACTTTTGATAGGAATAACAAATAACCATTAATTATTAATAGCTAATAGTATTATTTTTAATTTATAATTAAAATTAAATGTATTAATTATATTTGATTTTTCTAATCCATGTGACCGTTGTGAATATGCGCTAGTAAATTTGGCCATTCTTTATGTTATTAATTTCAAGATGATTAATCATCACAACATGTACCCCGCTTCTCTGTTCAATGGTACATTGATAGATGTTTGTAGCATAACCACAATGCCACAGCTCCATATATTGTATCACATTACAATAATTATGTAAAATGATAAATGTTGATATCGAATTATACTTATTCATCATTGTAAGCTCTATTTTCAATTTATTTTACATGATGATATTACAATTTAAAAATGTCTATGGTTAATACAATATTTTAAATGATTACATTTTATTTAATGTTTGATAATAAAGAAGAAACTGATAATCTGATATCCCAATATAAAATAACATAGAATTTAAAAATTATTAGTCTACTAATTAGTCAGTTTCATTCAAAAATATAGCATGCTCTACCTTTATTATCAACTTATATATTGACATAATATGTATGACATAGAATTTAATTTATCCTTTACTTGGATCGTTTTAAAATATGTATGAACAAAAATGTAATAGAATTCATAATGATAAGCTTTTAAATGAATTATAAGATGTATTTATTTATTTATAAAATCAAGTTTAGGTATCAATTATACATTTTATAAACAATAGAGGTCTTTAGTTAATGTGTATCACATAGATAACATTGAGCTAATGCATGTGAATCTCCTAGGATTCGGCACTGATAGTGTTAAATGCAATTTTTTTTTATAAAAAAATTAAAATAAGGTTGCAGTTTTCAAAGCCTTAGATACAATGTCATTACAGAGGTACAATGTATATTAATATTACATTATCGTTTATGCAAAAATGAGTAATGTTTAATAAAGGTATTTTATATTTTTAGAAAAATCAAAAATTTTGGTCTTGATTTTCCCTTTAACACTATTTAGAATGGATCTCAAATGAGCTTCACATGTTGTCAATATATACATTTTTCAATTCTTCATTGAAAACCTAATGTAGTGATTTGCTGTTATAGAAATTGTACTTCTGCAACTTTTTTTTAAAAGTTTTTAACATATGTTAAATATGGTGTATGTTCTGGAGACATGTTTGTCATGTCCATCAATTGTAGACTCTGTTTATTTACAAAGGGAGAGCTCATCTTTGAGGACTTTTAAGGCTCGTTAACATTTTTTAATACAGACATGATTTACATTCTTCAAAATGAGGGTATCATGCTCTTCTTCATTTCACAATAATTGTTGGCATTCATGTGGGCCTCAAAGAACTGTATCTCCCCAGTGGCGACAGCACACATGCAGACCAAGATCATGACACTCCCACAAACATGCTTCAATTTAGTCAAGACACACGTCTTTGTACTCCACACACACACAAAAAGCCAGCCCACACACACACACACACACACACAGCCAGCCCCCCCACACACACACAGCCAGCTCCCCCACACACACAGCCAGCCCACACACACACACAGCCAGCCCACACACACACAGCCCACCCACACACACAGCCAGCCCCCCTCACACACACACAAGCACACAAACACAGTCAGCCCACACACACACACACACAGCCAGCACACACAGACACACACAGCCCCCCCCCACACACACACACACAGCCAGCCCACACACACACAGCCCACCCACACACACACACACAGCCAGCCCACACACACACACACAGCCCACCCACACACACAGCCAGCCCCCCTCACACACACACAAACACACACACACACACAGTCAGCCCACACACACACACAGTCGGCCCCCCCACACACACACACAGCCAGCACACACAGACACACACAGCCCACCAATACACACACACACAGCCAGCCCCCACACACACACACACAGCCCACCCACACACACAGCCTGCCCACACACACACACAGCCAGCCCACACACACACAGCCCACCCCACACACAGCCAGCCCCCCCATCACACACACACAAACACACACACAGTCAGCCCACACACACACACACACACACAGCCAGCATACACAGACACACACAGCCCACCCCCCCCACACACACAGCCAGCCCACACACACAGCCCACCCACACACACAGCCAGCCCACACACACACACACACACACACACAGCCAGCCCACCCACACACACAGCCCACCCACACACACAGCCAGCCCCCCTCACACACACACACAAACACACACAGTCAGCCCACACACACACACAGTTGGCCCACACACACACAGCCAGCACACACAGATACACACAGCCCACCCACACACACACACAGCCATCCCACACATACACACAGCCCACCAACACACACAGCCAGCCCACACACACACACACACACACACACAGCCCCCACACACACACAGCCAGCCCCCCCACACACACACAGCCAGCCCACATACACACACACAGCAAGCCCCCCTCACACACACACACACACAAACACACATACAGTCAGCCCACACACACACACAGTTGTCCCACACACACACACACACAGCCATCCCACACACACACACAGCCCACACACACACACACACACAGCCCACACACACACACAGCCAGCCCCCCCCCACACACACAGCCAGCCCACATACGCACACAGCAAGCCCCCCCTCACACACACACACACACACACACACAAACACACACATAGTCAGCCCACACACACACAGCCGGCCCACACACACACACACATACACAGCCCACACACACACACATAGCCCACACACACACACAGCCCACACACAGCCAGCCCACATACACAGCCAGCCCACACACACACACAGCCCACCCACACACACACACAGCCCACATACACAGCCAGCCCACACACACACACAGCCCACACACACACACACACACAGCCCACATACACAGCAAGCCCACACACACACACAGCAAGCCCCCCTCACAAACACACACACACAAACACACACACACAATTAGCCCACACACACAGCCGGCCCACACACACACAGCCAGCACACACAGACACACACAGCCCACCCACACACAGCCAGCCCACACACACACACACACACATCCAGCCCACACACACACAGCCAGCCCACATGCAAACAGCCAGCAAACACACACATACACAGCCAGCCCACACACACACAGCCAGCCCACAGACAAACAGCCAGCACACACATACACAGCTAGCCCACACACACAGACAGCCCACATATTGCAGCAAAGTGTCATTTGTTCAGTCTTGTCACATAGAACGATATAATTTTTTTTTATTAAATGTGTGGCAAATTTTTTGGTGTGGCACCCCTAGTGTTGCAGAATGGGCAATTTATGATCAATAACAGACAATGAAAAAGACTGACCGACGGTAGGTGTTTGATGATCTTTCAGTGATATATACAGAAAACAAGAGTGGCTATATGGCCTACTATTGTTTAGACAAGAGAGTTATAATACAGTAAAAATACACTCGCAAGTAGTAGAGCACCTCCCTTGGTACAATAGAAGTGTAATGGTTTTCAACAAAGTCAACCAATAGACTGATATCCGCAAATCATTAACTACCAGCAATCCATAGATGGGGTGTAGTTAGAGATATTAAAATAGTACATAAAAAAGTGGTAAGTGTATAATACTTATTTATTAAAAAATTATCAATTATTATCAAATATTTTCTCATCCAACCAGTGGCTGTTTCACGTGGAGCCTAATGAAACAGACACTGGTTGGCTAATAAATGCGTTGCTATTAATTTTTAAAAAATAAATAAAAATAAAGTTATAAAAAATTAAAACTTTCTGCCGTACATTATTATATCTCTACCTACACCCCATCTCTTGATTGCTGTGATTAATTTATTTCTGGATATCAGTCTACTAGATTAATTCTTTGAAAACAATTCTACATCTACTGTACAAAGGGATTTGCTATACTACTTTTTAGTGTAATTTTAATGTATTATACCTCGCTTGTCTAAACAATACTAGGCCATATATACACTCTTGTTTTCTGTATATATCAACGAAAGATTATCGAACACCTACCGTAGGTCATTTGTCTTGTTGTCTGTTATTGATCCGTAATTGCCCCTTCTTCACCAATAGGGTTGCCACAAAGAAAAGTAATGTATCTATCACATTTAATTTACTCATTGTATCAAAAAATATTGGCCCATGTGGTGCTTCTGTCTTCTTATATTGTATACAGATCATTCATCCTGGATTGTGGCCTTGATCCTTTCACAGACAGCTACCTTGACCTGCACTAACATTCACTGGTCACATCAACACATTTAACTGTATTTTATCACTGTTATAGTCATTGATAAATATTGAATAATAATTCTAATATTTTTTTTTTTCAATAGGGCTTATAGGAAACTTGCGTACAGAGCATACACATGCTTCATTCATGATTACCTTGGTCCGAAAAACCGCATACCTATACCCTCTTGTGTGGTCAATAGTATAAGAAGGGCATTTCCTGCCCCTCATAACATTTATGTCGAATTCCATTATCCTGAAGATGATGGACCAGCTTTTGAAATGATTGTTGATTGAAAAAAAAAGTTACAATACCTATAGTTTAGATTTTCTTCTTATCTGTTTTTTATTTTTTTATGTTAAAAAATGTATTTAGATATTTATTATGCAAAGAAAATTATAATTGTTCAATGTTTTAAAGAATAATAATGTTAGTTTTATTTAAAAAAAAATAGTTATATCTTGAATTTCAAAATTATGTGATGTGTGCATGACATTTATTGAATGCATGTCTGGGTTGTATTACGGCAATAAAAATAACAATTACCTAAGTATAGACTCCTTTTTTTTCAATCTATTTTCATTGAATAAAATTGATATAATATGTAAAGTTCATTCAATAAAGTTTGAATTAAATAATCAATCATTAAGTAAAGAACGTTAAAGTGACACGGAACACAATTGTTTTCTTTCATGATTCAGATAGAGCATGCAATTTTAATCAACTTTCTAATTTACTACTATTATCAATATTTATTTGTTCTCTTGCTTTCTTTATTTGAAAAATAAGGCATATAAGATATTTGTTGCGTTATGAACCCTGGAAAGCACGTGTTCATTGGTGGATGAATTTATCAACCAATCAGCAAGAAGAACCCAAGTTGTTCAACAACAATGGGCCGTCATCTAAACTTACATTCTTGCATTTCAAATAAAGATACCAAGAGAATTAGAAAAATTGATAATCGTAGTAAATTAGAAAGTTGCTTAAAATTGCATGCTCTATATGAATTACTAAAGAAAAAGAATGGTTTCAGTGTACCTTTAAAAATATTAACAGAAAGATAATATATGAGAGTACTATCTCTTTTAAAAATATTAAATAAATAAATGAACATAAATAAATAGAGCAAATAAATATTAATCGTTCAGAAAAACATATATTTTAATAGAATTTTTCTTTTTTAAAAGTTTTAAATGTCAAATGTTTTAATTTCAAACATTAACCAAAAATTAAATTAAAAAAAAATACAGATAACAATAATAAAGTTTAAGTATTCAACCAAAAACAAAAACAATATGGTTTTATTCAATTTTTTTTTGCAAATCTAGTTTTTTTTTTTTCTCTAAAAGTTCTTTTTTAGGTGTTCTCGGAGTTGATGGAATATTGGGTGGCATGGTTAAATTTTTAGAAACCTAATCATGATCAATTGACCCATCAACCAGATCAAGTACATAGGTATTCATTTAAAAAATATGACTCATGTCCATTTCCTCATACACTGGTCTTAGAAGCCATTCCTTTACTTTTTGGAAAATAAAAATTATACCTCAATTCTCCAAAACTTTCACTTTTTTCATTTGGATAATTTACTCTTGCTTGTACCCTAGATGAGTTCTTATTGTGAGCAATTGCAGCTAGTTTAGTTCTGACATCCATTTTAAAATGGACACGTTTGGTTCTATATTTCAACACAAAGCTATGGAAAGCTTCCAATGATCCAGTGTGGCAAAAAAAATGCAGATGGTATAAATCTTTATCAATTTGATCATTACTAATTTTTGTAGTTCATGGAACACCTCAGCATTTTTTTTAAGCCACTTTCTTTCCCGTACCTCATTATTATTTATAGTGTCGTGAAGGCAACATTTCTCATCCTCACCTTCCTTCCAAGAATGGAGGTTGATGACATGATATAAAGTCGATTTCCACATCTGCGTCAATTTTGAGATATCTCATTTGTATAACATGCAACATGTCCAAAGATGATTGGCCAATGAATTAATCCATGGTAAAAGTCCCTTGCATTTTTATTTTGGTGCTGATGTTGATAATTTTTTTCTTTAAACTTTTAGTATAATGCCACATATCATATTGATGATGGATCTTTGTATATTCTTCTCTTAGAATCTTGCGAATACTCACATGTCTGTCTGTGGCCATTATAAAACAGAATATTCCTTCCATCAACAGACTATTTAAAGACCTTCTAAAAGCTTGGTGAGGCCTGTCTGTGCATGTCTATATCTGTTACTTCTTGTTTGTGCATGTTTATATAGGTTTGTGCATGTATGTACATGTATATGTATTTTAATGGCTGTTTGTGCATGTATCAGTCTTTTACTGCCCGAGTGTACCCCTAACTTGGTGGCCGGTTACACTGCCCTGGACCAGGGTGGCCATGCTGTGTCATCAACCCCTCGGCCCTCGTGTTCCCTACCTGAACTCCTTCAATATGGCGAACCTACTACTAGCTGCTACAGTGACCGAGCTGATTATGAGGTGGGCACAGTTACGGAGGCTGTGATGGAAGATTGCCCTGATAAGCCTGCTAAGCTAGACATCGGAAAAGACTGCACCTCAATCCCGAACACACACACAGCTGCGGGATACACGGTGATTGCAGCCGGCAGCCATGTGTGGAGAGCTCCCCTCTTGCTCAATACCGCAGCTGATGAAATGAGCAAGTCTATACTTACTAATCTAACTGCAGGCCATCCTGTGCACACAAACGGTAAACGACTTCTGCCAGAAAGGTATACGAGGGAGACTCATTATGAAAACACTGAGGCCAAAAACATGGAAACACTGGGTTCCGTACTTACTGGGAAGCTAGCCTTTCACAGGTGGGGCTTGATTGATCTGACAGGCATCGGTTAGTCTAACCATCGTTTCAGAACCCACAGCAGGAGAATTTTTTGGGGTTACAGAGACAGATCGAAGACTCGCATTGCATAGGTACCCAGCCCTAGCTCATGAATATATATTGCTCATATGTTTTAATACCCACTACAGATATATATGTATCCTATGTATCCCACCATCCTGCTGTCTAATAATGTGGTTATAGAGACATTCCAAAGACTTGCATTGCATAGGCACCCAGCTTTAGCTTATGTTTCTATGTTGCTCATATATCTGGACACTCACTACAGATCTTCTAATGGCCCATGATATATCAAGTATGCAGGATACTACTACCGTTGTTACAGCTACCAGACTTTACTTATTTATCTCCAAGAACTGCATCCTTGACTTAACGGTCACTTTATGATAGTCAATAGACTCGAAAACAATGCAGCTGTTTTGAATATTGAAATTTGCCCACAATTGAGCTAAAGGATATTTGTTCCTGCTTGTCTTTTTGCTGATTTTTATCCCTCACAGGTTTCTCTTAGAAGTGGAGATACTCTTATAGTCACATACAATAAGGCTTATATTCAATTTGCCACTTGCATTGTAGAAACTTCCCTATCAGATAGCACTCTAACAGCTTTGATATCTATTTAAATTGCTCAATGACCCTATATATACATGTATCTAGGTAACTCCTGTTGGGTTCACAATATGCTATAGATTAGCCCTCTCCTGGCACACTATATAACTTTTCTAAGTCAGCAGCTACGTGCGCTATCTTACACACATAGATAACCCCAACATAAAACCTTTCTAATAATCAGGCTAGAGACATGGAACAGCTTTTTATTTGGTCCTACCTACCTCTTTATTTAACTGATTTACCTGCTCGGGGGCATAGGGCCCATGCCCAGGTGCAGGTTCTCATAAGGTACTACTGTCTTACATGAGCTAATTTCGAAAGTACAGCTATTTTCCAGTTGGGATGCTTTCTATGTCCCTATCTGCCCTTGTGGAAGGTTGCTGCAAAAGTTTAATTTTTCTTTTTCATTCTCTTTATTTCAGTGAGAGCTTAGAGAAACCCTACTGTGCACATGTAGTCCTGTAGTCATGTATATTCCTAACCCCTACAATAAACACAAACTGTGTGGCTATAGAATCACACTTAGGTTATTATTGGAGTTACATGGATACTATGTCTTTGCATATTTTCCATCCCACTCGTCAACACACCATGACTTTTGTAATTATGCCCTGAGGGTTCCAGTATGAGCACATTGGAAAACAGCACTAGAGAAGGCTGGCCCTACACTGGTGCTATTATGTATAGTTCTCTTCATCATAACTTTATTAATGAGCTACTCAATCGTGGCCAGGGCTACCACCATGGATTTATTGATTCTCTTATGTAAGGTGCAGTATTGGCCCCTCTGTTAATGAACTTGTTCCAATATATTTCCGGATCATCCAGGAGCCCTTAAAATTTTTCAAATAGACATGGCGTTCTGACTACAAATCTGCTTACCATCTACAAAATACCACCTTCTCCCCCCACTCTCTATAATGTATCCCCTAGTTTTAGGAGAACTAAATACGCGGTTTTTCTTATCCATATCGCACCTTTCACTACTTCATTAGTATTTTCTCCCTCTCCACATAACATCACAACATATCTATATAACATCACAACAAGGATCCCATCTATTTCATTCAGACCAGTAGGTCTGCTTAAATAGTTCCTACTAAGTCTTTCTCCCCACAACATATTTTAGGGGCTTTTATGAGTCCAGACCAACAGCAGCGAATGCCTTGAGGTAGTGGGGGGTAGGCTCCACTGTGGATCCTACTTACTATTAAGGGAGTCCAGAACATATTATGATACACTATTTTACCTTGATTTTGATATTTTACATATATTATGTTACCTTGTTTGGATTCAAATTATTATTAAGGGAGTTTAGAACATATTATAATATACTATTCTACCTTGATATTGATATTCTATACGTATTATGTTACCTTGTTTACACAATTCAATGTGCATAAAAAAAAAAATGTGGTTTCCTGGGAGACCCAAGAGCGGTCTACCTTGTTTCAGATATACCTTCTATAACACTAGAGTTTTCACCAAGTTGGGAGGTCCAAGAGAGGCCTCATGAGCCTATGGGGTAGGTATACCATAATATCTGGCAAACATTGTCTTTTACTTCTCTTATTTTATGTCATGTAAGGGAGCTTTATATACATATCTCTTCTTTTTATCCTAGTTATGATGTTAGCTTTGAATATCCTTTTGTTCTTGCATTTTTTGTAACTAGAATCATAATGACATTCAAATCTGTATGCCTGTTTTAAAACCACAATAAAAATATTTAAAAAAAAAAAAAAGTGTTTTTAAAAAATATTATGATATTGTTCGTTCCCAGTTTGATCACTTTTCTCATTTTTTTAATTTAAAATATAAAAATATTACTTTTTATTAGTGCATGTCTAACTATGAGTGAATGTGTGTGCATATCTCTGCCTATTACTGTCTGTGTGTGCATATTTATCTCTGTTATTGCATGTGAGTGCATGTCTATGTGTATTACTGAGTGTGAGTGCATGACTGTCTATGACAGTCTGTGACTGCATTTTGCTCTCTATTACTGTCTGTGATTGAGTGTTGCTGTCAATAACTGTCTGTGAGTGCATATCTCTGTCTATTACTGTCTATGTGTGAATTTCTCGGACTATTAATACCTATATGTATTCTATATATTAAAAATCAACATTTCTAACATTAAAAAACAAATTTTTTAAAAAAAAATATAATAATTTAGATAAATAATTGTTATAGAAACCAACATATCTTTCAAATAAACATTTATAAAAAAGAAATCCTTTCTACAATGTTACATGATTCATTTTTTAATAAGTTCAACTGTAAATTTTACTTGAATTGTTGGACATACATTTTGAATAAGAATGTTAATGGATTGATATGCATTAAACAAAAAATTATTCATAGATATAATTATAAGATACATTTTATTGCAAATAGTAAAATATATAAATAATTTTTGTAGATAATATGAACATATTTTTCAAAAACATTGTAGGAGATAAATAAGACATTAAAATTTATAAAAATGAATTATGTATAAATATAACATTTTTAGGAGTATTATATTAAAGGGACAGTCTACACAATAATTTTTATAGTTTTAAAAGATAGATAATCCCTTTATTACCCATTCAACAGTTTTGCATAAGCAACCCAGTTATATTAATATAATTTTAAACCATGGCATTATGTTATATCTAAGCCTCTGCAAACTGCCTCTTAATTTCAGTTCTTTTGAAAGACTTGCAGTTTAGACAATCATTGCACGCTCATAGATAACTTCACGTGCACGAGCACAGTGTTATCTATATGAAACACGTTAATCAACACCCAAATGTTAAACTGCATTCTCACAAGAGGTGTCCTTCAAGGTCTAATAAATTAGCATATGAACATCCTAGGTTAAGCTTTCAACTAAGAATACCAAGAGAACAAATCATAATTGGTTATAAAATTAAATTTATAATTTTTTTAACATTACATGCTCTATCTGTATAATGAAAGTTTATTTTTGAATAGACTGTCCCTTTAATATTTTTTTCTTGGTATCCATTGTTGGAAAGCATTTTAACATATCCTTAAAAGAAAAAATACACTACTATGATCAAATTGGTGTTTGGACGCAACACAAATATTTATTTGGTCTTTACTTTATCCAGATGTGTTCAGCTATGTCCCATTAGTGCACTGCTACTTTTGATATGATCTCTAAATGACAGAGTGACTTGCAATGTATAGGATATTGCAATTTATAATCTGTGATTGTGGTACATGATTTAATTTTGAACAGGTAGCCATCTTATCTATAAAAATTCACTGACCTCAAGTGTCTATTCAATTGGCTATACACTTCTCAAACTATGTTGACTCATAGTGTAAACATATATATTTTAATTAATTTAAATATCTATGCTATGATGATGACACTACAAAAAAATTATAAAATTTTGATATATAGTATTAATTTTATTTTTTAGATTTATAAACGTAACTAGAATCATGTATGGACTGTTAAGAATTAAAAATTAACATATCACAATATAATATTCTTATAATCAACTATTGTAATTAGACTGTATATTTTAAACAACATTCTTATTTTTTGCAGCATTTATTTTATTAAATTAATAATCATTAAATAAGATTTGCACTTATCAAACAAATAAATATATTCATTAACACCTTTGCAAAATAAATATAATTATATTCATGTTTATAAACATAGAGTTCATATTTTATACAAGGTACTGGTACAACTATTAACAATGATTATTAGTTATAAATGTTTATTGTTTGTTATTAGTGGGTTGTGGTTTATTGATTTGTTAGCCATAGTCATAGTAGGATCCTATTTTATTCATTTATAAGTAATAAAGCATTCTCTCATTCTTAATCTTATGCACTTTTAATTAGAAACTAATGTTATAAACTACATAATAATTTTAAAATCATTCTTTTTGCTGTATCTATAACACTTTTAAAAAATAGATAAAACATTTACTAATAACGATTATTAACATTAAAAATGTATATATATATATATATATATATATTAACTTTATAGATTTATTCAGTTATTGTTATTATTATTATTAATAGAATAGAGTAGATTTATAAAATAAAACATTGGTATTTCAAAATCTTTACAAATTCACAAATAAAGATGCATTATAAAAACTGAACATATTTTAACCATCACTTGCAAAGAAAAAATAATTGAAAGATTGAACTGCAAGTATAAAATGTAATATTTTATTTATTTTATAATCAATACTATTGAATAACATATACTTTGGATTATAGCTATTAATATATCACATAGTATACGATATTACATGTCATAATGGCAATAAAATGTTGCATCCATTAACATCTATTCAAAAAATTCTAATATTTCATTTTGAAATATTTGTCCATTAATGAAATAGAAAAGTATATTTTAAAAAAAATCTATAGCATGAACTTATATTTAAAATCATTATGTGATATTTAAAAGCTTGAATACAATTATAAAAAAAGTTCAATGTTGTTTAGAAGCATGATAAAGAAAAACATTGCCAATTAATATATATGGTTATCTGTGAACTCAAAAGGATTAATCAAAAAATTTGATAGTTTTAAACATTGCTAAATCAAATAGAATAATCGTTTCAATCCACAAAAAATTATAAATTGAAATAAAAGTTCTGATTTATATATATACAAATTTTGCATATAAGCATTACAAAATAAAGTAATTTTTTATTTATAAATAGTTTAATAATAAAATGACACTTACTATGACGATTGCTCGTTTGGTCCAGGAGATATATACTCGCAGCTATGAGAATCCTTATAGTTTTGAAAATATAACAGGCATACTGTCGCTCGCAAATCCGGCGTTTAGAATTAATACAAAGTATCCAATACATTACATACAATGTATTGAATACAGATTTCTAACGCATGCGTAGAGAGCGTAACGAAGGTTGTTATGCCAGTGCTGTGACGTGGAGAGGGGTGTTTCAATCAGTCGCCGGGAGGAAGTGAATTCAAGGAAGTGATTCATGGGGAGGAGCAATGATCGTTACGAGTAAGAAAGTAAAATAAGAATTGAGATACATAAAAAGAACGTAATTTAAAGGTTATATGTGCGAATTGTATTAACAATACATGGGGAATACAAATGACTGGGGATTATGTGTAGGGGAGTGACACTTAACAGCTTTGCTGTGGTGCTCTTTGCCTCCTCCTGCTAGCCAGGAGGGATATTCCTACTAGTATTGGAATTACGTTGTGGACTCTCCATATCCAGAAAGAAACTTATCAGGCAAGCATAAATTTTATTATCTAGTTCTGATGGGGAAGTATCATCAGAGGAACAGGAGCTTGTGTCTTATACTGAATATGACAATGCCTTTAGATTTAAGGTGGAGCATATCCACAATTTATTGCAGGAGTTATTAAAGACTCTAAAAACTTCTGAGGGAAAGAAAATGCTCAAAACAAGCCTGATAATCAGTTAAATATTGTTTTAAAAGCTCCGCCAAAATTTCCACTGGTGTTTTAGGTGCTTAATTTGGTATCTGACTATATTGCTAAGGAATGGAAAAAGCCAGGCGTACCTTTCACCCCTTCCACAAGATTTAGGAAAATGTACCCCATTCCAGAACAGAATGTGGAAGTTTGGGAAACAATCCCTAAGGTTGATGGTGGTATTTCCAATCTCGCCAAATGTATGAATATCCATATGGAGGGACGGCACTTTGTTTAGAGACCCAATTTAGAGTCCTTCTTAAAGGGATTCTAACCTACTTTTTAATTGAATCCTATTATCAATTTCTTCTCTATGGCATTAAGAGTCCACAAATCATTCCAATAACTAGTGGGATATTCACTCCTGGCCAGCAGGAGGAGGCAAAGAGCATTGCAGCAGAGCTGTTAAGTATCACTTCCCTTACCCATAACCCCCAGTTATTAACTTTGCCTCTGTCAAGGGAGGATGTGCGAAGACAGTGTCTGAAGATATTTAATCCTTTAATGGGTACTTTTCCCTGCAAGCAAGGGTTTGGGTTTATGCTGTGTCCATGTCAATCTCTTTAGTAAGAGTAATGGTGGCTTTTAGCAGTTAGAAGACGGCAAAGTAGTCTTTGCTTAAACTTCTAACAACAATGCCACCCCTTTATAGAAAGCCAGGGTTCGTTGCCCTGTTCTTTCTTTTTCTACAGTTCCCTGACAGCTGTGGAGATATTTGTCACACCTTAGAAGATATTCTCTGCCTGACTGCAGCATCCACAAGTAAGTGCTTTCCCTTCTAGGTTAGAAGGTACCGACACTCCAAGGGTCAATCTCCCTGTGGATTTTTCATTTTGAAAGCAGGGTTAGCACAATGGGATCTAACCTGATTACACAGATCCTAAGATCTTTTCTAGGTGGTTGTGTTACATTGCTGGGGGCACTGCATATACCTAGGATTATGAGGCTGATATAATATTTTTGAAATGGTGTTTTCAATTATTTTTCTAGCGCTTTGAGAGACATTATTTGGGGCATTTTTATTGTGTTTTTATATAAGGCATTATATGACAGCCGTTTGCAATACGGTCAGGTAACTGTTTAAGTAGTATAATCGCAAGTAAGTAATTTTTGTCTTTTACTTTTTGCGCCCATTTTAGTATTGGCACATTTTATTTTTAGCTGCGGTCAGGTGACCGTTTTACTCCGCTCTTCCGCTTTTTGTTCCTGTTCAGAGCGGAGTTCGGAGCGGTGTTTGTGGAGGCTTTCAGTGTTGCTCCTGCTCGTATCTTCTAATACGGTCCTCTATTTAAGAAATGCTAGTGGGATGGATCGTCCGTCGTAGGAGTGGTAAGCCCTCAGTAGAGCTGAGATATTTTGGTGCTGGTTCATATCGTTTTTAATAATATTTGAACCAAATTTCTTATAGTATATTTCTGGTGGCTTCCAATTACCTGTCAATTATGGACATTAATGCAGTTATGGGGGCATATTTATCAAGCTCCGTATGGAGCTTGAAGCCCCGTGTTTCTGGCGAGTCTTCAGGCTCACCAGAAACACAAGTTACAAGTAACCTGTCCGCCTGCTCTGAGGAGGCGGACAGAGATCGCCGGAAATCAACCCGATCGCATACAATCGGGTTGATTGACACTCCCTGCTAGCAGCCGATTGGCTGTGAATCTGCAGGGGGCGGCATTGCACCAGTAGTTCACAAGAACTGCTGATGCAGTGCTGAATGCAGAGAGCATATTGCTGTCCACATTCAGCGATGTCTGTCGGACATGATCCGCTGATCGGATCATGTCGAACAGACATTTGATAAATAGGCCTCATGGACTCTAATGATAAAGATAGGTCTTTTGAAAAATGTTTGTTTTGCCTGGAGGCAAAAGTTTTTACTCCTGTGCAGTTTTGTTTAAATAAGACTTCATTATTTAAAGATAACATAACTCTCTCTGAGCCTACTGTCTCTCAGGATAGTACTGTCCTAGCTTTGTCTCAGCCTTCGCCCCCAAACATCCCAAGCTTCATATGCAGTTCCCTACTGTTCCTCTCATCAACCTCCTGGGGGTGTTTATTTACATGGGGATTTCACTGCACAGATAACATCTGCTTTTTCAGCAGCCTTATCAGCGCAAGAGGAAATCTAAAAATATTGATGTTAATAAGGGGTCTGACTCCACTAAATTTGTCTCAGTTATCTGATGAGGATGATACCTCAGTGGCTTCTGAGGGAGAATTTTCAGATTCTGATACTGTGGTGACCAATTCTACAGATTCAGAGGAGATTAATTTCAGATTTAAATTGGAACACCTCTGGGTACTTTTAAAGGAGGTTCTTGCTACTTTGGAAGAATCTGACTCATCTGTCACGGAGAATCCAAAGAGGTCTAGTAAACTTATAGGGTATATGATGTACCCTCATCTGTGGAAGTGTTTCCAGTTCCAGACCTTATGGCAGATATCCTAACTCAGGAATGGGATAAACCAGGGATTCCTTTTTTCTCGTCCCCTGGTTTAAAAAGATGTTTCCTGTTGCTGACTCTATTCGTGACTCGTGGCGCACAGTGCCCAAGGTAGAGGGAGCTATCTCTACTCTTGCTAAGAGAACTACTTTTCCTATTGAAGATAGTTGTTCTTTTAAGGATCCCATGGATAAGAAGCTTGAGGCTTTTTTGAAGAAAATGTACATTCATCAGGGATTACAGTGGCAGCATCTTATTGGTGCGATGACTAATCTAATTTTAGAAGAGACTACTATAGAGGAGATCCAAGACAAGATCAAGGTTTTAAAGCTAGCCAATACTTTTATTTGTGATGCCAACATGCACATTTTTAGGATGGGAGCTAAGATTTCTGGTTTCACTGTTTTAGCTTGTGGAGCTCTGTGGTTAAAGTCTTGGTCTGCAGATGTCACATCCAAGTCCAAAATTTTATCTTTGCCTTATAAGGGTAAAACCTTGTTTGGTCCAGGTCTGGCTGAAATAATTTCCAATGTTACAGGTGAAAAGGGCTCTTTCCTACCTCAGGATAAAAAGAATAGGCCTAAGGGTTGCTAGAATTCTAATTTTCATTCCTTTCATAACTTTAAGGGACAAAAGTCTTCCTCTTCCAAGTCGGAACAATCCACGTCTTCTTGGAGGTCCAGTCAGCCTTGGAATAAAGGAAAGCAAGTAAAGAAGCCTTACGCTGATTCAAAATCAGCATGAAGGGACCGTCCCCAATCCGGTTTTGGATCAAGTAGGGGGCAGGCTCTCTTTCAGCAGGCTTGGCTACGCAATGTCCCAAATCCTTGGGCCATAGACATAGTATCCCACGGGTACAGAATATGGTTAAAATCTTGACCTCCCAGGGGGAGATTCCACCTGTCAAGGTTATCTGTTGACCATATAAAGAGAGAGGCCTTCTTACACTGCGTAAAGGGAGTGATTGTTCCAGTTCCTCTAGAGGAACAGGGTCTAGGATTCTATTCAAATCTTTTTGTAGTTCCCAAAAAGGAGGAAATTTTCCGTCCCATACTGGATCTAAAGTGTCTCAACCGATTTCTCAGTGTTCCATCCTTTAAAATGGAGACCATCCATTCCATTCTTCCTTTAGTACAATAGGGTCAGTTCATGATGACCATAGATCTGAAGGACGCATATCTTCATGTTCCCATTTACAGGGGTCATTACCAGTATCTGAGGTTTGCCTTTCTGGGCAAACATTTTTAGTTTGTTGACCTTCAATTTGGCCTTGCTACAGCTCCCAGAGTTTTACAAAGGTTCTGAGGGCTCTGCTGGCAGTGGTCAGGTCTCAGGGCATTGCTGTGGTGCCTTATCTGGACAACATCTTATTTCAAGCGCCATCTTTTCATCTAGCAAAATCTCATACTGAGATGTTGTTGTCTATGTTCCCATGGGTGGAAAGTGAATCTGGGAAAGAGTTCCCTTTTACCAGATACAAGGGTGTGTTTCTTAGGAACAATTATAGATGGTCTGTCTATGAAGATTTTTTTGAAGTACGTCAGAAAATCCAAACTTTTATGCTTCTTGCCTTTCTCTCAAGTCTGCTATTCATCCATCAGCGGCTCAATGCATGGAGGTAATTATTCTGATGGTTGCCTCCATGGATATTCCTTTTGCTCGGTTCCATCTGAGACCTCTGCAACTATTCATGCTCAGTCAATGGAACGGGACCATTTAGATCTCTCACAGAGGATAAATCTGTACTCCCCAACAAGAGTTTCTCTCTCGTGGTGGATTTCACAGGACCATCTGTCTCGGGGAATATGCTTCCTGAGGCCTTACTGGGTGATTGTGACCACGGATGCCAGCCTGTTGCGCTGGGGAGCAGTTTGGGGTTCCTTAAAAGCACAGGACCTGTGGACTCCAGAGGAGTCGTCCCTTCCAATAAATATCTTGGAGTTGAGAGCAATCTTCAATGCTTTGATAGCTTGGTCTCAACTAGCTTTGGTCCGGTTCATCAGATTCCATTCGGACAACATTACTTTGGTGGCTTACATCATCCACCAGGGAGGAACTCGGAGTTCCTTGGCGATGAAGGAGGTAACTCACATTCTCCAGTGGGCGGAGTCTCACAATAATCATCTCTCTGCAATCCACATCCCAGGAGTGGACAACTGGGAAGCAGATTTTCTGACCTGACAGACTTTTCATCCAGGAGAGTGGGCTCTCCACCCAGGGGTTTTCACAATGATAACCCTCAGGTGGGGGGTTCTGGAGTTGGATCTGATGGCTTCTTGTCAAAACACCACACTTCCAAGGTACGTTCAAGGTCAAGAGATCCTCAGGCCGCTATGATAGACGCTCTGGTGGTTCCTTGGAACTTTAATCTAGCATACCAGTTTCCTCCGTTTGCTTTCCTTCCATGAGTAATTGCTCGCATCAAACCAGTAGAGAGCTTCTGTGATTCTAATATCTCCTGCATGGCCTTGCAGGTTTTGGTTCGTGGATCTGGTGACGCTTTGGAGGTTACCTTTGAGGAAGGACCTTCTACTTCAGGGTCCCTTCCTTCATCCAAATCTGGTTTCTCTGATGCTGACTGCTTGGAGATGGAAAGTCTAGTTTTGACTAGACGTGGCTTCTCTGAGAAAGTAATAGATACGATGCTTCAGGCTCGTAAACCGGTTACTCATAGAATTTACCATAGGGTATGGTGTAAATACCTTCATTGGTGTGATTCAAAGGGTTTTTCTTGGAACAAAGTAAGGGTTCCTCGAATTTTGGCTTTATATTAGAAGGGCCTAGAGAAAGGTTTGGCAGTCAGTACTCTGAAGGGTCCGATTTCTGCATTGTCTATTCTTTTGCATAAACGTATGGCAGATCTGCAAGTAGTTCAGTCTTTTGTTCAGGCCTTGGCCACAATCAGGCCTGTGTTTAAAGATGTTGCTCCTATCTTGGAAGGTTTTGTTTCTTATTGCTATTTCTTCTGCTCACAGAGTCTCTGAACTTTCGGCTCTGCCGCGTGATTCCCCTTACCTTATTTTTCATGCTGATAAATCGGTCCTCCATACTAAGCTGGGGTTTCTCCCTAAGGTAGTGTCGGATCGCAATATTAATCAGGAAATTTTTGTTCCCTCTTTCTGTTCTAATCCTTCTTCCCAGAAGGAATATCTCTTGCATAACTTGGATAATATTGTGCATGCTCTAAAATTTTACCTTCAAGCAACTAAAGATTTTCAGCAGACATCTGCCCTGTTCATTGTTTTCTCTGGTAAGCATAGGTGTCAAAAGGCCACTTCTACCACTCTTTCTCTCTGGTTGAGAAGTGTTATCCGTTTAGCTTATGAAACAGCTGGACAACAGCCTCCTGAGAGAATTACGGCTCATCATCTTCATGGGCTTTCAAAAATTAAGTTTCGGTGGAGCAAATTTGCAAGGCGGTCACATGGTCCTTTATTCATACTTTTTCCAAATTTTATACTTTTGCCTCGGCTGAGGCTTCTTTTGTGAGAAAGGTTCTTCAAGTGGTGATGTCTTCGGTTTAGGTCTGCCTGTCTTGTTCTCCCTCCCTTTCATTCTGTGTCCTCTAGCTTGGGTATTGGTTCCCACTAGTAATTGGAATGATTCATGGGCTCTCCATGCCATTGGAAAGAAAACTAAATGTATGCTTATCTGATAAATGTATTTATTTCCAGGCATGGAGCGTCCATGACCCGCCCTTATTTACATTCAGGCAGTAGTTTTTTTTTTGTAAAAACCTCAGGCACCTCTATACCTTTATGTTATCTTCTTTTTCCATTTTCCTGAAATTCTCCTTTTTTTCAGAAACCTGAGCCCTCCAAGTCAGCCTGAAAGCCTGGTTCTTCGTGGCCAAAGAATAAGCAATCCAAAAAGTCCAACAACATCACTTAATCCGCATGAAAGTGTGGCCATTGAATCAGAATCTGTTTCGGTAGGGGGCAGAGTGAGTCTCTTTCAGAAGGCCTGGTGCAGGTCAGTCCAGGACCCCTGGGTTCAAACATAATTTCTTAGGGTTAAAGGATAAGCTTAAGATCCAGACCTTCTTGAGGCGATTCCTTCTGTATCATGTTCCCAAACTTCAGTTAAAGGCGCCTGCCTTTCTACAGTGTGCTCAGAAATTAGAGGATATGAGGGTAATTATCCCAGTACCTGTATCTCAATAGGGTCAAGGGTTTTACTCTAATCTGTTTATTGTTCGAAAGAAGGAAGAGACCTACAGATCTGTCTTAGACCTAGAGACATTAAAAATGTTTGTCAGGGATCCCACTTTCAAGATCGAAACCATTTGCAGTCTTGCGCTTAATTCAACAGGGTAAATTTATGACTACAATTGACCTCAAGGATGCATACCTGCATGTTCCCATCCACAGGGATCTCGCTCAGTTCCTGAGGTTTGCTTATATGGACAAACACTACTAGATTGTCACTCTTCCGCTAGGTCTAGCTACAGCTCCACGCATTTTTACAAAGGTGTTAGGTGCCCTGTTAGCAGTGATCAGAGCTCAGGGGATCTCAATTGCACTGTATCTGGAAGACATACTGGTGCAAGTTCCTCTGTCATTAGCGATCACTCATACTCACAAACTTCTATTATTTCTTCAAAACCATGGTCAGAAGATAAATGTTCCAAAAAGCTTGTTATATCCTGCTACAAGGGTAACATTTTAGGAGTCATAATAGATTCAATCTGTACGCATCTGTTCCTGATGGAGCCGCACAGCTTTAAACTCCAGAGAGCATGTCTCTCACTGCAGAGTACTCCATTGCCGTCTGTAGCTCAGTGCATGGAGGTAGTGGGTCTGCTTCAGATGTGGTTCCTTCAACTATAAATGCTCAGTCAGTGGTCAAAGAATTATCTATATTTGGAGCAACAAACAGCTATGGATTCATCCATCAGACAATCACTGACTTGGTGGATGCAAAGTCCTTCTTTGACCCTTGGGGCATCTTTTATTTGTCGGTCATGGGCCATTCTCATGATGGGCTGTTAGGCTGGAGGGCAGTTTAGAATTCTCGAAGGGCACAAGCAGCTTGGTCTCCTTTAGAGGCAAGGTTACCGATAAACATTCTGGAACTTTGATCGATTCTTCAAGCTTTTCAGGCCTCTGTTGAAGGAGGAGAAATGTATCTGTTTCCAGTCAAACAATATCACAGCGGTAGCCTATATCAATCATCAATGAGGTACACGCAGTCCACTGGCAAAGCAGGAAGTCTCTCAAATTCTGTCCTGGGAAGAGAGGAATCAGTGCTCCCTATTAGCAATTCACATTCCGTGTTGGAACAATTAGAATCTCACCCGTCAATAACTCATTTGTTCCTGCAAACTCACATGAAAAATACAGGGTCTCAGTGGGACTCCTTTAGTATCTTGGAATCAAGGGTTAATATCTCCTGAGGGGATTATTGAACAGGGTTTTTTAATCATGTTTATGTGATTCAATTTGCTTATGTGTAGTGTAAACTGTGTTTGTGGCTTTTTGGAACATAACAGCCTTTTGAAGTAACACAACCTTATGGTTGCACTCGCTTTTTTTGGACGTGTTTACGTTCTGGTCTCCCATTTCTGCATTCCTGACTGTGTGGTGAAGGATAATTCTAGTCCGCTGGTGTCTGGTTCATAGGAGGTGGTGAGTGCCCCAGCCATTGTGGGTGTCAGGTGCCGTTTAAATTGTTTTATATATTGTCCATTTTTTGGTATCCTTTATCCAGTTATGGAGGATGCTGATGTTGAGATTGTTCAACTTTCTGATTCAGATTCTTTGTCCTGTGACAAATGCAAATTTGCCCCATTGGTCAGTCAGTTATGTTCTTTAGGCTGTCCTAGAGCTCCTTGTTCCTTGGGCTTGGGGATTCAAGGGACTGCTGAGCCATCCGCACCGGGGAGCCCTGTCCTCCGGACGGCGAGTTCCCCACTGCTCCATACTAATACTACACATGCGGTAACCCAGGTTATGTTTTTTCCTCCTCGGAGGGTGGATTGTTTCCCCCAGAGGTTGTGGCACATTTTCGCTTTTACATACTTTTGGTGCTTGCTCATCTACAAAGTCCAGATGTTTCTTTGCGATTGTGCTCCTGCCTGATTGCCCCAGGTCTCTCGCCACAGGAGGGCATGTGCAGTTCCCTGCAGGTGTAACTGTTCCTGAGTGTTGTGCCTTTTGTTACAGGCTGGCTCGCCTTCATGTTCTACTCAGACACATTTTTGAGCTGTTTGGGGACCCTATCCTTCTCGGATATGGGACTCATCAGTCTCCTCCTTTGAATGGCTCACCTCGTTAGACATGGGGGGATGATGTAATCTCCTTTAAGTCTTGTTATCGAGATCCTTCCCATTTTTGTTGGAGGAACAGGGTTTCAGTTAGGCTGGTCCTGCGGATCTTTCTGTTCTTCTTGGGCGTTAACCCTCGGGTTCCCTGTCATTTTATTTTATCCGGTTAGGATGAATTTTATTTTTCATACTATTGTTTCCTGCGGAAACTTTCTCTGGGATCGATACTCGCTGTTTGCTTCTACGGAAGTTGTTTGGGACATGTTAGTCCCATGTTTGTCTTCCTCCCTCTCTGAGGGCGGGTTTAACCAGGTTGGCAGTTATGACCCTGGTTGCAGGCTGGTCCTGCTTGGGTTCAGATCTTCTGTCTCATGGCTTATTCAGACATGTGGTGCCTATTATACCTTGCTGGTCAGGTTATATTATTTATGTTTCTTGTTATTTGTTTTACAAGTTTCAGCTAAGCATTCTCAAGAGAATTAATGGGTCTGTTCAGCTCTTGGGATTGTTTCAGTCCTTAACTAGCCGTCTCTCTGGTGACTGGGTCAGTGAATTTTGCTGCGTCACTCTCTGTTGCTTCCGATACGGGGAACCTAGAGTATTCCTTCCCATGTGGTGGGAAGGTTAGAGGGTTTAGTGCCTCTTTTCCGACGGTCGGGGCGGTTTTGCCTTTAGGATGCCCTGGGAATTGTCCTTTTTGGACTAGTTCCTTTAGTGGTTCTCTTCTTCATTGAGATCTTCTTGGACTTTGTCCTTTTCTCCTTGTGGATTGGGTCACCTTCGGGGGACTTGGACTCCCTTCGGTAGTTGGTTGTTCCTTTTTCGGGACATTAGACAGTGAGGTCTTTTTGGGCTCTGGTTAGGGGTTCTTCCCCGGTGTTGGGAATGCTCTGCATCTCCTTCTTGGGATAGAAGAGGTCCTAGGGGTTTTCCACTCATATGGTTCAGGTATTGCGATCCAGGTGGCATCCAAACACATGTTTTACTGTCCACTGACTTTGAATCTGAGGTAATGTGGAGGCTTGCTGTTATTCTGTTCGGGTGACTTGTCTTCACTGTTCCCCTTGTATCTGGAGCTTGTGGCTAGCTGGACAGCTAGCTCAGCATAGTAATGCTCTGTGACTACTCTGTACTGTAGCAAACCGATGGTTGCTAGTTTGATCCCCGGCGAGGTCTACTCAGCCTTTCCTCCTTTCGAGGTTGATAAAATGAGCAGCACCTTGTGTCCCTTAAGGGGGATTAGCCGAGCTTTTCAATCATGTTAATGTTGCTTGGACGCCTGTTAGCTCTAGTGTCCTTTTATGGCATTGGGAGGCCTTGGCTCTTTGGAGTTTTGGGCTCCTGCAAGGGGTGGTCTCTTCCCTTTGGGTTGGGACTTGCAAGGGCTTCCGAGTTATTCTGAATTTTTCCCTGGGATGTCTGTTTTTTATATCAGACAAAGGATTTATGTTCCTGGAAGATTGTTTAATCTAAATATTAAATATTTGTGGGGCCCGGGCTTCTTGTCCTGATTTTCCGGTTGTCGAGGGTTTTACTCAGTGTTTTCTATTTGTGGATCCCGCTGTGGGATGTTACCGGACCTTATGATCCTAGGACTGACCTGGGAGTTCCAGTTTCCGGGGTACTTGGGCTTAGCCCTTGTTCTGGCTGATCTGTTTTACAACTTGGCCAGATTTACTGAGAGCCGGGGCTCCTTGGGGCTTATCTTGTGCCGGATGATACAGTTCCCTTCGGACAGCCAACTAATGTGACCTGATGGTGGGCTTTCCTGCTTAGCAAGCAGGAAGGTTTGCGTTTGCTCAGCTGTCACTCTTGCACCTGGTATGTGTGCTAGCATGATGGTGTTTTAAGGGGTTCTTTCCGTGTTCATCAGTGACATGGCCTTGTGTTCTCTTGGTTCTTCCTATGGGCAGGTGTTTATTGATGCTCTCCTCTTCAGGGGACTCATTGTCCTTCTTATGGAGGTGTGGTTCCTTTTTTAAGGGGCCTCTCCTGTGTTTGGGAGGTTGGAACAGATGTTTTATCTGGTTCGGGGATTGGTCTGCTCTTTGAGTTGTTCCTTTTCATCTGGGTTGCTGCTGGCTCCACATTGAGACTTTAGTTGGGTGACTTTGCTAGATATCCTTGGGTCTAACGCCTGCTTGATTGTCTCTAGGTTGAAGTGGCTGTGTCCATTCTTCTGCCCTTTTGGGGGCCGATCTTGGGGTTCCTTTTTGTTCCCTTGCTTTCAGATCTGCCGTTGCTTGGGCTGGTCCTGCTAGGTGTAGGATCTGAGATCCGTTGTTCATCCTCAGGTCTTGGGGGTGCCAGTGGACCTTTTTTTTTTTTAGAGGTTCTGTGCCTCTCCCCCTTTGAGATCTGTGAGTAGGCCTAGCGGCCTGGATTGCCTGGAATGTGTCCTCTGTCTTGGAGGTTGGGCAATCTGCTATTTTGTTCTGCCGTTTTTTCCTTAAGGATAGTGTTTTATCTGTGTCTTCCTATGGATGGCAGCGTGTTACTGGACTCAGATGTTTATCTTTCTGAGTTTGCCACTTGTAATTTTTCTGTTTGCTCAGTCTCTGAGTTCTGATGTTTTGAGGACTTTGTCTTCAGCTGCCTTTTTCGGTGCTGTTGCACAATGTTTGGGAGATGTTTCTTCTCCTTGATGATGCCCGGTTGCTCCTTGGGGGTTGGGCTTTGTCTCCCCTTGTTCTCGGGATCCATTCGGGTCTCTGTGGACTTGGCCTTCTTTTGAAGGGGGGTTTTCCTTTATTGGTTCTTGCTGTACCTTTTGGGTATCCCTTTTGCTCACTCTTGTTCTCTCCCTTTTGGGGATTTTGGTACTGTACTAGTAAGGGTTGTGTGGGGAACGACTGCTGGGTGACGGTTCTCCTGGAGGAGTGTTGGCTTTGTGAATCTGCTTTGAGGTCTCTAGTTAGGCTTTCAGGCTATCTGCGGGTCAGTGTCCTTGAGCCCTTTTCCTTCTAGTTTTTTTGCCCGGCTCCGACGAGGCGGGGTTTGGTTGGGTTGTGGTTTTTTCAGGCCTGGTGCCCTCAGAATGGGCTGCCTATTGTACCCTCCCATTTTTGCATTCAGTGTCCTCTATAGCTTAAGTATTGTTTTCCCAAAATTAATGAATGCAGCTGTGGACTCTTTCCATTTATAAAGAAAAACTTAAATTATGCTTAGATTAGTCCACAGCTCCCTACCCATATTTTTTCTGTGGGGTGTCTCTTATTTTATATTCTTCTGGCACCTTTTCACCCTGGTATTTCTTCTACTGTTCCTTGTTCCTCGGAAGAATGACTGGGGGATGAGGGAAGTGGGAGGAGAACTTAAGCCTTTGGCTGGGGTGTTTTTGCCTCCTCCTGGTGGCCAGGTTCTTATTTCTCATAAGTAATGAATTCAGCTGTGGACACTTACCATCTGAAGAATAGAAAATTATCAGGTTAGCATAATTTTTTTTTTAGAAGCATTGTGATGATTTTCAGACTCCTAACCAAGCCCCAAAGTGTCAGATGTATACATGCATTTGCAGACTACTTTACTTTCATATGCAGGGGGGGGGGTCTGCTCCCAGCCCCTTTCACTGGGTGTTTCAGCTAGCCTCATCAACAGTGCTAAACTTTGAGCTTCTAAGTAAGTTTTTAAAAGGTTTTATACTGGAATTTTAGATCATTATAATATATATGCATCTTCTTCTTTATAGTAGCATCTATTACATGCATGTTATATTAAAATTGGTGTATACTAACACTTTAATTGCTCCAGCTTGTCCCCGCAGGACATGGTATGTCAACAACCCTTCTATGTGGTCTTCCTCTGAGACAAGGCCTGTTATCACAAGGTCCTCTTATCCATCAGGATCTAAAGTTTGACGGTGTGGAGGTTGAATGCCTAGTTTTGATACACAGAGGATTTTTACCCCAAAATTTGTAAAGAATATTTTTTGTGGTGTTCCTCTAAAGGATGTTCTTGGTATTACTTTCGGATCCCAAGAATTCTTAAGTTCTTACAAGATAGCCAGTTGTAAAACCTATTTCTCCTCCCTGGAATTTGACTCTCAGCTTGAGCTATGGGGGACCGTCCCTAAGGTGGATCTCTGCGCTTGCAAAGTGGGCAACAATTCTTTTCGAGGATAGTTCATTGTTTATAGAGCCCATGGATAAAAAGTTAGAAAACATATTGAGAAAAATGTTTCCGCACATAGGGTTTGTTTTTCAGCCGGCAGTGGCGGTAGCTGCGGTTGCCCGGAGCTGCGACATATTGGTGCGAGGCTCTGTCTGACATGGTCGAGAGGGAGACTCCCCTTGACGAGATACAGGAGAGAATTAAGGCCTTGAGGGTCGCTAATTCTTTTATTTGTGATGCCAATATGCAAATTATTCGCCTGAACGCTAAGGTGTCAGGTTTTTTCCGTATTAGCCTGCAGGGCTCTATGGCTAAAGTCGTGGTCTGCGGACATGACCTCTAAGTCTAGACTGCTATCCCTTTCATTTCAGGGAAAGATCCTTTTCAGTCCAGGATTGGACCCGATCATATCCACGGTTACGGGTGGCAAGGGCGCTTTCCTACCGCAAGATAAAAAGGGTAAGCCTAAGGGATCTACTTTTTGTTCCTTTCGTGGGGACAAGGCACCAACATCAACAACCCGTCGCGAAGGTAGATCAGTCCAAGGGCACTTTGAAACCAGATCAGTCTTGGAATAAGTCCAAGCAGAACAAGAAGCCTGCCGAAACAAAGTCGGCATGAAGGGGCGGCTCCCGACCGGTCTCCGGACCATGTATGGGGGCAGATTATCTCTCTTCTCAGAAGCCTGGTTGCAGGATGTTCAGGACCCTTGGGTTTGGGAGGTTATTGCCCAAGGATACAGGATAGGGTTTATAACTCATCCGCCCAGGGGCAGATTCCTCCTGCCAAATCTGTCTTCCAGACCAGAAAAGAGAGACCCCTTTTTAGAAACCTTTTCGTGGTCCCAAAGAAGAAGGGCACATTCCGCCTGATTCTAGACCTAAAATGTTTAAATAACAAATTTTTGGCTGTTCCATCGTTCAAAATGGAAACGATCAAATCTATTCTGCCCCTAGTTCAAGATGATCAGTTCATGACAACAATAGACTTGAAAGATGCCTACCTTCATGTGCCAATCCACAGGGATCACTTCAGGTTCCTGAAATTTGCATTTCTGGACCAACATTTCCAGTTTGTTGCCCTTCTTTTTGGTCTGGCGATGGCCCCAAGAGTCTTCACAAAGGTTCTGGGGGCACTACTTGCAGTGGCCAGATCCAGAGGCATTGCTGTGCCGCCCTATCTGGACAACATCCTAGTCCAGGCTCTGTCATTCAGTCTCACAGAGGATCACTTGAGGGCCCTTCTTCTTTTGCTCCAATCCCACGGTTGGAAGATAAACTCAGGAAAGAGCTCCCTGATTCCCAGCAACAGGGTGGAGTTCCTGGGAACGATAATAGATTCTATATCCATGAGGATATTTCTCACAGATCAGCGACATAGGAAGATTGCGTTCACCTGCCTTGCCCATTAGTCCTCCTCCAGTCCCTCGGTGGCTCAGAGTATGGAGGTGATCGAACTCATGGTGTACAGTATCGATGTCATTCCATTGGCCAAGTTCCATCTCAGACCTCTTCAGTTATGCATGTTGAGACAGTGGAACTGCGATCATACAGACCTATCCCAACAGATTTCTTTGGATGATTGGACGAGGGAATCCCTCTCTTGGTGGATCTGTCCGGGACAATTGTCCCAAGGGACATCCTTCCTGAGACCGTCCTTGGAAATTGTGACCACAGACACAAGTCTGGCAGGATGGGGAGCTGTTTGGGGTGTCAGGATGGCACAGGGAAAGTGGTCTCGAGAGGAGTCTCTCCTCCCGATCAATATTCTGGAACTTTGAGCGATCTACAGTGCTCTGAAGGCGTGGCCTCTACTGGGGTCGTTCAGCTTCATCAGATTCCAGACAGACAACTTTACCTCGGTGGCTTGCATCAACCACCGGGGGGGGGGGGAAGAAGCTCTCTGGCAATGAGGGAGGTTTCTCGGATATTGGAATGGGCAGAGTCCCACAACTGCTCACTCTCAGCAATCCACATTCTGGGTGTGGACAAATGGGAAGCAGATTTCCTCAGCAGGCAATCCTTCCACCCGGGGGAATGGTCTCTCCATCCCTAGGTGTTTTCTGAGATTTGTCTCAGATGGGGGACATCGGAGATAGACCTCATGCCATCCAGACTCAATTGCAAGCTACCCAGATACGGGTCGCGGACCAGGGATCCCCAGGCAGAGCTGATAGATGCTTTAGCGGTGCCTTGGGGGTTAAACCTAGTTTACATTTTTCCACCGTTGCCACTTCTACCTTGTGTAGTGGCACGCATCAAGCAGAAGCAAGCTTCGGCTATTATGATTGCTCCGTCGTGGCCACAGAGGAAATGGTTTGCAGATCTGTGGGGATTTCATCTACTCCTCCATGGAGGTTACCCTGTCACAGGGATCTGTTGGTCCAGGGTCCCTTTCAACATCAAAATCTAGATTCTCTGAGGTTGAATGCTTGGATATTGAATGCTTAGTCTTGGCCAAGAGAGGCTTTTTTGAGAGAGTGATTGATACTCTCGTTCAGGCTAGGAAGCCAGGTGCTCGTTGCATCTATCATAAGGTGTGGAGGACTTACTTGTACTGGTGTGAGAAGCATGGATATCCTTGGCACAATGTTAAGGTATCCAGGATTCTGTCCTTTCTCCAGGATGGTTTGGAGAAGGGACTTGCCACTAGTTCCTTGAAAGGACAGATTTCGGCATTATCTGTTTTGTTGCACAAGAGGCTTGCTTAGCTTCCTGATATTCAGTCTTTTGTTCAGGCTCTGTCTAGAATCAGGCCTGTCTTTAGACAGTCCGCTCCTCCCTGGAGCTTGAACTTGGTCCTGAGGGTATTGCAGAGGGTTCCGTTTGTACCTATGCACTCTATTGACATTAAGATTCTTTCCTGGAAGGTTCTCTTTCTGTTGGCTATTGCATCGGCTCACAGAGTCTCTGAGTTGGAGGCCTTGCAGTTTGAGCCTCCTTATTTGGTCTTTCACGCTGATAAGGCTGTTCTGCGCTCTGGCTTGGGATTTCTTCCCAAAGTTGTGTCTAACCGTAACATCAATCAAGAAATAGTAGTTCCTTCTTTGTGCCCTAACCCCTCTTCTCCTAAGGAGAAGTTACTTCATAATTTGGACGTGGTTTGAGCCTTGAAGTTTTATCTTCAGGCTACAAAGGATTTCAGACAATCTACATCTCTTTTTGTGGAGTATGCAGGGAAGCGCAAGGGGCAGAAAGCCTCTTCAACTTCTTTGTCCTTTTGGTTGAGGAGCTTGATTTGCTTAGTCTACAAGACAGCGGGACATAAGCCTCCTCAGAGGATCACGGCTCATTCGACTAGAGCTGTGGCTTCTTCTTAGGCCTTCAAGAATGAGGCCTCTATGGAGCAGATTTGTAAAGCGGCTACCTGGTCCTCCTTACATACCTTAACAAAGTTTTACAAATTTGACGTTTTTGCTTTGGTGGAAGCAGTTTTTGGGAGAAAGGTTTTACAGACTGTGGTGCCCTCAGATTAGGGTCCGCCTTCTTTTGCCCTCCCGTTTTTCATTCAGTCTCCTATAGAGCTTGGGTATTTGTTCCCACAAGTAATGAATGAAGCCGTGGACTCTCCTCCCCTTTAAATGGAAAACATAAATTATGCTTACCTGTCGAGGGGAGGAGAGTCCATGGCCCCTGCACTTTGCTCCGGTGGTCAGACCTAAATTTAGTTTTTGTTCTTCTGGCACCATTTATACCCTGATATTTCTCCTACTGTTCCTTGTTCCCTCGGCAGAATGACTGGGGGGATGAGGGAGATCGAGGGAGGTATTTAAGTCTTTGCCTCCTCCTGGTGGCCAGGTTCTCAATTCCCACAAGTAATGAATGAAGCTGTGGACTCTCTTCCCCTCGATGAAAACAAAATTATCAGGTAAGCATAATTTATGTTTTTTCTTAAGGTGGTTTCAAGAAATTGTTGTTCCTTCTCTTTGTCCAGACCCTGCTAACTCTATGGAAAGATTGTTACATAATCTGGACATAGAGCTCTGAAGCTCTATCTCCAAGCGACTAGTGTCGGAAAATATATCCCATATGTTATGGAGGAATGTGGACCAACATCATTCCAAAAGAAAAGAATTTATCGGGTAAGCATAAATTTTGTTTTTTTTACCACCAATGGAGACCATTATTGCAGGCAAATAAAAAAGTTCCAGTTGTATGACTTTTATTAAAGGGATATTGAAGTCAAAATTAAACAGCATACATTTTAAACAAAAACAAATTTACTTCTGTTATTAAATGTACCTATTATTAACTCAACACTCAATTTAAACAATAAATCAAATGATCCTATAACAGTGTCACCTGCTATAGTTATCATACAGTGGTAACCAGACTGGTTATTTGTAATTCTATTTTGGTAATTTGTAAGAGCTCCAAATAGACAATAACACAAACTAACCTATAACAGTGTTACCCGCTATAGTATCCTGCTGTTATGCGGTTAAAGGTTGCTTTTATGAAAACTGGGCAGGTACCTACTAGAGTCCCTCCCACTTGAACCACAGCGTTGGTGTCTATCTGGAACTAGAATTCCTAAATAGGTTTATTTGGGTTGAAGCCCCAACTTGTACTTAATCCTTGTGTGCTGTGGGCTGATGGGATAAGGTCGATCCACTGTACCTCTCACGGGGTTCAGTGACCATCCTCCGCTAGCGGAATAAGATGGAACTTGGTGCTAAATATACACTAAATTTGTGAAGGTGGATAAAAATGTGTTGGCTAGTGAAATAAAAATAATGAGATTGGATAGGTGCTACTTTCATAATCCTATATAAAAAATTAAGTGAAAATTGAAACACTCTGCTAAACGATGTATAAAACCAAATACAAAAATTCAAAAATTAGCAATGAAAAAAACAAATGAGAGACAAAACTCAAAACAAAAATTAGTCTCCCAGTTATCACAAGTGAGTCAGTGAATTATGCAAATCAAATAAAAGTCATTCCTCAAATGTCACTAGTGACCAGCATGCTTGCAGCCGAAAAATTGACAAACAAAAGTGTGAGATGTTTGAACCAATAATTCGTAATAAAGTACTCCAGGTAAAAAATTCCTCTTTCTGTGAATAAACAGTCTAAGTAAAGTATTATTGCCTGTAGTGAGGATAGGGCTTCAACGTCAGTAGACCGTTTGTAGCTCCAGCGTCACCCAGGTATATATTCCTTCTGCCGAAAGAAATAATAATAGTGCAGATAGTTTTTCAAATGGATTTATAAATTAGAGTGCAACTCACCAGTCGACGCGTTTCGGTCAAACATAGACCTTTTTCAAGACTGGTTTAATGTAAATTTCAGGGTCTTTAAATACCCCTTACTTAAATTACCTGTATCATGATCTCGGAATGGAATTTCTAGTAGTTCCGGGTCATTGGGCTCAAACCACTTATTACCATTATACATTCGTATCTACTTGATAAATTGTCTGATTTTGCAATATAATATCTTGTTTATTAATACATTGTAAACTTAAAAGGTTCTTTTACTTCTAATCTGTTATCTCCAATATTCACCTTATTTCATTGGTTCATACGTTATCCCTTTCTTATTGGTTCAAAACAGTGGAGGTGTGTACCGTATGCCGTGCCTTATTGGCTCAGAATTTACTATGTATGAAGGAGTTACGGCCCACTTTCTGTGCTATTGCTGGCTGTTTTTTTACTGGCTGTTTCTTTACCGTGATGTGTCACTTCTATTTTGGGAAAAGTAATATGTGCTATTACCTCCCAATCGGATTTTAGCTATAGTGGAGAGAAACATATAGTTTACGGCCATCCGATTAGCCTGATGTAATGCGGTACTCCGGTTGGTCGCATCTTGAAAACAGTACTTCAATTGTTATATGGTGTATTAGTGCTATATTCTTTTCATCTAATCGATTGTGTACTGTAAAGTGCAAACTATAATTTTCAGTTAATTAACGGTTATCCGATTGCACTGATGTGCTATGTTACTCCTATGTGCTATATTCTTTTCTTCCAATCAATTGTGTGCTTTAAAGGGGGAAACATATATCTAGGGTTATTCGTTTGACTTAATGTTCTATGTCAATCCTAATACTCGCATCTGGGGTACAATACTGTAAGTGATTCCCTTCCTGCAGAGTATATGCAATAAATTAGAAGAACATATGATTTGCGCTATCTGATTGGCTGGATGAAGTGTGTTACTCCTATTAATCGCATTTTATATACAGTGCTTTTTGTTATTACCTTCCTGCAGATTATGTACATCAAAGGAAAAGGCCATGTAATTTACGGCTGTCTGATTATTCTGTCCATAGTTAGAATTACGGCTATATATTAGACTGTAGGTCACCTTGGTTAGTAATCGCAGCCTTATTTGAATCCTTTGCCATTATAGACATTTATTGCCATTGTGAAAATTCCCTGCCAATATAAAAATTCAGTTAGTTTTGAAAAATTTTTGGTATTAAAAATGTTTTGGTATTGAAATTTTTTTTAAAAAACTATTGATCAAAAACGACTTTTTTGTTGGTAGACTTTTGTCAGATTCTTATTACTATGTTAAATTTAGAGCTCGTGCGCTTGCTTTATTTTCTGATTTTCCTAGGTGGAATTCTATTCCTTGATACTTATTGGTTCACTTCGCTCTGGGAATTCTATTAACTCCTATATTTCGAGTTGAGGAAAAAATGTGAGTTATTTATATGTATCTCTCATAGAGTCTTCAGATTTTTTATGACATATACTGCTTCTTCATATGTACACTAATATTTGTTCCAATTCTATATGAATGAGGCAGTGGTTTGCAATATATACAACTTCGTAGTTCCCTTTGAATCTGGTAATTATTCTATTTCTATATAGGAAATCTATATAAATAAATAAATAAATGAAACAGTGGTTTGTATAAAAAACTTCATAGTCTACTGTTACGGACCATAACGTGGATTTCAAAATTATATTATTCCTTACTCAGGATTACCATTTTTAAATTTTTTAAATTAATTTATTTCTCTAAATCCCTATTAAGGATATTTTCTGGTCTACAGATTTGTTTCTATACGCTTGTTATACTGAGTATATTGTTCTTGCTCCAGATTCCCTCATACATTGTCGATTCCAAATTGGTTCATGTCTCTGGAGCCTTGGTGAGAATATTTTCTAATTCATTTGGGAGACTTAATAGATCTAACGTATCTGCTTAATATAGTCATGGTGGTACTTAATATAGTCATGGTGGTCTTGATGTATTAGAAATATTTCGAGGATGTCCTTTATTATTTCGAGGAGATCCTCTAATGTTGTTTAGACAAATACATGGGTATATAGAGGGTTATTTGCACTTTATAATTCTAATCTCAAGGTCAGAGAGATTAACATGGAGAGAGATAGGAGATGGAATTAGTGATCCTAGTTCTTTGTATTTTCCATCTCTATTTTTCTATAGAGTTGTAGTTTCATCAATTATAAAAAATAATTCACTTATTGAAAAGGAGATCACTCACTTATTGATTATATCAATATTATATTATTATAAATTAAATTAAATTATATCAGTGGTGTTCAAAGATTATTTTAATTGTTCAAGAATTGTTTATAAGCAATCCTATAGGCCGTGCTTAAGGAGTTTTTCATAAACTATTCAACAATTTGAATAAATACTTTATTTTATGAAGTTGTGAAGGAATTGGTTTCACATTTTGAACCCTGCCGGATAGCTGGCGCTTTGATATTTTCTGATTTTCCAATCAACTGTTATTATTGTGGAAGCATCCATGAACAACAACAGCACAGCCACAAAATGGTAGGCTACAATTAAGAGGTTGGGGCTGCTGAGTGCTTAAGCATGTAGCACATGACAATTGCCTATTATATGCTGTATCACTCACTACAGAGTTCCAAACTGCTTCTGGAAGTAGCATAAGCACAAAAACTGTGCATCAGGAGTTTTATTAATGGCAAAGCAGCTGTACACAAGTTTAATATCAAAATGCGAAATGTCAGCTATCAGATGGAGTGGTGTAAAGCACACAGTCACTGGTCCATGGAGCAGTGGAAATGTGCTATCTGAAGTGATGAATCACTTTTCACTATCTGGCAGTCTGATGGAAGAATCTAGCTGTGGTGAATGCCAGGACAATACTACCTACCAGAATGCATACTGACTACTGAAGTTTGGTGGAGCAGGGATAATGTTCTGGGGGTGTTGTCCAGAGATTGGCTTCCAGCAAATGGTTATCTTAATGCTACAGGCTACAAAGACATTTTAGATAATTGGGTGCTTCCAACTTTGTGGCAACAGTTTGGGACAGCCCTTTCTTGCTCAGCATGACCGTGCCCTAGTGCAATAAGTGAGGTCCATAAAGATATGTTTTTTTTTATTGAAGTTTGAAATAAGGCATACACACTTCTTGAAACCAAGATAAGCAATAGTTACAGTACAATATCAAAATATAGTATATAATATATATAACATGCCATACAATCTTTGAGCCTTTTGGTGAACACAAGGGGCCACTTTTGGACCTCCAATAAGACATAGAAAGGGCAGAAGGCTTCTTGGAATATAGGAGACCACTCATGGATCTCAACTGATAAACCTCACCTTTATAATAGAATATTTGAACAAATGTTAATAATACTTGAACAAGTAAGGTAAAATAATGTTGCTATTATACATCATAATAAATAAAAAATTCTGTGCTGACCATTGTGGAAGAAAGAAATGATCTCAGGACATTTTGTGGAGCATATTTAAAGCATAAGCGGCAAATGTATTACTCAACATTGATATGTAATGTCCAACTTAGAACCTGCTAGGGAAGCATATTTTTTGTCTTTATAGTAATTAAACAAACTAGCATTAGCATATAATATACAAAATGATCTTAGGAAATTAAAAAAAAACTGTACATGGTTACATAGCTTAGATACCTGTTAGAAATTTTAAGATAAATAAAAGGGTCTATCATTTAGCCACAGTAGGCCCCAAACTCTAAATAAAATCTGATAGCAGTTCCCATCTGGAATAAAAGGACTGAGAGAGTGTATAGGGGGTGGCCGCTGTGTACTATAAGAAATCTATAGTTGTGCTCTCTCAAATCACCCGCTAACTGAACAGTAGTTATATTATAGAGGCTGGATTAATCAGCACAGTGAAGGGGCATACTATGATAGAAGCCACCAAGTTATTTTAGATACCTCGATTAGGGATGCTGGTCTGCAAAAACAGTATCATTAATTAAGTTAAAAGTGCTTACATACTCGGCTTAAACTTAGACTAAGCATTGCTCCAAGTTCCCTGCAAGATTTAAAGGCTAGTCATGTAGCTACACACATAGTGCACCGCCTCGGCCGCAGACAGCGCAGTACCGTGCAGTGAGTTAATAATAACAGTAGGATAAATATTGAGAAAACACTTATCTTGAGGGTTGCTTAGCCTGTGGAAAACAACTTACAGTACTTACCCTGATAAACATCAATATAATACTGCCATTTGCTAACTATCAAGAAAAGATAAAGCTACCCCTATCAGGCTATTTTTATGTAACTCTGCAAGGAGCAAGTATAATTGTGGCCTAAGGTAGCAAACTGCAACCAGTCAGAGTTTGGTGGAAAAGTCTCTATGTCAAGATAAGCATGCTATGTGGAGCTTCCTGACCATACAGGCATGGGTACAATTATGGAGAGAGATACAAACCTATATGAACCTAGGAGTAAGACAACAACAAAGTTAAAGGACCACTAAGAAATTTAACCTGTATCTCATATTAATAGTTTAAAGGGTAGTAACAGAGGAAATCACAAATGGAGCTGCGAATGAAAATAAAGTATTTAGCATAGTTCTGTTTACTCCCTGCAAGTCACAAATCTAACCAACTCCGGTGCGAGTCCCCTGAGAGATTCAATTTGACCAGCCAGCTGCAGGGTCATCAAGAGTGTAAGCCATAAAGATGTGATGGCAGAATGGCAACGTCCCCGCTCCTGGATAGCCTCCCAATGAAACAGCGGCAGCAGATCTGTGCAACAAGAGATCCTTGAAAGCTGCAAAGTCACTAAGGAGCATGCTTTCTGTGGTCGTGTCTCCCCTCGGTCTTGGGGTGCATTCCGAGTAGGGGCTCTCTTGCATTTGTTTTCCCAAGTAGGTAGAGAGGCAGATCAGGTCACTGCTGTGACATTTTTACTGATCCATACCGAAGCTGTTCTGTTGATGGTATCCCATTCGGTATTCACAGCCGCGATCGTCATATCTCCTGTCGCTGGCCTCGTGATGGCGGATGCCTTATCCTTGTCATAGTTGACCAGAGTAGTTATAAAGTGCTGGGGCCCCAAAGCGCTATTGCTTAGATGCACCGCTAAAACAGGCCTGGTTGGAGTTATTTGCTGGGATGCTTTTAGAACTTCAGGTTTAAATGCCATGTTCAGCATTTCTTCTAGGGCAGCATGGTGATCTGAGAGAAGATTGCGCAGTGCTTCTAAAATGGTAGCGGCACACTTCATATCCATAATGATCTTCTTTAGAAATCTTTTAGTCAGCACATTGAATAGGATATTATAGATGCTTTCACGGTGCTAACGACAGGAGCCGAAGAGCGTCCTGCCGGGGGGTTTCACATGGCTAATGTTGGATGCCACAACTTCAAAGTCCAACTTTTTAACAAGTTTGTTGTGGAGGAACTAGAGTGACCAGTTTAGAGGCCTGACCTCAACCTTACTGAACACCTGTAGGATCAATTGGATCGTTGATTGCAAGCCAGACCTTCCGATCCAACATCAGTGAATGACCTAACAAAATACTGTTTCCCACAGACATACTGCAAAATCTTGTGAAAAGCCTTCCCAGAAGAGTGGCGGCTGTTATAGAGACAGAGGGGTGCCAACTCCATATTAATGCTCTTGGTTTTGGAATGGGATGGATGTCTTACAAGCTCATATAGGTGTGATGATCTGGTTTCCACATAATTTTGGCAATATAGTGTATTTGCATATCTGGTTTGTTATGGTTAATAAATTCAGGTGCTCTAGACTTGTGACTGGGATTAATCACCTAAAATCTTGACTCAGTATACTGAATTTATAAAAACTGTATTGCACCTGTGAAGGATCATGTCTCATGATTGTGTCTTTCTTGCTATTTCAAGGCTGAAAGATACTTTTTTTTTTTTTATTTCTTTTTAATGGTTGTGAATTTAAGTCAGTGTTTGTAACAATGTTTGTATGGGTTTTTTTGTTTTGCCTTTTTTTGGGCTTTTTTTTGGAAGTTAACGTCTATGAGATTTTAATTCTGACAATTCAGGTACACGCACTAGATCTTAGTTAGAGTGTTAAAATACATATATTTTAATTATGAAACAAAACATGACACAATATTAAAAAAGATGGCCCTGCTCTTGAAAATGTTATAAATTTAGATATTCATCTTTAAATTTATATTATAACAGTGTACTGTAAAATTGGTTTTCCCTTAATGCTTCTTTATGTTTATTATTGCTCTTTGAAACCACAACCCATTAAAATTAACTGATCTTGCAGGGAGAACATATTACATTATTACTCTATATAAGCACAAAGACTTCCTTATCTTTGTCTGAAATAACACTTGATAATGAATATTGTAGCATCTATCTTTCCCACCCTTCAACGCGAGTGTGATTTCTTCTGCTGGATCATGTTAACATAGCTTCTCTGTAGCCATTACTGTAATATTGAACTTTTGAGTATAAGTGGTGGTTTTACTAGCCAAATAACAAAATAAAGGTAAATGAGCTATTTGTAAACATTTTAATACTCCAGCAGGTAAAGTGGATCACTGGAAACACTTTAAAGGGGAGACAATTTTACAAGACTTTGTCCCTTTAAATATTGATAGAAGAAAAGATAATGATGTACATTGATTGAGAAATGTATTGAACTACTTACAGTCTAATTAAATAACGGTGATGTACTGTCATTTTAGGAACATCTGGATAAATAATATTTCAGTTGAGCTGCCATAAACCACCTTTTTTCTCATTGTTTCCTGTCTAGCTGAGAATAAAATGTGCTATATGTGAAAAATCAGTACAACACTGTTATCATATCTCATGACCTATAAAACAGTATGCTCTGCCATCTGTTTATCATTCTTCACCTGCAAGTTCTGATACCAATAGCAATATAACGTCCAAGTCATAAATAATATTAACATATTCCATAAAGATACATTTAAAGCTAGGTTTTATCCTCCTGAAATATAGAAAAGAGTTTACATTTTTACTTAGAAAATGCTGTAAAATTCCTCAGAATTTCAGATCTCTCGCTGAAAATTCAAATCATATCTTCCCAATATCCTGTGTACATGCACGACTAAATATTCACATCACCACCTTACCCAAGAGCTCTTTATTTTAAAGGTCATTGTACTAAAACAAAATTCTACTAATCTTCACTGGCTGATAATGACAACTGTCTCTGCTTTACTAGTACAGCGGGACACACCTCTGCAAATATGACAAGAAAACTAGACAGGAAAATTAGTTTTAGATAAACATATTTCGGACGAATACACATTCTTTATGAAAATTGAATTTTCATTTTGTTTTAAAACTAAACGAAAATCCAAATGAATGCAGCAACAAAAATAGAGAAAACGAATAAATACTGATGAAAAACAGTATTCATTTGATTTCTTTATTGTTTTTCTTCTTAAATGGGAAGAGTTCACAGCTGCATTCATTACTTTTGGGAATTCAGAACATGGCCACGAGGAGGAGGCAAAGACACCCCAGCCAAAGGCTTCAAATACCCCCCCCTTCCCTAATCCCCCAGTCATTCTTTGCTTTTCGTCGCAGGAGGTTGGCAGAGAAGTGTCAGTCTGTTATGGAAGGTAGTACTCTTCAAAATTGGACTGGAGTTTTAAGTAATCCTATCAGCCTTTCAGTGAGAGCATGGATGAAGGTTAGAGTCCGGAGATGCAGGGAGATTCTTTCTGCGAAACCACCCCTACTCATATTAAAATCTCCTTGGCAATCAGCGTTGACGAGTTTCGCTGCCTGCCTTTATTCACTCAAGTCCATGTCAGAAGCGAGGCTACTATCTGTCACACTTGAAGGGCCGTGTTCCTGTTCCACGGTGCAGATTACGGTAAGATTGTTTCATTTTATTTCGATATGTGAATGTAATGTTAATGAAAGAAGGTAGGGTCCCAGTGGGACTCCTTTTATCTTAAAAAGGAATCATGAGGGGAGTTATTGAACAGGGGGGACTTAATCATGTTTGTTATATGGTTCTATCTGCTAATGTGTAGCAATACTTAGGCTCATGGCTTTTATGGAACATAACGGCCTTATCTTAATGGCGCGATCTCTTGAGATTGTGCACCTTTTTGTGACTGGCATAGTGCACCTCATGACGGGTGCAGTTATGTTGTTACTCACTTCCGTATGCTGACTGTGTGGCGACAGAGAGAGCCTGCTCGTGGGTTGTCTGGTTCACAGGAGGTGGTGAGTGCCCAGCCATTGGGGATGTAAAAACGCTGCCAGTTAGTGTTTGTCATTTTTGTAAACCCAAGATTATGGAGGATCCTGATATCTTAGATATGGATGTCTCCGATACAGAGAATGCGTCTTGTGATGAATATGAAATGGCCCGGGTTATCCATGCCCATCAGTTATGTTCTGATTGCCGTTCTAGAGTACTCTCTTCTCCCAAATCAGGGACCTTAGAGTGCGTTGAGCCTTCCACCTCCGAGGTCTCCATATCCCGTGAGGCGCGTGCCCCAGACCCTTTCTTGGCTACGCAAGCAGGTGTCCCTATGGCCTTTACTCTTTCTCCGGAAGGTGTCTTGTTTCCTCCAGAGGTTACGGCATGGTTTCACATGGCCATTTCTATGGCGCTGGCTCATTTATATCTCCCAAGTGAAATATTTTTAAGATACTGTCCATGTTCTGTTAACCAGAGCCCGTCGTGCGTGGGATCGCCTGATTCAGTTCGGCCTCCTGGGGAAGCGTTGGCCTCTGAGGCTTTAGGGGCCCCAACTTCGGGGCCGGGGTCTTTCATTGATCCGGTGAGTGATGATTTTGCCTTCCGTTATAGGCTGGCACGTCTTTGTGTCCTTTTAAGACATGTTTTGGTGATGTAAGAGGATTCCAGTCCTAGTGGGCCGAGGAATCCAAGGCCTTAGATGCTGGATGGCAAGCTGGATTAAATATTTGGGGATAAAGCTAATCTCCTTAACGTCTCTGTTTTTTCTTTTATGTTTCGGTTCCAGTTCTGAGCTTGGGTAGGCATTCCCATTCACCTTGGGAGTTCACCCGCGGGTGCTGCCTTCCTTTTATTTTGATCCGGAAAGATGTGTTTGATTTGTTTTTCTTCAGCTCATGTCTGATATACTTCCGTTTTGGGAACGTTCTTCTCTGGAACATATACTTGCTATTTTGTGGTCGCATGGGCACTTCCACGGAAGTTGCACAGTTTTGGAACAGAGTTATGTTTTTCTAGTTCTTTTATCAAACCTTCAGGTCGATTTTTTTGGACGTTAGACAATTTTGGAGTGTCCTTATACCAGGCAGGTACTGGTCGGGCACTTTCTGCTGTTACTTGGGTTCATGTCACCCTTATGGTGTTGATTGAATCCTGTCGGATTCTGACTGTCATTTGGCTTATTGATATGGACTCCGGGTTTGGATCCTATTCGAAGTATGGGGCCTAGTGTGTAGATTCAACGCTTCCGAATGGAGGGTTGTGAGTTCCGATCAAAGGTTGGCTTTTATGGCTATTCACCTGGGATACGGGTCTGATTTTCAAATGTTATCATGGTTCTTAAAGGTCCCTGGGGATTCCAAACCGTAGTTTCCATTCCTTTGGAGTTGGGAGATGTGAATGACCTCCGTGGTCTAGTTTTCCGAGTGGTAAATGATTTGCCTCCTCACTTGTTGACTAATAGCATTACTTGCGGTGGCGGAGTCTCCTTCCTTCCCGTCTGGGTTGGGTCATCTGGTCTGGAAGTACTGGCCTGTCCTTCCTTTGCTCAGCATTGTGTTTGCTCTAGTAGGTGGAGTGCATGGGTTACCCTGCCTTCTGTGAGGAGCTGCGAGGCTCCCAGCCTTTACCCTGTTAAAGGGGTTTTTGGGAGACCGATCCTGCAAGGATCTCTGGAGACTGTGGTCTCTTCCATATAGGATCTACCGTTGGTCTTACCATGGTCTTTTAACACTTAGTGGAGGGTGTTTTTCCATTTATTTCACTGGGATGGCAAGCAGAAGGTCCCTAATGGTCTTCTGGGGCACTTGATGTTCCTTGTAGTCTCCAGGTGTCTTTTCATCTAGGCTGGCAATATTGGCCGAGGGGTCTCGCCTCTATGGTAGGGTGGTTTCAGTTGCTTTAGTTCCCTTTTCTCACCTAGAGTGGAGGATGGGTTCTTGTGTGTTTCCTTGATTGGAGTTACCTCAGTATCTGTGATGACCTATGGGTCCTTGCGTCTCTTACCTTGTAAAGGTTTTTTTCCCCTTCTTGCATTCTCAGAATCTTGGAATTGGGAGATGTGGAGTAGTGACTGGCTCCACCGTTCCTGAAACAGGGGGGCTGTGGGTTTAAACTCAGGTAAGGCTCCTGCTATTTGTGGGATTCTTATATTTAGATGCTGGGGGCCTGAGAACTTTCTTCCCTTGGGAAGTGTTCCTCTTTATGGAAGACAGCTGTGTAGGGGGTCTCAAACCCGAGCACGAAGTCTGTCTTGACTCACAGTAGCATGCCGGTTTTAGTAGTGGTCAGAGTTCTACTCAGGGGTTTTGCTCCTCATAGATCCATCCTTTTTTCTTCCAGAGGTCTGGGACTCTTGTCTTCGGTCTTTGACTAGTTTTTGGGCTGGGACCATTACGCTGTAGGGAAGGTCGGGGATCAGTTACTCTATGCAGTGTTGACCGTTTTCTTTCTTGAGTCAGTCCTCCTCTCTTCTGACGGAGCTGCTGCTGGGAGGGGATGCTTTTTGGTGCCCGGAATTCTGGTCGGGAGCGTTTTCAAGATTCTCAGCTCTATTTGGTGGTTTGAGTTCCATGATGGCTGGGTCAGCCTTCCTACCTGGAAGCTGGTCATTGCAAGATCTTTTTTCAGGTGGCTGGTGTTCTCTTGGAAAGATCTTTGTTAGCTGCTGGGTTAGTTATCCTGTCTCTGCTGTTCTTCTAGGGAGTTCGTCTCCCTGGGCGATAGTTTTGTGACAACCTTGGGTTGTTCTCAGTTTGTTTTGAGCCCGTGTGGGATGGTCTTTTGGATCTCTTCTGGGGCTCTATTCTCCCTCTCTGGGCCAGATAGAGGTCCTTGACCTTTAGGCTGGGGGTACTCTTCGTGGGAGTCGAAAGGCACGGGGCTGGCTCTTTGGAGGCTGTTGTGCTCAGCTGACTCTGGGACTGAGTGGTCTCTAGCACAGCTTTGCTGGTTGTGTAACTGATGTGCAGTTGCCTGGGCTCTGAGTTTTTTACCCGTGTTGTATATTATTTTTATAGGGTATTGGGTCATTTCAGTCTGTGGTGCCTTTCGAAGAGGCCGCATTTTTGTACCCACCCTTTGTTTGCATTCAGTGTCCTCTAGCTTGGGTATTGTTTTCCCAAAAGTTATGAATGCAGCTGTGGACTCTTCCCGTTTAAGAAGAAAAACATAAATTATGCTTACCTGATAATTTTCTTTTCTTCTGACAGGAAGAGTCCACAGCTCCCGCCCGCGTTTTATCCATGATGCGGCAGTAAATTTTTGGTTCTTCTGGCACCTTTTTCACCCTGATATTTCTCCTACTGTTCCTTGTTCCCTTGGCAGAATGACTGGGGGATGAGGGAAGTGGTGGAGGTATTTGAAGCCTTTGGCTGGGGTGTCTTTGCCTCCTCCTGGTGGCCAGGTTCTGAATTCCCAAAAGTAAAAAAAATTGTGAAGATGGGGGGGGGGGGGAATAACAGTGCATCGTATATAGTGCATCGTATATATGTTCTATTGTAGAGATTAGCTTCTATGATGGAGCTCATGCACAGTGAGTACATTTTTGATCAGGCTGATCTGACAAACTTGCGGCAATTGTAATGTGATGCACTGGAGAATGCGTTGAGGCAGGGGAGCCCATGCATACTGAAGGAATTTGCGGTCACACAGCTGATTCCACATCACCAGAAGTGATGGAATTGGCTAATCTGAGTAATTGGCTAATATTTCACAACACAGGCAACAAATTTCCCTGAATATCCAAAACAAAAATTTCGTCTGAAACAAAATTTTCTTCCCTGCACATCTTTAACATATAAACGTTTTGAAATTACCTTCTTTTAGAAAGAAAAATGTTGTCTACAATGTTCCTTAAACAAATGAAGGCTCAAATGGTGGTAAAGCAGAGTTTTAAGTCTAGAATTTCCATTAAGAGGGAGTTGAAACCAGGAATTTTATACCTCCCAGCATTTCCCAGAGGCTCTCAGGGAAAGAAGTGTGAGGGAATATTTTGTGGGTGGAGTCATGTCAGTAGGGTCAGGTGTGGCCGTGGCCAGTCATGTTGTGGGCAGAATCAGTGGTATCTAGCATAACTATGAAAAAGCAGAATCTACACATGAAAAAAAAATTTTAGTGTCTGAAAAAATATTTAAGTAAAAGCTATTTAAATTAAAACACATATGACGTATTGCTTTTGTATTTTCTACGAATCCTTACTGGCTGATAAAGACAGCTGCCTGTGGGGAGGGACACGTCACTGCAACATGACCAAAAACCATGATTTATTCAGGGAAGGCAAATAAATCTTTGAAGAAATTTAAATACATTTTGAATTTCCCTCTTTTAGATTAAAAAAGGTAAACAATAATGTCCCTTTAAGGTTACTTCAGGTAAGAATTTTCTACAAATAAGCGATAAACACAAACATTTACGCTACGTGTTCTGTATTTTGGGTACCTTGCATTCCTATTGGCTGAAATTTTGAAATCAGCCAATAAGATAAGAGCTACTGAAATCCTATTGGCTGATTAGCCTATAGGATTCCAGTAGCTCTCATCCTATTGGCTGATTTCAAAATTTCAGCCAATAGGAATGCAAGGTACCCCAAATATAAAAGGGGTACATTGCATTCAATCCTCAGTGTGCGGCAACAATTGTATGCAGAGGATCCTTCACACTGGATGGCTTTGCGGTGGCCGGTCCTGTTCCGCGGTCACCTCTGCTCCATGTCACCTAGAAGAGGTCCCTACGCTGGAAGAAGATATTGCCGCCTGGAAGAAGACCTCCGTTGGACTTCAGGAACAGTGAGTACCTATTTGGAGGTTAGACTTAGGCTTTTTTTATTTTTTTGGGGTGGCTGCAAAAGAGCTGATTGCCCTTTTAAGGGCAATGCCCATACAATGCCCCTTTAGGGGCGATGGGTAGTTAAGGTTTTATTGTGTTAGATTTTTTTATTTTGCTGGGTGGGGTGGTTTGACTGTTAGAGACTTAGTATTTTTTTAATCTAAAAGAGCTGTTTAACTTAGGACAATGCCCTACAAAAGGCCCTTTTAAAGGGACAGTCAACACCAGGATTTTTGTTGTTTAAAAAGATAGATTATCCCTTTATTACTCATTCCCCAGTTTTGCATAACAAACACAGTTATAATAATACACTTTTTACCTCTGTAATTACCTTGTATCTAAGCCCCCTTATTTCAGTTAATTTGACAGACTTACACTTTAGCCAATCAGTGCTCACTGCTCGGTAAATTCACGTGCGTGAGCTCAATGTTATCTATGTTAAACACATGAACTAATGTCCTCTGTTGGTGAAAAACTGTCAAAATGCTTTCATATTAGAGGCGGCCTTCAAGGTCAAAGAAATTAGCATATAAACCTTTTAGGTTTAGCTTTCAACTAAGAATACCATAGAGAACAAAGCAAAATTGGTGATAAATGTAAATTGGAAAGTTGTTTAAAATGACATGCCCTATTTGAATCATGAAAGTTGTTTTTGGACTTGACTGTCCCTTTAAGGGCTATTGGTAGTTTAGATTAGGGGTGATTTTATTTTGGTGGGCTTTTTTACTTTCATAAGGGTATTAGATTAGGTTTAATTGTTTTATTTTTAATGATTTGATTTATTTTTTTCTGTAATTTTAGACTTTTTTTTTTTTTTAATTTTAGATTTATTTATTTTAATGTTAGGTTGTTTTTTTTTTTAAAGTAATATTAGGTTTTATTTTAATTGCAACAGGAAATAGTGCTGCCATCTAGTGCCCCTGCTAATGTATAACATTTTTGCAAAACTGCTGCTATATAGTGCTGCAGACACGTGCACACTCTTGAGCTTACATTTCTGCTTTTCAACAAGGATAACAAGAAAACTAAGATAATTTGATAATAGCAATAAATTAGAAAGTTGTTTAAAATGTTATGTAAATCTAAATCATGAAAGAAAAAAATTTAGGGGGTGTTAGTTTAGGGGGCTTAGTAATTAAATTAGTTATTTGCGTTGTGGGGGGTTGGTGGTTTAGGAGTTTATAGGTTAATTAGGTTATTTGCAATGTGGGTAGTTGGCAGTTTAGGGGTTAATAGTGTAATTAGGTTTATTGCATTGTGGGAGGTTGGCGGTTTAGTAGTTAATAGGTTATTTAGGTTTATTACGATGTGAGGGGTTGGCGGTTTAGGGGTTAATATATTAATGAGATACTTTGAGATGTGGGGGGGTGGCGGATTAGGGGTTAATACATTTATTAGGTAGATTGCGATGTGGGGGTTGGCGGATTAGGGGTTAATAGGTTAAATAGATATTTTGCGATGTGGGGGTTGGCGTATTATGGGTTAATAGATTTTATTTAGTTATTGTGGTGGGGGGTGACGGTTGACAAGTAGATATTGCGCATGCCTTAGGTGTTAGTTAGAACTTCCATGGAGTTACTGTACTTATATATTCAGCGCAAGGCTTGCTGCGCCTGCCTATGTGTGGCGAGGTGAAAATAAGTCCTTGCGCTCAATATGTGATATCGATTTGCAACGCGGTTCTATGTTAGTTTATGGGAGTAAAATTAGCGGGTGACGGGTGAAATATACACGCTGCATTTACATGCAGCGTCATAAATGTGATTGCAATACCGGACTAAAAACTGGCAACGCCAGCTTTTGCGGGTGATGCCACATATGTAATCTCGCCCCATGTGTCTAACACATAAATAAGGCATTAAAAGGACAGTAACACCTTTTAATTACAATATATTTCTGTTCTGTTGCTATAGAATAACATATTAACCAGGTCTAAATGTTTGTAAAACAAAATAAGATCCTTTTAACTGCAATTGTTTTTAAATAGCCAAACTCCACCCACAATTTGTTTTATTTGTAAGAGCCAATGGACTTGATTCTTCATACATCATGTAATTTGAATGAATAAAAGGGCATTCAAACAACAAGGAACTTACTCATAAAATTTGCAACACTACCTTGTGCCAGCAAGAACAGGCTGGGTCCTCTGCAGTGAAACAGGAACTATCTCCAATGAGAGCAGAAAGGAGAATTCATCATATTTAAGGGACCCTTATTTATCTGTAGCAGAGTCCAATAGGTAGCAACCGAGACTCAGATAAAATTAAAAATGTATAACACCAATCACAATAATCAAGACATTAACAAATGCTCCCCATTAACCCTAGGTGCTCTGAAACTCTAAAAAAATAAAGAAACAAGAAACCCACATCTTTATTTAATGATTCAGACAGGGCATACAATTTTTAAAAAGTTTCCAATTTACTTCTGTTATCAAATTTGCTTCGCTCTCATGGTATTCTTTGTTGAATAGATATCTAGGTAAATAGTGTGCAGATGTCCTGAGAACTACATGGCAGAAAAAAGTGCTGCCATCTAGTGCTCTGGCAAATGTATGACATTCTTGCCAGACTGCTGCCATATAGTGTTGCACATGCAGACTCCTGAGCTCCCTCCCTTCTTTTCAACACATGATACAAAGAGAATGAAGAAATTTCCTAATAGAAGTAAAATTGAAAGTTATTTAAAATCACATGCTCTTTTTGTATCGTTAAAGAAAAAGTTTGGGTTTCATGTCCCTTAAACCCCTTAACGACCAAGGACGTACCCTGCATGTCCTCAGGGGTTTCAAGTGCTGTAAGCGATCATGATCGATTTCAGACGCTTTCAGGGTATTGCAGTGATGCCTTGATATTGAGGCATCCTGCAATACCCTTTTTATAGCCACTGATGTAGAGAGAGCCACTCTGTGGCCCTCTCTGCATCGGCCAGCGATGGTACCAATCATTGGTCGGTGGGAGCCATAGCAGGGAGGCGGGTAGGCGTCCCATCGCTGGATCAGTTCCGGTTTGAGGTCCGGTGAACGTGCGCACGCGCTATCATTGCTTTTTATGGGAAGGAGGGAGGGGGAAGTAAGGAGTTATTAGTGTTGGCAAAGGGATCTGGGAGGGGGTATGATATTGAGGTGGCAGCTACACTACCGAAAATGGGGTCTTTTTATTAATTTTTTTTAAAAATAAAGCAAATATCTAGCAAACTGAGTACTGCCATACAGCTGCCAGTCCCCAAATGGCAGCAAATAGGTAGGGGGAGGTTAGAGAGCTGTTTGGGTGGGATCAGGGAGGTTGGGGGTTAAGGGGGGAATCAACACTGCAGAATAAATATAAAAAAAAATGTGTTTTATTTTAGTACTGGCAGACTTTCTACCAGTACTTAAGATGGCTGTGACAATTGTGAGGTTGGGGGGAAGTGACAGTGTATTTAAAAAAATTCTACAATTTGTGGAATTTTTTATTTAGTATTATGGACATGGACCAAGACTCTGGTTGTTTTGCCTATGTTTTGCCTTTGCAATTCTGTACTGCATGCTTAGCTAGAACACTTCAATTTAAAGAAAAATTGTTGCCCTCTGAGCCCAATGTCTCTCAGGATGATGCTGTTCAGGCAATGCCACAGCTTTCTCCTCAAACGTACCAAGCCTCTATGGTGTCACATACAGTGCCCTGCAGTTCCTCTCAGCCTCCTGGAGGAGTTTATTTGCCTGCAGATTTTGCTGCACAGGTATCTTCTGCAGTATCTGCGGCATTATCTGCTTTTCCTATGCTGGGAAAACGCAAGAGGAAAATTAGACATTCAGATAGTAAGGTTTCTGTTCCACCTACTGTTACACAGGTTGCCCTCCCTCATAAGCTTGATGAGGAGGATACGCCGGTAGCCTCTGAGGGTGAAATCTCAAGTATTATTCCTTCATCTGATTCTGAAGAAGTAAACTTCAGATTTAAGCTTGAACACTTTTGTGTACTGTTAAAGGAGGTATTGGCTACTTTGGACGACTCCGGTACTTCTGTCGTTGTCAACCCTAAAAAGTCTAGTAAACTTAATAAATACTATGATGTTCCTTCCTCTGTGGAAGTTTTTCCTGTCCCAGACCGTGTGACAGAGATTATTTCACAGGAATGGGAGAAGCCAAGAATTCCTTTCTCCCTGTCTCCCGTATTTAAAAAGATTTTTCCTGTTGCTGACTCCATTAAACATTCTTGCCGCACGGTGCCTAAAGTAGAAGGGGCTATTTCTACTCTGGCTAAGAGAACTATGATCCCTATAGAGGATAGCTGCTCCTTTAATGATCCCATGGACAAAAAGCTGGAAGCTTATTTGAAGAAGATGTATGTTCATCAAGGTCTTCAATGGCAACCTGCAGTTTGTATTGCCACAGTAGCAAGTGTGGCATCTTATTGGTGTGATGCCTTGTCTGAATCAATTTTAGTAGAGACTCAGTTGGAGGAGATACAAGATAGGATTAAGGCTCTCAAACTAGCCAATTCCTTTATTTCTGATGCTAACATGCAAGTTATTAGACTGGCAGCCAAGATGTCTGTCTTCACTGTCCTAGCTCGCAGGGCAATGTGGCTAAAATCTTGGTCAGCTGATGTTACCTCTAAGTCCAAGCTTCTGGCACTTCCTTACAAGGGAAAGACCTTGTTCAGACCTTGTCTGGCAGAAATAATTTCTGATATTACGGGTTGAAAAGGGTCTTTTCTACCGCAAAACAAGAAGAACAGACTCAAAGGAACCCAAAGTAATTTTCTTTCCTTTTTTTTTTTTAACTTCGAAGGTCAAAAGTCTTTCTCTCCCTCTTCCAAGCAGGAGCAGTCCAAGTCTTCTTGGAAGCCCAATTAGTCTTGGAATAAGGGAATGCAATCAAAGAAACCATCAGCTGAGTCTAAGTCAGCATGAAGGGTCTGCCCCCGGTCCGGGTTCGGATCAAGTTGGGGGCAAACTTTCCCTGTTTTGTCAAGCATGGAGACGAGATGTCCCAGATCCTTGGACTGTGGACATAGTATCTCAGGGTTACAAAATAGAATTCAAAACTTTCCCTCCCAGGGGCAGATTCCACCTCTCAAGAATATTTGCAGACCAGGTAAAAAGAGAGGCATTCTTGAACTGCGTTCAGGACCTTTCCTCCCTGGGAGTGATTGTTCCAATTCCAGTAAGGGAACAGGGTCTAGGATTCTATTCAAATCTATTTCTGGTTCCCAAAAAAGAGGGAACTTTTCAACCCATTTTAGACTTAAAGTGCCTCTACAAGTTTCTCAGGGTACCGTCCTTCAAAATGGAAACCATTTGTTCCATTCTTCTTTTGGTCCAAGAGGGTCAGTTCATGAAGCTCATAGACCTGAAGGACGCGTATCTTCATGTTCCCATCTACAGGGATCATCACACATTCCTGAGATTCGCCTTTCTAGACAAACACTTTAAGTTTGTGGCTCTTCCGTTTGGCCTTGCCACAGCTCCCAGAATTTTCTCAAAGGTTCTGGGGGCTCTCTTGGCAGTGATCAGTTCTCGGGGAGTTGCAGTGGCGCCCTACCTGGATGACATATTGGTTCAGGTGCCATCTTTTCAACAAGCAAACTCTCATACAGCGATCTTGTTGTATTTTTTACGTTCCCTTGGTTGAAAAGTTAATCTGGAAAAGAGTTCCCTTGTTCCAGCTACAAGGGTGGTTTTCTTAGGGACCATAATTGATTCCCTATCTATGATTTTTTTTCTGACGGAGGTCAGAAAATCCAAAATTCTCTCCTCTTGCCTCTCTCTTCAATCTACGTTTTTGCCATCAGTGGCTCAATGTATGGAGGTAATTGGTCTGATGGTCGCTTCCATGGACATCATTCCCTTTGCTAGATTTAATTTTAGAGCTCTGCAGTTATGCATGCTCAGACAATGAAACGGAGACCATTTGGATCTGTCTCAGAGGATACATCTAGACCAGTTGAAAAGAGACTCTCTCCCGTGGTGGCTTTCTCAGGACCATCTGTCTCAGGGCACATGCTTCTGGAGACATTCCTGGGTGCTTGTGACCTCGGACGCCAGCCTGCTAGGCTGGGGAGCAGTCTGGGCCTTGTTAAAGGCGCAGGGACTATAGACTTGGGAGGAGTCTGCTCTCACCATAAACATCTTGGAGTTGAGAGTGATTTACAATGCTCTGATGGCATGGCCTCAATTGTCCTTAGCCCGGTTTATTATGTTTCAGTCAGACAACATCATCTCAGTGGCTTACATCAACCACCAGGGAGGAACTCAGAGTTCCTTAGCCATAAAGGAGGTGGCACAGATTATTCAGTGGGTGGAAGCTCACAATTGTTGTCTATATGCCATCCACATTCCTGAAGTGGACAACTGGGAAGCGGAATTTCTGAGCAGACAGACATTTCATCCCGGGGAGTGGGCTCTCCATCCGAAGGTGTTCTCCAGGTTAACCCTCAAATGGGGGGTGCCAGAGTTGGATCTGATGGCGTCTTGGCAGAACACCAAGCTTCCAAGGTAGGGTTCAAGGTCAAGAGATCCTCAGGCAGCTCTGATAGATGCTCTGACGGTTTGTTGGGATTTCGGTCTAGCATACCTGTTTCCTCCGTTTGTGCTCCTTCCAAGAGTTATTGTTCGTATCAAACAAGAGAGAGCATCAGTAATTCTAATAGCTCCTGCATGGTCTCTCAGGATCTTGTATACAGACGTAGTGAAGATAATTTATTGTGCGCCTTGGAGGTTGCCTCTAAAGAAGGACCTTCTAACTTAGGGTACATTCCTCCATCCAATGCTCCTTTCTCTGAAGCTGACTGCTTAGAGATTGAATGCTTAGTTCTGTCTAATCATGGATTTTCTAAGTCGGTCATTGAGACCATGATCCAGATTCGCAAGCCTGTTACTCGAAAAATTTACCATAATGTATGGCATAAATACCTTTTATTGGTGTGAATCTAAGGGCTACTCTAGGAGTAAGGTCAAATTCCTAGAATTTTGTCTTTTCTCCAGGAAGGTCTGGAGAAAGGGTTGTCAGTCTCTGACAAGGTCAGATTTTTGAAAGGTCAGATTTCTGCATGTACTATTTTGTTACACAAGCGTCTGGCGGATGTGCCAGATGTTCAATCTTTTTGTCAGGCCCTGGTCAGAATCAGGCCTGTGTTTAAACCTGTTGCTCCTCCCTGGAGCCTTAATCTTGTACTTAAATTTTTGCAGCAGGCTCCGTTTGAGTCACTGCATTCCATAGATATTAAGTTGCTATCTTGGTAGGTTTTGTTTCTTATTGCTATCTCTTCTGCTCGGAGAGTTTTGGAACTCTCGGCTTTGCAGTGTGATTTGCCTTACCTTATCTTTCATGCGGATAAGGCAGTTCTTCGTACTCAATTGGAGTTTCTTCCTAAAGTGGTTTCGGATAGAAATATTAATCAGGAAATTGTTGTTCCTTCTTTCTGTTCCAATCCTTCTTTTCTTAAAGAACGTCTGTTGTAAAACTTGGATGTTGTGCTTGCTCTAAAATTCTACCTAAAGGCGACTAAGGATATTCTCCAGTCTTCTGCCCTGTTTGTTTGTTTCTCAGGAAAGCGTAAGGATCAGAAGGCTACTTCTAATTCTCTTTCCCTTTGGTTGAGAAGTATTATTCATTTTGCTTATGAGACTGCTGGACAGCCTCCTTAGAGAATTACAGCTCATTCCACTAGGGCTGTCTCCTTTTCTTGGGCTTTCAAAGATAAAGCTTCTGTGGAACAGCTTTGCAAGGCTGCAACTTTGTCCTCTCTGTTTGTACATTTTCATCTACTTAACTGCAAAGTGCTCCAGTGCACTTATACAGTATCTCACAAAAGTGAGTACACCCCTCACATTTTTGTAAATATTTTATTATATATTTTCATGTGACAACACTGAAGAAATGACACTTTGCTACAATGTAAAGTAGTGAGTGTACAGTCTGTATAACAGTGTAAATTTCCTGTCCCCTCAAAATAACTCAACACACAGCCATTAATGTCTAAACCTTTGACAACAAAAGTGAGTACACCCCTAAGTGGAAATGTCCAAATTGGGCCCAAAGTGTCAATATTTTGTGTGGCCACCATTATTTTCCAGCACTGTCTTAACCCTCTTGGGCATGGAGTTCTCCCGAGCTTCACAGGTTGCCACTGAAGTCCTCTTCCACTTCTCCATGACGACATCACCAAGCACTCCCCCACCTTCCGTTTGAGGATGCCCCACAGATTCTCAATAGGGTTTAGGTCTGGAGACATGCTTGGCCAGTCCATCAACTTTACCCTCAGCATCTTTAGCAAGGCAGTGGTCGTCTTGGAGGTGTGTTTGGGGTCGTTATCATGTTGAAATACTGCTTTGCGGCCCAGTCTCCAAAGGGAGGGGATCATGCTCTGCTTCAGTATGTCACAGAACATGTTGGCATTCATAATTCCCTCAATGAAATATAGCTCCCCAGTGCCGGCAGCACTCATGCAGGCCCAGACCATGACACTCTCACCACCATGCTTGACTGTAGGCAAGACACACTTGTGTTTGTACTTCTCACATGGTTGCCGCCACACACACTTGACACTATCTGAACCAAATAACTTTATCTTGGTCTCATCGGACCACAAGAAATGGTTCCAGTAATCCATGTCCTTAGTCTGCTTGCCTTCAACAAACTGTTTGCGGGCTTTCTTGTGCATCATCTTTAGAAGAGGACGACAGCTATGCAGACCAATTTGATGCAGTGTGCAGCATATGGTCTGAGCGCTGACAGGCTGACCCCCCACCCTTCCAATCTCTGCAGCAATGCTGACAGCACTCATACATCTATTTCCCAAACACAACCTCTGGATATGAAGCTGAGCACATGCACTCAACTTCTTTGGTCGACCATGGCGAGGCATGTTCTGAGTGGAACCTGTCCTGTGAAACCGCTGTATGGTCTTGCCCACCGTGCTGCAGCTCAGTTTCAGGGTCTTGGCAATCTTCTTATAGCCTAAGCCCTCTTTATGTAGAGCCACAATTCTTTTTCTTTCATGTAATTGGCAAGAGTCCATGAGGTAGTGACATATGGGATATACAATCCTACCAGGAGGGGCAAAGTTTCCAAAACCTCAAAATGCCTATAAATACACTCCTCACCACACCCACAATTCAGTTTTACAAACTTTGCCTCCTATGGATGTGGTGAAGTAAGTTTGTGCTTAGATTCTATATTGATATGCGCTTCTCAGCATTTTGAAGCCCGATTCCTCTCAGAGTACAGTGAATGTCAGAAGGATGTGAAGGGAGTATCACCTATTGAATGCAATGGTTTTCCTTGCGGGAGATCTATTTCATAGGTTCTCTGTTATCGGTCGTAGAGATTCATCTCCTACCTCCCTTATTCAGATCAACAATATACTCTCATATTCCATTACCTCTACTGATAACTGTTTCAGTACTGGTTTGGCTATCTGCTATATGTGGATGGGTGTCTTTCGGTAAGTATGTTTTCATTACCTAAGACACTCTCAGCTATGGTTTGGCACTTTATTCATTTATATAAAGTTCTAAATATATATATTGTACTTATATTTGCCATGAGTCAGGTTTATGTATATTTCCTTTTGCAGAGTAACAGTTTCATATTTGGGAAAAAACATACGGCTAGATTACGAGTTTTACTGTAATCTGAAAAAGCAGCGTTAACAGGTCCTAACGCTGCTTTTTCACTACCGCTGCTATTACGAGTCTTGCAGGTTTAGGGGCTCCGCACACTTTTTTGGCCTTACCGCAAACCGACTTACTTAAAGTTCGTAAACCCTTTTTTCTATGGGACTTCCATAGCGCTATTATTAAGAGTTTGTCCTGGGAGGCCAAAAAGTGAGTGGTAGACCCTCTACCTCCAAGATTCCTAACGCATTCTAAAGTCAACAGTTATGAGTTTTACACTACAACGCCGTAGCATAAAACTCATAACTAAAGTGCTAAAAAGTACACTAACACCCATAGACTACCTATTAACCCCTAAACCGAGGCCCTCCCGCATCGCAAACACTATAAATGTTTTAACCCCTAATCTGCCGCTCCGGACATCACCACCACTAGCATAAAAATATTAACCCCTAAACCGCCGCACTCCCGCCTCGCAAACACTAGTTAAATATTATTAACCCCTAATCGGCCGCCCCTAACATCACCGCCACCTACATTATACTTATTAACCCCTAATCTGCCGCCCCTAACATCGCCGTGACCTACATTATATTTATTAACTCCTAATCTGATGCACCCAACATCGCCGCCACCTACCTACATTTATTAACCCCCTAATCTGCCGTCCCCAACGTCGCTGCCACTATTCTAAATGTATTAACCCTTTAAACCTAAGTCTAACCCTAACACCCCCTAACTTAAATATAATTTAAATAAATATAAATAAAATTACTATCATTAACTAAATTATTCCTATTTAAAACTAAATACTTATCTATAAAATAAACCCAAAGCTAGCTACAATATAACTAATAGAATAGGTAGAATAGTTATTAAATAGTTATTAACTATTTAATAACTACATAGCTAAAATAAATACAAATTTACCTTATAAATAAAACCTAACCTAAGTTACACTAACACCTAACACTACACTACAATTAAATAAATGCCCTACATTAAATACAATTAAATAAATTAAATTAGCTAAATCACAAAAAAAAAATACAGAAAATAAAAAACAAATTACAAGATATTTAAACTAATTACACCTAATCTAAGAGCCCTGTCAAAATAAAAAAAGCCCCCAAAATAAAAAAAAAACAGCCTAAACTATCAATAAAAAAGGGCCTTTTGTGGGGCATTGCCCCAAAGAAATCAGCTCTTTTACCTGTAAAAAAAAATACAAGCAACCCCCCAACAGTAAAACCTACCACCCACACAACCAACCCCCCAAATAAAAGCCTAACTAAAAAAACCTAAGCTCCCCATTGCCCTGAAAAGGGCATTTGGATGGGCATTGCCCTTAAAAGGGCATTGAGCTCTATTGCAGGCCCAAAACCCTAACCTAAAAAATAAACCCACCCAATACACCCTTAAAAAAATCCTAACACTAACCCCCGAAGATTCACTTACCGGGAGAAGTCTTCATCCAAGCGGCAAGATGTCCTCAAAGAAGCCGTCAGAAGTGGTCCTCCAGACGGTCAGAAGTGGTCCTCCAGATGGGCAGAAGTCTTCATCCAGACGGCATCTTCTATCTTCACCCTTCCAACGCGGAGCGGCTCCATCTTCAAGACATCAGACGCGGAGCATCCTCTTCTTCCGACGGACTAACGACGAATGAAGGTACCTTTAAATGATGTCATCCAAGATGGCGTCCCTTAGATTCCGATAGAATTCTATCAGCCAATCGCAAATAAAGGTAGAAAAAATCCTATTGGCTGATTGGATCAGCCAATAGGATTGAGCTCACATTCCATTGACTGATTGGAACAGCCAATAGAATGCGAGCTCAATCCTATTGGCTGATCCAATCAGCCAATAGGATTTTTTTCTACCTTTATTCCGATTGGCTGATGGAATTCTATCAGCCAATCGGAATCTAAGGGACACCATCTTGGATGACGTCATTTAAAGGTACCTTCATTCGTCGTTAGTCCGTCGGAAGAAGAGGATGCTCAGCGTCGGATGTCTTGAAGATGGAGCCGCTTCGCGTCGGAAAGAATAAGGTAGAAGATGCCGTCTGGATGAAGACTTCTTCCCGTCTGGAGGACCACTTCTGCCCATCTGGAGGACCACTTCTGCCGGCTTCGTTGGATGAAGACTTCTCCTGGTAAGTGAATCTTCTGGGGTTAGTGTTAGGATTTTTTTAAGGGTGTATTGGGTGGGTTTATTTTTAAGGTTAGGGCTTTGGGCCTGCAATAGTGCTAAATGCCCTTTTTGCTAGATACAATGCAACTATTAGTTATATTGTAGCTAGCGTAGGGTTTATTTTATTGGTAAGTATTTAGTTTTAAATAGGAATAATTTAGTTAATGATATTAATTTTTATTTAAATTATATTTAAGTTAGGGGTTGTTAGGGTTAGACTTAGGTTTAGGGGTTAATAAATTTAGAATAGTGGCTGCGACGTTGGGGGCGGCAGATTAGAGGTTAATGGTGTAGGTAGGTTGCGGCGATATACCTGTGAATATAAAAGATTTTATTGCTGATGCGATTCAGAAGGCTTTGTCTGCCATCCCGCCTTCTAATAAACATAAAAGGTCTTTTAAATCTTCTCATAAAGTTGATGAATTTTCAAATGACTGACAACATACTGAATTATCCTCCTCTGATGAGGATCTATTTGATTTAGAAGATCCTTCCTCAGATATTGACACTGACACATCTACTTATTTATTTAAAATGGAGTATATTCGTTCCTTGTTAAAAGAGGTGTTGATTACATTGGATATTGAGGAAACTAGTCCTCTTGATATTAAAACTAGTAAACCTTTAAATTCTGTTTATAAACCCCCTGTGGTTACTCCAGACGTTTTTCCAGATCCTGATGTTATTTCTGATATGATTTCTAAGGAATGGAATAGGCATGGTACTTCTTTTATTCATTCTTCAAGGTTTAAAAAGTTGTATCCTTTGCCAGCAGTTAGATTGGAGTTTTGGGAAAAGATCCACAAAGTTGATGGGGCTACATTTCTACTCTTGGTAAATGTACTACTATTCCTATGGAAGATAGTACTTCTTTTAAAGACCCTTTAGATAGGAAACTTGAATCTTAACTAAGGAAAGCTTATTTATATTCTGGTTATCTTTTCAGGCCTGCCATTTCTATGGCTGATGTTGCAGCCGCATCAACTTTTTGATTGGAAAGCTTAGTGCAACAGGAAATGGATCCTGATTTGTTTAGCATTGTTCGCTTGCTTCAACATGCATTTTATCTGTAATGCCATTTTTGATATCATCAAAATTGATGTTGAATCTATGTCTTTAGCTATTTTAGCTAGAAGAGCTTTGTGGCTCAAATATTGGAATGCTGACATGTATCTAAGTCTAGATTACTATCTCTTTCTTTCCAAGGTAATAAGTTATTTGGTTCTCAGTTGGATTCGATTATTTCAACTTTCACTGGGGGGAAGAGAGTTTTTTGCCTCAGGATAAAAGACCTGAGGGTAAATCTAAAGCTTCTAACCGTTTTCGTTCCTTTCGTCAAAATAAGGAACAGAAACATAATCCTTCCCCCAAAGAATCTGGTTCCAACTGGAAACCTTCTTCAAGTTGGAGTAAATCCAAACCGTTTAAGAAACCAAAGCCAGCCCCCAAGTCTGCATGAAGGTGCGGCCCTCATTCCAGCTCAGCTGGTAGGGGCAGATTAGGTTTCTTCCAAAACTTTTGGGCATATTCTGTCCAAAATCAATGGATTCAGAATATTATCTCTCAAGGGTACCGAATAGGATTCAGAGTAAGACCTCCTGTGAAAAGATTTTTTTCTCACATGCATCCCAGCAAATCCAGTAAAGGCTCAGGCTTTTCTGTAGTGTGTTTCAGACCTGGAGCTTTCAGGGGTAATTATACCAGTTCCGTTTCAGGAACAGGGTCTGGGTTTTATTCAAATCTATTCATTGAAAGAAAATTCATTCAGGCCAGTTCTGGATCTGAAAATTTTGAATCGTTATGTAAGAGTGCCAACTTTCAAAATGGTGACTTTAAGGACTATTCTGCCTTTTGTTCAGCAAGGGCATTCTATGTCCACAATAGACTTACAGGGTGCATATCTTCATATTGCTATTCATCCAGACCACTATCAGTTTCTGAGATTCTCTTTTCTAGACAAGCATTACCAAAATGTCGCTCTTCCATTTGGCCTAGCGACAGCTCCAAGAATCTTTTTAAAGGTTCTCGGTGCCCTACTCTCTGTAATGAGAGAACGGGGTATTGCAGTGTTTCCTTATTTGGACGATATCTTGGTACTAGCTCAGTCTTTACATTCTGCAGAATCTCACACAAATCAACTAGTGTTGTTTCTTCAAAGACATGGTTGGAGGATTAATTTACCAAAAAGTTATTTGATTCCTCAGACAAGGGTCACCTTTTTAGGTTTCCAGATAGATTCAGTGTCCATGACTCTGTCTCTAACAGAGAAGAGATATTAAAATTGGTTTCAGCTTGTCAGAACCTTCAGTCTCGATCATTCCCTTCAGTAGCTATGTGCATGGAAATTTTAGGTCTCATGACTGCAGCATCGGACGCGATCCCCTTTGCTCGTTTTCATATGAGACTTCTCCAGATCACCTTCGTATAGTTCAAGGGGCCTCTTTTGTTCATCCAACCTGGACTGTGATCACAACAGATGCAAGTCTTTCAGGTTGGGGAGCTGTCTGGGGATCTCTGACAGCACAAGGGGTTTGGAAATCTCAAGAGGCGAGGTTACCAATCAATATTTTAGAACGCTGTGCTATTTTCAAGGCTCTTCAGGTTTGGCCTCTGTTGAAGAGAGAACCGTTCATTTGTTTTCAGACAGACTATATCACAACTGTGGCATATGTCAATCATCAGGGTGGGACTCACAGTCCACAAGCTATGAAAGAAGTGTCTCGGATACTTGTTTGGGTGGAATCCAGCTCCTGTCTAATTTCTGCGGTTCATATCCCAGGTATAGACAATTGGGAAGCGGATTAACTCAGCCGTCAGACTTTACATTCTGGGGAGTGGTCGCTCCATCCAGATGTGTTTTCTCAGATTGTTCAGATGTGGGGTCTTCCAGAAATAGATCTGATGGCTTCCCATCTAAACAAGAAACTACCCAGGTACCTGTAATGGTCCAGGGATCCTCAGGCGGAAGCGGTGGATGCGTTAGCAGTTCTTCCAATCTGCTTATATCTTCCCGCCTCTGGTTCTTCTTCCAAGAGTGATTTCCAAGATCATCATGGAACAATCATTTATGTTGCTGATAGCTCCAGCATGGCCTCACAGGTTCTGGTATGCGGATCTTGTTCGGATGTCCAGTTGCCAACCTTGGCCACTTCCATGGAAATTGAATGCCTAATGCTTAGTTATAGACGTTTCTCTGACTCAGTAATTAATACTAAGTTACAGGCTTGTAAATCTGTTTCTAGGAAGATTTATTATTGAGTTTGGAACACTTACATTTCATGGTGTTTTTCTCATAAATTCTTGGAAAGTGTTGTTCCTTTTGGCCATCTCTTCTGCTAGAAGAGTTTCTGAATTATCTGCTCTTTCTTGTGAATCTCCTTTTATGATTTTCCATCAGGATAAGTCAGTTTTGCGGACTTCACTTAAATTTCTACCTAAGGTTGTGAATTCTAACAACATTAATAGAGAAATTGTTGTCCCTTCTTTGTGTCCTAATCCTAAGAATTCTTTGGAGAGATCCTTGCATTCTTTGGATTTGGTAAGAGATTTGAAATATTTTGTTGAAGCTATTAAAGATTTCAGGAAGACTTCTAGTCTATTTGTTATCTTTTCTGGTTCTAGGAAAGGTCAGAAGGCTTCTGCCATTTCCTTGGCATCTCAGGCTTATTTGGAGTCGGGTCAGGGCCCGCCTCAGAGAATTACAGCTCATTCTATTAGATCAGTCTCCACTTTGTGGTCTTTTAAGAATGAAGCTTCAGTTGATCAGATTTGCAAAGCAGCAACCTGGTCTTCTTTGCAGACATTTGCTAAATTCTACCGTTTTGATGTATTTTTCTTCTTTGGAAGCAGTTTTGGGTAGAAAAGTTTTTCAGGCATCTGTTTCAGTTTGATTCCTCTGCTTATGTTTAAGTTTTTTATTTTCATTATGAGAATAAATTTATATTTTGGGTTGTGGATTAATATTTTTCAGCGTAAAATGGCTGTTATTATTTTATCCCTCCCTCTCTAGTGACTCTTCTGTGGAGTTCCACATCTTGGGTATTACTATCCCATACGTCACTAGCTCATGGACTCTTGCCAATTACATGAAAGAAAACATAATTTATGTAAGAACTTACCTGATATTTTCATTTCTTTCATATTGGCAAGTCCATGAGACCCACCCTTTTTATGGTGGTTATGATTTTTTGTATAAAGCACAATTATTTCCAAATTCCTTTGTTGATGCTTTTTACTCCTTTCTTATCACCCCACTACTTGGCTATTCGTTAAACTGAATTGTGGGTGTGGCGAGGGGTGTATTTATAGGCATTTTGAGGTTTGGGAAGCTTTGCCCCTCCTGGTAGGATTGTATATCTCATACGTCACTAGCTCATGGACTCTTGCCAATATGAAAGAAATGAATTTATCAGGTAAGTTCTTACATAAATTATGTTTTTTCAGATCCTCAGAGAGTTCTTTGCCATGAGGTGCCATGTTAAACTTCCAGTGACCAGTAGGAGAGAGTGTGAGAGCGATAACACCAAATTTAACACAACTGCTCCCCATTCACACCTGAGACCTTGTAATACTAACAAGTCACATGACACCGGGGAGGGAAAATGGTTAATTGGGCCCAATTTGGACATTTCCACTTAGGGGTTTACTCACTTTTGTTGCCAACGGTTTAGACATTAATGGCTGTGTGTTGAGTTATTTTGAGGGGACAGCAAATTTATACAGGCTGTACATTCACTACTTTACATTGTATCAAAGTGTCATTTCTTCAATGTTGTCACATGAAAAGATATAATAAAATATTTACAAAAATGTGAGGGGTGTACTCACTTTTGTGAGATACTATATATATACCTATATATGTATACATATGTATTTATGTGTTTATATGTGTATACATGTCTGTAAATACTTATGTACACACATATATACATATAAAGACATATATACAGGTGGCCCTCGTTTTACAACGGTTCAATTTACACCGTTTCAGAATAACAACCTTTTTTTCCAGTCATGTGACTGCTATTGAAAAGCATTGAGAAGCAGTGCATTTATTAAAATAGCCAGTAGGTGGATCTATCCGCTTGTGTTGCAGCAAAGCCAAGCAAGCTGAAATTAATCAGTTTAACCAGACCTGAGCTATCGAGCAGATTTCAAAGGAACAAGATCTTCCTGTCTATAAATCAGTCCCGATTCGAATGCATAGAAAGAACTGTTTGCAGAAAAATGCAAGTGAAGTCTTTGTTGTGTGATTATTGTATTAGTTTTATAATGCTATTTAGCAAATGTTTTTGTTCATTTAACTTAGTTTAATTATATATTCTGTGTTGTGTGATTATTTTATTAGATTTATAATGCTGTTTAGCATTTAAAGTCTTCATTTCAAAGCTTTAAAAATAATGTATTGGTGTTACTTATGCCAATTTTGAGAGGGGCCTGGAACCTAACTCCCTCACTTCCTTTTGACTTACATTATAAACTGGGTTTCAATTTACAACGGTTTCGATTTACAACCATTCCTTCTGGAACCTAACCCCGGCGTAAACTGAGGGCTACCTGTATATATATATATATATATATATATATATATATACACATATATAGATATACATCTTTAGACATGTACATTTATATGTATGTATCTCTATGTTAAAGTCCTTTGCCTGCTTGAGACCTTATATTTTTGAAGACATAACTTTTTTGTGCAATATCTTTTTTAATAATTTATATTAGATGGTGTTATTATGAGTGTAATACTCGACTGTTGATAACAAATAAATGCCTCAACTCTAGGGGGTGCTAAAAACTTACAAACGATCAGACTAGGATTAACACTTTATTGTTAGAGCATACATATTACTCGGTTTATACTGAGACTATATTAAAAAATAAAAATTATAATAAAAATATTAAAAAATAAAAAGTGGATAATAAAAATTGGCAAAAAACTAAATTAAAATTAAAAATGACCAGATAACAAAAACACACAAATTAAACGTGTATGTGTTTACACCTGTATACATATACAAACAAGCTTGTAGTTGCAAAGTCTTATCTGATTGATTATCTGTTGATCTTAAATGGACTCCATATGGATTCCTTCCCTGGATCAGGCACTTCCGAATGATCTTGTGTAGATAAACTGCACACTCCAATAGACTTCTCTGAAAAAGAATCACAAACAAGGGCGCCTCTTCGTGTAACACTGGTGATATATAGAATTAATGCACACTATAAAAACATACTCACAAGTGTGGCAGCACCCAATTGTGCTAAGTGGGGCATTCTGGGAACTCTCAGTGTCACAGCTCACTGATCCAAAGAGCAGGGATTCACCTTTTGGCCGCTCCTAGTGCTGTGAGCTAGATAATTAAAGCTCAGAGTTCCAGAAATCTCAAAAATTAAGATTTTAATGTACAAATTCGTATATAAACATTGGGGACAACATGTACCCAAAGTGTATTTAAAAACAGTAGCGCAACGAGTTTCTCAGCTCTCCTCGCTGTTTCCTCAGGCTTCTGTTAATATTCTGAAAGTGCTGACTTTTAAATATGGAACTATCCAAGACACATTCAGAGACACCACCCTTTAAGACCAGTGTTACCTTACTTGTTTCTATCCTTTAAAACTACTGATCCCATATTACATTCATAACATTGGAACATTGTAGCTAGGTCTCTTTGTGAACAATACTACAAAATTATTTAGCAAAAGAAAACGTTGGTGACATCAAAACTGTCAGCAAGCTCAACCACCTATTGACCACAGTATATATATATATATATACACACAAATAAATGTTTCCTCCGATGTAACAATCATGACCCCCACAGTGTAGTTATTGTCTATCAAATGAGAAGCCCCTTTGTTGCCATGATCAATGTTATATATAAGCTAGAAATTATGTACCGATACCTGTAAAGTACTTCTATGTCAGGATCTGTTGAATATCGGGTGTCTATAATCCACTCCACTTTCGCATTCATTAGCGGTGATGTAATCCGCTTAACCTTTTTACACTAAAGAGGCGTGTCTAGTCTCTGCGTGTGAGATTTTTAACCTCATAGACGAACCATATAAGAACTAGGAAAAAATGACCATCTATATACTATGGGGCCCATTTATCAAAGGGCTTGCGGACCTGATCCGACACTGCGGATCAGGTCCGCAAGACCTCGCTAAATGCGGAGAGCAATACGCTCTCCACATTTAACATTGCACCAGCAGCTCACAAGAGCTGCTGGTGCAACGCCGCCCCCTGCTGACTCGCGGCCAATCGGCCGCCAGTAGGGAGCTGTCAATCAACCCGATCGTATTCGATCGGGTTGATTTCCGGCGGTTCCTGTCCGCCTGCTCAGAGCAGGCGGACAGGGTTATGAAGCAGCGGTCTTTAGACCGCTGCTTCATAACTTGTGTTTCTGGCGAGTCTGAAGACTCGCCAGAAACACGGCCCTTCAAGCTCCATACGGAGCTTGATAAATGGGCCTGTAAGTCTCTATGTCGGGATCTATTCTACAACAGGTTTCAATATAATATGATATATGTTATATATAATATGATATATATTATATCATATTATCATAATATATAATGAATGTGGCTAGAACGGATCAACTAAGTATTTCCAATTCTACCACAGATAAGATTGAGTTATATGCCGAGAACAATGTAGCAATTTTAGGGTTCACAGCGCATTCACACCGCACTTAATAAAGTAAAATTTATGGTTTACAATAATCACAATATATAATGAATGTGGCTAGAAAGGATTAATTAAGTATTTCCAATTCCATCATAGATAAGAGTTATATGCCAAAAACAAAATGATCATATGTGTAACCAGGGCACTCAATCTAATATAGGAGGTCCATCTTCCTAATGTAGAATTGCATATATAGTTTTTGAACAAGCCCTTGATAAATTGCATCAGGTGTGCTTGAGACAACACGTGTTTTGCATATTTGTGCTGTTGTAAGGGATTCTATTCTGGGGGTTGAATAATTTTGAGACCGCAGAATTCATTAAAAGTTGCATTTTCAGTTAAAGCATTCATTGTGTTGAGCTATTTCAATTGCTTCTGTAAATTTTGACAATAATATGGATATTTATATGTATGTGTGTGTGTGTGTATATATATATATATATATATATATATATATATATATATATATATATATATAGTATATACATACACACACACATAATAAAGCCTAAACATTTACAGATTTCAACTTTTAGCTTATGTGTACAGCACATTAAACATAAAATTATAGTGCTAGTGAAAAGTATTAGATATTGGTATACAGCCAAGAGGAGCTACTTCAGCCTGCAACAGTTTAACATTGATTTGAGGTACTATAGCCTCTGGTCCCTGAGTATTGGATGATGATGTAGAGTTGACTGCACCCCTAAATGCCTTCTTTTGAAAAATTGGGAAGCAATGGGTGCAATGATGGTTGTTTTAGGTTTATATGCTGGCTTAGACGATAGCCAGTCACTTAAAATTCGGTCACTAGACAATAGGGTTCTAGCTGCTAGTCCTCAAGGCCTTAGTCTTTACTTTGCCTCTGCTGGAGGTGGTTGAAGAATGGAGATATGCGTTTGATTTTTCAGTCTATATTGAGGCCCGGTTTCCCCTCAGAGTGCAGTGCTTGTCAGAGGGATGAATATGGGGTATGGTTTGTGATTCTTTTTCACCTCATGGGAATTCATAAACCCTCTATAATTGGTCGCAGGGACTTGTCTTTTGCTTCCCTTTATGGATCCACAATATATTTTTCACTACTGGTTTGGCTGTCTTCATTTCCAGTTTCTGAAGTTTGCCTTTCTGGACAGGCATTTTCAGTTTGTTGCGCTTTCATTTGGACTGGCTACAGCTTTATGAATTTTCACAAAGGTTCTGGGTGCTCTTATATCTGTGATCAGGTCTCAGTTTATTGCAGTGTTTGCATACCTGGATGATATTTTGGTTCAAGCTCCATATTTTCCTTTAGCAGAATTTCACACCAACTGGTTCTTTGGAACTTCAGACAAAGGTAACTTTCTTGGGTTTTCAAAAAAATTCAGTATCCATGAGTCTTTCACTAACAGAGCAGAGAAGGTTAAAGTTTGTGTCAGCTTTTCTGAACCTTCAGTCTCTCTTGTTTCCCTTAGTGTCTCTGTGTATGGAAGGCCTAGGTTTCATGACTGCAGCCACAGATGCAATTCCATTTGCTCAATTTCACATGAGGCCTTTTTAGCATTGTATGCTGTGTAAATGGTGCAGGGATCCGTTGTCTCAAAAGATATTTTTGGATTCCAGTACAAGTCAGTCTCTAACTTGGTGGCAAGATCATCAGTTTATTATTCATAGGCCTTCTTTGTCAGGGTGCCAGGAATCAGACTGAGACGAGAAGTGCAAAAAATCACACCTTTATTAATAACAAAAAATAATAAAAGTCCACAACTCAAATAACAAGCCAGGAGTCAAAACCAGAGATGGTAGTCAGACGAGCCGAGTCAGGAGCCAAAGCAAATAGTCAGACGAGCCGGAATCAGGAACAAGGAAAACAGCAGAGTCAGGAACAAGCCAGGGATCAGGAACCAGGAAGGACGTCAGGCAGCCAGGTAATACACAGGAACTCTCACAAACAGGTCTGAGACAACGTAAAGGCAAAGCATACTGAACAGAGGCCCTTTAAATAATAAGTGATGACATCACAATTCTGAGACTGCATCCTGTCTCACATGGATGATGCACACCAGTCTGGCCATAAAAGGAAGTGCAGGAAATGAGCAGCATCCCCCACAATGCACCATAGTCAGTAAGAGAGGTGAGTAAAATGGCTGCCAGCAGCACATGGCAAACACAACAGGGAAAAAACCCTGACAGTACCCTCCCCTCAACGACCCCCCCACTGCGGGAGGACAAAAGGCTTATTGGGGAAACGGGCATGGAAGGCACGGAGGAGGGCGGGAGCATGAACATCAGAGGAGGGAACCCAAGAACGCTCCTCTGGACCGTAGCCCCTCCAGTGAACCAAATACTGTACACGGCCCCTGGACATACAAGAGTCAATAATGCTGCTGACCTCATACTCCTCATGGTTGTCAACAAAGATAGGACGGGGACGAGGCAACACAGTGGTAAACTGATTACAAACCAATGGTTTCAAGAGGAAGACATGAAAAACATTGGAGATGCGCATAGCAGGAGGAAGGTCAAGAGCGTAGGCCACAGGATTAACCCGTCAGAGTATTCGAAAAGGACCAACATAACGGGGAGCCAATTTATTGTAAGGCACATGAAGGTTCAAGTTGCGGGAGGAGAGCCAAACTCTCTCACCAACCTGGTAGGAAGGTGCGGGCAGACACCTACGATCAGCCTGGAACTTTTGGCACTGCATAGAACGATGAAGGCAATCCTGAATCTGCACCCACGTGGAACGGAGCTGCCGGAGATGCTCCTCCAAAGCCGGAATAACCTGAGACATGAATGAATCAGGCAACAAGGCTGGTTGAAACCCATAATTCTCCATGAACGGGGATAACTTGGAGGAAGCATTAATAGCACTATTACGAGCAAACTCTGCCCAAGGTAACAGTTCAGACCAATTATTGTGGTGATCTGAGACATAGCAATGGAGGAACTGTTCCAGAGCTTGATTAGACTGTTCCGCAGCCCCATTGGATTGAGGGTGATATGCCAAGGAGAAGGAAAGCTGGATCCCCATTTGAGCACAAAAGGAATGCCAAAATCTGGAGACAAACTGGCTACCCCAGTCCAACACTATCTCCTTGGGTAACCCATGTAAACGAAAGACCTCCCGGGCAAAAATTGAAGCAAGCTCCTGAGCGGTAGGCAGCTTCATCAAGGAAATGCAATGTGACATTTTAGAAAAACGGTCAACCACCATAAGGATAACAGTATTGCCATTGGAAACAGGGAGCTCGACAATGATGTCCATTGAAAGATGTGTCCAAGGACGCTCACCATTAGCAATAGGTTGAAGAAGACCCACAGGAAGACGTTGAGGAGTCTTATTCTGTGCACAACCTGAGCAGGAGGCAACATACACAGCAACATCAGAACGAAGACCTGGCCACCAGAATTGTCGAGTGACAGACAAAATCATTTGGTTCTTGCCTGGGTGACCTGTGGCTTTAGGATAGTGGTAAGTGTGCAAAAGTTTAGTTTTCTCAGGAACAAAACACTTACCACTAGGTTTTTCAGGAGGTGCATTGGTTTGTGCAGCCAGGATCTCCTCCCCCAAGGGAGAAGTCAAATTAGTACGTATGGTAGCCAAAATATGGTCAGGAGGTATAACAGGAGTAGGTACAGACTCCTCCTTGGACAGAGGAAAAAATTGTCGAGAGAGGACATCAGCCCTAATAGTCTTACTACCAGGCAGGTAGGAGACCACATAATTAAACCAAGACAAAAATAGCGCCCATCTGGCCTTTCGAGGCGACAAACGTTTTGCTTCAGATAGATAAGTTAAATTCTTGTGGTCAGTAAGAATGAGCACTGGCACGCTAGTACCCTCGAGAAGATGCCTCCATTCCTTAAGTGCCAAAATTATGGCCAGTAATTCCCTGTCACCAATTTCATAATTGCACTCCTCTGGAGACAATTTCTTAGGGAAGAAACAACATGGATGCAAGGAACCGTCAGGCGTAGGACGTTGACACAAGAGGGCACCTACTCCAGTCTCAGACGTATTGACATCAAGAACGAAAGGCAGGACAGGGTTAGGATGAGCCAGAACTGGAGCGGCAGCAAAGGCAGTCTTAAGACTATCAAAGGCCTTAATGGCTGTAGGTGACCAATGGAGTGGATCATTCTCTTTACGGGTCATGTCTGTGATAGGTTTGCCCAAGAAAGAAAAGTTTTTAATAAACTTTCTATAGTAATTGGGGAACCCCAAAAAACGTTGAATAGACCTAAGACCAACTGGGCGAGGCCACTGCAGAACTGCAGATAACTTGTCAGGATCCATGGAGAACCCTGCAACGGACATAACATAATCTAGGAAGGTTACTTGAGTCTGATGGAACTCACATTTCTCGAGTTTACAAAACAGGCCGTTCTCACGTAGTCTCTGAAGAACCCGAGTAACATCAGAACGATGAGCCTCAAGTGTGGGTGAGTGTATGAGGATGTCGTCTAAGTACACCACAACACACTGTTGCAACATATCTCATAGGACATCATTAATAAATTCCTGAAAAACAGCAGGAGCATTACATAGGCCAAAGGGCATTACAAGATATGAGAAAAGAAAGGAGCAGGCACTGCATACATGGTTTGATGCAAAAACGTCCCAAATTTATTGGATAATAAATACAGTAAAAACCAATCCAAAGAAGTAAGGGCAATCCATCAAAGTAACTCCAAGACAGGTAATGGTGTGGACAATGGTAATGATCTGACGCGTTTCGCGCCCCCTACAGGCGCTTACTCATAGATCTGTTACATGTCTAAACAGTGTGCTTTATATATGCTTTCCTTAATTGAAATTTTAACCCTATTGTGACCTTTAAAAACAGGAAACTGGAAAAACACTTGATATTAAAAGAAATTACACAAGCAATATATATGTAAGGGACAGTTTAACTATGTATTCGTCAGTTGAAAACTTACAACTTACTATTCCAGGCTGACATGCATATTTTATACTAAGCCTAAGTATGGAAATAAAAAATGTATTAAGACCTCTATTTACTAATACACATTTAGATCTTAGTAGCAGATTTAAGATATTAGAGCAGGTCTATATACCAAAATATACCATAACTATATATAGGACTTAGTAAATGGACAACAGAAGACATTACTAGATACTCATAATGCCCGCTCCTGGTGTTAAATGCTGTTTTCCATTCGTGGCCATCCTTAATCCTAACGAGATTGTACGCTCCTCTCAAATCAAGTTTAGTAAAGATCGTAGCTCCCTTGAGGCGGTCAAAGAGTTCTGTAATAAGCGGAATAGGGTAAGCATTCTTAATGGTAAGACAATTAAGACCCCTATAATCAATACATGGTCTTAACTCGCTACCCTTTTTCTTCACAAAGAAGAAGCCAGTCCCTGCAGGAGAGCAGGATTTGCGGATGATCCCCCATGACAGAGCATCGGTAACATACTCCTCCATAGCACAATTCTCTGCAACAGACAGAGGGTACACCCGGCCCCGAGGAGGAAGGGCTCCGGGTTGCAGGTCTATGGCACAATCATAAGACCGGTGAGGAGGCAACGTACCGGCATGCACCTTGTCAAACACGTCTAGGAACTCTCGGTACTCCTCTGGCAATTGAGATACCGAAGAAGTGCACAAGACTTTAACTGGTTTCCAAAGACAAGTGGAAATACATTGCGGGGACCACAACAAAATTTCGGACCTGCACCAGTCGAGACTGGGATTGCGCTTTTGGAGACAGGGATAACCCAGAACAACCTGAAAATGCGGAGAGTTTATCACCTGGAACTGGAGGGTTTCAAAATGGAGAGCCCCAACAGCCATGGACAACGGAGCAGTTTCGTGAGTAACTAGTGCGGGCTGAAGGGGCCTGCCATCAATGGCCTCAATAGCAAGCGGAACGGACCGAGGCAAAACAGGAATGGAATGCTTTGATACAAAAGCACTGTCAATGAAATAGCCCGCAGCACTGGAGTCAACAAGAGCCTGAGTGGCTATGGAGGAGTCCACCCAGGAAAGGACAACCGTGACCAAAGGTTTCTCCTTAAGCGGTTCCGGGGACGAGGATAAACCACCCAAGGTCTGCCCCCGACAGGACCTTAGGTGTGAGCGTTTCCCGGCCGTGTAGGACAAGACTTCAAAAGGTGACACTGCAACCCACAATAGAGGCAGAGCCCCTCCCTACTCCTAAAGGCCCTCTCCGCCGCAGAGAAACGCATGAATCCCAGCTGCATCGGCTCAGCAGTACCTGGTGACTCGGGACCAGGAGGCATGGGAGGAGAGGGAGGCATGGGTGGGAACAAACACGTAGGAGACAACGGAAGAGGAGGCTTCCGCAAGTGCTCCTTGAAAGAGGGCCTCTCTCTGAGTCTGATGTCAATTAGGATCAAAAAAGACACCAATGCCTCGAGATCCTCTGGTAAATCTCTGGCAGCAACTTCGTCTTTAATCGCATCAGAGAGCCCATGAAAGAAGGCAGCAACAAGGGCTTCATTGTTTCAACCTACCTCTGCGACAAGCGTACGGAACTCAATAGCATACTGAGCAACAGATCTTGTACCTTGCTGAATGGACATGAGTCGTTTAGCAGCAGAGGAGGAGCGAGCCAGAACATCAAACACCCATTGAAAGGAGGCCACAAATTCAAGGTAATTTGAAATCACAGATTTATTAGTCTCCCACAAGGGATTAGCCCAGGCAAGAGCTGTGTCAAAGAGTAACGAGATGAGAAATCCCACCTTAGCTCTGTCAGAGGGAAACGCCTGAGGTAACATCTCAAAGTAAATGCCCACCTGGTTCAAAAACCCTCTGCACTGAATAGGATCGCCTCCATATCGCTGAGGTAGAGGTGCAGAACCGGACATGCTCCTGGTAGGCATAGGTGCAGCAGCGGAAACAGGAGCAGCCATAACTTGCGGGACACTTTGGTTCAAATGTGCAGTGCGAGTCAGCAGGGTTTGCAGGGCTAGTGCAAATTGATCCAAGCGGTGATCCTGTTCATCCATCCTGGAAATGATGGCAGGTAAAGGTGGATTATTAGCACCATCAGGATTCATGTCCTTTGCGTAATGTCAGGGTGCCAGGAATCAGACTGAGATGAGAAGTGCAAAAAATAATCACACCTTTATTAATAGCAAAAAATAATAAAAGTCCACAAGTCAAATAACAAGCCAGGAATCAAAACCAGAGCTAGTAGTCAGACGAGCCAAGTCAGGAGCCAAAGCGAATAGTCAGGCGAGCCGGAATTAGAACAAGGAAAACAGCAGAGTCAGGAACAAGCCAGGGATCAGGAACCAGGAAGGACGTCAGGCAGCCAGGTAATACACAGGAACTCTCACAAACAGGTCTGAGACATTGCAAAGGCAAAGCATACTGAACAGAGGCCCTTTAAGTAATAAGTGATGACATCACAATTCTGAGACTGCATCCTGTCTCACATGAATGATGCACACCAGTCTAGCCATAAAAGGAAGTGCAGGAAATGAGCAGCATCCCCCACAATGCACCATAGTCAGGAAGAGAGGTGAGTAAAATGGCTGCCAGCAGCACATGGCAAACACAACAGGGAAAAAACCCTGACATTCTTTTGTTCATAATACCTGGACTGTGATCACTACAGATGCAATTCACTCAGATTAGGGAGCTATTTGGGGGTCTCTGACAGCACAGGGAGTTTGGGATCCTCAAGAGGCGAGGTTACCAATCAATGTTCTAGAATTTTCAGGGCCCTTCAAGCTTGGCCTCCATTTTCAGTCAGACAGTGTCACAGCAGTAGCTTATGTCAACGGTCAGAGGGAACATCTGGGAGGCAGACTTTCTAGGTCATCAATCTCTACATCCAGGGGAGTGGTTTCTTCACCAGGATGTATTCAATCAGATTGTGGATCTTTGGGGTCTCCCAGAGATAGAGCTGATGGCTTCTCGAACAACAAACTTCCCAGGTCCACCGATCCTCAGGCAGAGTTAGTGGATGCTCTAGTAGCTACTTGTACAAAAAAGGGGTGACTAATACTACACTCTAACCCTAAAAGAGCTATTTGAAGAAATGGTCTCACACCCAGAACAATAGAAAATAGATTTAAAAAAGGAAATTACAATAGTGCTAAAAAGTACTCAGAAGTAGTAGAAAGCTTAGGGTTAAACTTCAAATGAGGCAACATGGTTAAGAGAGCAAAGTATATCATATAACAAAGCAATGCGGAAAAAATGGAATCCTACATACTGGTGACTGTTAATATACTGTTTAATAAATCTGTAATATTCAAAAGAGTTAGAACAATATAAAGCAACAGTAAAGCAAAGTGGTTAATGAGGATGTCTCCTCTAAAAACATATATCCGGATAAATGACCTTAGACACCTATAGCTTAAAACATTTAATGGGCTCAATACCACCTTAATAAAAAAAATGTAATAATATATCCAAAAAATAAAAACATGTAGAGAAACGATCTCTTGAACTATTTAACTCAATGCTGAGGGTGTCAGTTGCTTATATAGTAGCGGAATATAAAATTAGCAACATAAATGTCAATGTTTATATTTTCTAACAAGTTTTCAACAATCCAGTATATGGCAATTATGTTACCTCCAAGTACCCGTTCTTAGATACTATACCGATCCCTTTGTCAATCTTTTAATCTCGTCCCAACTCTGTGTCCTCCAGTTGTTACCCAGTGTTCGATGTGTGCAATACATAATGCGTGTCTTTCCTTCACACTTCTGGTCTCAGTTAGACCTCTAAATTGTGACTACGTCACGTATTAGGTAGGACGGATCTTTCTGTGAATGACAGTTCTCCAGGGCTACCGGTACTTTGTAATCTTGGTTTTCGGGTACTTCTCTGTACAATTATTAGATGACAGCAATTCCTTTCTACTCTGCGCAGAGTGTTAGTTTTTAAAGTTTGAGGTCATTTATCCGGATATATGTTTTTAGAGGAGATGTCATCATTAACCACTTTGTTTTATTATTGCTTTATATTGTTCTAACTCTTTTGAATATTATAGTTTTATTAAACAGTATATTAACAGTCACCAGTATCTTGGTTTCCATTTTTTCCACATTGCTTTGTTATATGATATACTTTGCTCTCGTAAACATATTGCCTCGTTTGAAGTTTAACCCTAAGCTTTCTAGAACTTTTGAGTACTTTTTAGAGCTATTGTAATTTCTTTTTCTAACTCTAGTAGTTACTTGGCCTTTTAAATCTACTTCTCCGTTTCCACCTCTGGTTCTTCTTCCCGGAGTAATTTACAAGATAAGGCTAGATAAGTCATCTGTAATCCTTATTGCCCCACCATGGCCTCACAGGATCTGGTATGCAGATCTGGTTCAGATGTCCAGTTGCCCTCCTTGGCCTCTTCCTCTGCAGTCAGACCTTCTATCACAAGGTCCATTTTCCCATCTGTATCTCAAGTCTCTTAACTTGATGGAATGGAATTTTAAAGTTTAGTCCTTAAACATAGGGGTTTCTCTCATTCTTTGATTGAAAACTTGATTCAGGCTTTATAACTGTCTCAACTTGGCCACAGCAGAGACGGTAACCTCAGTTACAACAAAGCAGCTCCCATTGTTTTATAGACACATTGGGGCATATTTATCAAAGTGCGAGTGGACAATGTAGCGTATCATGTCCGCTGCACATTGATAATTATCATTGCACAAGCAGATCACCAAAACTGCTTGTGCAATACCGCCGCCTGCAGATTCGCAGGGGGCAGTATAAGGAGAAAGTCTTCAGAGGCTTAGGAACCAGGTAATCGCAGAGGTAAAAATGATATTACTATAACAGTATTGGTTATGCAAAACTGGGGAATGGGTAATAAAGGGATTATCTATCTTTTTAAACAATAACAATTCTGGGTTAGACTGTCCCTATAATTTGTCAATATTTAAACAGCCAATTAAATTTTAAAAATAAATCTACATGTTATTCTCAGACCAATCTTTTCTTTGAAAGCATCATTCTATCTAGCATTTAGTTAGTGTTTAATGTCCCTTTAAGGGTTATGCAGGCTCCCCCTTTTGAATCTATGTGACAGGGATAAGGGTGTGTGTGGAACAGATACACAGAACAAATGAAAGTCTTTCTTAAAAGTTTTACTGATTGAAAACTAGGAAAAGCAGATTTAAGATCACAGAAAAGGCCTTATGCAAATCACTAAAGTCTTTTAGCAGAAACAAAGTCCATTAGACAATGGTGTTTAGTTAGAGCAGTAAAAGGTGAGGTAACACAGAACACTTATTTGGTACATCAGGCACAGCTGGTTTGAAGAAGGCTGTCAATGGTATGGTAGACACAGGTTTCTCAGCAGGCACAGGATACCCAGCGGGTACTGTTGAAGAGACTGTCACAGAATTGCAGGTAGGTGCAGTAGACACAGCTTCAGGAACAGGGTGAGCATACACCAGTATCAGGTTATTCTGCTTGACTTTCGGGACCCAGGTGAGCATACGTGGGAGCAAGGTAAGTATGCTTAGTCTCAGGAGCTTGAATTGAGCGATAACTCAGCCCAGAGTGATGGGCTGGGTGAGCTCTTATAGGAACTCCCACACCCCAGTCCTCCATGGTGGGAGTTCCTATAATCAGAGGATGGCCCTTTAAATTTAGGCAGTGCATGCCTAGAGAGCTGCAGCCGCAGCTTATTCAGATTGATCTCAGCGTCCCTCCATGTGGGACGCTGAGAAGGAGCGCGGCACCCTCAGTGTTCACCGAGACCAGGTCCTAACGACCCAGTTAAGGTAAGTCTCCTGACACTATGCATAAAATGGACATTAAACTACTTCTTTTTGCTTTTTCTTCTGCTAGAAGAGTTTCTGAGTTATCTACTGTTTCTTGTGAACCTCCTTATCTGATATTTCATCAGGATAAGGCTGTTTTAAAGACATCAAGTTATTTCTTCAGACAAAATTAGCAGAGATTATGTTTTTCCTTCTTTGTGTCCTAATCCGAAGAATGCTTCAGACAAATCTTTGTATTCTTTGGATGTTGTTAGGACATTGAAATATTACTTTGATGCTACTAAGGACTAGAAAAACTTATAGTTTGTTCAATCTTTTTTCTGGCCCTAGGAAGGGTCAGAAAGCCTCTGCTGTTTCTTTGGCCTTGTGGTTGAAACTTTTGATTCACAAAGCTTATTTGGAGGCAGGTCAGCTACCTACGCAGCATAATAATGCAACTACTTCGACTTTCAAGAATGAGTCTTCAGTTAATCAGATTTGCAAAGTAGCGTCTTCTTTGCATACAAAGAGCATAAAGCCTTTAGTAGAAAGGTTCTTCAGGCAGCTGTCCCAGTTTGATTTTTTTTTGCCTGTTTGATTTATTTTAAGTGCATTAAAAAAATTATATATATATATATATATATATATATATATATATATATATATATATATATATATATATATTACTGGGGTTGTGGGTTTAATTTCACAGTGAAAAAATATATATATTTAAATCCCTCCCTTTTTGTTATTACTTGTGGACCCTTTATGCTATTACTCATGGACTCCACAGCTTGGGTATTAGTTCCCAAGAGTAATGGATCATGGGCTCTCACCACCTGTATGAAAGAAAACATAATTTATGCTTGCCTGATATATAATTTATTTCATGGTGGTGAGAATTATTGTTGCAATTAAAACAATAAAACATTATTGACTGTTAAGCAGCAAACAAGTTCTTGTAGGCTTAGTGCCTTTCAGAATTCTCATGTAAGACCAGCAAAGGCACATTTTTGGACTCTTGGAACCAAGCAGAGAGATTTTGTTTGAGAACCTTCTTCCAGCACATACTCAAAGAAGAGCTGCAAGTTTTGATCTAAGAGTAGATAAAGGCAACTGGAATAACCAAGATTCAAGTCTTCCAGTAAATGTCATGGAGCTTCTAACCAACACAATCTAAATGACTTATATACATAGGCTATACATTATATAAGGCAAGAATTGAGGTACGAAAACATTTCAAACTCCTAGTGTAAATTAATGAAGGGCTAGATTTTATCCAATCACAATTATTAAATTCCTGATTATTAACTAATCAGTAAAGAGCTTCTGACCAACACAATCTAATTGAATTATAAACATAGGCTATGCATTATATAAGGAAAGAATGGAGGTACGAAAATATTTCAAACTCCTATTGTAAATTAAGAAAGGGCTAGATTTAATCCAATCACAATTATTAAATCCCTGATTATTAACTAATTAGTAAAGTGCGGGGCTCAGTTATTAATTGTTTAAGCAAAGAAAAAAAGAATCATATAAAAAGGAGGGAAACCAGATTAGGTCTAGACCTAAATTTGTCCTACTAGCTTGCAAACATAAAATCCAATATGACATAAACATCCAGAGTCTCTGGCTTTGGAGTCTGAGTGGTGTAGCCAAAAGGAAGCAGGATGTCCATTTTCTACCTTGCTTAAAGGAAAACATACCACAAATGAATCAACATATTTTAATGTTTTCATTCTGATTAAGACTGTTGCTGTACAGCATGTTATTTTATTCCTGCATATACTTATCTGGGCATTAATTATCCAGGTGCCAGCATTACCTATATTCATTGCCATTTATATATGTTTTAATTACTAGTTTCTCTAGAGAAATGGTAAATTATAAAAGGTTTCCTATGGAGTAGTTAGAACCTCTCCTATATTTAAACTAAACATGCTGCCCCACTGAATGAAAAACTGACATCACTGTCGTCGGTGGAAGAAGATGGCTCCGCGTAGGCTCGTCTGAAGATGGCTCCGCTCCGGATGGATGAAGATTGAAGACGCTGCCTGGATGATGACTTCAATCGGATGGAAGACTTCTTCAGCGCCCCTTGGATGATGACTTCTGCCACTCCGGATCTCCTCTTCGGTTCCATCGGTGGTCGGCTGGCTGAAGACTGCTAAAGGTAGGATGATCTTCAGGGGGGTAGTGTTAGGTTTATTTAAGGGGGGTTTGGGTTAGAGTAGGGGTATGTGGGTGGTGGGTTTTAATGTTGGGGGGGTTGTATTTTTATTTTACAGGTAAAAGAGTTGTTTTCTTTGGGGCATGCCCCACAAAAGGCCCTTTTAAGGGCTGGTAAGGTAATTGAGCTGGTAACTTTTTAATGTAGAATAGGGTAGGGAATTTTTTTTATTTTGGGGGGATTTGTTAATAGTTAATAACTATTTAATAACTATTCTAACTAGCTAAAATAAATACAAAGTTACCTGTAAAATAAATATAAATCCTAAAATAGCTACAATGTAATTATTAATTATATTGTAGCTATTTTAGGGTTTATTTTAAAGGTAAGTATTTAGTTTTAAATAGGAATAATTAATTTAATAAGAGTTACATTTATTTAGATGTATTTAATTAATATTTAAGTTAGGGGGGTGTTAGGGTTAGACTTAGGTTTAGGGGTTAATAATTTTATTATAGTGGCGGCGGTGTAGGGGGGGCAGGATAGGGGTTAATAAATGTATTATAGGTTGCGGCGGTGTAGGGGGGGCAGGATAGGGGTTAATAAATGTATTATAGGTTGCGGCGGTGTGGGGGGGCAGGATAGGGGTTAATAAATGTATTATAGGTGGCAACGGTGTAGGGGGGGCAGATTATGGGTTAATAAGTTTAATATAGGTGGCGGCGGGGTCCGGGAGCGGCGGTTTAGGGGTTAAACAATTTATTTAGTTGCGGCAGGGTCCGGGATTGGCAGGATAGGGGTTAATAAATTTATTATAGGTGGCGGCGGTATAGGGGGGGCAGGATAGGGGTTAGTAGGTATAATGTAGGTGGCGGTGGGCTTCGGGAGCGGTGGTTTAGGGGTTAATACATTTATAAGAGTTGCGGCGGGGTCTAGGAGCGGCGGTTTAGGGGTTAATAACTTTATTTAGTTGCGGGGGGCTCCGGGGGCGCCGGTATAGGGGGTAGAACAGTATAGTTAGTGTGGGTGCTTAGTGACAGCTTGTCAATAAAGCTGTCAAAAAGCCGAAGAGCAGCGAGATCAGATGAGGTATAACTATCACAGTCTGCTGCTCATCGCACCGTACTTGGTGCGCAGCTTTTTGACAGATTTATTGATAACTTTGGCGAGATTTTTCAGGTCCGCGGCGGCGATGGTAGGTAGGTTAGGCGGCGTATTGGTCCGGCGAAGGCAGGTAAAGTAGACACGTTGATAACTAGAGGCCATAGTCTAATTACCCCTAAACCGCTGTCCCCCACATCGCAAACACTAAATAAAACTATTAACCTCTAAACCGCCACTCCCCCCCTACATCGCTAGCACTAAATAAAGCTATTAACCTCTAAACCGCCATCCACCCACATCGCCCACACTAAATAAAATGATTAACCTCTAAGCCACAGTCTCCTCACATCGCGACTACCTAAATTAAACTATTAACCCCTAAACCTAACACCCCCTAACTTTAAATTACAATATATTAACTACCTTAAAATAAATAAAAACTTACCTGTGAAAAAATAAATAAAACCTAAGCTTAAACTACAAATAAAAACTAACATTACCGAAAATATTAAAAATCTAAAATTACACAAAATAAAAAAATTTAACATTTCAGAAAAAAAAACATTACAAAAAAATATTACATTAAAAATAAAAAACCTAACATTACAAATCAACCAATAGGATGAGAGCTGCTCAGTAGCGTATTAAGGCATAGGCCAACAAGGCCCGTGCCTAGCGCGGCAAATTTTAGGGGGCGGCACTTGCCCCCGGCCGCTTTATTGACTATGGAGCTAAAAAAAATATACAAAATTGCGATCACCAGCTTTCCGCCGACGTTAAACACCAGCCGCCTGCTGTCTACATTTCAGACTGACCGCGCGCAGTTAACAGCAGGAGAAGCACAACACACACGCTGTAGATGAGTGAACTGGAAACTACACCTCAGACTGACCAAGCGCAGCACTTAGCTTGGTAACTGGCACTCGCCTCTGCCCGCCCTACTTTTATTTATAAGTGCTATGTGCGGTCAGTCTGAGGTGTAGTTTCCACTCACCTACAGCGTGTGTGTTGTGCTTAGCTTGTTAACCGGTGCCTACACTATGGACATAGTAAGTGGTGACAGTGGAGGGCGTCCGGTATTCTCCTGAGAGGTCTGTGCCTGGTTTCCCTTTCAGGGAGCACGGCATCACCAAACCAGAGTATTATTAAAGAATTAAGAAGCTGCAAACTGTCCAATGACAAGGACGTTGATCTGAGGTACCGGCACATTTCTCCTTTAGACTTTAAGCAAGTTAGGTAATGTTTTATAATAACTATAGAATTGTTCAGATCATTATGCAAACAGTAAATCAGTTATTTTTATGAAAACACTATCTGTGTGTGTGTGGTACAACACATGAGTGATGATGTCAGAGTGGCCATGTATGTTTACTGCACTGTACTGAAACTACAGCAAGTGCAGACATCAATTAAAAATTGTATGAAAACTCTCATGCCCTCTTGCATTTCCTCATTATATACTGTCTTGAAGGCTTTCCATAAAATATGTTCTATAACAGCATAATTCCTCTAGTATATCCCCATATCCCTCTCTCACACTAAAACAGAAATGCATAAAAATGTCAATGCCTATATATATATATATATATATATATATATATATATATATATATATATATATATATATATATATATATATATATACAGGGAGTGCAGAATTATTAGGCAAATTAGTATTTTGACCACATCATCCTCTTTATGCATGTTGTCTTACTCCAAGCTGTATAGGCTCGAAAGCCTACTACCAATTAAGCATATTAGGTGATGTGCATCTCTGTAATGAGAAGGGGTGTGGTTTAATGACATCAACACCCTATATCAGGTGTGCATAATTATTAGGCAACTTCCTTTCCTTTGGCAAAATGGGTCAAAAGAAGGACTTGACAGGCTCAGAAAAGTCAAAAATAGTGAGATATCTTGCAGAGGGATGCAGCACTCTTAAAATTGCAAAGCTTCTGAAGCGTGATCATCGAACAATCAAGCGTTTCATTCAAAATAGTCAACAGGGTCGCAAGAAGCGTGTGGAAAAACCAAGGCGCAAAATAACTGCCCTTGAACTGAGAAAAGTCAAGCGTGCAGCTGCCAAGATGCCACTTGCCACCAGTTTGGCCATATTTCAGAGCTGCAACATCACTGGAGTGCCCAAAAGCACAAGGTGTGCAATACTCAGAGACATGGCCAAGGTAAGAAAGGCTGAAAGACGACCACCACTGAACAAGACACACAAGCTGAAACGTCAAGACTGGGCCAAGAAATATCTCAAGACTGATTTTTCTAAGGTTTTATGGACTGATGAAATGAGAGTGAGTCTTGATGGGCCAGATGGATGGGCCCGTGGCTGGATTGGTAAAGGGCAGAGAGCTCCAGTCCGACTCAGACGCCAGCAAGGTGGAGGTGGAGTACTGGTTTGGGCTGGTATCATCAAAGATGAGCTTGTGGGGCCTTTTCGGATTGAGGATGGAGTCAAGCTCAACTCCCAGTCCTACTGCCAGTTTCTGGAAGACACCTTCTTCAAGCAGTGGTACAGGAAGAAGTCTGCATCCTTCAAGAAAAACATGATTTTCATGCAGGACAATGCTCCATCACACGCGTCCAAGTACTCCACAGCGTGGCTGGCAAGAAAGGGTATAAAATAAGAAAATCTAATGACATGGCCTCCTTGTTCACCTGATCTGAACCCCATTGAGAACCTGTGGTCCATCATCAAATGTGAGATTTACAAGGAGGGAAAACAGTACACCTCTCTGTACAGTGTCTGGGAGGCTGTGGTTGCTGCTGCACGCAATGTTGATGGTGAACAGATCAAAACACTGACAGAATCCATGGATGGCAGGCTTTTGAGTGTCCTTGCAAAGAAAGGTGGCTATATTGGTCACTGATTTGCTTTTGTTTTGTTTTTGAATGTCAGAAATGTATATTTGTGAATGTTGAGATGTTATATTGGTTTCACTGGTAAAAATAAATAATTGAAATGGGTATATATATTTGTTTTTTGTTAAGTTGCCTAATAATTATGCACAGTAATAGTCACCTGCACACACAGATATTCCCCTAAAATAGCTATAACTAAAAACAAACTAAAAACTACTTCCAAAACTATTCAGCTTTGATATTAATGAGTTTTTTGGGTTCATTGAGAACATGGTTGTAGTTCAATAATAAAATTAATCCTCAAAAATACAACTTGCCTAATAATTCTGCACTCCCTGTGTATATATGTATATATATATATAATGTATATATATATATATATATATATATTATATATATGACCTAGGTCTATGCAAGTGTGTTGCATGTCCTAATGAATATTTCCTTAAAAAAACATGTTATACCCTGACCAAAAATATAATGGCCAAATTCAGCCTCAAACCTAGGGGTGGGGTGGGGGGCTCAGCAGAAGTCTGAGTGCCTAGGGCAGCACTAATCCTAAATACGCCACTGGAGCTGCTTACATCCTATTGGCTGATTTGAACAGCCAATAGGATGTAAGCAGCTCTCATCCTATTGGCTGATTTGATTTTTTTTGCCAATAGGAATGCAAGGGTACCCCAATATAAAAGGGGTACGTTGCATTCAATCTTCAGTGTGCGGCGGACGATTGCATAAAGAGGACCCTCCACGTCGCTGATGGCCGCTGCCAGCGAGGACCACTGCTCTGGTTCCGTGCCTCAGAAGACCGCTCCGCACCTCAGGCAAGAAGATAGAAGATGGTCTCGTGATGGAAGAAGATGGATCCGCCCGGATGAAGACTGTTCGTCGCCTGGAAGAAGATGCATCGCCGGACTTCAGTAATGATGAGTACTTATTTCCGGATTAGAGATAGTTTTATTTTTGGTTGTTTTGTTTTTTTAGATTAGGGCTTTTTTATTTTTATGGGCAGTAAAAGAGCTGATTGTCCTTTTAAGGGCAATGCCCATTCAAATGCCCCTTTAGGGGCAATAGGTAGATTAGTATTTTTTTAGTTAGGTGTTTTTGATTTAGGGGGGTTGGGTGGGTGTTGGGTTGTAATTTTACGGGGGACTTTTTTTTTAAAAAAAAAAGCTGATTTCTTTAGGGCAATTTCCTACAAAAGGCCCTTTTAAAGGCTATTGGTAGTTTGTTAGAATAGGGTTGTTTTTTTTTATTCTGGGTGGCTTTTTTGTTTTTAAGGGGGTATTAGATTAGGAATAACTTTCGGCTAGATTGCGAGTTTTGCGGTATGGGTGAAAAAGCAGCGTTAAGGCTCTTTTTCACTACCACTGGTATTACGAGTCTTGCAGGTATTTCTGCACCGCACACTTTTTTGTCCGTAACGCAACGTAATTACCGCAGCTTTCAAAAAGTCCTTTTTCAATGGGACTTCCACAGCCCCGTATTACAAGTCTGCCTGGGAGGCCAAAAAGTGAGCGGTACAGCCAATACCGTCAAGATCCATAACGTAAACTGAAAGCCAGTAGTTATGAGTTTTACGCTACAAAGCTGTAACATAAAACTCATAACTAAAGTGCTAAAAAGTACACTACACCCATAAACTACCTGTTAACCCCTTAATCGAGGCCCTCCCGCATTGCAAACACTAAAATAAAAGTATTAACCCCTAATCTGCCGCTTCGGACATCGCCACCACTATAATAAACGTATTAACCCTTAAACCGATGCACTCCCGCCTCACAAACACTAGTTAAATATTATTAACCCCTAATCTGCTGTCCCTAACATCGCCGCAACCTACATTACAGTTATTAACCCCTAATCTGCGGTCCCCAACATCGCCGCCACTATACTAAAGTTATTAACCCCTAAACCTAACCCTTACACCCATTAACTTTAATATAATTAAAATAAATCTAAATAAAAATTCATATAATTAAATAAATAATTCCTTTTTAAAACTAAATACTTACCTGTAAAATAAATCCTACGATAGCTACAATATAACTAATAGTTACATTGTAGCTATCTTAGGTTTTATTTTTATTTCACAGCTAAGTTTGTATTTATTTTAACTAGGTAGAATAGTTAGTAAATAGTTATTAACTATATACTAACTATCTAGCTAAAATAAATACAGTTACCTGTAAAATAAAACCTAACCTGTCTTACACTAACACCTAACCTTACACTACAATTAAATAAATTAAATTAATTAAATACAATTAACTAAATTACAAAAAAAAATAACAAACACTAAATTACTCAAAATAAAAAATTATCAGTTATTTAAACTAATTACACCTAATCTAATAGCCCTATCAAAATAAAAAAGCCCCCCCAAAATAAAAAAAACCCTAGCCTAAACTAAACTGCCAATAGCCCTTAAAAGGGCCTTTTTGCAGAGCATTGCCAAAGAAATCAGCTCTTTTACCTGTAAAAAAAAATACAAACAACCCCCAACAGTAAAACCCACCACCCACACAACCAACCCCCCAAATAAAAAACTAAACTAAAAAAAACTAAGCTCCCCATTGCCCTGAAAATGGCATTTGTATGGGCATTGCCCTTAAAAGGGCATTAAGCTCTTTTTCAAATGCCCAAACCCTAATCTAAAAATAAAACCCACCCAATAAACCCTTAAAAAAACCTAACACTAACCCCCGAAGATCTACTTACAGTTTTGAAGACCGGACATCCATCCTCAACGAAGCCGGGAGTAGTCTTCATCCAAGCGGCAAGAAGTCCTCAACAAAGCCGGGAGAAGTCTTCATCCAGCCGGCAGAAGTGGTCCTCCAGACGGGCAGAAGTCTACATCCAGACGGCATCTTCTATCTTCATCTATCTGGTGCGGAGCGGCTCCAACTTCAAGACATCTGGCGCGGAGCATTCTCTTCTTACGACGACTCTTCAAGAATGAAGTGATGTCATCTAAAATGGCGTCCCTTGAATTCCGATTGACTGATAGAATTCTATGATGCAATGATTCTATGATGCAATTAGCCAATAGGATTGAGCTTCAATCCTATTGGCTGATCCAATCAGCCAATAGGATTGAGGTTGCATTCTATTGGCTGTTCCAATCAGCCAATAGAATGTGAGCTCAATCATATTGGCTGATTGGATCAGCCAATAGGATTGAAGCTCAATCCTATTGGCTGATTGCATCAGCCAATAGGATTTTTTCACCTTTAATTCCGATTGGCTGATAGAATTCTATTAGCCAATCGGAATTCAAGGGACGCCATCTTGGATGACATCACTTAAAGGAAACTTCATTCTTGAAGAGTCGTCGTAAGAAGAGGATGCTCCACGCCGGTCTGGAGGACCACTTCTGCCGGCTTGGATGAAGACTTAGTTGAGGAGTTCTTGCCACTTGGATGAAGACTTCTCCCGGCTTCGTTGAGGATGGATGTCCAGGTTTTTTAAGGGTTTATTGGGTGGGTTTTATTTTTAGATTAGGGTTTGGGCATTTGAAAAAGAGCTAAATGCCCTTTTAAGGGCAATGCCCATACAAATGCCATTTTCAGGGCAATGGGGAGCTTAGTTTATTTTAGTTAGGATTTTATTTGGGGGGTTGGTTGTGTGGGTGATGGGTTTTACTGTTTGGGGGTTCTTTGTATTTTGTTTTTTACAGGTAAAAGAGCTGATTTCTTTGGGGCAATGCCCAGCAAAAAGCCCTTTTAAGGGCTATTGGCAGTTTAGTTTAGGCTACGTTTTTTTTTATTTTGGGGGCTTTGATAGAGCTATTAGATTAGGTGTAATTAGTTTAAATATTTGATCATTTGTTTTTTATTTTGTGTAATTTAGTGTTTGTTTGTTTTTGTAATTTAGTTAATTGTATTTAATTAATGTAATTTATTTAATTGTAGTGTAAGGTTAGGTGTTAGTGTAACTCAGGTTAGGTTTTATTTTACAGGTAAATTTATATTTATTTTAGCTAGGTAGTTAGTAAATAGTTCATAACTATTTACTAACTAGTCTACCTAGTTAAAATAAATACTAACTTAGCTGTGAAATAAAAATAAAACCTAAGCTGGCTACAATGTAACTATTAGTTATATTGTAGCTTGCATAGGTTTTTTTATTGGTAAGTATTTAGTTTTAAATAGGTATTATTTAGTTATTAAGAGTAGGTTTTATTTAGATTTATTTTAATTATATTTAAGTTAGGGGGTGTTAGGGTTAGACTTAGGTTTAGGGGTAAATACATTTAGTATAGTGGTGGCAACGTTGGGGGCGGCAGATTAGGGGTTAATAAATGTAGGTAGGTGGCGGCGATGTTAGGGGTGGCAGATTAGGGGTTAATAATATTTAACTAGTGTTTGTGATGCGGGAGTGCAGCGGTTTAGGGGTTAATATGTTTATTATAGTGGCGGTGAGGTCCGGAGCGGCAGATTAGGGGTTAATAAGTATAATGTAGGTGTTGCGATGTCGGGGGCGGCAGATTAGGGGTTAATAAGTGTAAGATTAGGGGTGTTTAAACTCGGGGTTCATGTTAGGGTGTTAGGTGTAAACATAAATTTAGTTTCCCCATAGGAATCAATGGGGCTGCGTTATGGAGCTTTACGCTGCTTTATTGCAGATGTTAGACTTTTTTCAGTCGGCTCTCCCCATTGATGTCTATGGGGAAATCGTGCACGAGCACGTAAAACCAGCTCACCGCGGCTTTCAGCAGCGCTGGTATTGGAGTGCGGTATGGAGCATAATTTTGCTTTACGCTCACTTCTTGCCTGATAACGCTGGGTTTTTGTAAACCTGTAATACCAGCACTGTAGGAAAGTTAGCGGTGCAATAACTTGCAAGTTATTACTGAGCAGCTCTTATTGCAAAACTCATAATCTAGCCATTTATTATTTTGTATAATTTTGTTAGTTATTTTCTGTAATGTTAGCTTTTTTTATTTTTTTTAATCTTAGCTATTTTATTATTTTTGTAATGTTAGGTTGTTTATTTTTAATGTAAAAACAAACAAAAAACACAGTGCTGAAAAGGCAACCAGGAATCTAACAGTATAGGATAAATATAATGCTTAATATATAAGAAGAAGCACAAATGGATATTAGTTGAAATCACTATTAGCCTTTAGAAATGTGTGTATACAAAATATATGTATAAGAAAGGTATTAGAAAATGTCCATAAATTAGAATAGGACAAACAGAGTCATAGTCACCAATGTGGTATAATGCTTTAAGGAAAGCTCCAATTCTGAGATTATGATATCCAAAAGTAGATATGTCTGATCAATTGCAGTATTTTCAATAACAATATTATCCAATGGACTTTTCCCTGGGTGCTGCTTGAATTAGGAAACAAGTTGCTGCTGTTTCATCAAATGAAACAAACTCTGGGGAAAAAACACAAGCGCAACCCAGATTCAAGGAAGTAAAATATAATTTATTAAAACACACGGCTAGATTTGGAGTTTGGCGGTAGATGGGTTGCTAACGCCACGCGTGTTTTATGTCTAACGCACGGCATTGTTTGACTCCGGTATTTCGAGTACAAAAAAGACCATCTAACGATGCTCCTAACGCGTGTATGTCACACGTGGAATCCTGCCCGCGTTAGACAGTCTCCCATAGAGATCAATGGAAAAGCAAAATAATAGCTTTTTTCACCTAACACTCGATCTCGCGAGAATACGCACAGCTCGGTCATATGACGCATACCACATCATGCACAACAATAACACGCCGCAAATGTCACAACAACAATCAATCAACAAAGCACACAAGCATTACACATTCACAAGCGGGGGGATTTCAAAAAAAATTTAATACGGGGAATACGCATATACTTTAAGATGCGGAAATTCGCAAAATAACAACAAGGAATAAAAAATATATACATACACTAGAAAATTAATCGCATTCAATATCACTATATATTCGGACAAACATACATATACAACACTTCCCTAATACCACACCATCGCAAATTCACATTTAAACAGAATACTATTGGACAATGTTAGAGAAAACGACCACTATGACATCATCGCATTCTACACATTCCACAAATACTAACTCCAAATGAGCATGCGCAAATTCACACACCTAATACACATTGCACAAATATTAATTGCTAATAAAGCACACCTGAACACAATTTACAACGGAAATTGGTACATCATTAAACATTTACACAGGGTATATAAGCACCACACAAGCATGGCTTCTTTGACTGTGTTGCTGGTGGGTCTTTGGAGATTGGAGGTTTAAGATTAGAGAGTTTGTGCATTATTGTAAGTGAGTTAGTGTTAGCGTGAGAGAGTCAGTTGTTAGTGTTATCGTGAGTGAGTTAGTGGGAGTGGGAGAGAGTCTGTTAGTGGGAGCGTGAGTGAGTTAGTGGTAGTGGGAGTTGTTAGTGAGAGTTGTTAGTGGGAGCGTGAGTTAGTGGTAGTTAGTGAGAGTTAGTGGGAGTGTTTGTTAGTGAGAATTAGTAGTAGTGTGTTAGTGAGAATTAGTAGTAGTGTGAGTTAGCGAGCGAGTGATTTTTCTGTACACTTAACACATTTACACGCAAACACATTCAATACATACATACACTTATCAATAACACTACATACACTCCATACCCCCTACCCCCTCATACTACACTCCATACCCCATTCCCTGTAGTCCCATTCCCTTTCATCCCATTTACTCTTATCCCATACCCCATCCCCATCCCCTAGTTACTTTTAGTCTTCTTCTTCTTTTGGTTTATTTAAATACTCCTTACCCTCTTTGTTTTTTTACATCCCTCTCACACTTCCAGCACTTTTTTTGTCTTTTTAGTTCTTTATTTTGACCCCCTTTCATTTCATCACACTCACTTTTTGTTTGATTATTTGGGGTTTAGTTTAGGGAACAGATGGAGGGCAGGCAGGGGAGAGGTAGAGGGGGGAGGAGAGGGAGGGGGAGAGGAACAGGGCAGGAAGGGGGGCAGGAAGCGGGGGTGGAAGCGGTGGGTGGACCCAGCCACTTGGTTCAAGATGAACAAGTGGCTGGGCCCAGTGGCGGACAGAGTAGGGCTTCACAGTCCGGGAAACAGAGGGCATCGTCACAGGGGAAGGCCAAGGCGACTAGGGAGGCGAGGTTTTCGATGGAGGAGAAGGAGGCCCTCGTAGAGGCCTATATGGCCAGGTATAGGAGGCTGCAGCACCAGAAGACTACCCCGACTGACAAGAGGAGGCTCTGGAATGAGATAAGGAATGCAGTCAATGCAGTGGGTGGCCGGAACAGAGATCTGGATTCGATAAAACATCGCTACCGGGACTGTAAGATGGATCTCAAGAAAAAGTTAAGCCTGGAGGCCCGACATTTCGCAGGAACCGGTGGTGGACCTGCCCTGGAAATAGAGTACTGCCGATGGGAGGAAATGTTGCGGCCCAGCATCTCCGAGGTGTATGTAGTCGGTATCGGAGGAATTGATACCGGGAACCTGCCATTCTCATCTGACGGTAAGCTCATTGAACAATAAATTCACATACAAATGTATTTCAAGGGACACTATACGCAAACCTTTACTTTCATGATTGAGGTAGCGAATACAATTTGACAAAACATTCAAATGTACTTATATTACCTAATTTGAATCATTCTTGAGATATATTTTAATGAAGAAATAGCCATGCACACGGTGAAACAATCACAGGAGGCAGCTATATTCATCTAACAATCAGCATCTTATAAGCATATTTAGATATGCTTTTCAGCAAAGAATATCCAGAGAATGAAGCTAATTAGATAAGAAAAGTACATTAGAAAGTTGATTATAAATGTATGCTTCTAAATCATGAAAGATAAAACATTGGGTTTCATGTCCCTTTAAGGATCAGATTAATGCTATTACGCTGTTTACACGCATTCACAATTACTTTTCGGTTACATCAGTATCTAGGCTATAGGTTAGGTGTGCATTTAAACAGACTGAAAACAAACGCTAAAACATTCAGATTGACCAGAGATATCACAAACACGGTTTAGAAAATGCGGAAATCGTATTGATTGTTAGATTTCAAAGTGGATTAATGATTCTGCATTTGTAATTGTATCGTAAGCTAAGTCATTTAAAGCTTGATTTGCAAATATGCTAATATATAAAAAAAATTATTTTTCTAATATACAGAGTCTGGGGAGGAGGCAGCACAAGAAATACAGCCTCCTCCATCTCCCCGGGATGAGAGTGGTGGGGAGGAATTTCCACTTCGGAGGGAAGAGGCCCCCTGTGACGAAGAGGGCACGGAAGCAGATGAAGAGGCCCCGGAAGCAGAGGAGGAGTCTGCAGAACCAGAGGCCCCTCAAGGACCCGCACACCGCACACGGGTACCCCGCCAAGCACAACAAGAGGAAATAGCGGAGCTGCGGGTTCTACTGGACTACATAGACCAGATGCGTAACTCCCGGATACAAAATATCGAAGGCCGAACTCGAATTATTGATGGACAAAATCAAATAATTGAAGGCCAAAACCAAATAATAAACATACTTAATAGAATCGAACAAGGGCAAAACAGAATCATTAATCTACACCAAGAGATGTTCAATTTTTTCCGGGAGGCGCATGCTGGTCTGCCTCCTGGTCCGCCTCCTGCTGCTGGGCCTCCTGCTGCTGGGCCTCCTGCTGCTGGCCCATCTCCTCCTGCCGGCCCATCTACTCCTCTTCAGCCATCTTCTCCTCCTCAGCCATCTCCTCCTCCTCAGCCATCTCCTCCTCTTCAGCCATCTTCTCCTCCTCAGCCATCTTCTCCTCCTCAGCCATCTTCTCCTCGTCAGCCATCTTCTCCTCCTCAGCCATCTTCTCCTCCTCACCTTGGTCATCCCAGTACTCTTCCTTCCACTCTTCCCACAACATCTCCAAGGAGAACTCTTCGGAGTCGGCAGTTGCCCCTCCCAGAGCCTCAGCCCCGTGGGAAGAGGGGAAGGAAGAGGAAGTAAGTATTTTTTTCATCTTTAATGTTTTTTTTATTTAATGTGTAATGGATAGGTATGTGATGATGTGGTTTTCATACACTTGTGGACCACACTCTGTATATAATCTACTTCTATGGGACCGGGTCCATGGAGGCAGATTGTTTGCAGAGTGTGGGTTATAAGTGTGTGAAAACCACATCATCACATACCTATCCTTGTTCATGATATTGATTGGTTTCTGTGATGTGATGTCCAAACTGTTTCCCGAATCGCAAACAAAATTACCATTACAATTATCCATGATGGTATATTACTGTTTGAATGCCAATAACACAGCTTAAAGGGACAGTCAGAAAATTATTGATTACAAAGAAAACACTGTATTATGCATTATCAAGTTGGAAACAACAAAACATGGAGAAATACGTGTGACTTATGTGCTTACCCTTGTATCTATGACTATGAAAAATGACCACTTATTTGTTGTTCTGACATAACAACATTTTAGATATCAATGATCAATACATGGTAAATAATATGCTGTATGAGCACAAGGTTTTACATATACAAATGCTATCCAAATGCCCTCTAGTGGTCAAATTGCATAATGATTACATGCACTCTTCAAGCTCGAAGAAATGAGCACACGAACCTCATAGGTTTAGCTAGCAAATTTAAATAAACACAGACAAATGATTAATTGGTGAGAAACATTTGATATTACAAAATTGACTTTTAGAATAATGCTAAACATTATTTGTTTTCTAAACTGTCCCTTTAACAAAATTACATATGCTAACATATATTTGAAGATTGTTGGTATATCTACATGTACTTGTTCAAACAATAAATATTGAAATCAGATTTATATTGACGTGTTAAATGAAGCCTATTTTCTTAAAGAGACATTATTGTGTTAATTTTTTTTAGAAAGACATTTGTTTTAACAATGAATATGGTTTAAAGTCCTTTTAGGAGTGGGGGGTGAAAATATGCTAACAATAATATATTTGAAGATTAACCAATGTGGAACTCATACATGATACAAAAATCAACATTTGCATTAAAGGGACAGTATACTATATTTTTAACAGAACTGTATGTAATAGACACTACTAGAAACAACAAGATTAACATATACTGATATCAATATTACAAAGCTTCAAACACTTTCAAAGAAAATCGGGTTAGCTCTATTGAAAATATAGATGAACCACCATTACAACCGTAAAACAAGAGAATACACCATCATACACAAAACAGGAGAAAGCTGGAGATGGTACTCACATGAAACTTAGAGGCTTGGCGAGGAGTCTGATAATTAATTACATTTTATTTGAACAGAAGCAAAATGAAACGTGTATTTGTTAAACAATGGACTATCTAACTAGAGACCAAATTAAAAGATTTCATTTATAATGTGAGTGTCTAATGAACCTTTAATAAAATATACAACGAAATTACATTTAGAAGAAGTCGGCATCATATTTTTAGCATATGATAAAGCTAAATGCATATTGATTACTTTATTCTAACACAATAGCGCATATTTATTAATTAGATATCTTTAACATTAAACACAACAGTCATTTTTCTGAAAAAGGAACATATTGTTGACAAACATATTAAACAACATGGACTATAGAGATTTGCACTTGCCTCGAAATATCATATGCATGAAAACATTTTGCTTTCGTTCGTTTATTCAACCAGACATCCAGCAAAAGAGAATGTGGTGGTCTTTATCAGCTACGGGTCAACAATGTAACATGATGCAAATAATACATATTCGCAAGGTTTTTAAAATTGGCTGCAGTCACAAACGTGTTTAACGTGCACAAACAAATATTGCGGGACTACGTAATACAATCAGACGTTTTTTTACCTTTGCATGTGACGTCTTAACATGGCGCTTCCTTGATCACGTAAGAACGCCATCCAATAAAAGGCACATTCTTGATCACGTAAGAACGCCCCAAAAAAAAGGCGCATCCTTGATCGCGTCAAAACGCCATCCAATAAAAGGCACATTCTTGATCACGTAAGAACGTCAGTCAATACAAGGAATCATTGGACAGCCTGGCAGGTGACGTCTTAAGCAACATGGCGCATCCGAGATCGCTGAAAAACCGCAGCCAATCCAAGGACTCAGTTGACAGCTTGGCATATCACTAAGAAACGTATTTATATTTTAGGAACTAGTATGTGTCTAGATTGCTATCTAGGAATGTCACGAAATCATGAATCATCTTTTCGGACTTGACTGTCCCTTGAACTATAGCTATGGTGTATATCTTTAACATTTAAAAGATACACATGAGAAATACATATGCCATTGATGTTTTAAGATATGTTTTGATTGTTTTGGAATAACAATAATGATACATGTATTGATTAAACGTGTCATTTATTCAAGTTTAAATATGGTCAGCCTACCTATAGCCATATATGGGAGGAGAAGTATTTTGTTAACATATTTGATAAAAAATATTCATCATCTAAAATATTTGCATTACACACAGAGATTTATTTGGTTACACTTTTACAATAAGATAGAATTGAAAATGAAATACATGTGCTGTCAACATTACAATAAGATTGTTTATTAATAAGATTATATGTCCTTGTTCATGTAAAAAGGACAAAAACACTTTAGAAATGGAAATACATTCATTAACAATTGTGCTCACCATCACTCAATTAAAGGGACATGATTTTGTTTTTAAAAAGAGGATACACATAGACAATACTATTTCAATAAAATGAACACTTTACAGGGATTATATCATTGTATCAATCCTCAGATCATTTGTTAAAGGTGCATCAATTCATGCAGAGTTTCTAAATACACACATGGATGTGAAAATTTAAATATACATATATACACAAATAACAATCTATATATACATATATAAAACAATTACTATGCTAATCATAATCATGCAATGATAAAGCTTTGAGAAAAATATATAAAGACAAATAATAAGATTACATTGGAGATGTTAATCTTAAAGTCATTTACAATTGTCTTACATATATGATTTTTGAAAAACCATTATTTTTGGTAGGTCCCTTTAAGGATCAACCAGATAAACTAGAGCTTTCAAAAAATAACATGAAGAATGAGGACAAAGAATCGTGCAATGACATGTCTTTTATTAGTATGTAAGAAAACATCAACAACGTTTAGAAATAATCTTGTAAAAATAAGGAATATTTGAGCCATATGACAAGGTAACAGAGTGCATCACAGTCCATGAAGAGAGTTGCCAAGGGCCATGTTACAGAAGCATTAGTTATTTTGTTGTGAAGAGCTTATTTCCCAGCAGCAATGCCTGAACCAGCAAGCCAGCGCCTAAGAAGGGCTCCAAGAAAACCGTAACAAGTATCATTTCATAAAGAGTTAACTCTTTTTTTTCAGCTTTTAGAAACTATTGTCTAATCACCTCTGGAGCCAGACTGCTAATTGATAAGATGAACTTGTAAACTTGTTATCTTAAGTACTGTAATCCTATTGTGGCCTGTCAAAGGACAGTGCTCTCTATCTAAATGTGTGATGGGGGATTTTGTGCTTCCCCCCCTCTCCCCCTGGGAGTGCCCTGTGTGCATGTAACCTTAATAAAAAGCAGGCTGGGCATCCCAGTCCTGAGTTCTTGTTTGACCCTCAATCGCAGCGTTGACTCGTTTTTGTGGGCAGAAGGGTATCCTAGCTGTACTGCAGCTAAGGGAGATTATTCTATATTTGCGAGACTCATATAGAATACTATGGAAAGCAGCTTCTCCCCTCTTTAGCAATAGGGATCCAGGCTACTAAGCGGTCCATCTCTCAGCGAGACTAAGGGTAACCGTAACATTTGGCGGCAGCGGCGGGATTTTCCTGGATTTCCTAGGAGAGGTACAGAACGGATGGAGAGCGCTTACGAAAAATTGAAGCGTACAACCCTAAAAGATTTACTTGAAAGCAGAGGGGGGTACGCCAGCAACCGGCCGAGGAGAGAGCTGATCGCAGAATTGACCGAACTGGATCAGAGCTTCACAATGGCGGAAACACCGACCACGATTAGTGACGAAAAAACCAGGATTGTTCGGGAAAGGCTCTCATTATACGGGCCGAACCCCTCCATGGAATTGGTACAGCAGTTGATGGCGGAGGCGGACGAGGATATACGAGAGACTCGAGCCCACGAACTCAACCTAGCGAACGCACACCGCAATGCTGAAGCCCCGCAGGTAATCATCCCTGTCGAAAATGCTGGGAGGCCCAAGATACCCTATGCGGCATTTCGACCCTTCCTAGAGAGCGAGACAGGGATTGATGAATATTTGGCGGACTTCGAAAGGCAATGTGCCCTGCACCAGATTCCCAACAGAGAGTGGCCCACGATATTGTCTGGGAAACTATCCGGGCGAGCCCTGGAAGCCTTTCGTACTCTGGGTGCTGAGGAAGTGACACAGTATGAGCTAGTTAAGGAGACACTGTTGCGACGGTACGCTGTAACTCCGGACACGTATCGCCGACAGTTTCGGGGCACGGAAAAGAAGCCTAACGATACCCATATGGAATGGGCGCACCGAATGCGGAGAGCGGCAAATCACTGGCTGAGCGGAAGTAAAGCGGTGACTGGGGAGGAAATTTTACAATTGTTTCTCTTAGAACATTTTTATAATGGCATGGAACAGCAAGGGAAGGAATGGCTGCGAGACAGGCGGCCTTCTACCTTAGAAGAAGCAGCCAAATTGGCCGATGAACATTATGACTCCCGTCTTCACGAACCCATGAACTACCGAGCTCCAGCACGGGTCGAACCCAGAGAGGTTTACCGTGCACCCCCTCGTGCTGAATTCCGAGCCCCGGTGCCCACAGGGCCCGTCCGACACTCAGGACCACCCAATAACAGCTCTGAGCGTCCCAGACCGACTTGCCACCGATGCAAGCAACCAGGGCATTTCATGGCTAGCTGCCCCCTTAATACGCACCAGATACCCAGGAATTACAATTACCCCTCTGGGTCCTATCGTCCAGCCCGGGCCCTCTGTGTTAACCAAGAGGCCCCTATGGAGGGATATGTGGGGCCGCTTCACGAGGCAGACCCTGTATATGCTGCCTCAGATAACCGCCAGCACCATCGGCAGAGGGTATGGCTCGAGGGGCGATCTACCGAGGGATTGCGAGACACAGGGGCTACTATCACGCTGGTACAGAGTCATTTGGTGCCAGAGCACAAGCGATCCGGACAGACTGTGGCCGTTAGAGTGGCGGGGGGGGATGTGTACAAAATTCCAACAGCTAAAGTGCATCTTGATTGGGGAGCGGGAAAGGGGGCTGTGAACGTGGGCCTAATGGATAATTTACCTGCCGAAGTACTACTGGGCAACGATTTGGGCCCCATGACTTCTGCCTATGCTCCAGTATGCAACAACGAGGCGGACCCAGTGACTACACGGGCCCAAGCCCGGACGGAGCGAGAGCTCTCACCAGTGCGGGAGACACAGGTAAGACCTACCCCGACCTTGCCTGACAGGTTAGGCCCCATACCCTGGGACACCCCAGATGCTTTCGAGGCAGAGTCTAAGACTGACCCGACCTTACAAAAGTACCGGGAACGAGCAGAGACCGGAGGGGGCGGGGCAGATAACGAAACATTCTTATGGGAAAAAGGGAAACTATACCGCTGGACAGAGAAAAGGGGACAGCGTAGGCGACAGCTGGTAGTGCCCCACAAATACCGTCAAGAAATCCTCAAAATAGGCCACGACATCCCCTTAGCAGGCCACCTAGCCGTTACCCGTACCCTACACCGCATTACTCACACGTTCTTTTGGCCAGGGGTGCACGCTGACGTTAGAACTTACTGTAACACCTGCGATGTGTGTCAACGAGTAGGAAGGCGAGGCGATCACCCTAAAGCCCAGCTAGTAAATATGCCCATTGTAGAGGAACCCTTCAGCCGGGTTGCTATTGACCTAGTGGGACCACTGGCTACCCCTAGTCCCTCCGGTAAGCGATACATTCTTACCGTAGTGGACTACGCTACCAGGTACCCAGAGGCTGTCGCCCTATCCAACATACAAGCGGATACGGTAGCGAATGCACTAGTACAGGTGTTCTCCCGGGTAGGATTTCCAAAAGAAATCCTATCCGACCGAGGCGCCCAATTTACGGCTGAATTGACCCAACAACTCTGGCAGGTTTGCAAAATTAAGTCCCTCCTGAGCTCCCCATACCACCCCCAGACGAACGGGCTGTGTGAGAGGTTCAATGGGACCCTCAAGCAAATGCTCAAGACGTTCACTCAGGAATACCGAGACTGGGAACGCTTCCTGCCGCACCTCCTATTTGCTTATCGGGAGGTGCCCCAGGAAACGACAGGGTTCTCTCCCTTCGAGTTGCTCTACGGAAGAAAGGTACGGGGACCCCTAAACCTGATCCGGGAGCACTGGGAGGGAGAGATGGAGGCTGACGGTGTCCCAATTGTGCCATACGTGCTGGAACTCAGGGACCGAATGGAGCAATTAGCCAAATCCGTGCGGGCTAATCTCCAGTTGGCCCAGAGAAGACAGAAAGTATGGTACGATCGGGGGGCCCGAAAGAGAATCTTCACCATAGGACAAAAGGTGTTAGTACTTAAGCCGGTGAAGACAGACAAATTGCAGGCGTCCTGGCAGGGTCCCTACCAGATCGTAGAGAAAAGGGGAGACACCACTTATGTGATAGCTAGCTGCCACGACAACAATCTTAGAAAGACATTCCATGTAAACATGCTCAAGGAATATTTTGAGCGACCAGAGAACGTGACGGCCGTATGTTGTTCCCCTCAGGAAGACCCCGACAGTTTACCCATTCCAGACCTATTAGAAAAGAGCCTCCCCACAGGTATAGTGGCGCAGGTTCAGATAGGGGACCGACTTAGCCCCACTGAAAGGGAGCAGCTCAACCAACTCCTCCAGTCCAAACACCTCACCTTCTCCCCGAAGCCAGGGTACACTACTTTAACCACCCACCAGGTAGATACTCCGGGACAAGCTCCCTTGCGCCAGGCTCCGTACCGAATCCCCGAAGCAGTTAGGACAGGAATGAAGAAGGAGATCGATGAGATGCTCCAGCTCAGGGTAATTGAGCCCTCCGATAGTCCCTGGGCCTCCCCAGTTGTCTTGGTGCCCAAGAAAGATGGGACCACCCGGTTCTGCGTAGACTATCGGAGGCTCAATGAAAAGACCGTGACGGACGCTTACCCTATGCCCAGGGTAGACGAGCTACTCGATCGTATAGCCAGGGGAAATTACCTGACCACTATTGACCTCTGCAAAGGTTACTGGCAGATTCCCCTGGCCCCGGAGGCTATCCCCAAGTCGGCATTCGTCACTCCATTCGGCTTATATCAGTTTAGGGTAATGCCGTTTGGGATGAAGAATGCCCCAGCTACATTCCAGCGCTTGGTGGATAGGCTCCTGGATGGCTTCCAGAGTTTTGCTTGCGCCTACCTGGACGACATAGCGATCCACAGTGAGTCCTGGGAGGACCACTTAGCTCATGTGGGAATGGTTCTGGATCAGATCCGGGCTGCTGGCCTGACTCTGAAGCCAGAAAAATGCCACTTTGGGATGGCCGAGGTACAGTACCTGGGTCACCGGGTGGGGTGTGCAAAGCAGCGACCAGAGCCGGCCAAAATAGAAGCTGTCGCCAATTGGCCCACCCCCATCACTAAGACTCAGGTCCTAGCCTTCCTGGGCACGGCAGGGTACTATAGACGGTTTGTACCAGACTACAGCACACTTGCCAAACCCCTGACTGACTTGACCAAAAAGAACTTACCTTGACAGGTCCTGTGGTCTCCCCACTGTGAAACGGCTTTCCAGGCTCTCAAAAATGCTCTAATTAACGCTCCTGTCTTGGCGGCCCCAGCCCTTAACAAACGTTTTATCGTCCATACAGATGCTTCCATGTTCGGGCTGGGAGCCGTCCTCAGCCAAGTAGGCGAAGATGGAGGGGAGCATCCAGTTGCCTACATCAGCCGGAAGCTCCTGCCCCGCGAAGTCAGCTATGCAGCGGTCGAAAAGGAGTGTTTGGCTTTGGTGTGGGCATTAAAGAAATTGACTCCCTATTTATATGGTCAGGAGTTCACTCTGGTCACCGACCATAACCCGTTGGTGTGGCTGAACCGGGTCTCTGGAGATAACGGCAGGCTATTACGTTGGAGCTTATCGTTGCAACCCTTCAATTTCACCATTACTTACAGACCTGGGAAACAGAATGGCAACGCCGATGGGTTGTCCAGACAAACCGACCTCAGCCCCGCATAACCAGTGGTCTGGACAGCCTTAGTCTGCCCCGAAAAGGGGTCAGACCGTGTCTGCCAGAGTGTTCCACAGAAAGGGAGCACTGTTACAGAAGCATTAGTTATTTTGTTGTGAAGAGCTTATTTCCCAGCAGCAATGCCTGAACCAGCAAGCCAGCGCCTAAGAAGGGCTCCAAGAAAACCGTAACAAGTATCATTTCATAAAGAGTTAACTCTTTTTTTTCAGCTTTTAGAAACTATTGTCTAATCACCTCTGGAGCCAGACTGCTAATTGATAAGATGAACTTGTAAACTTGTTATCTTAAGTACTGTAATCCTATTGTGGCCTGTCAAAGGACAGTGCTCTCTATCTAAATGTGTGATGGGGGATTTTGTGCTTCCCCCCCTCTCCCCCTGGGAGTGCCCTGTGTGCATGTAACCTTAATAAAAAGCAGGCTGGGCATCCCAGTCCTGAGTTCTTGTTTGACCCTCAATCGCAGCGTTGACTCGTTTTTGTGGGCAGAAGGGTATCCTAGCTGTACTGCAGCTAAGGGAGATTATTCTATATTTGCGAGACTCATATAGAATACTATGGAAAGCAGCTTCTCCCCTCTTTAGCAATAGAGATCCAGGCTACTAAGCGGTCCATCTCTCAGCGAGACTAAGGGTAACCGTAACAGGCCACCATAGCCCCATTGGAGACATATGACAAGGTAACAGAGTGCATCACAGTCCATGAAGAGAGTTGCCAAGGGCCACCATAGCCCCATTGGAGACATATGACAAGGTAACACAGTGCATCACAGTCCATGAAGAGAGTTGCCAAGGGCCACCATAGCCCCATTGGAGACATATGACAAGGTAACACAGTGCATCACAGTCCATGAAGAGAGTTGCCAAGGGCCACCATAGCCCCATTGGAGACATATGACAAGGTAACAGAGTGCATCACAGTCCATGAAGAGAGTTGCCAAGGGCCACCATAGCCCCATTGGAGACATATGACAAGGTAACAGAGTGCATCACAGTCCATGAAGAGAGTTGCCAAGGGCAACCATAGCCCCATTGGAGACATATGACAATGTAACAGAGTGCATCACAGTCCATGAAGAGAGTTGCCAAGGGCCACCATAGCCCCATTGGAGACATATGACAAGGTAACACAGTGCATCACAGTCCATGAAGAGAGTTGCCAAGGGCCACCATAGCCCCATTGGAGACATATGACAAGGTAACACAGTGCATCACAGTCCATGAAGAGAGTTGCCAAGGGCCACCATAGCCCCATTGGAGACATATGACAAGGTAACAGAGTGCATCACAGTCCATGAAGAGAGTTGCCAAGGGCCACCATAGCCCCATTGGAGACATATGACAAGGTAACAGAGTGCATCACAGTCCATGAAGAGAGTTGCCAAGGGCCACCATAGCCCCATTGGAGACATATGACAAGGTAACAGAGTGCATCACAGTCCATGAAGAGAGTTGCCAAGGGCCACCATAGCCCCATTGGAGACATATGACAAGGTAACACAGTGCATCACAGTCCATGAAGAGAGTTGCCAAGGGCCACCATAGCCCCATTGGAGACATATGACAAGGTAACACAGTGCATCACAGTCCATGAAGAGAGTTGCCAAGGGCCACCATAGCCCCATTGGAGACATATGACAAGGTAACACAGTGCATCACAGTCCAAGAAGAGAGTTGCCAAGGGCCACCATAGCCCCATTGGAGACATATGACAAGGTAACACAGTGCATCACAGTCCATGAAGAGAGTTGCCAAGGGCCACCATAGCCCCATTGGAGACATATGACAAGGTAACACAGTGCATCACAGTCCAAGAAGAGAGTTGCCAAGGGCCACCATAGCCCCATTGGAGACATATGACAAGGTAACACAGTGCATCACAGTCCATGAAGAGAGTTGCCAAGGGCCACCATAGCCCCATTGGAGACATATGACAAGGTAACACAGTGCATCACAGTCCATGAAGAGAGTTGCCAAGGGCCACCATAGCCCCATTGGAGACATATGACAAGGTAACACAGTGCATCACAGTCCATGAAGAGAGTTGCCAAGGGCCACTATAGCCCCATTGGAGACATATGACAAGGTAACACAGTGCATCACAGTCCATGAAGAGAGTTGCCAAGGGCCACCATAGCCCCATTGGAGACATATGACAAGGTAAAAGAGTGCAACAGGCACAACAATAAACTTTGAAAAAAGCCAAATGGCAACAATAAAAAAAACATCAACATGTGGACGGAGGATTCTTATCTGCGACCTTGGAGCATCTCCAGATCCTCCACTTACTGGTCATCCTCTTCATCGTCCTGTGCATGTCCAGCTCCAGATTCAGGCCTTGAAGTTAATCGCATGATTTCACGCAGAGTCAAGTCCTGAACCCGGAGCTGGGCCTGCATGGTGTCGTTCATCGCTCTCAGGACAGCTGCGTTCCTCAACACGGCCTGCTCTACTCGTGCTATACCTTCTAGCATGAGCCATGCTGAGTCACAGCCTAAAATAAAGAATAAATAAAATATTAAGGATAATTACACAACAAAAGAAAAAATAAGCAAAGATACATTGTCATCATAAAGACAAATCATTCTTTACATCAATTAGTTTAAATTGATTCTTTACACATGAAATATGTTATTCAGACAGACCGAAATCATTAAAGGGACAGTTGACTCAAACATGTTGTCCCCTTTAATTGGTTTTCGATGATCCACTTATACAGCTTGAGTGTATCAAATCTTGTTAAAGGATTTACATTGTACTTACATTAGCAATTTAAATATTTTAATTATACTGTGGTAGGCACACCTATCCTTAAACATTTTGGCGTTGAGGACAAGCTGTGTAAACATAGCAACCTGAAGTAATTACATTCCCACTGGGTTAGACAAGAGATAATGTATCAACATTTGTACATAAATTGTTGGATCCAAGTAGTGGTGATTGGTATATGTAGTGATATCAAATTAAAGGGACACTGAACCTAAATATTTAATTGACTGATTCAGATAGAGTATGACATTACAAATATTAAAAAATTAAACATATTCTTTAAATGTTAGAATTCTCTAGCTAGATTTTGAATGCAAGAATGTAGATTTTTAGGGCAGGCCATATTTGTTTATCAACTTTGGTTGTCCCTGCTGGTTGATGGATACATTCATCCAACAATAAAGAAATGATGTCCACAATTATTTTCAATTTAAAATTAATTCTAGGCATTTCTTTGTTTCAATAAAGATAGCAAGAGAATGAAGAATAATTCATAAGAGTAGTAAATTATAAATTTGATTAACATTGCATGCTCTATTTGAATCACAATAGAAAAAATTTACCTTCAGTGTACCTTTAAGTATCTTATAATGTTGATTTTGAATGATACTTACAGCTGTGCCTGGGAAGGACAATCCGACACCCAGGACAATGAAGGTTGAGACAGAGGGGAGGGATGGGATTGTGTTGGGGAGGGATGGGATTGTGTTGGGGAGGGATGGGATTGGCTTGGGGAGGGATGAGCTGCTGCTCTGGGGTAGGCCGTACAGCTGGGGAGTGGTGAGTTGGGGTCTGGGCAGCTGTACGGCCCATAATACGGGGAGAGCGGCGAAGGGGGGTGAAGGGGCGTTTTTTGGGAGGGACAGGAAATGACAAATGGGAAGGGCCGGCAGGGGTCTGGGCCTGGGCAGGGGTCTGGGCCTGGGCAGTGGTCTGGGCATGGGCAGGGGTCTGGGCCTGGGCAGTGGTCTGGGCATAGGCAGGGGTCTGGGCCTGGGCAGTGGTCTGGGCATGGGCAGGGGTCTGGGCCTGGGCAGGGGTCTGGGCATGGTCAGGGGTCTGTGACTGGTCAGGGGACTGGGCAGGGGCGGAAACCAGATGACCAGAGGTGGAGGATCCATCTGAAAAAAAGAATCAAAATATATTAACATCTCATACATCATGAAATCAAATCAACGCATTTCAAATTGATTATGTTTTCAATATACTTCGAAGTGTGTTTGAATTTCCAAACAATAATGAAATGAGGATATGGTATGCATATAGGCACTCAGATGAATATCAATGACTGTCTGTACAATTATAACATTATTATTGTGTTTTGGCCTGGACTATGCATGTGACATAATGATGGCATGAATTTTAAATTTAAAAATTAAATAAAATAAAAAAAATTGTCATGCTGCCTGATATAGAAAGGGGGCAGTAGTGTATTTGAGCAGACAAATAATCTTCCATTTTAAAGTGCAAAAGCTGTAGACTTTGAATGTCTTCAATAAAATGATTTCCAATAAAGCAACATGTTGGAAACATGATAGATATATTTCACATACCATCAGACTTCAAGGCAGCCTCTTCCTCCTCCATCACCCATGTTACATCAATCTCTGTAAAACATAACATGTTGTGTACACGTTAAGATCAGATATAATAACATATGTTACTGTTGATCAAAGACACACATCAATGTTGCATTAAAGATATACACACCCAAAGTTATGATTTACATCATTTTGATGGAGCATACAAATTACATTAGATTTGTTATTCTCAATGATTCATATTTTCGATGTATTGTTTGTATTAATTTAAAAATCATAAAAGCATAGTACATAGAACATTTAAGATTTCTCATGTGTGTATCACTTGATGACTGTTGTCAAAAATGAACATGGAAACAAACATATGCTATACATCTTCTGAATAACAAATGTGTAGACTAATAAAGTTTTAATTATTAATCTTTCAATATTCAAAGAAAATTAATATATAATCAGAGGAGAAAATTATATGTTTGTTTCAAATGTTATGCTTCATCAGAATCATGCTCATAATATTGATTACCAATACACCTTCAATGACATATAAATGAGTCAATGGACTTACCAGGAGACCGCAAAGGCGGCTCTGTGTCACTGCTGGATTCCTGTGGGCTCCCCACACCAACTCTCTCTATGAATGATATAGATATATATTAGTGAACACATTTGGGATATCACTAAATCACATCTGTAGCGAATTTTAAGAATAATCAACTTGAAAATGTGAAAAATAGAGCAGTCATTAAACCAAAAAATGCTTGATTGAATCAAGGGGATTCTGTTAAAAATGATGTATTGAACATATGTTTAATTTCTGACTATATTAGACATCAAACTCATCTCATACGATGCTATTGCATATCTAAATATACCCATTGATCAATGTTCTTAAAAGAATACACACAAACCACATTTTGAAGAACAGCTGTTGACAAATATAAACAAAGACATGTGGCACATCGAGCCATTTGTGCAATGTACAGTAATCTTGTTTAGGACACAACACATATTTATCACAATACAAAACCAAATTGATTAGTACAAATATGTAATCATGGTGCTGTTAGAGTATGCTGATATCTATAAAGTAACTCCAACAGTGAATATGTGAATTATATATCAATATTGTTTAATCCAAAGAATGTAAAGATGAATGAATCTATTGTTTATTAAAGGGACACTGACATGATTTATTTAAATCATTGATTTCACTGTTCAAACTGTTCCAAATGATTTAACATTGACTCCTTTTATAATTTGAATGTTGCTACATTTTAATCTTAAAGGCAGATAAGCAATATTGGATTCAATAAATATTGTTTGTTGAAGGTATCCACCAATCATCAATCAAAACCCAGGTTGGTCAACCAAAATTGAGATGCAGATAAACGTACATTCTTGATTTTAAAATACATTTAGCAATAGAATATTTCACATATGATTATAGTATTATATTTAAATGTTTATTAATATTGCATACTCTATCTGAATGACAACATTAATAATTTTAGCTCAGTATCCCTTTAATATAAAATTATATTGATTTGACAATGTTGGTGTTAATGAATTCTCTACTCCATATGTTGATGTAATGAATGGGATTGAGCATGCAATTCCAATCTAATATGTTATTTAAGGATATCCGAAGAATTATTTAATTTTCATCTATTAAAGGGACATTACATATAAATATTGAACAATGTGGATTTAGTATGTAATGTTCTGTCCATGTTTCTAAGACAAATGTCAATTAAAATGAGACATACCATACTGTGACAAGCCCTGCCTTAAGGATCCAGCAGCAACATCCATATCTGTAATATATTAAATGAGGATTGGATATCATTAATACAAATCATGCCATGTTTAAAATCTTTACATTATTAGCAAATCAATTTAAAAATATTAATCCTTTGGTAGTCCCATGAGTTAATTGTTTCCTCAATTCAATTCATGATAAATATATTCTGTACTCTTATTTTCAATCAGTTGTGTTGTTTACTGTAGCTTTAATTATTTTTTGGTGTTATTTCATTCTCATCAATTGATGGGCATATGTTATAATTTATTTGGATTCTTCTTTTTTTATTATGTATAATATTGAAAATAAGAATACTGTATTCTTCACATATATAATAATTCACATTTCATTTTGACCAACATGTATAAAGCAATGCCACTTACAGCAAACCCATGTTAACGTGTATGCGAAATTCCATTTTCGCGATCATTGCGCAATGATTCCATGCGGGATTACGCATCCGTCATTTGACCAACATATATAAAGCAATGCCACTTACAGCAAACCCATGTTAACGTGTATGCGAAATTCCATTTTCGCGATCATTGCGCAATGATTCCATGCGGAATTACGCATCCGTCATTTGACCAACATGTATAAAGCAATGCCACTTACAGCAAACCCATGTTAACGTGTATGCGAAATTCCATTTTCGCGATCATTGCGCAATGATTCCATGCGGAATTACGCATCCGTCATTTGACCAACATGTATAAAGCAATGCCACTTACAGCAAACCCATGTTAACGTGTATGCGAAATTCCATTTTCTCGATCATTGCGCAATGATTCCATGCGGAATTACGCATCCGTCATTTGACCAACATGTATAAAGCAATGCCACTTACAGCAAACCCATGTTAACGTGTATGCGAAATTCCATTTTCGCGATCATTGCGCAATGATTCAAAGCGGAATTACGCATCCGTCATTTGACCAACATGTATAAAGCAATGCCACTTACAGCAAACCCATGTTAACGTGTATGCGAAATTCCATTTTCGCGATCATTGCGCAATGATTCAAAGCGGAATTACGCATCCGTCATTTGACCAACATGTATAAAGCAATGCCACTTACAGCAAACCCATGTTAACGTGTATGTGAAATTCCATTTTCGCGATCATTGCGCAATGATTCAAAGCGGAATTACGCATCCGTCATTTGACCAACATGTATAAAGCAATGCCACTTACAGCTAACCCATGTTAAAGTGTATGCGCTATTCCATTTTCGCTCTGTGACGCATATTCTGTAGAGCGCAAGACACATCATTCCTATTTCATGTGTCACTAATCTAAAATCAGATATCTAAACATCATATGTAGTGTATGTTGTGAGATCTGTATAGGTTTAGTATCTGACTATATACACATTTTTTTTTCAAAAAACAAATATTAAGATATTATATGAAGTTGGATAATTACCTGGTTCAGATTCTCCATCTCCTCCCAGGCCACCGGACGGAGAAGCAGCTGCCCTGGCCCCCGCGTCAGGACTTTCAGATCCCGCAGCTGGGAGGGAAGAAGAGGAGGCCGAGGATGGCGAGGATCTAAATCTTTTGGGGACCTGGAGATTGAGGAGCTCGCATAAAGTCACCTCATAAGGGAGTAGGTACAGTTTCCGCGGGGCCTCTCTTTTGCCACCTCTTTTACGGGCTTGTACCCAGTCCCTTATGAGGTTGACTTTTTTTGTTAACCGCAACCTCATATCTCCGAATCTTCTCATGATCTGATCCTGGGTCCTCTGGACGTCACACACCAATCTAACCGCATTGGTGATAGACTCCCAGAGGGCCGTCTTAACATGCGCATCTGTCAACCTCCTCTTGTTCCCAAACAGCTGGGGATAAAAGTCCTTGACGGCGTGGACCAGTGCAGCGCTCTCCTCCTTGGTGAACCTGGGAGCTGACATGCCTGCTGGGTTGTAGATTTTTTTGTATAACAAAATCAGATATACTGCCTGCAGGCATTAGAGAACTGACAAAGATGGCAACGTGTAATGGACTTTTATATGGTGAAGTAAACATGAGATGCATCATGGGACAAGTTATCTGTACATCTGATTGGATAAAATTTTGAAATATTGTTAGAATGTCTGTGAGACCATCCTGACTCAAGTTGTGTTTGTGTGATGAACTCTGATTGGCCGTTCCTTAATGTTTCATATCTTATTAACTTCCTTACACATACCTCATGGTGGTGCTATTACTTCATTTTTCATGTAGACTTATTTGTAACTCATGGGCCTGTCATGCGGATATGTGTGACGCAGATTTAATATCCGTGATCCGTTAAATATTAATGATTAAATTCTCTTTAAAATCTAATACTGTCACATTATTAAATGTTGTAGACATTTCTCGGTTTGATAACGGTCTGTTTCTTTAATACAAATACACATTTAATATTGTATGTCTTTATTGTTCATAAAATCCATTTATTGACTTATTGTGAAGTATTGATATTGCTCTATTAAATGTATTTCATAATGCACATTGATTGTGTGCTATTGCGTGACATTAGACTCTAATGTTTAAAGATGCTAATCTGGTGTTTCAAGATGCGTTTCCCACGCAATATTTCTGAATGTTCAAATTCAGGTTATAATGTCAGTAACTTGGATAATCTGTTTATAGATGTTAAACTACAGGTTTGTTTGTTATTAGTAAATAAACCTCAAGCTTGTATTTGTCTAAAGTGCTCATATATGTTATTGTGCAATGGCGTCTTTATTTTTAAATAGACATTACAAACAAACAATTGTATCAAATGATCTGTAGAGATAGAAAATTGTTTAGACTTTAAAATGTAAATCAATTTATATTAGTATTTAGATATCCTCAACAGAGGAAATTTAAATGCACATGGTTGAGCCAATCACATAAGGCATCTCTGTGCATCCACCAATCTTCATCTACTGAGCCTATCTCGATATGCTTTTCAAGCAAAGTATGTCAAGATAGGAAGAGAAGTAAATACACTATTTAAATCTCTTAAAGGGACACTGTCCAAACAAATTTAGCGTTGGTGATTCAGATTGAGCATGAAATGTTAATCAACTTTATAATTTAATCCGATTCTCAAATGTTAAGAATTATCTTGTTATCTTTCTTTGCAAATCAATAATGATATTTTAGATTACGGACAATTGTTGCAAAACACCTGGGTTGTCCTTGATGATTGTTGGATAAATTAATCCACCACAAAAAAACAAGTTCTGTCCAGAGTACTGAAGCAAATAAATTATCTATTTAATGCCTTATTTTTAAAGTAATGATAGCAACATCACAAGGAGCATTCATAATATGAGACAATTTTTAAAGTTGCTTAAAATAGAATACTCATTCAGAATGTATAAATCATTAATTTTTTAACTGTCTCCCTTTAAGTATATTTTGAGTTCATGTCCCTTTAAATAAACATTTCACAATAATGCTTGAAATATCAGAAACCAAGGCACCTTCCTTTTGCTAAATTAGTATAACATATGAGTAAAGCAAATTTAGATTAACTTCTGGATTGTTTTACACACTGACTGAAATATATATTGTAAAAGAGGTATTTCGGAGTTTTCAGCTTACAGGGACATTAAGCTATATGTTATGTGTGCATTTTGGATAAGATTATAATATTTGAACAACTTAATATGTTTTGGTATTCAATTATTAGATTGTAATTATATATATTTTTGGATTAAATACATATCTACATAGGCTATTTTGATGCTGATTGTTGTTTGCACATAGATGCCTTATGTAATTGACTAAGATATGTGCATTGATGTATTTTTTTCAAAGTATATTTAAAGACTGAATGTAATTCTATAGTACTTTCTAAATATGTTTAAATTCTTTTATGAATTATTTAAAAATCAATACACAATATACTTTGTGAATGTCCCTTTAAGGACCAAAACATTTGGAATGTTGATTTAACATTGTCAAAATAAACTAAAGGGGAATGAAAATTATATATAGATATGTGATGTCTAACCCAAGAGGTAAGATTTTAAAAAATACATAATATTAATAACTATAGTTAAATGACTCCACTAGAAAATAAAATCGATTAACCTGGCATCCAATAACTAGCTTGTGAAAAATATCAAGTTAAATGTCCTACCATTTATAAATGTAAAAATTAAAATAATTTAGCAAATAATGTTTTGAGATACCTAAGGAAGATACAAGATCTTATAAAATTAATTTTACATTCAACAACACTGTCACTTTAATGTAATTGAACCACTTCCCCTTCTTAAAAGTGAAAACAAATAATTTATGAGAAATTGACTACATATCCGAAATTATTTTAGCATCTAAGAATTTCAAAAGAAAAGCATTGATGGATCTCAATCCCCAATTAATGTTAAAAATAGATAGTTTAATGTAATATTCTCGGAATCAGTGGATTTTCTAAAATTAATGCATTATTTGATCTCATGGGAGTCAAATTGTTTTTTATTGACAGATTATATGGATATTTATTATAATCTGTTCAAAAGAGTGTATTTAATAATAAAATGTTTATTATTACCATTTAAAAAATTAAAAGTTTTGGAAACAAAAACAAAAAAATATTCCTGGAAGTCATCAGATGCCAATCTGAAATTAAAAAAAAACAAAATTTTAACAAAGTTAATACACACGTTGTCAAATATTCATAAAATACATTTACAATCATCTTGTGTCTATGCTCTAACTTTGTTCAACATTTTTTTAAAGATATTTATTAATTAAATTAAAAAAAAAAATACACCATTATATTGTGTAATAAAAAATAAATTAAAATATCAGATTTTCTAATTATACATAATAATGTATATCACATTTCAATAATATATATGTTGAACATAAATGTCATATTTCATGTCTATTCAAATACCTCTATATCAACTATAATATGTATTCCTTTTTCTGATTGTGATCCCTAAATATCTAATGATGAAATAAGTATGAATAATGTATGTAAGCTACCAATAATCAACATTCTTCCTGTGATTCTTAACTAGCATGCATTGGTACACCAACCTGGATAATGCATGGTCTTTGAAAGTCAATTCAGGGCTAAACAGTTGATCTTCAATAGGTGTCTTATTCATCAGTTCAAAAATAGAGGACTGTGAAATCCCATCTAAAAAAGTAAAATCATCTAAGTGTCTGATTGTGATCCCTAAATATCTAATGATGAAATAAGTATGACTAATGTATGTAAGCTACCAATAATCAACATTCTTCCTGTGATTCTTAACTAGCATGCATTGGTACACCAACCTGGATAATGCATGGTCTTTGAAAGTCAATTCAGGGCTAAACAGTTGATCTTCAATAGGTGTCTTATTCATCAGTTCAAAAATAGAGGACTGTGAAATCCCATCTAAAAAAGTAAAATCATCTAAGTGTCTGATTGTGATCCCTAAATATCTAATTAAGAACTAAATATGACTAATGTATGTAAGCTACTAATATTCAACATTCTTCCTGTGATTCTTAACTAGCATGCATTGGTACACCAACCTGGATAATGCATGGTCTTTGAAAGTCAATTCAGGGCTAAACAGTTGATCTTCAATAGGTGTCTTATTCATCAGTTCAAAAATAGAGGACTGTGAAATACCATCTAAAAATTAGAAAATCATCTAAGTGTCTCCAATAGGATGCCTCCACAGCCTTATTCTATCAAATAGTTGGCACTTACCATGTGAACATGTCTTTGTATGGTTTTCAAGGTCAGCAGATTTGAAAGATAATGCCAGACATGATCCCATTGGTATACTTCAATTTCAATCTTGGCTTTTTCCACTGTCAGTCTGGGCAATCTTCACTGTCAGGCTTCTAATTCTTCCCTTTCAGTCTTTAGATTAAGTCAGCTCCCTAATGGCAGAAAAAGTTTAATAAAAATTACTACAAGTGTGTGAATCATTTCTGTAGCCCTCTCCCACCCCCCATTTCATAAGAAATTTCTGTCACTAGCTTACTAAGCGTGTGTAGCATCTTGTGTTATGTTCTATCAAGTGTGAAGATGAGTCATATTGAGCAGAACAAACCTCTAATGTGTGACATTGAACCATAGTCATGCTAGAGGATCCCATTCTGAGTATTTACATTTTAAGTAATGTGTAAACTAAATACTAGTTTAGAAAAAGTATGCCATATGATGTATTTGTGTACAATTCATGCCAGCAACAGTCCATACATTTATACTTACCAGCTGATGTCCTCTTTAAAAACCAGGTGGCAAAGACTCGCTACAGGACCCAATGCCCAGAGCATCACCTATATTAATAAATGAAACACATTTTTAGCATTTTATGAACAATCCTAACATGTTTGCACAATTCTCTACTTGTCATTTCCCTAGAGTTCACATCTATTGACAATACTCCAGTCTAACTTCTCTTATTTACCGTCTAAAGTTGCGGTTGATGATGTCTGCTCTGACATTGAGCCCCTCGTCCCTGAATGGCCCCTCTAGAACAGGATCATCCTCCTCATCTCTGAGGAGGTTTCTGTCCGGCCGGACGGCCTGCAGCATCCCAGCCCGCTGTGCAATATTATGCAGGACGCTACAGGCTACAACGATCTTAGCCACCTTCTTTGGGTTGCACTGGAGGGCTCCTCCCGACCTGTCCAGGCACCTGAACCTCATCTTCAGGAGCCCGAACATCCGTTCAACCACCGCCCTGGTTCTCTTATGAGCCCTATTGTAGCGCTCCTCAGACACATCAGTCGGGCTAAGCAAGGGGGTAATGAGCCAAGGCCGGCTCATGTACCCAGAATCACCTATAAATTATGAACAGAACATAATTCAAACAGAATCCTCAAAATAGTATTTTGAGTCCAATAAAAAGTTTTGTACACGATAATCCAGTAACAAATGTTTATTTTAAAATGAAAAAATATAGTTCAATATTATTCTCTATCTTCCCATTTCATCCAAGACATGCTACATATGCGTATTTCTCCTAAATCAAGCCTTGTGTAAAATGCAAACTACATGGTTACATTGCATTCTCTATCTGAGCATTTAAGGTAAGACATGCTACATATCTGCATTGAACTAAAAGACATTTGCCGAAAGAGACAATGACATGGTTAAATTGCATTAGCTAATATCTTCCCATTTCAGCTAAGACATGCTACATATGCGTATTTCTCCTAAATCAAGCCTTGTGTAAAAGGCAAACTACATGGTTACATTGCATTCTCTATCTGAGCATTTAAGGTAAGACATGCTACATATCTGCATTGAACTAAAAGACATTAGCGGAAAGAGACAATGACATGGTTAAATTGCATTAGCTAATATCTTCCCATTTCAGCTAAGACATGCTACATATGCGTATTTCTCCTAAATCAAGCCTTGTGTAAAATGCAAACTACATGGTTACATTGCATTCTCTATCTGAGCATTTAAGGTAAGACATGCTACATATCTGCATTGAACTAAAAGACATTAGCGGAAAGAGACAATGACATGGTTAAATTGCATTAGCTAATATCTTCCCATTTCAGCTAAGACATGCTACATATGCGTATTTCTCCTAAATCAAGCCTTGTGTAAAATGCAAACTACATGGTTACATTGCATTCTCTATCTGAGCATTTAAGGTAAGACATGCTACATATCTGCATTGAACTAAAAGACATTAGCGGAAAGAGACAATGACATGGTTAAATTGCATTAGCTAATATCTTCCCATTTCAGCTAAGACATGCTACATATGCGTATTTCTCCTAAATCAAGCCTTGTGTAAAATGCAAACTACATGGTTACATTGCATTCTCTATCTGAGCATTTAAGGTAAGACATGCTACATATCTGCATTGAACTAAAAGACATTAGCGGAAAGAGACAATGACATGGTTAAATTGCATTAGCTAATATCTTCCCATTTCAGCTAAGACATGCTACATATGCGTATTTCTCCTAAATCAAGCCTTGTGTAAAATGCAAACTACATGGTTACATTGCATTCTCTATCTGAGCATTTAAGGTAAGACATGCTACATATCTGCATTGAACTAAAAGACATTAGCGGAAAGAGACAATGACATGGTTAAATTGCATTAGCTAATATCTTCCCATTTCAGCTAAGACATGCTACATATGCGTATTTCTCCTAAATCAAGCCTTGTGTAAAATGCAAACTACATGGTTACATTGCATTCTCGATCTGAGCATTTAAGGTAAGACATGCTACATATCTGCATTGAACTAAAAGACATTAGCGGAAAGAGACAATGACATGGTTAAATTGCATTAGCTAATATCTTCCAATTTCAGCTAAGACATGCTACATATGCGTATTTCTCCTAAATCAAGCCTTGTGTAAAATGCAAACTACATGGTTACATTGCATTCTCTATCTGAGCATTTAAGGTAAGACATGCTACATATCTGCATTGAACTAAAAGACATTAGCGGAAAGAGACAATGACATGGTTAAATTGCATTAGCTAATATCTTCCCATTTCAGCTAAGACATGCTACATATGCGTATTTCTCCTAAATCAAGCCTTGTGTAAAATGCAAACTACATGGTTACATTGCATTCTCTATCTGAGCATTTAAGGTAAGACATGCTACATATCTGCATTGAACTAAAGACATTAGCGGAAAGAGACAATGACATGGTTAAATTGCATTAGCTAATATCTTCCAATTTCAGCTAAGACATGCTACATATGCGTATTTCTCCTAAATCAAGCCTTGTGTAAAATGCAAACTACATGGTTACATTACATTCTCTATCTGAGCATTTAAGGTAAGACATGCTACATATCTGCATTGAACTAAAAGTAGACATTAGCGGGGGGAAAATATATGGTTAAATTGCATCCTATAGCTGAACATTACGCTAACATTTTAAAACTACAGTGGCAATTGTCAAACTAATTAACCATGTTGTGCACAAATACTCACCAACGAGATAACCAGGGGGCATTTGTCTTTCCTCAAACGGTCTCCACAGGGACGACAGAGAGAGGATGCGGGCATCATGACTAGCCCCACCAAAATTCGCACACACATGCATAATCCTCATCCGTGCGTCACAATCATACTGCACGTTGAGGCTATGAAAATGTTTGCGATTTCTGAAGGGCAAGTCATCAATTGGAGCATGCAGCGCAATGTGGGTACAATCTATGGCTCCCAAGACATTGGGCAATTGAGCAATATCAAAGAATTCCCGCTTCAGGCGCCTCCAATCACCATCATTCTGTGGGAATCCTATGTATTGCTTACTGATACGTACCATGGCGTCCAGAAAGTTATCAAACACCACAGAGAATGTACCTTGAGCCAGGCCATGCATGTACAGTTCTCCGGATTGAAAACTCCCGGAGGCCAGGACGTATAGACAGCTTAGCATCTTACTCATGGCGGGAACAGCAATCCTTATTCTTATACGTGGCTCCAAATGAGGTTTAAGAAGATCGTAAAGGCCAATGAGCTGTTCGCGATCGAGCCAATACTTATCATAAACCTCAAAGTCGCTCATGTTTTCCAAGGTGGGTCTCACCCTGTAGACAGGAGGACCTCGAACCAGACGACCCCTTCGTCTCAGTCTGAGCCGCCGAGGCTGCCTGATTCGGCCAACAGCTAGTTCGCCAATAGCAGCACCAGCAGCGTCTACCATGTCATCGTCATCCATCTTTCAAAACAGCGTAACAAGGTAAGCACTTGATCTGATGTGGATCACATGTGATGCTTTGGCCATGTTGTTTGGGGGATTTATAGTACAATTAGTCCAATGGTAGTGAGTTTGTAATGATTGCTGATTGTATTCACCTGTTTGTATGTGAGCGGTGCGAATGCTTTCACAGTGGGCGTTTATTCGTTGTTTGCAGAAATGTTATTTTCCAACAATGAATCTCAATGTGAAAGTGTCAAATATCACACATACAGTGCATGTTTGTTATGTTTGATCATATGCGTAATCAATATTTCTTAAACGCGATCTTATAGTAACAAGCACACGTCCAGGCTAACATGAATGAAAGTGCATAGTTGTGTATAATGTGCATCGAATGTGATCGATCAATGTTGCTGCAACATTGTTTTTAAACGCTAAAGTAACATCTGCCATCTGTAGTATTGTATATATAAGTGATTGCCGAGCTGTCAATATTGTATGCGTCCCTTTAAAATTGCAATAATAATTCCGAACTTCCCGTCTGCCATCTGTAGTATTGTGTATATATAAGTGATTGCCGAGATGTCAATATTGTACGCGTCCCTTTAAAATCGCAATAATAATTCCGAACTTCCCGTCTGCCATCTGTAGTATTGTGTATATATAAGTGATTGCCGAGCAGTCAATATTGTATGCGTCCCTTTAAAATCGCAATAATAATTCCGAACTTCCCGTCTGCCATCTGTAGTATTGTATATATAAGTGATTGCCGAGCTGTCAATATTGTACGCGTCCCTTTAAAATCGCAATAATAATTCTGAACTTCCCGTCTGCCATCTGTAGTATTGTATATATAAGTGATTGCCGAGCTGTCAATATTGTATGCGTCCCTTTAAAATCGCAATAATAATTCCGAACTTCCCGTCTGCCATCTGTAGTATTGTATATATAAGTGATTGCCGAGATGTCAATATTGTATGCGTCCCTTTCAAATCGCAATAATAATTCCGAACTTCCCGTCTGCCATCTGTAGTATTGTATATATAAATGATTGCCGAGCTGTCAATATTGTATGCGTCCCTTTAAAATCGCAATAATAATTCCGAACTTCCCGTCTGCCATCTGTAGTATTGTATATATAAGTGATTGCCGAGCAGTCAATATTGTATGCGTCCCTTTCAAATCGCACTAATGCTGAATAACTTCCGGCTGTCATCTGTAGTATTGTATATATAAGTGATTGCCGAGATGTCAATATTGTATGCGTCCCATTAAAATGGCACTAATACTGAATAGCTTCCAGCTGTCATCTGTAGTATTGTATATAAGTGATTGCCGAGCTGTCAATATTGTATGCGTCCCTTTCAAATCGCACTAATGCTGAATAACTTCCGGCTGTCATCTGTAGTATTGTATATATAAGTGATTTGTGATCTGACAATATTTATTAATTGTCCCATTGAAATCGCCCTAATAATGCTGTTCCAAACTGTTCTTTACGTATATGTTGTATTGTAGTATTGAGTGTTAAAGTTCCGAAAGGGGCGGTACAGTCGTGAATCTGTGATGTGTATGATTGAATCTTCTAATGACGTCATGATATTATTAACCTGCCTATGTAGTTCTGAAATCCTCATTGTGTTGTTGTATTGTGCTACATTGTTATTGTGTGCTGAATAAAATCTAAATGTGTGCTTTGTGGTTGCGTGATGGGTGATGCGTGTTATGTACATATACGTATATATTGTGATTGTGTCCCACATATGCTGACTTCTATATAGCGGTCTGGCATTGTTGTTCCTTCCCATAAAGTGACATCTGTAATCTGGTGTAATGATGTTCTTGTTGTACGTAATTCCTAATGGTTTATTGTGATGGAACCATGATGTTAAAAGTACAGTAAAATCCATATGTTCTGTTTTGTGATTCCTATAGAGAATGTAATGTGTTTTTCCCCCATCATTTGAATGCACATGTATGAGTGAATGTTAAAAGTAATGTATGTGCATCCATGAGTGATCATGTGTTAAGCCTATGTAGATATGCTGTTGCTTCAAGCATATGAGTTGAATAACTGAAATGCAATAATAAAGGTAAATGAGAATTGTTTCCCATTGTGTAGTGTTTGTGAATCCTGAAAAGTTGACATTATTTTTGTGTCCGTTTAAATGTAATATTTTTTTAAATAAAAGTTTGTTACTAGTGATGTTGATTTGTAGTTGATGTAATATAAAAGTCTGAAACAATTTAATGGTGTTGTGAATATTCAAACAGTAAAATCCATAAATCCACCATAGGGAAATAGTCATTTCTTGATCTATTTATCATAGCTGGGTCTAACGCATGAAATCATGTCTTTTCTAGCGCTGGTATTTGGAGTTTTTCTGTCTACGCTATTTGCGTGCGTTAGGGAAATGAGGGTTTCGCGTGCACGAGCACGTTTTCCCAATAGAAGTCAATGGAGGCTCTAAAAATTGGTCATTTTTTTTTTCAAAGACTGGTTTTCCTCGTAAAGTGAGTGACGTCATGAGCTTGTGTGAAAAAGTAACTAAATCGTGTTCTTTTTGTGATAAATAAATATTTTGGGTATGTGATGTGGTGTATATTGTTTGTATGCATCGATGAGTGTATGTTTGTGATAATGTTATTAGTTAGATGTAGGTATATGAGTGTGTTTTCCCGTGTGTCAATGTCAGTCAATGGGAAAATGGATTTGTGTTGTTTTTTTTCTAACACCCGAGATCTCGCAACTTTAATCCTTTGTATTTTGATGAAAAATTATTAAATATTAAAAATAAATATAGTGTAGTGTTTGTATGAGTGTAAGTGTACTTTGTGTAATATTTGTTTTGTGATTCGTGGATGTTTATTTTGTCGGTATATGTTTACTACTGGGTCTGAGGTGTCGGTAGATATTTGAGCGTTAGGTGATTTTGGAGTGTCTGTAACTGAACTCGAAATACCAGAGTCCGTAAGAAACCAGCGTTAGGGGCCTCTAACGCTGGTTTTCACGGCTAACGCCAATCTCCAAATCTAGGCCACAGTGTGCTATATTGCACTTACAGGATTACAGCTAAAAACAAGCACATCAGAGATATCCTGGCCATAAACAGCTTCACTGACAGCTCAGGATCCACTGCAAGTCCAGTCTTTCAAAAAAGTCTAATCTTCGCAGGGTTAAACAGCTGATTGCTTCCAGGACCGGTAACACATGCAGATCCTTTTGAGATCTTTTAACTTAAAACTCTTTAACTCTACGCGTTTCCTCTGCCTTCTAAGCAGACTTTTTCAAGAGATTTCCAAACAGAACATCTGCAAAGATTATACTTTTGAAAGAATGGACTCGCGGTGGATCCTGAGCTGTCAGTGAAGCTGTTTATGGCCAGGATATCTCTGTTGTGCTTGTTTTTAGCTGCAATCTTGTAAGTGCAATACAGCACACTGGCCTAGATTTAGAGTTGGGCGGTAGCCGTGAAAACCAGCGTTAGAGGCTCCTAACGCTGATTTTTACCGCCCTCTGGTATTTGGAGTCAGTCAGGAAAGGGTCTAACGCTCACTTTCAAGCCGCGACTTTTCCATACCGCAGATCCCCTTACGTCAATTGCGTATCCTATCTTTTCAATGGGATCTTCCTAACGCCGGTATTTAGAGTCGTGGCTGAAGTGAGCGTTAGAAATCTAACGACAAAACTCCAGCCGCAAAAAAAAGTCAGTAGTTAAGAGCTTTCTGGGCTAACGCCGGTTTATAAAGCTCTTAACTACTGTGCTCTAAAGTACACTAACACCCATAAACTACCTATGTACCCCTAAACCGAAGCCCCCACACATCGCCGCCACTCGATTAAAATTTTTAACCCCTAATCTGCCGCTCCGTACCCCGCCGCCAGCTACGTTATCCCTATGTACCCCTAATCTGCTGCCCCTAACATCACCGACCACTATGTTATATTTATTAACCCCTAATCTGCCGCCCCCGCTATCGCTGACCCCTGCATATTATTATTAACCCCTAATCTGCCGACCGCACATCGCCGCCAGCTACGTTATCCCTATGTACCCCTAATCTGCTGCCCCTAACACCGCCGACCCCTATATTATATTTATTAACCCCTAATCTGCCCCCCACAACGTCGCCTCCACCTACCTACAATAATTAACCCCTAATCTGCCGACCGCATCTCACCACTACTATAATAAAGTTATTAACCCCTAATCCGCCTCACTCCCGCCTCACTAACCCTATAATAAATAGTATTAACCCCTAATCTGCCCTCCCTAACATCGCCGACACCTAACTTCAATTATTAACCCCTAATCTGCCGACCGGAGTGCACCGCTACTATAATAAATGTATTAACCCCTAAAGCTAAGTCTAACCCTAACACTAACACCCCCCTAAATTAAATATAATTTAAATCTAACGAAATAAATTAACTCTTATTAAATAAGATCAGCCAATAGAATGCGAGCTCAATCTGATTGGCTGTTCGGATCAGCCAATCGGATTGAACTTGAATCTGATTGGCTGATTCCATCAGCCAATCAGAATTTTCCTACCTTAATTCCGATTGGCTGATAGAATCCTATCAGCCAATCGGAATTCGACGGACGCCATCTTCGATGACGTCCCTTAAAGGAACCGTCATTCGGCGAGTAGGCGTCGGTAGAAGAGGATGGATCCGCGTCGGCTGGAAGATGATGGCTCCGGAAGAAAGAAGATTGAAGATGCCGCATCATAGAAGACTTCATCCCGATGATGGACTTCTTCAGCGCCTGCTTGGATCAAGACTTCAGCCCGATGATGGATTTCTTCAGCCGCCGCTTGGATCCAGACTTCAGCCGGAGGATGGACGTCACTCTTCAGCCCCCGCTTGGGCTTGGATGAAGATTTCGGAGGCTTGGATGAAGACTTCAGAGGACGGATCGGTGAACCTGGTATGGTGAAGATAAGGTAGGAAGATCTTCAGGGGCTTAGTGTTAGGTTTATTTAAGGGGGGTTTGGGTTAGATCAGGGGTATGTGGGTGGTGGGTTGTAATGTTGGGGGGGGTATTGTATGTTTTTTTTACAGGCAAAAGAGCTGAATTATTTGGGGCATGCCCCGCAAATGGCCCTTTTCAGGGCTGGTAAGGTAAAAGAGCTTTGAACTTTTTTAATTTAGAATAGGGTAGGGCATTTTTTTATTTTGGGGGTCTTTGTTATTTTATTAGGGGGCTTAGAGTAGGTGTAATTAGTTTAAAATTGTTGTAATATTTTTCTAATGTTTGTAAATATTTTTTTATTTTTTGTAACTTAGTTCTTTTTTATTTTTTGTACTTTAGTTAGTTTATTTAAATGTATTTATTTGTAGGTATTGTATTTAATTAATTTATTGATAGTGTAGTGTTAGGTTTAATTGTAGGTAATTGTAGGTTTAATTGTAACTTAGGTTAGGATTTATTTTACAGGTAATTTTGTAATTATTTTAACTATTTTAGCTATTAAATAGTTCTTAACTATTTAATAGCTATTGTACCTGGTTAAAATAAATACAAAGTTGCCTGTAAAATAAATATTAATCCTAAAATAGCTACAATATAATTATTCGTTATATTGTAGCTATATTAGGGTTTATTTTACAGGTAAGTATTTAGCTTTAAATAGGAATAATTTATTTAATAAGAGTTAATTTATTTTGTTAGATTTAAATTATATTTAACTTAGGGGGGTGTTAGGGTTAAAACATTTATTATAGTAGCGGTGCGCTCCGGTCGGCAGATTAGGGGTTAATAATTGAAGTTAGGTGTCTGCGATGTTAGGGAGGGCAGATTAGGGGTTAATACTATTTATGATAGGGTTATTGAGGCGGGAGTGAGGCGGATTAGGGGTTAATAACTTTATTATTGTAGCGGTGAGATGCGGTCGGCAGATTAGGGGTTAATAAGTGTAGGTAGGTAGCGGCGACGTTGTGGGGGGCAGATTAGGGGTTAATAAATATAATATAGGGGTCAGCGGTGTTAGGGGCAGCAGATTAGGGGTACATAGGGATAATGTAGGTGGCGGCGGTGTACGGAGCGGCAGATTAGGGGTTAAAAATAATATGCAGGGGTCAGCGATAGCGGGGGAGGCAGATTAGGGGTTAATAAGTGTAAGGTTAGGGGTGTTTAGACTCGGGGTACATGTTAGGGTGTTAGGTGCAGACTTAGGAAGTGTTTCCCCATAGGAAACAGTGGGGCTGCGTTAGGAGCTGAACGCTGCTTTTTTGCAGGTGTTAGGTTTTTTTTTCAGCTCAAACAGCCCCATTGTTTCCTATGGGGGAATCGTGCACGAGCACGTTTTTTAAGCTGGCCGCGTCCGTAAGCACCGCTGGTATCGAGAGTTGCAGTTGCGGTAAATATGCTCTACGCTCCTTTTTTGGAGCCTAACGCAGCCCTTCTGTGAACTCTAAATACCAGCGGTATTTAAAAGGTGCGGCCAGAAAAAAGCACGCGTAGCTAACGCACCCCTTTGGCCGCAAAACTCTAAATCTAGGCGATAGTGTTTTAATACATTTTATTTTACTTCCTTGAATCTGGGTTGCGCTTGTGTTTTTTCCCCAGAGTTTATTTTTAATGAAATGTAAGTTTTTTTTCTGTAATGTTCAATCTTTTTTTGCTACAATTTTATATGTTTTATATTTTCGGTAATTTAAAATAGTTTTTCTTGGAAGGATACCGGTTACACACCAGCACAGGGCCTTCAGGCCGCGAGTGTCAGCATGGTAGTGATTCCTTACTACAATTGCCTGCAATTGACTCTTAGGGGGGTAAGCGATATCAGCCTGGAGCCTCAAGGGTCATAAAGACCATCATCATCTCAGACACAGAGGCCGGCCATACTGCCCGAAAGTAGCTAATCCCTACACAACACTACGCAGCGCTGCCATCTGCGCTGTTTGGAGCCTTTCAAACTTCAAGATGGAGGATTTCCATAGTGCAGTCAAAGCTATGTTTGCGGAGCACAAGACTGTAATTCTGGCCAAATTTGATCAGCTCCTAGTAAAAATGCAGGCTGCTAGTGTCCGAGACAAGTCTGAAACAGCAGGGGAGACAAGCCTTACCAGAAAACAGAAGAGTACGCTGAGCTTTACTGAACAGTCTTTAAGAGTGAATAGGGATGTGAGCCTCTTGGGGATGAGCAGTCTTTCCCATACTCGATACATTCCCCGTCCAGACATATCAGTGGGAAGTGCTCTTGTGCTTGGAGATACAGAATATGGAGTGTCCACCGTCGATTATGGGGACATGCGCCCTACACTATACCCGCTACCCAAGGAGATCAGAGTTAACCATCCCATGTTGACCTGCACTGGAGGTCCATACCCCTTGGCCCTGGCTGCTGCGCGGGGGAATGCGGCCGCCCCTCCGGTGCAGAAAGTGGAGGCTGAGGCTAGCCCTCTTAGTGAGAAGAGTCTGCTGAGGTGTGAGTTGCCTAGTGGGGACGGAACTGCTCGCCCGGCACCTGACGGGTTCCCTGGTTTTGTAACATACAAAGTGAAGCCAGAGGGGCCACATCGCAGAGTGGGTATGTGGGAGAGAAACATTTGGCGCGGCCCTGCACAGCGATTCAGCACAGGTCAGCCATTTCTGGATTTACACAGACCCCTTCATAGGAGACTAAAAGTGACTGCAGATAACTTGGTAAGATGTGTGGAGTCTGGAGGGGTAGCCTGCTCCCTAGCCCGTAGGAAAGGGGTAGGTTGAAGAGTGTTGCTGGAAGTGGATTTAAGCACACAGGACATTGAGACTCTGCTACTGTTAATGTCTGTTGACTTTAATCCCATAACTTGCTGGAGCCGGGACATTGCATGCTATATAACATTTTCTTATGAAGCCCCTGGGCTGATTTAGCATTGCAGCCTCTGTTCTAGATAATATGATAAGGCAACACCTTTTAGAAAATATGTTTTTGTCTAATGTTTTTTTTTTCATACCATCACAGATCTGCTGGTTCATTACCCTATGTTATGATGTTGACAAACTACCCACTATATGCAACAAGTTTTGCCCAGCACCTGTGCAGACTGAGCATTGCTTAATAGGGGCTCTCACACTGATGGATCTGCGAGTTGTTCACATTTACATATTATAATACTAGCTACATATATGTTTGTTTTTTTTAGTTCAGGATCCCTCAGTCTGAGAGTTTAACAGTGCATCGTGGGTAGCGCTAGATAGTTAGTCATGACTTTAAGAAATGTTTAGCCCTCATAGGGCACCTGTTATGTTATGCTTATCAAAAGGTTTCAATAAGGTTGCACATATAATGTAAAATAATTGTATATTCACTAGTGCAAAACAGCTGACAACTGTGCATATTACAAGGTTCACTGGGGAGTTGGTACGGTCTGTCAATGTCAGTTGATCAATTAGCTTAATCTGTTTAGTTTACTAAGAGAGCTGGCATATGCTGGGCTTGCCACCCTTGGAGTCATCATGATATTGGGCTCTGGGGCTTCTGCCCACACACAGTTTAGAGAAGAGATTGCTCCCTAAGTGCTGGTGTCTCGCCCCCCCCCCCCCATCTAGAGGGCCTGGGATACACAGCATATCCTCTATACCCCCTTCCTATTTGGCAGAGTTAGGTAGCCTCTGCCTTGTCCGAAGAGCCTGGACCCAGTTTGTTCCTATATCAATGCCACTTAGACTCTCCGGATTTTACTAATGAAAGAATCCCTATGATTATCCTTCTACGTTTCAATTTTCCTGACTGCTTACCCCTATAGTTCATATGTTATAGATGACTTGCATAAACATTTACTGCATGTGTTAGGCCTACGGGCGTGGTGTTTAAAGCACAAAAGTTTATGATGGGAGACACTGGAAGATTTCATTTATTAGCCTGGCATATATGGCTACCTGCATATAGTTGTATGCTCTCCTTATATAGCTACTGCATTACTCCCTTATTTGTCATTATGATGTTAGGCCATCTATATAGATATGAACTGTAATACTCCTAAATATATTAGTACCTGGATTTTTTTTTTTGGGAAGCAGTCCCTGAATTTTGTTTTTCTTATTATCTTATACACTGTTTTGAGTAATAGTATATTTACTAAGCTTGCTATTAGCTTTATAGATAAGCCCAAAATATTTACATGATGTTCAAGTAAGACTAGTATAGGTTGTTCTCCTGACTAGTGATGAGGGCTATTTGCAGTCCGGGACATGTCTTCAGATAAGTCCAGTAATCAGATCCTATGAGAGGATCTATAGCACATGGAAGACGCTAGAGCCTTAACCATTAAAACTAGAGGCAAGGAAGAAGGATAACATTCTGCCTTGGTAACACCCCACTTACTGATATATTATTGTATACGTTTTTTGGACTTGTATTATGGATCTGAAGATGTTATCCCTCATGTTGTGATTGATGTATATGTTATTTTCCTCAATAAAAAATATTTAAAAAAAAAAAAAAAATAGTTTTTCTTTTTTGTAGTTTAAGCTTAGGTTTTATTTTTTTCACAGGTAAGTTTTTATTTATTTTAAGGTAGTTAGTATATTGTAACTTTAATTTAAAGTTAGGGGGTGTTAGGTTTAGGGGTTAATAGTTTAATTTAGGTAGTCACGATGTGGGGTAGGGCGGTTTAGGGGTTAATAGGTTTATTTTAATAGTCGCAATGGGGGGGGGGCAGTGATTTAGGGGTTAACAGCTTTATTAGTTGCTATGCTGGGGGTTAATAGTGTAGTTAATGGGTGTTAGTGTACTTTCTAACATATTTTTTTATGGGTTTTGTGAAACTTTTTTGTTTTGCAAAATCCATTACTACAGGTCTTTGAACGAGGAATGAATTGTTGCGGTATAGGCTATAACGATTGCGGTAAAGCCATACCACGCGACTTGTAATATCGAGTAGCTGACCATTCCGCACTAAAAGGCCATTTTTTTAGCGGTAAAGATATACAGCGCAACTTGTAATCTTGGTCAATAATAACACTACAGTTGATTGGGTCAGATACAACTTTCAATGAGCTCTTCCTCAACCAATTGTACTGCCAATGCTTGTCTAGGTAGATGTCATGGCTATGTGCTGGATTTTATACACCTGTTAGCAATGGGTGTGGCTGAAACACCATAACTATGTGTAGTGGTGTCCACATATCTTTGGCCACAGAGCATTATCTCTCCTCCACCAAATCTTACAGTAAGCACTATGCATTCTGGTCATTCTGGTTGATAATATTGTCCTGGCATCCACTACACTCAGATCCTTCCATCAGACTGCAATATAGTGAAGTGTAAACCATCACTTCAGAGAACACCTTTCCACAGATCCCCACTACACTATTTACCCCTAAACCGCCACTATCCCATATCAGAAACTACCCCACTGCAAAATACCCACTAACTTCTAAACCCCCTAAACAGCTATCCCCTTATCTTAGCACCCACTAAGTTACCCTCCCAAAAAAAAACTTACCTTAAAAAACATAACAGTACCTTTTAATAAAAAACACCTAACAGTACCTTTAAAAAAAATAACAGTACCTTTAAAAAAAAAAAAACAAAAAAAAAAGTTTGAGTGTTAAAGGGACAGTCTAGTCAAAATTAAACTTTCATGATTCAGATAGGGCATGCAATTTTAAACAACTTTCCAAATTACTTTTATCATCAGATTTGCTTAGCTCTCTTGGTATTCTTTGTGGAAAGCTAAAACCAGGTAGGTTTATATGCTAATTTCTAAGCCGTTGAACTGCCTATTATCTCAGTGCATTTTGACAGTTTTTCACAGTTAGACACTGTTAGTTCATGTGTGTCATATTAGATAAACATTGGGCTCACTTATGTGGATTTATTTAAGTCAGGACTGATTGGCTAAAGTGTATGTCTGCCAAAAGAACTGAGGTATGGGGGCAGACTGCAGAGGCTTAGAAACAAGATAATCACAGAGGTAAAAAGTGTATTAAATTAACAGTGTTGGTTATGTAACACTGGGAAATAAAGAGATAATCTATCTTTTTAAACAATAACAATTCTGCAATAGACTGTCTCTTTAAATGCGATTGCATCTGAGCAATCGCATTTACTTTCAACTTGTAATATGAGCAGACATTGCCGCTCAACGCCACCCAAAGTAAATATGGGGAGCGTAAATTACCACAAGTTCACACAAATTAATTCACAGTAATTTAAACAGCACACCATTTGTATAATGGATTTTATCGTAAAGAACACCACCATCTCGCAATAGCGTTTGCACTTCTTTCACTAATGATATCGCTCCAGTTGTAATCTGGCCCATAGTAATTATTTTATTAACAATTTATATTTATGTTTAGTTTCTTTAAAACTTAATATCTTCAGTTACAACTTTGCATAAAACAGACTATGGGTGTAAAATGAGCTTGTTTGCTTATTTGACTGTTATGAACTGGGCAAAACTGATTGTGACTAATGATTTAGCTATTTTAATAGATAAGCTAAGAGGTTGCTTTGGCAGAACTATCCTGTATCTTTTTTATGGAAAGGTTGCGCAATGTAAATATGTTCACTGTGCTGAGCGTTACAGTTTAATTAATTCTATTAAAAAAAAGAAAAGCTATTATGAGTTGCAAAGTAAACCACATTCCATTAGCACAATAGACAGGACAGAGTAAAATACAAGACATAGAGAGGCAAACACACAGAAATCAGCAATTTATTAAAGAAACAGTAAACTAAAAAAAAAAATTGTGACCGCGTTATTCACCATGGAAGTGAGCTACATTGAAGTGAACGGCATGATCAAGTGATTTGTGATTTTAGAATAACCCAGGCTGCAAGGCATTTTTAAAAAAATTTTTTTATAAGGTAGCGCCCACTGAGGGCTATAAGGAATACATACGTACATAAGGAATACATAGGGGCTGTTTTGGGAGCTTAAAGGGCCACTAAACCCAAAATCTTTCTTTCATTATTCAGATAGAGAATAGAAATTTAAACAACATTACAATTTACTTCCATAATTTATTTTGCTTCATTTGTTAAATATCCTTATTTGAAGAAAAAGCAATGCACATGGTGAGCCAATCACATGATGCTTCTATGTGCAGCAACCAATCAGCAGCTAGTGAGCATATCTAGATATGCTTTTCATCCAAGAATATCAAGAGAATAAAACAAATTATATAATATAAGTAAATTAGAAAGATGTTTAAAATTGCATTCTCTTTCTAAATCATAAAAGAAAAAAATGTGAGTGGCATGTCCCTTTAAAAATAGAGGACAACATCATTTTTTCAAATGTAAGGCTCTTTTTGTGCTACATAATTGTGCACATACTCATTAATTGTCTACGGACCTTTTAATAAATACATACCTTTAAACAAGGGGAGAATCAATGATGCAGCCCAAATAAACTCTTGGATATGAACTATGTTTCTAAACATAATTGTCACAAATAAAAAAATATAGCGGTACATTACAAGTGGAGTGCAAAATTAGTAGTGCTATGTCTGCTCGACATCGGTACATTCCAATAGCATTGTGCATTAATCATTGCACAAGCATTTCTAGTGAAATGCTTGTGCAATGCTGCCCCCTGCTCACCGGCGGCCACAGGGGGTGTCAATCATCCCGATCATATTGGATCGGGATGATTTCAGTCTGCCACCTAAATGTTTTCAGAAACGATGGGTGTAGAAAGCAGCATTCACTGCTTGTTAAATCTACTCATATGAGTTCAAATCAGCTTGCCTATTGCAGATTCAGTCTTCCCAGCCTGGTGCAGGTCTACAATTTTGTTTCTGGTGTCCTTCGACAGCTCTTTGGTCTTCACCATAGTATAGTTTGGAGTGTGACTGTTTGAGGTTGTGGACAGGTGTCTTTTATACTGATAACAAGTTCAAACAGGTGCCATTAGTACAGGTAATGAGTGGAGGACAGAGGAGCCTCTTAAAGAAGAAGATACAGGTCTGTGAGAGCCAGAAATCTTGCTTGTTTGTAGGTGACCAAATATAATATGCAAATAAATTATTTCCAAATCAGACAATGTGATTGTCTGGATTTGTTTCCACATTTTGTCTCTCATAGTTGAGGTATACCTATGATGAAAATTACAGGCCTCTCTCATCTTCTTAAGTGGGAGAACTTGCACAATTGGTGGCTGACTAAATACTTTTTTGCCCCACTGTAACATGTAATCAGGGTATCATATTTATTTATTTGCAATCAATGGATATTTTAAGAGCTGGTCCAGTTTTCTCTCTGCACCTGTGTAACCCCTCCTGATTGCAGTCTTGTTTTAAGCACCACCCCTACACAGGTGTTAAAAAAATGGGCTGGCATATAAGATGACATTTCTTAATGAAAATTAAATTCAAGTGAAGGAAGAAAAAAACTGAAAATAGCATGACAGTTAACAGGTGATTTTAATTTCTGCTGTATCTGATACATGACAGTTTAATGTTAGGTAGACTATCCCTTTGAACTATCATCTTAAGATTATATTGAATCAAACATAATTTGAATTTTAAAATCATTGTCTAAAATATTACACTGTGTCCTAATGTCATCATCAATGTTTAACTTTAATACTAGTTTCACATGTACATACTTTCAAAGTATAATACACAATGTAACAAATGGCACTTAAAAGTTCTAATGAGTAATCAATGACACAAGTATCGAGCAATTTGATTAGTTAGTGATATTAGAAAATGTATATTTAAATCAGATTGTCTGATGTCATAAATCATGTGATTATGCATTTCCCAATCAAAAGTGGTGAACAATTTCACTAGTTTGTGGGTTGTTGTTGAGTACTGCGTTAAATTTGGTACGAAAAGTGTTGCATCAAATTTGGTGAGAAGTGGTAAGTGGGACTTGTAATACATGCCTTAAACATGGTGCAAATAGATTAATCCCCCCCCCCCCCAAAAAAAAGGAAGTTAGCTATATTATGTTATGAATTTATTTGATTTGTATCTCTATATCTACTAGTGCACCAAATTTGGAGCAATAATATTGTTTGATTTAGAAAGAGTATACAATTTTAATAAAATTTCTAATTTACTTTTTTATCTAATATGCTTCATTTTCTTGCAAACATAACCTTTCTGGTGTTTTCAGACTCCCATTGATTTCTATGGCATTCGCGGCCTCAAGGGTGGTGGTTTAAACGATAGGTACGCTGCGTTGGAATTGACGCGAGCGTACCTGTTGAATGTTTGATAAATTGGCAAGAGGGTCGAATGGAGTCGAATTTGACGGCAGATGATTAGTATTCTGCTTGATTAACACAAGCATCAATCTGTGTCGGATTGATATCATGGGAGCCTATATTACGTCACACATTTCAACATTTGACAATCTTGACGCTTTGTTAACTACGGCGGATCAAATTTGACATGGACTTCCAGCGCATTATCAGTTGAAGCTTTTGATAAATCGGCCCCTAATCTCCTGCAACGGAAATGTTTTTTCACGGTAAGAGCAATAAAATTGTGGAACTCATTACCAAAGGAGGTAGTGAATGCCTATACCTTAGATACATTTCAAAATTGTTTGGATATATTTCTGTCTATAAACAGAATTCAGGGGTATGATTTGTTAAATGGGTCACCTTTTAATGGTATTAATTTAAGCTCAACTGGAGCTTTTTTGTAAGTATATTAAGATTTATATAGGTTGAGCTTGATGGACTAAAGTATCTTTTTCAACCTCATCTACCATGTTACTGCAATGTATTGGAATAGGGACCACAACATATCTTTAGATCAATTACATTCTCATTGGATAGGGAATATTGCTCTGTAATGTTCCTTTACAATAAACATTTACTTCTATTATCAAATTTGCTTTGTTTTTATGGCATACCTAGGTATGTAGTGTGCACATGCCTGGAGCATCGGCGTTGTCTAGTGGCCTTGCAAATGTATAATATTGTTAAAAGCATTCTTGCAAAACTACTGCCATATAGATCTACAGACATGTGCATGCTCCTGAGCTTCCTACCTACTTTTCAACAAATGATACCAAGAGAACAAAGTACATTTGATAATAGAAATAAATTATTTCTTTCATATAGGTGGTGTCACTGGCGAGAGTCCACAAGCTAGTTACTGATGGGATATACATTCCTACCAGGAGGGTGCAAAGTTTCCCAAATCTCAAATGCCTATAAATACACCTCCCACCACACTAATACCTCAGTTTTTAAAAACTTTGCCTCCTTAGGAGGTGGTGAAGCATGATGTGCTTGATTTATTCAGTGAAAGGCGCTTCTAAGCATACTGAAGTCCAGTTCCTCACTAAGTGCAGTGTTTGTCTTGAGGGATGTGAATGGAGTATTGCCTGATGATATAATGTTTTCACCTATGGGAAAACTTTTCATAAGGTTCTCTGTAAATCGGTTGCAGGGATTCATCTGCTGCCTCCCTTTATAGATCGACAATATACTCTTGTACCATTACCTCTGCTGATATGTTTCAGTACTGGTTTGGCTGTCTGCTATATGTAGATGGGTGTCTTAAAGGTAAGTATGAAAATGTATCTTTTTTTGACACTCTCAGCTATGGATTAGGCACTTTTTAAGTAAAGTTGTTATATATTGTTTATATATATATATATATATATATATATATATATATATATATATATATATATATATATATATATATATATATATACTGTATATACCTTGAGTCAGTTGCTTGATGTTCCTTATATATTATAGCTGCAAAACAGGTTTGTTTGAGTTTGAAACATATCTTAGAATGTCTAAGCATGCCTGGGCATGTCTTTACATGTCTTGACATGTTTGGGGATAAAACTCCACCCCAAATCGCACTGTTTTTCATTTTTTTTAGAAAGCTATATTCAGCACTTGTTATATCACTGCTTATTAAATTCTTCCTATTTTATATATAAGCACTGTTTCCCACTCTCTCAAGCCTGCTATATATAGGAGCATAGATATAAAATTGTAAACTATTTATATATTTGTTTAGTTTTTTTGCAACTATGAGGCCTATTTATCAAGCCGTCAACCGCAAAAACGCTGGAATTCTGCAGCGTAATTGTGGCAAGCCTGATTCGACCTATTTATCAAACCCTACAGACCGGCAAAAGTTGAAATTTGTGACGTAACATACTATCCGCCGGTCTCAGTCCAACACAGGTCGATGCTTACGTCATTACAGATGTTCCAAATACAAATTCGGCACTATCTGACAACTTTTGCAAGTTATAAACTTTCTAACAGGTACGCTCGCCACTGTTCCGGCCCAGCGTACCTGGTTTTCAATCCGCCACCCAGGAGGCCGCGGATGCCATAGGAATCAATGGGAGTCTGAAAGCAGCGAAAGCTTTTGTTCGATGCTGCCAGATATCCCATTGATTTCTATGGTAGAAAGCCAGTAACGTTTACACCTAACACCCTAACACATGTACCCCGAGTCTAAACACCCCTAATCTGCCTCCCCCGACATCACTGCCACCTAATAAAGTTATTAACCCCTATACCGTCGCTCCCCGACACCGCCACCACCTACATAATGTTATTAACCCCTATCCCGCCGCTCCCGGACCCTACCGCAACTAAATAAATATATTAACCCCTATCCCGCCGCTCCCTGACACCGCCGCAACTAAATAAATGTATTAACCCCTATCCCGTCACTCCCGGAGCTCACCGCAATTAAATAAATGTATTAATCCCTAAACCCCTGGTCTCCCACATCACTACAACTTATTAAACCCATTAACCCCTAAACCGCCAGCCCCCCACATCGCCACAAACTAAATTAAGCTATTAACCCCTAAACCTAACAACCCGCTAACTTTACATTAAATATTAACTCATCCCTATCTTATAATAAATTAAAACTTAACTTTAGAATTAAAATAAACGATATTAAACTATTAATTAACCTACCCTAACTATTATACTAAAATTACATTAAACTACAAATTAAATTAACTATATTATATATTTAAAAACCTAACCCTACTCAAATTATTTAAATCTACAATAAAGAATGACTAAGTTACAAAAAAATAACAACTAAGTTACACAAAATAAAAAACACTAAGTTACAAAAATAAAAAATAAATGATCAAATATTTAAACTAATTACACCTAATCTAATAGCCGTATCAAAATAAAAAAGCCCCCCCCCCCCAAAAAAAAAATAAAAAAAAACCTAGCCTACAATAAACTACCAATGGCCCTTAAAAGGGCCTTTTGCTGGGTATTGCCCCAAATAAATCAGCTCTTTTTCCTGTGAAATAAAATACAAACACCCCCCCAACAGTAAAACCCACCACCAACACAACCAACCCCTCCAAATAAAACCCTATCTAAAAAACCTAAGCTCCCCATTGCCCTGAAAAGGGCATTTGTATGGACATTGCTTTTAAAAGGGCATTTAGCTCTTTTTCAGCCCAAAGTCCCTAACCTAAAATTAAAACCCACCCAATAAACCCTTAAAAAAAAACTAACACTAACCCCCGAAGATCCCGACATCCATCCTCATCCAAGTGGCAGAAGTCCTCAGCGAAGCCGGCAGAAGTCTTCATCCAAGCGGGACAAAGTCTTCATCCAACTGGGACGAAGTCTTCATCCAACTGGGCAGAAGTCTTCATCCAGATGGCATCTTCTATCTTCATCCATCCGGCGCGGAGCGGCTGCATCTTCAAGACATCCGGCGTGGAGCATCCTCTTCTTTCGATGGTTTCTGAAGAATGAAGTTTCCCTTTAAGGAGGAAAAAATCCTATTGGCTGTTGCAATCAGCCAATAGGATTGAGCTTTCATCCTATTGGCTGATCCAATCAGCCAATAGGATTGAGCTTGCATTCTATTGGCTGATTGGAATAGCTGATTTCTTTGGGGCAATGCCCTGCAAAAGGCCCTTTTAAGGGCCATTGGTAGTTTATTGTAGGCTAGGTTTTTTATTTTTATTTGGGGGGGGGGCTTTTTTATTTTGATAGGGCTATTAGATTAGGTGTAATTAGTTTAAATATTTGATAATTTATTTTTTATTGTGTGTAACTTAGTGTTTTTTATTTTGTGTAACTTAGTTGTTATTTTTTTGTAACTTAGTAATTCTTTATTGTAGATTTAAATAACTTGAGTAGGGTTAGGTTTTTAAATATGTAATAAAGTTAATTTAATTTGTAGTTTAATGTAATTTTAGTATAACAGTTAGGGTAGGTTAATTAATAGTTTAATATAGTTTAATGTAATTGTAGGATAATAGTTAGGGTCGGTTAATTAGTAGTTTAATATAGATTAATGTAATTTTAGTATAATAGTTAGGGTATTAGTAGTTAGTAGTTAAATATAGTTTATTTATAGTTTATAATTAGTAGTTAAATATAGTTTATTTTAATTCTAATGGTAAGTTTAAATTTATTATAAGATAGGGATAAGTTAATATTTAATGTAAAGTTAGCGGGCTGTTAGGTTTAGGGGTTAATAGCTTAATTTAGTTTATGGTGATGTGGGGGGCTGGCGGTTTAGGGGTTAATAGGTTTAGTAAGTGGTAGTGATGTGGGAGGCCAGGAGTTTAGGGGTTAATACATTTATTTAGTTGTGGAGGGGTCCGGGAGCGGCGGGATAGGGGTTAATAACTTTATTAGAGTTGCGGTGGGCTCCGGGAGCGGCGGGATAGGGGTTAATAACTTTATTAGAGTTGCGGTGGGCTCCAGGAGCGGAGGGATAGGGGTTAATAACTTTATTAGAGTTGCGGTGGGCTCCGGGAGCAGCGGGATGGGGGTTAATAACTTTATTAGAGTTGCAGTGGGCTCCGGGAGCGGAGGGATAGGGGTTAATAACTTTATTAGAGTTGCGGTGGGCTCCGGGAGCAGAGGGATAGGGGTTAATAACTTTATTAGAGTTGCGGTGGGCTCCGGGAGCAGTGGAATGGGGGTTAATAACTTTATTTAGGTTGTGGTGGGCTCCGCGAGCGGAGGGATAGAAGTTAAACATTGTAGTATAGTGTCGGTGTTTAGTGACAGGGTATAAATAAAGTTGGGAAAAAGCCAAATAGCAGCAAGATCGATGACTGTTAGTTAACAACAGTCCGCTGCTCATCGCCCCGTACTTGGTGCGCGACTTTTTGACAGCTTTTTTTATAAATAAGGAGAGCGTATTCAGGTCCGCGGCCGCGATGTTAGACGAGCATATTGTTGCCGTGGAATGCAGCTTAGTTGATGGCTTGATAAATATCCCTCTATGTTTCAAACTGAACCTGCCTCAGAAGTTACCATAGAAACTAAGCTGCTTGAACATATCTCTACAAAAAGATGTTTGTTTATTGTTAAAGGCTGATCTGATTTCTTCAGCTCAATTATGTGGCTATTGTTTTAATATTTTCTATGAGTATAAATGCTATCACTGTTAATAATTTCCACTCTAAATGCATAGGGCATTTCTGCGGCAATGAAAGATTTTATTGCTACAGCCATAGAGAAGGCTATGGGCTCTATTTGATGGCCCCTGTTTCTGGCGAGTCTTCAGACTCGCCAGAAACAGCAGTTATGAAGCAGCGGTCACAAAGACTGCTGCTCCTTAACCTGTCCGCCTGCTCTGAGCAGGCGGACACACATCGCCACAATACAACCCGATCGAGTACGATTGCGTTGATTGACACCCCCCTGCTGGCGGCCCATTTACCGCGAGTCTGCAGGGGGCGGCGTTGCACCAGCAGCTCTTGTGAGCTGCTGGTGCAATGCTGAATACGGCAAGCGTATTGCTCGCCGTATTCAGCGAGGTCTGGCGTACCTGATCCGCAGTGTCGGATCAGGTCCACCAGTCCTTCATAAATATGCCCCTATGTCTGCTATTCCGCTTTCAAATAAATGTTAAAGGGTTTTGCATTATGTTCATAAATCTAGTGAATTTTGTTCTGACCGACAGCATACTGACGTATCTTCAACTAATGGGGGTTCCTCTGATTCGGAGGATCTTACATCAGAGACAGAGATTGACAAATCTTCTTTTTTGTTTAATAATAAATATATTTGTCCTCTTTTTAAGGAAGTATTATTTACTTTAGGGATTGAGGAGCCTAAAACTCCTGATGATAGACCTAGTAATTGTTTAAATTCTGTATTTAAGACTATTGTTATTACTTCTAAAGTATTTCCTATTCCAGATGCTATCTCTAATCTCATTGCTGAAGAATATTCTAAACCTAGTACTTCTTTCAACCCTACTTCTAGGTTTGAAAACTTGTATCCTTTACCTATTGCTAATTTGGAACTTTGGGAAACAGTCCCTAAAGTAGATGGGGCTATTTTCACTCTTGCCAAAGGTACTACCATTACTATAGAAGACAGCACTTCTTTTTAAACATTTTAGATAGAAAACTTGAATCTTATCTTAGAAGGGCATATTTGCATATTGGCTATATTCTTAGACCAGTTATATTTATTGCTAATGTTGCTGCTGCCTCTATATTTTGTTTGGGCAGTTTAGCTCAGCAGTGGTCTTTAGACCCAAATTATTTAACATTATTCTCTTACTTTAACATGCAAATCATTTTATTTGCGATGCTATAGAAACATAGATATTGACGGCAGATAAGAGCCATAGGCCCAGCAAGTCTGCCCGACCTTACCTAGCAGTATAAACTTATCTAGTTCGTAGGATAGCCTTATGCTATACATATTTAGGTCATTGAGCCTATCCTGGTAAGTTTTATTTTTTAGACCATGTACCATTTTGGTAGCCCTCCTTTGCACAGATTCAAGTTTGTTAATATCCTTCTGAAGATATGGCCTCCAGAACTGCACACAATACTCAAGATGAGGCCTAACTAATGATCTATAAAGTGGCATAAGAACCTTACTATTTCTGCTGCAAATACCTCTACCAATACATCCAAGCATTCTGCTAGCCTTACTCGCTGCATTACTACATTGTTTACTAAGTTTTAAATCATCTGAAATAATAATTCCCAAGTCCTGTTCCTCGTCTGTAACAGTCAGTAAAGTGTCATTGAGTCTGTAATTAACATTTGGATTTTTCTTCCCTAAATGCATTATTTTACACTTTGCTGTGTTAAACTTTAGATCCCAGTCGTTTGTCCAATCCTCCAATTGTTGTATATCACTTCTCATTTTGTCTACCCCCCCTGGAACATCCACTCTGTTGCAAATTTTTGTATCATCTGCAAAGAGACATACTTTCCCCTGTAGCCCTTTGCTGATATCGCAGATAAATATGTTAAACAAAACAGGCCCCAGAACTGACCCCTGAGGAACACCACTAGTAACAGCCCCCTCTGCTATCTTTTGATGTTGTGAAACGTAACATCAAATCTTTGTCTTTAGCTATTCTTACTAGAAAAGCTTTATGGCTTAAATCTTGGAATGCTGACATGGTATCTGAACAAGATTGCTATCTCTTTCTTTTCAAGGTAAAGAATCTTTTTGGTTCTCAATTGGATTCTATTATTTCCACTATCAGTGGGGGGGGGGGGGGGGGGAGTTTTCTGCCCCAAGACAAGAATCTAAGGAAATCTAAATTTAAAGCTCCCAATCGTTTTCTTTTATTTCGTCAGATTAGAGAACAGACAACCACTCCTTCCCCTAAGGCCTTTGGCTCTAATTGGACACCATCTCCGAATTAGAATAAATCCAAGCCTTTCAAGAAACCAAATCCTGCCTCTAAACCTCCTTGAAGGTGTGGGCCCCAAGCCAGTTCATCTGGTAGGGGACAGACTAAAGCTACTAAAGCTATTTCAAACAGTTTGGACAGGCTCTGTCCAAAATCAGTGGATTTAGAATATAATTTCTCAGGGGTATCGAATAGGATTCAGAATAAGACCTCCCTTGGGAAGATTCTTTCTTACCCATGTACCAAAAAACCCAGTAAAAGCTCAAGTCTTTCTGAAATGTGTTTCAGCTCTAGAACTTTCAGGGGTAATTGTCCCAGTTCCACAGCAGTAACAAGGATTGGGTTTTCATTCAAATCTATTCATTGTACCAAAGAAGGAAAATTCTTTCAGACCAATTTTAGATCTGAAAACTTAAAATAATTTTGTAAGAGTCCCAACTTTCAAGTTGGTGACTATAAGGACTATTCTGCCTTTTGTTCAGCAAGGTCACTTCATGTCCACAATAGACTTATAGGACGCTTACCTTTACATTCCGATTCATCCAGATCACTATCGATTTCTGAGATTCTCTTTTTTGAACAAGCATTACCAATTTGTCGCTCTTCCGTTTGGCCTTGCAACACCACCAAGAATATTCTCAAGAGTTCTAGGTGCTCTTCTATCTGTAATCAAAGAGCAGGGTATTGTGGTGTTTCCTTATTTTGACGATATCTTGGTACTAGCTCAATCTTTTAATTGAGCAGAATCTCACATGAAACAACTTCTGTTGTTTCTTCAAAGACATGGTTGGAGGATCCATTTACCAAAGAGTTTCTTGATTTCTCAGACAAAGGTCACCTTTTTAGGTTTCCAGATAGATTCAGTATCCATGACTCTATCCCTCTATAATTCCCATCAGTGACTATATGCATGGAAGTTTTAGGTCTCATGATTGCAGCATTGGACGCGATCCCTTTTGCTCATTTTCATATGAGACCTCTTCAGCTTTGCATGTTGCACCAATGGTGCAGGGATTATACTCAGCTATCACAACTGATATACTTAAATCCCAACACTCAACTCTCTCTGACTTAGTGTTTAAACCATCACCTTTTTGTTCAAGGGGCCTCCTTTGTTCATCATACCTGGACTGTGATCACAACAGACGCAAGTCTCACAGGTTGGGGTGCTGTTTGGGGGTCTCTGACAGACTCTGAGTTTGGAATCCTTGAGAGGCGAGGTTACCAATCAATATCTTAGAACTCTGTGCTTTTTTCAGAGCTCTTCATTCTTGGTGTCTATTAAAGAGAGAATTGTATATTCAGTTTCAAACAAACAATGTCACAACAGTGGCATATGTCAATCATCAAGGGGGACTTGCAGTCCCCTAGCAATGAAAGCAGTATCTCTAATACTTTCTTGGGCAGAATCCAACTCTTGTCTAATCACTACGATTTATATACCAGGTGTAGACAATTGGGAATCGATTATCTCAGCCGTCAGACTCTACATCTGGGGAAGTGGTCTCTCCATCCAGATGTGTTCTATCAGATTGTGCAGATGTGGGGTCTTCCAGACTTAGATCTGATATCCTCTCATCTAATAGAACAGAGGTAAAGTCCAGCACACAGTTAAGTTATGCAAAGTCACAATGACCTACTTCCAAGGCCAAAATAAAAGTTAAAAAAACAGCAAAATGTGACAGCATAAAGTATTTATTATGAAGACAGCAGGGTGATAGCAGGAAAGTTTTGGGACTTCTGTCCCTTTGTCAAGCTAATGTGTACAATGAATTCAAAACACCTTATATAGCAATATACCACTAGCTGGCGCTAAAAACACATATATATATATAAAAAAGGAGAGTTAACCTTTTATATACTAAATTAATTCATAATGATTATGTACAAAATTTACTCAGAAAGAAGCATAGTATACAATGATATTAGATATTAAATTTAAATTTAAAGTGCAATATTAAATTTAAAGTGCAATATTAAATTTAAAGTGCAATCATAGAGGTATACAATTAGATATATCCTATACCATTTAGATAGGAAAAGAAAATCCAAAAAGAGGATTTTAATAACCTCAGACTTAATCCAGAAATGATATACTTAAAGAAACACTGATAAGTCCCAGTCTTTATTCATGCCATTGGGATACATGGTACCCAATTCATGCATCCAGAACGCCTCTCTTTGTTTTAATATTCTCTGCCTGTTCCCTCCTCTACGTAATTTGGGGACATGATCAATTATCTGAAAGCGGAGCTGATTTATGGCATGATTTTTATCTAAAAAATGTTCACCGACTGGAGCTTTAAGATTTTTAACTCTTATGGAGCTTTTATGCTCTATAATTCTGTCTCGTACAGACCTAGTTGTCTCCACAACATAGCTCCGCCCACAGGGACATTTAATTAAATAGATAACATAATCAGTGTTGCAGGTATAGTACCCTTTGATGTAATATTTTTTACCGTTACATGAGTGGTAAAACACGCAACCTTTAATTAAATTCCCGCAGCATGAACAGTTCAGACATGCATATGAGCCAGATCTATTAGTAGTTATATATCTTTGATTTACAGATATTCTAGGGCCTATATCTGCCTTAATTAAGTGATCATGGAGATTTTTACTGCGTCTATAAGCAGGCATAGGTGGTCTCTGGAATTCTAGAATGTTAGGGTTACATTGTGCAAGTATACTCCAATGTTTTTTTATTATCTTTTGGATGGCTGGACTGAGGCTGTTAAATTCAGAGACAAAGGCTAGTCGACTGTCTTGTTCAACTTTTTTCTCTTATTCATAGTCTGTAAAAGACTTTCTCTAGAGGTTGATAATACAGATGCTATTTCTTTATGAATTAAAGCTGGCGGATAGCCTCTCTCTATGAATCTTTGACCCATGTCTGTTAGTCTTTCATTTACTAAATTAGGGTCAGAAACAATTCGTCTGACTCTTAATAGTTGACTCTTTGGAAGGGAGGCTATCAAAGATGGGGAATGGGCACTATCATAATGTAGCAGACTGTTGCAATCAGTGCTCTTTCTAAATATATCGGTCTTTAAAGTACATCCATCTTTGATAACTCTAGTGTCCAAAAACTCAATTGTTTCTTCATTCCATGTCAATTTAAATTTGATATGGTTAGTAGCAGCATTCAGATCCGCCACAAATGCCATTAGGGTTCCAACGTCGCCCAACCACACTCCAAAAATATAATCTATGCCACCAGGTGGCGCCACATAGAGTAAACCAATTGTTACCGAAGAAAAATTTTTCTTTGAATATGTTCATAAAGATGTTTGCGTAGTTGGGGGCAACGTTGGAACCCATAGCAGTCCCTTGGATTTGCATATAATAACTGTCTTCAAAAAGAAAATAGTTACAGTTTAATACCATATCAAGTAGTTGCAACAAAAAATCAACTTTTTGTCTATTCAAATTGACATCATTAGTAAGCACTGACTCTATTGCACCCAGACCACTAGCGTGGGTGATGGAGGTGTAGAGACTATCTACGTCTAAACTGAAGAGAATAAACTTACTTGATGAAAAATTTAGAGTATCCAATTTTAGAAGGAAATCACTGGTATCTTTGATGAAAGAAGTAGATTGTTCCACATAAGGTCTAAACATCCGGTCTAAAAAAATAGAAACATTAGTTAATATAGAGTCAGTGCTTGCAATGATGGGACGACCAGGGGGGGTCTCAAGATTTTTATGTATCTTGGGAAGTACATACATAACTGGAGTGTGTGGGTGTTTGACAGTAAGAAACTTAACTAAATCTTCATCTATTAGATTATTTTTTAAAGCTATATTTAGAATATGATCTAATTCTTTTTGTATAGAGAATAGAGGGTTAATAGTTCATTTCTTATAAACAGTAGTATCCTCAAATTGCCTCTGTATTTCATTGATGTAATCAGTCTTAGTCATTATAACTAAAGCTCCACCCTTATCTGCTCTTTTTAGTATAATGCCTCGTTTAAGTTTAATGGCTTTTAGGGTCTCAAATTCCTTTTTTGTCAAAATTTGTATATTTTAATTTCTGATTATCAATTAAGTAGTAATTCCTATGGCTTAGTTTCTTATTAGACTCAGTAGTGTGCTTAAGGTGTTCAATATCCTTTTTAACCAAATTTATGTAGGTTTCTACACTGTGGTTTGATTGGTAAGCCAAGTTGCTGCATAGATATGGTTTCTTTATTTTGCACTTTAGGCTTAGTTTGATAGGAGATATTACTAAAGAAAGCTTTTAATCTTAAGGAACGAAAAAACTTAAACAAGTCCGTTTTCAGTCTGAAAAAAATTACATCTTTGCTTAGGGCAATAGGATAGGCCTTTGTTTAGTACAGACAGTTCCTCATTAGTAATATATTTACCACATTGTTAGGTATTAGAATTTCTTCTGAGACCGGAGCTGGCGACGTGGCTTCTCTTTGTTGGCCATGGTTTTTTCGGCTTTTTTTTTCGACTAGCCTTTGTCTCTGAATTTAACAGCCTCAGTCCAGCCATCCAAAAGATAATAAAAAAACATTGGAGTATACTTGCACAATGTAACCCTAACATTCTAGAATTCCAGAGACCACCTATGCCTGCTTATAGACGCAGTAAAAATCTCCATGATCACTTAATTAAGGCAGATATAGGCCCTAGAATATCTGTAAATCAAAGATATATAACTACTAATAGATCTGGCTCATATGCATGTCTGAACTGTTCATGCTGCGGGAATTTAATTAAAGGTTGCGTGTTTTACCACTCATGTAACGGTAAAAAATATTACATCAAAGGGTACTATACCTGCAACAGTGATTATGTTATCTATTTAATTAAATGTCCCTGTGGGCGGAGCTATGTTGGGGAGACAACTAAGTCTGTGCGCGACAGAATTATAGAGCATAAAAGCTCCATAAGAGTTAAAAATCTTAAAGCTCCAGTCGCTGTACATTTTTTAGATAAAAATCATGCCATAAATCAGCTCCGCTTTCAGATAATTGATCATGTCCCCAAATTACGTAGAGAAGGGGACAGGGAGAGAATATTAAAACAAAGAGAGGCGTTCTGGATTCATGAATTGGGTACCATGTATCCCAATGGCATGAATAAAGACTGGGACTTATCAGTGTTTCTTTAAGTATATCATTTCTGGATTAAGTCTGAGGTTATTAAAATCCTCTTTTTGGATTTTCTTTTCCTATCTAAATGGTATAGGATATATCTAATTGTATACCTCTATGATTGCACTTTAAATTTAATATTGCACTTTAAATTTAATATTGCACTTTAAATTTAAATTTAATATCATTGTATACTATGCTTCTTTCTGAGTAAATTTTGTACATAATCATTATGAATTAATTTAGGCCTAGATTTGGAGTTTGGCAGTAGCCGTGAAAACCAGCGTTAGAGGCTCCTAACGCTGGTTTTAGGCTACCGCCGGTATTTGGAGTCATTCAAAAAGGGTCTAACGCTCACTTTTCAGCCGCGACTTTTCCATACCGCAGATCCCCTTACGTCAATTGCGTATCCTATCTTTTCAATGGGATCTTTCTAACTCCGGTATTTAGAGTCGTGTCTGAAGTGAGCGTTAGAAATCTAACGACAAAACTCCAGCCGCAGAAAAAATTCAGTAGTTAAGAGCTTTCTGGGCTAACGCCAGTTTATAAAGCTCTTAACTACTGTGCTCTAAAGTACACTAACACCCATAAACTACCTATGTACCCCTAAACCGAGGCCCCCCCCACATCGCCGACACTCAATTAATTTTTTTTAACCCCTAATCTGCCGACCGCCACCTACGTTATACTTATGTACCCCTAATCTGCTGCCCCTAACACCGCCGACCCCTATATTATATTTATTAACCCCTAACCTGCCCCCCACAACGTCGCCGCCAGCTACCTACAATAATTAACCCCTAATCTGCCGACCGCCACCTACGTTATACTTATGTACCCCTAATCTGCTGCCCCTAACACAGCCGAACCCTATATTATATTTATTAACCCCTAACCTGCCCCCCACAACGTCGCAGCCAGCTACCTACAATAATTAACCCCTAATCTGCCGACCGCAAAGAGCCGCCACCTACATTATAGCTATGTACCCCTAATCTGCTGCCCCTAACACCGCCGACCCCTATATTATATTTATTAACCCCTAATCTGCCCCCCTCAACGTCGCCTCCACCTGCCTACACTTATTAACCCCTAATCTGCCGAGCGGACCGCACCGCTACTATAATAAAGTTATTACCCCTAATCCGCCTCACTAACCCTATAATAAATAGTATTAACCCCTAATCTGCCCTCCCTAACATCGCCGACACCTAACTTCAATTATTAACCCCTAATCTGCCGACTGGAGCTCACCGCTATTCTAATAAATGTATTAACCCCTAAAGCTAAGTCTAACCCTAACACTAACACCCCTCTAAATTAAATATAATTTTAATCTAACGAAATTAATTAACTCTTCTTAAATAAATTATTCCTATTTAAAGCTAAATACTTACCTGTAAAATAAATCCTAATATAGCTACAATATAAATTATATTTATATTATAGCTATTTTAGGATTAATATTTATTTTACAGGTAACTTTGTATTTATTTTAACCCGGTACAATAGCTATTAAATAGTTAAGAACTATTTAATAGCTAAAATAGTTAAAATAATTACAAATTTACCTGTAAAATAAATCCTAACCTAAGTTACAATTAAACCTAACACTACACTATCAATAAATTAATTAAATAAAATACCTATAATTATCTACAATTAAACCTAACACTACATTATCAATAAATAAATTAAATACAATTCCTACAAATAAATACAATGAAATAAAATAACTAAAGTACAAAAAATAAAAAAGAACTAAGTTACAAAAAATAAAAAAATATTTACAAACATTAGAAAAATATTACAACAATTTTAAACTAATTACACCTACTCTAAGCCCCCTAATAAAATAACAAAGCCCCCCAAAATAAAAAAATGCCCTACCCTATTCTAAATTACTAAACACTAAGCCCCTGAAGATCTCCCTACCTTGAGTCGTCTTCACCCAGCCGAGCCAAATTCTTCATCCAAGCGGAGCAAGAAGAGGTCCTCCATCCGGTAGAAGTCTTCATCCAAGCGGGGCAGAAGAGGTCTTCCATCCGACTGAAGTCTTCATCCAAGCGGCATCTTCTATCATCATCCATCCGGAGCGGAGCGGCAGCATCCTGAAGACCTCCGACGCGGAACATCCATCCTGGCCGACGACTGACGGTTCCTTTAAATGACGTCATCCAAGATGGCGTCCCTCGAATTCCGATTGGCTGATAGGATTCTATCAGCCAATCGGAATTAAGGTAGGAATATTCTGATTGGCTGATGGAATCAGCCAATCAGAATCAAGTTCAATCCGATTGGCTGATCCAATCAGCCAATCAGATTGAGCTCGCATTCTATTGGCTGTTCCGATCAGCCAATAGAATGCGAGCTCAATCTGATTGGCTGATTGGGTCAGCCAATCGGATTGAGCTTGATTCTGATTGGCTGACTCCATCAGCCAATCAGAATATTCCTACCTTAATTCCGATTGGCTGATATAATCCTATCAGCCAATCGGAATTCGAGGGACGCCATCTTGGATGACGTCATTTAAAGGAACCGTCATTCGTCGTTCAGTCGTCGGCCAGGATGGATGTTCCGCGTCGGAGGTCTTCAGGATGCTGCCGCTCCGCTCCGGATGGATGACGATAGAAGATGCCGCTTGGATGAAGACTTCAATCGGATGGAAGACCTCTTCTGCCCCGCTTGGATGAAGACTTCTACCGGATGGAGGACCTCTTCTTGCTGCGCTTGGATGAAGAATTTGGCTCAAGGTAGGGAGATCTTCAGGGGCTTAGTGTTAGGTTTATTTAAGGGGGTTTGGGTTAGATTAGGGGTATGTGGGTGGAGGGTTGTAATGTTGGGGGGGGGTATTGTATGTTTTTTTTTACAGGCAAAAGAGCTGAACTTCTTGGGGCATGCCCCGCAAAGGGCCCTGTTCAGGGCTGGTAAGGTAAAAGAGCTTTGAACTTTAGTAATTTAGAATAGGGTAGGGCATTTTTTTATTTTGGGGGGCTTTGTTATTTTATTAGGGGGCTTAGAGTAGGTGTAATTAGTTTAAAATTTTTGTAATATATTTCTAATTGTAAATATTTTTTTATTTTTTGTAACTTAGTTCTTTTTTATTTTTTGTACTTTAGTTAGTTTATTTCATTGTATTTATTTGTAGGAATTGTATTTAATTTATTTATTGATAGTGTAGTGTTAGGTTTAATTGTAACTTAAGTTAGGATTTATTTTACAGGTAAATTTGTAATTATTTTAACTATTTTAGCTATTAAATAGTTCTTAACTATTTAATAGCTATTGTACCTGGTTAAAAAAAATACAAAGTTACCTGTAAAATAAATATTAATCCTAAAATAGCTATAATATCATTATAATTTATATTGTAGCTATATTAGGATTTATTTTACAGGTAAGTATTTAGCCTTAAATAGGAATAATTTATTTAATAAGAGTTAATTATTTTCGTTAGATTAAAATTATATTTAACTTAGGGGGGTGTTAGTGTTAGGGTTAGACTTAGCTTTAGGGGTTAATACATTTATTAGAATAGCGGTGAGCTCCAGTCGGCAGATTAGGGGTTAATAATTGAAGTTAGGTGTCGGCGATGTTAGGGAGGGCAGATTAGGGGTTAATACTATTTATTATAGGGTTAGTGAGGCGGATTAGGGGTTAATAACTTTATAATAATAGCGGTGCGGTCCGCTCGGCAGATTAGGGGTTAATAAGTGTAGGCAGGTGGAGGCGACGTTGTGGGGGGCAGATTAGGGGTTAATAAATATAATATAGGGGTCGGCGGTGTTAGGGGCAGCAGATTAGGGGTACATAGGGATAATGTAAGTAGCAGCGGTTTACGGAGCGGCAGATTAGGGGTTAAAAATAATATACAGGGGTCAGCGATAGCGGGGGCGGCAGAATAGGGGTTAATAAGTGTAAGGTTAGGGGTGTTTATACTCTGGGTACATGTTAGAGTGTTAGGTGCAGACGTAGGAAGTGTTTCCCCATAGGAAACAATGGGGCTGCGTTAGGAGCTGAACGCGGCTTTTTTGCAGGTGTTAGGTTTTTTTTCAGCTCAAACAGCCCCATTGTTTCCTATGGGGGAATCGTGCACGAGCACGTTTTTGAGGCTGGCCGCGTCCATAAGCAACTCTGGTATCGAGAGTTGAAGTTGCGTTAAATATGCTCTACGCTCCTTTTTTGGAGCCTAACGCAGCCATTCTGTGGACTCTCAATACCAGAGTTATTTTAAAGGTGCGGCCAGAAAAAAGCCAGCGTTAGATACGCGGGTCGTTACCGACAAAACTCTAAATCTAGCCGTTAGTAAATAAAAGGTTAACTCTCCTTTTTTATATATATGTGTTTTTAGCGCCACCTAGTGGTATATTGCTATATAAGGTGTTTTGAATTCATTGTACACATTAGCTTGACAAAGGGACAGAAGTCCCGAAACGTTGCTGCTATCACCCTGCTGTCTTCATAATAAATACTTTATCCTCTCATCTAAACAAGAATTTTCCCAGATACCTCTCCAGGGATCCTCAAGTGGAATTGATGGATGCTCTAGCAGTTCCATGGTTTTACCAACCTGCTTACATTGTTCCACCTCTGGTTCTTCTTCTTCCAAGAGTGATCTCAAAGATCATAATGAAACAATATTATGTGTTTCTGATAGCACCAGTATGGCCTCACAGGTTCTGGTATGCGGACCAGTCCAGTTGCCAACCTTGGTCACTTCCTCTAAGACCAGACTTTCTGTCTCAAGGCCCGTTTTTCCATCTGGATCTCAAATCTCTAAATTTGAAGGCATGGAAATTGAACGCTTGGTCCTTAGTCATAGAGGCTTCTCTGACTCTGTGATTAACACTATGATACAGGTTCATAAGCCTATTTCAAGGAAAATATATCACAAGTTTTGGAAAACCTATTTTCTTCTTAAAATGGGGATAGTTCACAGCTGCATTCATTACTTTTGGGAAATACAGAACCTGGCCACTAGGAGGAGGCAAAGACAAACCCCAGCCAAAGGCTTAAATACCTCCCCCACTTCCCTCATTCTCCAGTCATTCTTTGCCTTTCGTCACAGGAGATTGGCAGAGAAGTGTCGGAAGATTAAGGAGTAGTCTCTTATGGAGGGTAGTACTCTTCGAGTTGGGACGGGAGTTTTAAGTAGTCCTGTCAGCCTCTCAGTGAGAGCATGGATGAAAGTTAGAGTCTGGAGATGCAGGGAGAGTCTTTCTGCGAAACCATCCCGATTCATATTAACAGTTCCATTAGTAATCAGCGTTGACGAGTTTCGCTGCCTGCTTTCTTCACTCAAGTCCATGTCAGAAGCAATGCTACTATCTGTCAAACTTGGAAGACCGTGTTACTGCTCCACGGCATAGATTCCGGTAAGATTGTTTAATTTTCCTTTCATTGTGGGAATGTAATGTAAATGATAGATCCTTTATCTTTATGGAATAAAGGGTTAATATCTTGAAGGCTATTGAGCACTGGGGGACTTTTAATCATGTTTGTTATGTGATTCTGTCTGCTAATGTGTAGAAATGTTGGGGCTCATGGCTATTACGGAACGTACAATTTTTTCGAGCTACGCAGTTCTTGTGGACTGGCGTGCTTTTCTTTAACCTATATGTTGCACCTCGTGACCGGGCGTGGTCACATTTTCGTTCTCCATTTCTGTATTCGTGACCGAGTGTTGGTGGAGAGGATCTGTTTCTCCACTTGTCTGGGTCATAGGAGGTGGTGAGTGCCCCAGACATTGGGGGTGTAAGGTGCCAGTTGTTTTTGTCCATAACTCAATAAGTCAAGCTATGGAGGATTCTGATTGTTCGGAGAAGAATTTCTATGATTCAGATTCTGTTACTTGCGTAGATTGTGGGGAGGCCAGGGTAATCCAGCCCAATCAATTATGTTCCCTATGCCGTAATAGAGTGCTCTCTTCTCCCTCTGGGGTGAGGCTAGAGACCGCTGAGCCATCCGCCTCTGAGGATTCTGTGTCCCATGAGGTGCGTTCCCTAGAATATTCTGTTCCTACACAGGCAGTTGTCCCGAATACAGTTACCCCTTCTCCAGAAGGAGGTTTATTTCCACCAGAGGTTACTGCATGGTTCCACATGGCCATATCTTTGGCATTGGCGCACTTACATCTTCCTAATTGCAAGCAAAGAGTTAATCCGTGTCCCCTTAACCTGGGGGTGTCAGGTGCGACTTCGCTTATATCGGATCTTTCCTCTGGGGAAGCGGTTTCCTCTGAAGTTTCAGGGGTACAGCTTTCAGGGTTGGGCCTTCAGATGCCCCGCCGGAGGTCGATTTTGCATTTAGATTCAGACTGGCGCACGTGCGTGTACTACTGCGACATGTGTTGGCTGTTTTGGAGGATTCCAGTTCTGATTCGTCAACGGATCCTCATGCTTCTGAATCAGATGGCGAACAGCGCTAGACGATGGAGGGATGAGATCCTACTCCTAGTCGTCTCTTGTTTTTGTGTATCTAATCCCAGTTCTGAGCTCCTGATGATTAGGATATCTGACAGGCTGGTCCTGTTAGGGTTTCCATTCCTCTTTGGCGTTCACCTGCGGGTGCGGCCTATTTTCTTTTGATCTGGTTATGATGTGTTTTGTTTCTTTATTTTGGAGCTTGTGGCTGTTGTAGTTTTTCCTTGTTAGGAAAATTCCTTTTCTCAGGTATTTTGATGCTAGAGATTTTATGGTCGCAATAGATGTTACTTCCGGCGGAAGTCCAAAAAAAATAAAATTATTTTAAGACAATGTTTAAGCCTTAGAGCTTATTTGCCGGTCGTTTGTCTGTTTTGTTTAGTCTAGCCCTGCTAGGGTTTAGAACGTTCAGTTTGCACTTGAACAGTTCGTTTGTACCCTGGTCAGCAGGCTGGTCCTGGTTGGGTACTACTTCACTCTGTTCTTTTGAGGTTATATCAGACATTGTGTATCATTGACAACAGGCTGGTCCTGTTTGGGTACTAAGTTTGCTCACCTCTTGTTACAAAGTTGTTTTTCTTGTTTCTACATATCCTAGATATCAGGCTGGTCCTACTTTATTTTGTTTTGGTGGGGCGCCGATGTTGGTCGTACTCGATACTAAGGGCTCTATTTAACAAGCTCCGTATGGAGCTTGATGGCCCCTGTTTCTGGTGAGTCTTCAGACTCGCCAGAAACAGCAGTTATGAAGCAGCGGTCACAAAGACCGCTGCTCCATAACCTGTCCGCCTGCTCTGAGCAGGCGGACACACATCGCCACAATACAACCCGATGAAGTACAATCGGATTGATTGACACCCCCCTGCTGGCGGCCTATTGGCCGCGAGTCTGCAGGGGGCGGCGTTGCACCAGCAGCTCTTGTGAGCTGCTGGTGCAATGCTGAATACGGTGAGCGTATTGCTCGCCGTATTCAGCGAGGTCTGGCAGACCTGATCCGCAGTGTCGGATCAGGTCCACCAGACCTTGATAAATATGCCCCTAAGTGTTTTTGTCCCTGCATAGCTTACGTGGTTTGCTGGGATTCCTAATTCTGCTATGGCAGTATATTTGTAGATCCTGAGGTCCTTGGACAGGAGCTAGAGTCCTCCCTTCCGAGGGGGAGGATCAGATGACTGCTTGGAGATCTCTAGTACCTGGTGTAGGGGGCGATTATTCCCCCCTATTGGTACTCCTTGTGGATTGGATTGTCCGAGTTTCAGATCTCTTTTGCCAGTGTTTCTCTCCTCTTTTTGAGGATTGCTATGCTTTTTGCTTCCCCTTGCCTTTTGGCATAGGACTTTTGGTAATCTGGTTGTGGAGACGCGGTTCTTAGGGATCGTTTTTTGACCTTGTAGTATCCCCCTTTTTGATCCTAGATACTTTGGGATCTGGGGGATTGTTATGCAGTCTCTCGTTCATTTGTTAATTCTTTGAGCTGTAGGTTTTCTGAGGGTTGATTTAAACTGGATCTTTAGAGACTGTCATATTCTCTCAATCATGGAGTTCTGATCTCTTTTGGGTCCTTCCTTTGTCTTCAAACTTTGTGGGTGTTATCTTAGAGGCCTTTTTTGAGGCTGAGTGAACAGCCACTGGGATACATCATGAGAGATCAGAGTTCAAGACCCCTTGAAAGCTATGGAAATTTTCAATTCCAGGTAACTTTGTGGTTGTTCCACAAGGTTTTTGATCTTGATCCGGCACCTGGTTTTGGGGTCCGGTTTTTTAACCTAGTCCTTTTGTTTGACTTGGCATTTTGGTTGATCTGTTTTTCCAGATTTTAATAGTCTTGGATCTGTCCAGCAATCAGTAGTAGGCTTGTTTTCCCGGTCCTGTGGAAATCTCCTTGTTACTACTGAAGCGGTTCTTTTCTCTCTTCTGGAGAGATAAAGGAAGTTTTTCCTGGATATTTCTTGGAATATTCCTGGTTTTCTTTGTATTCCTTCTATTTGGGAGGATCTAGTCTACTGCGCCTATCCAGTTGGCTCCTCCTGAGGTAGTTTTCCTCCTCTGACTCTACGAGTTCAGTGGGTTGAGGGTTTCTCTTGTCTGCAGTGTACCCTCCCTTCGGGTTTCTGAGGGGTAATGAGGATAGGTATCCTGGACCCCGAGTTAGTCTCTCTGGATGTCGGTGCCTCCTTCCTGCCTCTTCCCTTAGGATGGTTGGAGATTCATTTTCTGCTTTGCAGGCCTTGTCGATGCTGGGATTTTTTAATCTCTCTTGTCCTTTGGGACATTGACAGTCGCTTCTGTGATAGGACTGTTTTGATCAGAGTAGGGGTCAGGAATTCTGACTGCTCTGTTTGGGCATCGACCATGTATCTTGTCTCCTGAAGGATCCTTACTTAGGTTGGGAGGCCTTGCAATTGGTTTGGGAACCTTCCTTCAGTGGGTAGTGTGTTCTTCTTTAATTGGTCAGGGTGTTGTCCTTCCTTACCCTGTTTTCTAGTTGGGGGGAGTTGGTCCTCCCTGCTTTCTGAGTTTTTTCTCTTGTTCCTTTCCAGGAATGTCCTGGTGCAAGTTTGCTAGCTACTCAGTTGACTAGTTACTAGGGTTTTACGTTTAGTATGACAGCCTATCCGATGGAAGTTTGTGGCTTTCGTTTGTGGCGTAAACAGATGTTACTATTCTGTTCCTGTTCTGCTCCAGGGGTTTCTTTCTGTCCTACGGATGTTCAGTTTCTCTATGCTAGTTCACAGTCTATGGTGAGATAGTCTTGCTCTATCTTTTGTCCTTCTAGGACTTCGGTTCTGGTTAAGGCTTTACATTGGCTCCTTTTGGATCCATGTAGGAGGTGATCTGGAATTTTTCCTTTTCTTTGCTCTCCTCCGTCGATAGAATATTTTTTATGGGACTTTGTCCTCTTGCAGCCTGGAAGCCGCTCTTTTTCGAGTTCTGCTAGGGGCTTCTCTCTCTGTTTTGTCCTTGTATCTTCGGGGATTGTTTCTGGAGGTTCTTTCGGACCTTCTTATCTGATTCTTCCCTTCTTTTAGTTATTGAGAATGTGGTGTGGGGGTTTGTTTGCTGTTATCCCTTGCCATTACTCATGGAGAAGTGTTTGTGTGTGCTTCTAGTGAGTGGAACTTTCACCTCCCCAGAGGCTTTTGTGCTCAGTGGAGTCCAAAATTTAGAGTGATCTCTAATTGTGATCCTTATGGTTCTAATTGTTGGGCAGTTATGTTGTCCTCTTTCCATATTTTTGTTCTGCTTTTGTTGAAGTAGTTTTTTTATCAGGAATCCGGGTTGTGTCAGGCTGTGGTGCCATCAGAATGGGCTGCATTTTTTTTTTCCCGCCCGTTTGCATTCAGTGTCCTCTATAAGCTTGAGTATTGATTTCCCAAAAGTAATGAATGCAGCTGTGGACTCTCCCCGTTTTAAGAAGAAAAACTTAAATTATGCTTTAAGTTATTTTGTGGTGTTCCACTCATGATAATTCTTGGCATTCTTTTAGAATTCCTAGGATTCTACAGTTTCTTCAGGTTGGTTTGGCTAAAAGTTTGTCTGCCAATACTTTCAAAGGACATATCTCTGCTCTTTCTGTTTTATTTCACAGAAAGATTGCTAATCTTCCTGATGTTCACTGTTTTGTACAGGCTTTGACTCAAATCAAACCTGTTATTAAATCTCTCTCTCCTTCTTGGAGTATAAATTTGGTATTAAAGACTTTGCAGGCTCCTCCTTTTGAGCATATGCATTCTTTGGACATTAAACTACTTTCTTGGAAAGTGATATTTCTGTTGGCTATCTCTTCTGCTAGAAGAGTTTCTGAATTGTCTGCTCTCTCTTGTGAGTCTCCTTATCTGATTTTCCATCAAGATAAAGTTGTTTTCCGGACTTTGTTTAAATTTTTGCCTAAAGTTGTGAATTCTAACAACATTAATAGGGAAATTATTGTTCCTTCCTTGTGTCCTAATCCTAAGAATACTCTTGAAAGGTCTTTACATTCTTTGGATGTTGTAAGAGCTTTGAAATATTATGTTGAGGCTACTAAAGATTTCAGAAAAACTTCTAGTCTATTTGTTATTTTTCCTGGTTTCAGAAAAGGTCAGAAGGCCTCTGCCATTTCTTTGGTATCTTTTTTGAAAATTCCGATTCACAAAGCTTCTTTGGAGGCGGGGCAGTCTCTGCCTCAGAGAATAACAGCTCATTCTACAAGATCAGTTGCCACATCTTGAGCTTTCAAGAATGAAGCTTCAGTTGATCAAATCTGCAAAGCAGCCACATAGTCTTCTTTGCATACATTTACTAAATTTTACCATTTAGATGTTTTTGCTATTTCAGAAGCAGCTTTTGGTAGAAAGGTACTTCCGGCAGCTGTCTTAGTTTGATTCTAGTGCCTATGATTTAATTTTTTTTAAATTTTTAAGAAAACAATTATTTTTCTGGATTTAATTTCTCAGCAGAAATAGCTGTTTTTATTTTATCCCTCCCTCTATAGTTACTTGTGGACTTCCAAATCTTGGGTATTATATCACATCAGTAACTAGCTCGTGGACTCTCGCCACCTATATGAAAGAAAACATAATTTATGTAAGAACTTACCTGATAAATTAATTTCTTTCATGGTGGCGAGAGTCCTCTAGACCCACCAATTTTTGGGGGGTTATGATTTTTTGTATAAAGCACATTATTTATCCTGTTCCTCTTTTTTATGCTTTTACTCCTTATACACCTCACTATCTTGGCTATACGTTAAACTGAGGTATGAGTGAGGTTGGAGGGTTGGGAAACTTTGCCCCCACCTGGTAGGAATGTTTTACAAGTGTGTGGAAACAACATCATCACATGCTGTCCTTGTTGATTAGATTGATTGTTTTTTGCAATGTGATGTCCAAACTGTTCCCCTAATACAAAACATTGACCATTACAATTATACATGATGGCATATCACTGTTTTGATGCCAACAACACAGCTTAAAGGGACAGTCAACACCTGAATTATTGTTGGTTAAAAAGAAAGAAAATCCCTTTATTACCCATTGTCCAGTTTGGAATAACCAACACTGTTATAGAAATACGTTTTACCTCTGTGATTAACTTGTATCTATGCCTCTGCAAGCTGATCCCTTATTTTAGTTCTTTTGACAGACTTGCATTTCAGCCAATCAGTGATCACTCCATGTTAACTATGCGTGCATGAGCTTAATGTTTTCTATATGAAACACATTAACTAATGCCCTCTAGTGGTCAAAATGCATTTAGATTAGAGGCACTCTTTAAGTTCTAATAAATTATCATATGAACCTCCTAAGTTTAGCTTTCAACTAAGAACACCAAGAGAACAAAGCAAAATTGGTGATAAAAGTAAATTGGAAAGTTGATTAAAATTGCATTTCATATTTAAATCATGAATGTTTTTTTTACTTGACTGTCCCTTTAAACAAGAACATATGCTAACATATACTAATCCTTAGGGCTTGTTGGTATAGCTACACATACTTGTTTAAACAAGGAAATATTTGAATTTGATAATAAGCCTGTATGCCATATTTCTCTCTGTGTTAAAGTGTATATTTTTAAATGCTACATTAAAGTGTTTTACTTATTTCTGAAATATATTTAATTTAAAAGGTGCATGAAAGCAGAACATTCGCTTACATGATTTTGGCAGAGCATAACATTTTAAACATTCACGTTTACTCATATTCTTTGATTGGTTATCTTGTTATCCTTTGCTGAAAGGTTTATCTAGGAAAGCTCAGGACTGGAGCAGTAAATAACATAGCTTCTCTGCTGATTGGTGGCTGCATATATCTACCGATTGTCATTGCCTCACCCATGTGTTCACTTAAAAACTAGTAGTGTATTGATGCTCCTTCAACACATTATACCAAGAGACTGAAGCACATTTGAATATAGAAGATAATTGGAAACCGGGTTAAAATTGTATGTTCAACATAACTAATGAAAGATACATTTAGGGTTTCACGTCACTTTAAGAGTTACATTTGAAATATATGCTCACAGTACTATATTTGGAGAACAACAATGTGGAATCGATACATGACACTTACATTAAGAAGAAATATCAGGACATAACATCTAGAATAAGTAGACATCTCCTATATATATCATATGATAAAGGTGAATGCATATTGAGAAATGACTTCAAATACAAATGCGCATGTTTATGAATTTTATATGTAGAAAATTAAACACAACACATTAATTATTTGGAAAAGTGAAAATATTGTTGACAAACATATTAAACAAGATGGAGTATATTCATCGCTGAACATTCATGGATTAGCACTTGCCTCAAAATATATTCGGGATCAACAAAACATTGCCTTCATTCGTTTCTTCCACGAGACAGCCATCAATAGATATTTATTTGCTCTTTATCATCTATGTTTCAACAATGTACATGATTGACACAATCCATAATCCAAGAAATTCATGGTTTTATACTTGTGTTCTCATTCACAAACGTGGCAAATCCAATATTGCGGGACAATGTAATCCTAACAAATGACGGATTTTACACCTTTGCATGTGACGTCATACGCAACATGGCGCATATGAGATTGCGTGAAAATGTAATCCTAACCAATGACGGATTTTACACCTTTGAATGACATCTTACGCAACATGGCGCATCCGAGATCGTGGAAAAACGTAATCCTAATCAATGACGGATCTTACACCTTTGCATGTGACGTCTTATGCAACATGGCGCATCCGAGATCGCGGAAAAATGTAATCCTAACAAATGACGGATTTTACACCTTAAACGTATATTTATATTTAAAAAACTAGTATGTGCTATATTGTTATCTATCAACCGTGTTTGTTTCATGTAATGCACAGCTTCACATAATTTAATGCTAGATAACATAATACTGTGATATATGAAATATAATCCATTGTTGGTAATAAATATATATTTCATTAGAATAGTAAGATTAGGAAATATTTAAGAAACAGCAGGTTTTAACATAGAAATAATGCAACTATATACATTACAAAAATGTGGATTTTTTTTATACATTATATGTTATCTATAGCTAGGGTGACCATATTTCCGGTTTAAAAAGGGACACATATGAAAAATACATATGTCAGAGATGTTTTCAGAGCTGTTTAAACAAATGTTTTGTATAAGAACCCTGACATATGTATTGATCATATGTGTCCCTTATTAAAGCGGCAATATGGTCAGCCTACCTATAGCAATATATTGTTGGATAATTAAATCTAATCACAAATAATAGAAAAAGATTAATCATCTAAAATGTGTGCATTACACACAGTGATTTCTTTTGTTATACTACTACAATAAGATGTAAGGAAAATTGGAATATATGTGCTGCCAACATTCAGATAATAGTCTGTTTTAAATATATTATATGTGTATGTTGATGTCAAAAGAAATAATAATAAAAAGAACATTATGAATGCATATCCATAATTTAAGAATTGTGGTCAGCATCAATTTTAATATAAAAGATCTTTCAGTAGAAATTACATTAATAAAGAAGAACATTTTTTTAATGACATTCTTTTTATTATGATAAATATGATTTATAAATGTCAGAAAACATAAATTAATAAGATAACTTTAAAAATAAGTCAGAATGAGAAAACAGCCCCTTTGGAGCCATCTGACAAAGTGACATAATTGGATACTTGTATAGCGCACAACCTCAAACTTAATCGACTCGCGGCACTGATAACAGGTATAGTTCATCACAGTCCTTGGAGGGAGTCGACAAGGACAAACAAAGGCCAACACAGCCCCTTTGGAGCCATCTGACAAGGTGACATAGTGCATCACAGTCCTTTCAGGGAGTTGACAAGGGCAAACAAAGGCCAACACATCCCCTTTGGAGCCATCTGACAAGGTGACATAGTGCATCACAGTCCTTTCAGGAAGTTGACAAGGGCAAACAAAGGCCAACACAGCCCCTTTGGAGCCATCTGACAAGGTGACATAGTGCATCACAGTCCTTTCAGGGAGTTGACAAGGGCAAACAAAGGCTAACACAGCCCCTTTGGAGCCATCTGACAAGGTGACATAGTGCATCACAGTCCTTTCAAGGAGTTGATAAGAGCAAACAAAGGCCAACACAGCCCCTTTGGAGCCACCTGACAAGGTGACATAGTGCATCACAGTCCTTGGAGGGAGTTGACAAGGGCAAACAAAGGCCAACACAGCCCCTTTGGAGCCATCTGACAAAGTGACATAGTGCATCACAGTCCTTTCAGGGAGTTGACAAGAGCAAACAAAGGCCAACATGGCCCCTTAGTATAAATCTGACAAGGTGAAATAGTGCAACAGGTCTATGTGTAAACTCCTGCAAATAAATTTGCGATACACAACTTCTTTCCATCCACAGACGAATGGGTTGACCGAACGTCTGAATCAAACTCTGGAGCAGTTTCTCAGATGTTATCTCAGCCATCTCCAGGATGACTGGGTTGATTACCTCCCAATGGCGGAGTTCTCCTATAATAACTTCATCTCTAGCTCAACTAAAATGTCACCATTTTATGCTACCTATGGTTTTCACCCTACCACCATTACTGTCACTCGTACTTCAGTAAACTGTCCCGGTGTAATAGATTTTACCTCATCCTTACAAGAAAGACTTCAATTGCTTAAAAAGCATCTGCAGGAAGCACAGGAACATCAAAAGAAATACTATGATCAGCATCATTCGCCAAGTCCATCTTATAAAATAGGAGACTCCGTACTGCTGTCTATAAAATATTTAAAACCCTGTAAAAAATTGGCTAACCAATTTATCGGACATTTTCCAATTGAAGCTATCATCAATTCGAATGCTGTACGGTTGACCTTGCCAAAAGATTTTGAAATGCATCCAACTTTCCATGTGTCCTTATTGAAGCCTTACAGGGGTCTTCCTCCGGAGGGCCGGCCCGATCCACCTCCACCTATCTATTTACATGATCAATTAGAATATGAGGTGGAATGTATTCTTGACTCACGGATACGTCGAGGTAGATTGCAGTACCTGATTAAGTGGAAGGGTTATGGTCCTGAGAACAATTCCTGGGAGTCTCATGTTGACTTGCATGCTCCTGCTCTTCTCTCCGCTTTCCATCAGCGTTATCCTGAGAAGCCGCATCTCCGCACCACTGGTGTCCGCCCTTGAAGGGGGGGATATGTGATATACCTTTAAGGTATATCCCTTCATACCCTCTGATCCTTTAAAAGGGATCCTCCTACATCACTTCCCTGCCTGATTATTGATGCTCTTCAGCTTTGCAGCTGATCGCTCTGTCTCTGTGTTCAGGTCAAGTTACTCTGCTGTCTAAAGCTCTAGCCAAAGCTATCAATTGTACCCGCAATATTCAGATCTGGTTCTGAATAATCCTACAAAGACCAACTTTACTCTTCGCATTTACCTGCTATTCATCCACCGGATCTATCCTTTATTCTTTTTAACATACACCGCTTCGCCTCCTCAGACACTGTTCACCGAAACCGGAAGTGAGTCACACATTCACTCTCTGTCTGCAGCTGAACGCAGTTGCTCTCACGGCTCTCAGGTAACATCAGTCTGGTTCACATTGTGCATTAACCGCACAGAATCTCAACATCAGACAAGGTAATTCATTTCACTTATTTTCAACAAAGCTTCCTTTATTCATCGCTTATACCACGCACTGTACTGAATCTGTGAACTCTCTTCTGGGATTATGGTTTAGTCTGAATGTGACTGTATATATCTTAAGAGTGAATGTGTGTGAAGTCCTCCTTAAAACTCTGCATCAGTATATAACCTTGTCTATTTTAATCAAATCAAGACTTATTGGAAACTGAAGTTGATACTATACTTGGATCTCTGTCTGAGAACTCACTGTGATCCACAAACATTAGTAACAAATCAGTAACCACAACTACTGTGTATTAAAACTGCTCACTGTGTCTTTCACCTGTTATAACAGAGATATCAGGGGTTGAACACCAAAGAGCAACAAATATTACTTTGGAGTCAGTTACATATAGTGGATTCGTTACAGTAGGTGTACTTTGTATAATATTTTTAAAGTGATTTGTGAATGTTTTTGGTAGCGGTATAATCAATAACTGCTGGTCTGGGTGAGCGTTATGGATTTGAGCGTAGGTGGGGATATTTGTGGCGCTATGGAAACTTGTAATAGCAGCGTTAGGGAAAATAAAGTGTTATGGCCCATAACAATACTATTTGAGTCATTACGCAAAACTCATAATCTAGGTGAAAGTAAATTGCATCATATTGGAAATTGTAAAGTGGCTTGTGTGGCCTCCTAATCCCTAGTCCATGTAAGCTCTCTAAATACAGAACTGTAAAAATAAATTCATGAAACCATGGGAAAGCTAAATAGCCATTAGTACATGATTGGAATGAGATATATATTTCATATAATAAGTGATATAATACTGTCCTATTTCAATTACCAAATTACAGTCATTTTAATGTGTGTATTAATGAAAGCAGATTTCTGAAAAAAGGGAAATAAAGTATAATTATAAATGTTTATTGTGTTTGTTTTCATACTTGAGTCCCACACATGGTTTCATATTTTATGGAAAATGTCCATAGCCTGATATTTACTTTACTTTACCAAAGAAGAAGGTAGCATTGAATGTCAGTGGTTACAGTGATCTTAAAAGTGTTTAATCGATTTAAAGGCACAAAATGTTAGCTTGTCCCACTACAGATATAATTATAGGTTTATGTTAGTTATGGACTCACAGTAACTGTCACTAATAGCTTTCCCTAGTGCACTGCAATTGCTTCTCTCAAATTAAAAAACCTACAAACAGGCACCTAGATTACGAGTTTGGCGTTAACAGGGGTGCGTTGCTAACAAGGCTTTTTTTCCTAACGCTACCTTAAGCCAACGCTGGTATTACAGGTTTTTTTAAACCCGGCGTTAGCCGCAAAAAGGTGAGCGTAGAGCAAAATTTAGCTCCACATCTCACCTCAATACCAGCGTTGTTTACGGTAGCGGTAAGCTGGCTGAACGTGCTCGTGCACAATTTCCACATAGGAAACAATGGGGCTGAGCTGGCTGGAAAAAAACCTAACACCTGCAAAAAAGCAGCGTCCAGCTTCTAATGCAGCCCCATTGTTTCCTATGGAAAAATAAAAAATATGTCTACACCTAACACCCTAACATGAACCCCGAGTCTAAACACCCTAATCTTACACTTATTAACCCCTAATCTGCTGCCCCCTCTATCGCTGACACCTACATTATATTATTAACCCCTAATCTGCCGCTCCGGACACCGCCGCCACCTACATTATCCCTATGAACCCCTAATCTACTGCCCCTAACATCGCCGCCACCTACATTATACTTATTAACCCCTAATCTGCCGCCCCCAATGTCGCCGCCACCTACCTACAATTATTAACCCCTAATCTGCCGACCGGACATCGCCGCCACTTTAATAAATGTATTAACCCCTAAACCGCCACACTCCCGCCTCGCAAACACTAGTTAAATTTTATTAACCCCGAATCTGCCCCCCGAACGTCGCCGATGCCGCCACCTACCTACATTTATTAACCCCTAATCTTCTGACCCCAACGTCGCCGCTACTATAATAAATTTATTAACCCCTAAACCTAAGTCTAACCCTAAGTCTAACCCCCCCTAACTTAAATATAATTTAAATTAAACGAAATACATTTAACATAATTAAATAAATGAATCCTATTTAAAACTAAATACTTACCGATAAAATAAACCCTAAGCTAGCTACAATATAACTAATAGTTACATTGTAGCTAGCTTAGGATTTATATTTATTTCACAGGCAACTTTGTATTTATTTTTACTAGGTACAATAGTTATTAAATAGTTATTAACTATTTAATAACTACCTAGCTAAAATAAGTACAAAATTACCTGTAAAATAAATCCTAACCTAAGTTACAATTACACCTAACACTACACTATCATTAAACTAATTACCTAAACTACCTACAAATAATTACAATTAAATTCAATAAACTAAATTACGGAAAAAAACCCCCACTAAATTACAGAAAATAAAAAAAATTACAAGAAGTTTAAACTAATTACACCTAATCTAAGCCCCCTAATAAAATAAAAAAGCCCCCCAAAATAATAAAATGCCCTACCCTATACTAAATTACAAATAGCCCTTAAAAGGGCCTTTTGCGGGGCATTGCCCCAAAGTAATCAGCTCTTTTACCTGTAAACACTTTACCCAACATTACAACCCACCACCCACACACCCCTACTCTAAAACCCACCCAATCCCCCCTTAAAAAAACCTAACACTACCCCATTGAAGATCACCCTACTTTGAGCCGTCTTCACCCAGCCGGGCACAAGTGGTCATCCAATCTGGGCAGAAGTCTTCATCCGATGGGGCAGAAGAGGACATCCAGACCGGCAGAAGTCTTCATCCTATCCGGGCAGAAGAGGACATCCGTCCCAGCAGAAGGCTTCATCCAAGCGATATCTTCTATCTTCTTCCATCCGATAAGGAGCGACTCCATCTTGAAGACATCCGGCACGGAGCATCCTTCCAGCATGACGGACTAACGACGAATGACGGTTCCTTTAAATGACGTCATCCAAGATGGCGTCCCTCGAATTCCAAATGGCTGATAGGATTAAGGTAGGAAAAATCTGATTGGTTGATTTAATCAGCCAATCGGATTGAAGTTCAATCCGATTGGCTGATTGGATCAGCCAATAGAATGCAAGGTCAATTCTATTGGCTGATCCAATCAGCCAATCGGATTGAACTTTAATCCGATTGGATGATTAAATCAACCAATCGGATTTTTCTTACCTTAATTCCGATTGGCTGATAGAATCCTATCAGCCAATCAGAATTCGAGGGACGCCATCTTGGATGACGTCATTTAAAGGAACCATCATTCGTCGTTAGTCCGTCGTGCTGGAAGGATGCTCCGTGCCGGATGTCTTCAAGATGGAGTCGCTCCTCGTCGGATGGAAGAAGATAGAAGATGCCGCTTGGATGAAGCCTTCTGCCGGTCCGGATGTCCTCTTTTGCCCAGATAGGATGAAGACTTCTGCCGGTCTGGATGTCCTCTTCTGCCCCATCGGATGAAGACTTCTGCCCGGATCGGATGACCACTTGTGCCCGGCTGGGTGAAGACGGCTCAAGGTATATGAAAAAATTACAGAATATAAAATAAATTGAAAATCAGGGCTCAAAGTTTCAGGTTGTAAGCTACCGTCAGGCCAAAATGTTACTCGCCACTTCTTTGCATATGTTTTGCCATTGTGAAACTGTAATTTTTTATATTTTTTATTTTATACCTTGACAAATTAGGTAATGCTACATACAGTAAATTTGCTACTTACAAGACGCCACCAGACTTCGGATAATGAGTGAATTTTTATTCAACATTCATTCACTAACGTTCACTCACCACCATTGAATTGGAAATTGTGAGCCTTGTTGAAATACATATATTTTAGTTCCATATCAGAATTTATACCAGATGGTTGCTTGGCCTTCAGGTGAAAAATGTATTTCTGGGTATAAAAATCAATACACTGTTCACAAAATACTGGTGGATTATGATTACGGCCTATGGACTAAAACTGGTCAGACCTTTTCTACTAATAGCATTATATGGCATTTGTTTGAACCCGCTTTTTTACCCTATGGTTTAAAATTTCTTGTTTTATTCAAGACTGCCATTTTGGGATTTTTTTTCTATTTGATGGATAATAAAGAGCTTTCAGAAAAGGTATGATACCTGAAATTGTCTAGTTATGGACATCTGTCAGTCTGGATTCTCTATGGCCCCAACGTGTGCCTTTTTGTTCAACCTACAGGCATTCTATTGCACTCCTTATAGGTAAGTAAAAAGACATGTGTTATATAATTATTAATAAACAATTATCAGCCAATAGAATGCAAGCTCAATCCTATTGGCTGATTGGATCAGCCAATAGGATTGAAGCTCAATCCTATTGGCTAATTGCATCAGCCAATAGGATTTTTTCAACTTTAACTCTGATTGGCTGATAGAAGTCTATCAGCCAATCGGAATTCAAGGGACGCCATCTTGGATGACGTCCCTTAAAGGAACCTTCATTCTTCAGTAGCCATCGACAGAAGAGGATGCTCCGTGCCGGATGTCTTGAAGATGGAGCCGCTCCGCGTCGGAAGGATGAAGATAGAAGATGTCGTCTGGATGAAGACTTCTGCCCGCCTGGAGGATGACTTCTTGCCGCTTGGATGAAGACTTCTCCCGGCTTCGTTAAGGACTTCTTGCCGCTTGGATGAAGACTTCTCCCAGCTTCATTGAGGATGGATGTCCGGTCTTCAAAAACTGTAAGTGGATCTTCAGGAGTTAGTTTTAGGTTTTATTAAGGGTTTATTGGGTGGGTTTTATTTTTAGATTAGGGGTTTGGGCACAGAAAAAGAGCTAAATGCCCTTTTAAGGGCAATGTCCATCCAAATGCCCTTTTCAGGGCAATGGGGAGCTTAGGTTTTTTAGATAGGATTTTATTTGGGGGGTTTGGTTGCGTGGGTGGTCGGTTTTACTGTTGGGGGGTTGTTTGTATTTTCTTTTTACAGGTAAAAGAGCTGATTTCTTTGGGGCAATGCCCCACAAAAGGCCCTTTAAAGGGCTATTGGTAGTTTAGTTTAGGCTAGGGTTTTTTTTTTATTTTGGGGGGAGCCTTTTTTTTTTATAGGGCTATTAGATTAGGTGTAATTAGTTTAAATATTTGATCATTTCTTTTTTATTTTGTGTAATTTAGTGTTTTTTTTGTAATTTAGTTAATTGTATTTAATTAATGTAATTGATTTAATTGCAGTGTAATGTTAGGTGTTAATGTAAGACAGGTTAGGTCTTTTTTTACAGGTAAATTTTTATGTATTTTAACTAGGTAGTTAGTAAATAGTTAATAACTATTTACTAACTGGTCTACCTAGTTAAAATAAATACAAACTTAGCTGTGAGATAAAAATAAAACCTAAGATAGATACAATGTAACTATTAGTTATATTGTAGCTATCTCCGGGTTTATTTTATAGGTAAGTATTTAGTTTTAAATAGGAATTATTTAGTTAATGATAGTAATTTTTATTTAGATTTATTTTAATTATGTTAAAGTTAGTGGGTGTTAGGTTTAGGGTTGCGTTAGGGTTAGACTTAGGGTTAGGTTTAGGGGTTAATAACTTTAGTATAGTGGCGGCGGTGACATTGGGGCAGCAGATTAGGGGTTAAAAATATTTAACTAGTGTTTTCAATGTGGGAGTGCGGCGGTTTAGGGGTTAATATGTTTATTATAGTGTCAGCGATGTCCGAAGCGGCAGATTAGGGATTAATAAATTTATTTTAGTGTTTGCGATGTGGGAGGGCCTCGGTTTAGGGGTTAATAGGTAGTTTATGGGTGTTAGTGTACTTTGTAACACTTTAGTTATGAGTTTTATGCTACAGCTTTGTAGCGTAAAACCCATAACTACTGACTTTCAGTTTACGGTACGGATCTTGTAGTTATAGGCTGTACCGCTGACTTTTTGGCTGGAGGGGCAAACTCATAATACCGGCGCTATGGAAGTCCCATTAAAAAAGGACTTTTTGAAAGGTGCGGTAGTTATGTTGCGTTACGGCCAAAAAAGTGTGCGGTACAGCTGTACCTGCAAGACTCGTAATACTAGCGGTAGTGAAAAAGCAGCGTTATGAGACTTTTTCACTCATAATGCAAAACTCGTAATCTAGCCGTTTGGGTCTAGCGCAGTTGGTCTAATTTTTATTGGGTTAGCACGCAAGCAATGTTTTGTTTTGTGAACAGTGCGTTCCATTGAAGTCTATAGGAGGAGAAGTTAATGCAACAACTGACGTCCTGAAGTTAGAGTGCATCGGGTTTCACTTACGCACTAACTTTTTACTTTCAACTTGTAATACACACGCTAACTTGCCTGTGTTAAAAGTTTACTTTCACCGCAGTTAGCGTGCAAGCGATAAAAATCTGTTAGCGTGCCACTTGTAATCTAGCTATGGTGGGTTGTACTTTGTAATATTATAATCTCTTAGGTTTGGTAAAGTTTGTTGAAGACTGGTAATTAGAAAATAATCATTTTACAAAAATAGAGTTAGAAAGTAAACTTGTTCAACCATTGTAAATTAAATTATTTTACCATTAATAAATTACTGAACAATATTTAAATTTAAAAAAATTATTATTGCATGGTACACAATTTGCAGAATATTAGAGACAATTTTTTCTGAATCAAAATTTTTAATGGAAAGTCTTAATGTGTCGGCACCTATGTCCTTAGATTGACAATAACCCAATACAGTTATAAAACAATGTGCAACTGTGTGGGCATAAAAGCAGCCCTTGGGACTAATCCGCTCTCTCCCCTTACCTCCAAATGCCTTTATATATGCGATCACAGCCAAACCCTCAGAGGTTTAAATTAAAGTTACCGACCTTCAGCATGCTTATCCTAAGCATACGAGACAGTCCGGCTCTTGTCACCGAAATTGACAGCTCCGGTCGGTAATGCAGTTCCGCGACTCCTCTCTGTTGGCGTGTGACTCCAATATAAAATCTGGTAAACTTACAACACCATTAGTCCAACATTTTAGGTGGACACACAACAAAAGTGTCAACACTTTTAGATGGACAGCAGCTACGATTACGGATTTCTGAGCCGAAACATGTCAGCAGTCAGTCCCTGAGTGGAGCCCATACCACTCACATCGCCACTGGAGATCCAAGATTTGTTTCCCTATTTGGGATGAAAGTTTTTATTTGCAAATAAATGTTTTCAACTTGACAACGCTATGTGCTGGTGCACCTCATTTTTCCTTTTCTGGCTTGTGTCAAAAATTTTAATGACTAGTAGTAAAACAAATTTTTATTGGAAATATAAATAAAGTTTTCCACAAATGAAAAGAGAAGTGATTAATTATATACCTATACCAATTAATATACAAGCCAACAAAACTAGAACCAAGTTTAGAGTGAAAGGGGGCGCCACAAAGTCCAGCCAAAAAAGGAGGTAGATATAAGCACAATGTATTCTTGGGGAAATACACTTGTGCAACGATCAGTCGCTCTGTTCAATCACCCAAATCCGTGATGATTACCATTCTATTCTGTCTTTCAGACTCTGTGGCTTTTTTATACCAATTAATTGATAGGGAGAATGGAATATTCAAATGCTTTGAATCATGTAAACAAAATTTTAAAATACCTAATACCCATTTTTATGCATGCCTCCAAATTAGACAATGGGGCCTATTTATGAAATGTCTGTCCGACAATACACTCTCCTCATTCAGCATTGCACCAGCAGCTCTTGTGAACTGCTGGTGCAACGCCGCCCCCTGCAGATTTGCGGCCAATCATCCGCTAGCAAGGGTTGTTAATCAATCAGAGCAGGCGAACAGGTTATGGAGCAGCGGTCTTTAGACCGCTGCTTCATAACTGGTGTTTCTGGTGAGCCTGAAGGCTCGCCAGAAACACGGCCCTTCAAATTCCAAGCTTGATTTATGGGCCCCATTATGGTAAGGAATTATTAGATAAATGTGGTCACAATTGGAAATGAAATACATTGGAAAATGTATTTATGTTATGTACAAAAAGAATACAGTGAGTTTATGATATGTATAGGAGTTGATAAAAACACCTTTCTAGATGTAAAAAGCTGTCATGATAAAAAGAATGATTCTTGGATAAAAAGCTTTAATCAAGATCTAATTGAAAAAGACTTTAGACAGGTTTGTAAGATCAATAGACAATGCCTTCTAGATGGACAATCAAAATAAAAGAAAATGGTGCGGAGCTAGCCAGCAGCGGGAGCAGACGTAGAGTTACTTACCTCCGCAGTACTAGACTTCGAAAAAAACTTTTTAAGTATCTTATTTAGCTACCTAAAGGCATAATTTGTGGTAATATTAGTTGCCCTTGTTGTTACATAGCTTCCGGTCAGCCTAGGTGCAGTGGAGGCGAATTTACCAGATTCCAGAAAAGGACCTTTGCGGGAGGCCTCCCGCCGCATCAAGCCTGTGTAGCGCAGCAAGTGTGTCGTTGCTTCCTTGTCGTGAAGAGGGGAGAGCGAGGCTTGCTGAAGGGGGCTTCCTGGTCCCGACGGCCGAGCTGATTGAGCTTTGCTGACTGACGGCGCTGTTGGGTTAGGCATGGTTCCTGACTCAGACGCGCATCGCCATTTTAAAAGTTGCAGCCTCAGGCACTGGCGCAGATACACCACCCAACTCTGGAGGATAACCGTGCTCAAGATCCCAGGTGAATCCCCCTAACACTACAGGTGATTCCCCCTAACAGCTGATATTGGAGCTGGTAAACCGTAGTGGGTTCAAAGTTTTGGGCCCTGATTAATGCGCACCTCACAGTGATTGCCGCGCTCCCACGTGGAGCTTCATTCGCGGCCTGCATACCTCAATCCAGTATATAAAGTCAAAGTTGTAAGTGAAGCACTTCTCTTTAACAGCAAAATTGGGCACTTTATTTAATAGCCCATCTCCTGCCTCCACCACAAACCTAAGTGTTGCAGGTTTTCTTAGATCAACCTCCTTTAAGCCACTAAGCCCTATACCTCAATAGACTAAAAGGGTGAGGCCTTCTCTTAACTGACTATCTGTGCTTCAAATGTTTTTTTTTTTTTGGTGTGGGCCTCCCATCAGATTTATAAAGGCTCAATACTGTGACTATCTCCAGAAAAGCAAGGGACATACCCCTATTATTAATTACTGAAGGGTGTTTAATATATTTATTGTATTTTCGCCTTATAAGTTTTTAATATCTATACAAAGCTAGTGGTTAAATTGTACAGCTGGTCTCCCACCTCCCCCGCTCCTGTCTGGGTGGGTCATCTCCCCTTCCCCTTTTCCCTTCCTTTGGGTCATATCCCCTTTATCCCTGAGGTGGGAGATAGGCTTTTTAGTATTGAGTGTACTATTCTGAAACCTTAGACCTTAATATTGCTCACCTAATTGTTTAGGAACTGTGTGTTACTAGTATTTGCTTTTTAGAAGTTTGTAACTTAGGAAGCATATTTTAAGTGAAACGTAGTCCTCCCTCTGCCCCCCCTCCCCTCGCTCAGCTTGTCTGAGTGGGTCGCTACCCACCTCCCATTTTCCCGCCTTGAATAGGACATATCCCCCCTTCCTGGAGAGAGAGGGTGGACCCGTAGTCGGGTACTAATTTGTGTGACATATAAGGTTACTAGCTGATTTATTATGTGACTTCTGACTGGCACTTACCCATACCCCGGTACTTTCTTGGCGGCATGTATTAGATTTTCTTTATTATGTTACCTGCCCAAAAAAAAAAATCTTCTCACCTTAAGTGAACCCTTCTGTACAACCAATTTTCTTAGGGGGCTTTCCCCCTCATCTGCCCTCTTATATTTGTCATTAGCACCGTAAGCAGGTTAGCCCGCCCTAGCCAAGCAACTGTAATGTGGTAGTGCCTGAGGAATGTCACTCAGCCAGCTCCTTTTAATGTGAATAAGCGTTACTATTTAATGCCATTTATTCGTTCCTAACTATCAGGTATCCCTCACACAGTTTATTGTTTCTGAGCCTGAGTCTATCCATTGGCATTCTCCCTTTAAAAAAAGTCTCACACATCTAAGAGACACTCAAAGACCCTCACTACTGTCAACAGGGCTGCCACTAGAAATTTTGGGGCCCCTGACTGAGACAGTTGTCAAATGCATTTCATACTCTGCAGCATGCATAACAAGTCGTTGGTAAATGGTAACATATAAATTGGAAACCAACACACAAAATCAATTAAAGGGGCAAAGAACCCTATAAACAACGTTCAAATTACTTCTGTTATCAAGTTTGCTTCTCTTGGTATCCTTTGTTGAAGGAGCAGCAGTGTACAACTGGGAGCTAGCTGTACACAACAGGTGAGCCAATAAAAAGAGACATATGTGTACAGCCTCCAATTAGCAACTTACTTCCAGTAGTGCATTACTGCTCCTGAGCCCACCAAAGTATTCTCTTCAACAAAGGATACCAATAGAACCAAGCAAATTAGAAAGTTGTTTAAAATAGCATACTCTATCTGAATCATTAACGTTTTATTTTGACTTTACTGTCCCTTTAAAATATAAAATGTTTTGCAAGGATGACCTTCTTGAAAAAATAAGTTGGAAGCATTTAATTTATTTGTACACAAACACAAAAGTACAGCAAGCGAGCAAAAATGTCTTATATACAGCTCAACCAGAAATTCTACTGACCCCTAGGCCTTTTTTGGTCAGGGAGTAATGTTAATTTATTTATGGCATTTCCAAAATAAATGTTCACACACAGACACATAAACAGTTATACACACCTTTCTATTACTGCAATATACTTAACCCCCCCCCCCAAAAAAAAAACAGATTTCTTGAAACAATACTTTCCCAACAGAACTAAAGCCAACATAACTAAAGGCAATAGCTAGCTGAATAAAATAAAGGTTCAGAGTTACCCCTAAACTGTAAGCTCAATGGGCAGTCTCTTATTATACATTCTTAGAATGTAACTCTTTGGGCAAAATCTCCCATTATATACCTGTATAATACTTCTAAAATAACTGTAATCGTCTTACAAATATATCCACAAAAAAGTGCTGCCCCTCCAAATCTGCTACCCTAGGCAAGTGCCTTGTTTGCCTAGGCCAAAATACACCCCAGAGCTCAACACTAACACAAAACCCTAACACCAAAAACCCTAACACCAAACTACTATAATTTCTCACGCCTAGATTTGGAGTTTTGCGGCCAAGGGGGTGCGTTAGCTACGCGTGCTTTTTTCTGGCCGCACCTTTTAAATACCGCTGGTATTTAGAGTTAACAGAATGGCTGGGTTTTCAGTGCGTTAGGCTCCAAAAAGGGAGCGTAGAGCATAATTTACCGCCACTGCAACTCTAGATACCAGCGGTGCTTACGGACGCGGCCAGCCTCAAAAACGCGCTCGTGCCCGATTCCCCCATAGGAAACAATGGGGCTGTTTGAGCTGAAAAAAAACCGAACACCTGCAAAAAAGCAGCGTTCAGCTCCTAACGCAGCCCCATTGTTTCCTATGGGGAAACACTTCCTACGTCTGCACCTAACACTCTAACATGTACCCCGAGTCTAAACACCCCTAACCTTACACTTATTAACCCCTATTCTGCCGCCCCCGCTATTGCTGACCCCTGCATATTTTTTTTAACCCCTAATCTGCCGCTCCGTAAACCGCCGCTACTTACATTATCCCTATGAACCCCTAATCTGCTGCCCCTAACACCGCCGACCCCTATATTATATTTATTAACCCCTAATCTGCCGCCCCCAACGTCGCCTCCACCTAACTACACTTATTAACCCCTAATCTGCCGACCGGACCTGAGCGCTACTATAATAAATGTATTAACCCCTAATCCGCCTCACTCCCGCCTCAATAACCCTATAAGAAATAGTATTAACCCCTAATCTGCCCTCCCTAACATTGCCGACACCTAACTTCAAGTATTAACCCCTAATCTGCCGATCGGAGCTCACCGCTACTCTAATAAATTTTTTAACCCCTAAAGCTAATTCTAACCCTAACACTAACACCCCCCTAAATTAAATATAATTTTATTCTAACAAAATAAATTAACTCTTATTAAATAACTTATTCCTATTTAAAGCTAAATACTTACCTGTAAAATAAACCCTAATATAGCTACAATATAAATTATAATTACATTGTAGCTATTTTAGGATTAATATTTATTTTACAGGCAACTTTGTAATTATTTTAAGCAGGTACAATAGCTATTAAATAGTTAATAACTATTTAATAGCTAAAATAGTTAAAATAATTACAAAATTACCTGTAAAATAAATCCTAACCTAAGTTACAATTAAACCTAACACTACACTATCAATAAATTAATTAAATACAATATCTACAAATAAATACAATGAAATAAACTAACTAAAGTACAAAAAATAAAAAAGAACTAAGTTACAAAAAATAAAAAAATATTTACAAACATTAGAAAAATATTACAACAATTTTAAACTAATTACACCTACTCTAAGCCCCCTAATAAAATAACAAAGCCCCCCAAAATAAAAAAATGCCCTACCCTATTCTAAATTAAAAAAGTTCAAAGCTCTTTTACCTTACCAGCCCTGAACAGGGCCCTTTGCGGGGCATGCCCCAAAGAATTCAGCTCTTTTGCCTGTAAAAAAAAACATACAATACCCCCCCCAACATTACAACCCACCACCCACATACCCCTAATCTAACCCAAACCCCCCTTAAATAAACCTAACACTAAGCCCCTGAAGATCTTCCTACCTTGTCTTCACCATGCCAGGTTCACCGATCGGTCCAGAGTCTTGATCCAAGCCCAAGCGGGGGGCTGAAGAGTGACGTCCATCCTCGGGCTGAAGTCTGGATCCAAGCGGCGGCTGAAGAAATCCATCATCGGGCTGAAGTCGGAAGTCCATCATCGGGATGAAGTCTTCTATCAAGCTGCATCTTCAATCTTCTTTCTTCTGGAGCGGAGCGGAGCCATCTTCTTTCCAACCGACGCGGATCCAACCTCTTCAACCGACGCCTACTCGCCGAATGAAGGTTCCTTTAAGGGACGTCATCCAAGATGGCGTCCCTCGAATTCCGATTGGCTGATAGGATTCTATCAGCCAATCGGAATTAAGGTAGGAAAATTCTGATTGGCTGATGGAATCAGCCAATCAGAATCAAGTTCAATCCGATTGGCTGATTCAATCAGCCAATCAGATTGAGCTCCCATTCTATTGGCTGTTCCGATCAGCCAATAGAATGCAAGCTCAATCTGATTGGCTGATCGGATCAGCCAATCGGATTGAACTTGATTCTGATTGGCTGATTCCATCAGCCAATCAGAATTTTCCTACCTTAATTCCGATTGGCTGATAGAATCCTATCAGCCAATCGGAATTCGAGGGACGCCATCTTGGATGACGTCCCTTAAAGGAACCTTCATTCGGCGAGTAGGCGTCGGTTGAAGAGGTTGGATCCGCGTCGGTTGGAAAGAAGATGGCTCCGCTCCAGAAGAAAGAAGATTGAAGATGTGGCTTGATAGAAGACTTCATCCCGATGATGGACTTCCGACTTCAGCCCGATGATGGATTTCTTCAGCCGCCGCTTGGATCCAGACTTCAGCCCGAGGATGGACGTCACTCTTCAGCCCCCCGCTTGGGCTTGGATCAAGACTCTAGACCGATCGGTGAACCTGGCATGGTGAAGACAAGGTAGGAAGATCTTCAGGGGCTTAGTGTTAGGTTTATTTAAGGGGGGTTTGGGTTAGATTAGGGGTATGTGGGTGGTTTGTAACTTAGTTCTTTTTTATTTAGTTCTTTTTTATTTTTTGTACTTTAGTTAGTTTATTTCATTGTATTTATTTGTAGATATTGTATTTAATTAATTTATTGATAGTGTAGTGTTAGGTTTAATTGTAGATAATTGTAGGTATTTTATTTAATTAATTTATTGATAGTGTAGTGTTAGGTTTAATTGTAACTTAGGTTAGGATTTATTTTACAGGTGATTTTGTAATTATTTTAACTATTTTAGCTATTAAATAGTTATTAACTATTTAATAGCTATTGTACCTGGTTAAAATAAATACAAAGTTGCCTGTAAAATAAATATTAATCCTAAAATAGCTACAATATAATTATTATTTATATTGTAGCTATATTAGGGTTTATTTTACAGGTAAGTATTTAGCTTTAAATAGGAATAATTTATATAATAAGAGTTAATTTATTTAGTTAGATTTAAATTATATTTAACTTAGGGGGGTGTTAGTGTTAGGGTTAGACTTAGCTTTAGGGGTTAAAAAATTTATTAGAATAGCGGTGAGCTCCGGTCGGCAGATTAGGGGTTAATGTTTGAAGTTAGGTGTCGGCGATGTTAGGGAGGGCAGATTAGGGGTTAATACTATTTCTTATAGGGTTATTGAGGCGGGAGTGAGGCGGATTAGGGGTTAATAACTTTATTATAGTAGCGGTGCGGTCCGCTCGGCAGATTAGGGGTTAATAAGTGTAGGTAGGTGGCGGCGACGTTGTGGGGGCAGATTAGGGGTTAATAAATATAATATAGGGGTCGGCGGTGTTAGGGGCAGCAGATTAGGGGTACATAAGGATAACATAGGTGGCGGCGCTTTGCGGTCGGCAGATTAGGGGTTAATTATTGTAGGTAGCTGGCGGCGACGTTGTGGGGGGCAGATTAGAGGTTAATAAATATAATATAGGGGTCGGCGGTGTTAGGGGCAGCAGATTAGGGGTACATAAGGATAACGTAGGTGGCGGTCGGCAGATTAGGGGTTAAAAAATTTTAATAGAGTGGCGGCGATGTGGGGGACCTCGGTTTAGGGGTACATAGGTAGTTTATGGGTGTTAGTGTACTTTAGAGCACAGTCGTTAAGAGCTTTATAAACCGGCGTTAGCCCAGAAAGCTCTTAACTACTGACTTTTTTCTGCGGCTGGAGTTTTGTCGTTAGATTTCTAACGCTCACTCCAGCCACGACTCTAAATACCGGCATTAGAAAGATCCCATTGAAAAGATAGGATACGCAATTGACGTAAGGGGATCTGCGGTATGGAAAAGTCGCGGCTGAAAAGTGAGCGTTAGACCCTTTAATGACTGACTCCAAATACCAGAGGGCGTTAAAAACCAGCGTTAGGAGCCTCTAACGCTGGTTTTCACGGCTACCGCCCAACTCTAAATCTAGGCCTCAGTCTTTTACTAGGTAGCTAGGTTTTATGTGACTGTTAAACTATAAAGAAAAATGCTCATAGATCTCAGATTACATTTCTATATTAACTATAATTGTTATAGGGATAAAAATAAAACAAATACTAGATGTCAGATGACTACATGATACACATTCACAAAAGCAAAAAGTGCCCTAACCACAACCTCTTCACCACTAGCTAAACAATTAACAAAAGGGGCCTTATATGTTAGTGATAAAACACACACACTGTGCATGAAGATAAGTGTGCTTTTTTCAGCAGGTCAGTCGTCCCCTATATATATATCACATAATTCACAATATACATCATATAATGTGGGACAGACTGTGAGAAATTACAGAAAAATAAAATATTTTACAACAGTGCATCCAGGGGACAGTGTAGCATTGTTTTTTTAAAACTATAGTATGTACTATGTTGCAGTATATGCATCATGCATGAAAAACATGCTACAGCCCACCTATTATGTTCCCTGAGTCCTGGGCATTGAACTTTTTTTTAAAATGTGTTATCTTATTCTCCACCAATGCAGGCTTGCAGCATAGGAAACTGCTTAAAAATAAATATATAAAATAAAAGTACTATTCTTACAATGGACTTAGGTAAAGGATTGTTAGTTATTGTTATTAATAATTTATAAATATAATAATAATAACTAACAACCTTTACCTAAGGCTAAGTCCCTTGTAAAGTAGAATAGTACTGTGTGAGTGTGCCAGGGGCTAATGAAGTGTGTAGTCCCTTGAACTTTCCTTGTTGTGTGACACTGACTCCTTAATCTGATTCCTTATACCTGTCAAGTTCCTCCAGATTCCCCTCACTCCCTAAGTCAGTCAGTCAGTCTCAGAGTTGCTGCAATGCTTGTGTCACACTTCCAACGCTGCACACACCCTGAGTAAGTCCTCCACTGTTTGGCCGTTAGCTCTCCTACATGTAAATCAAGAAAGTTCAAACACCCATAGATAGCTGTAAGTCATTCAATGTATATCTGTTAAGTAGGGAAGCGTGTTATCAGTCAATTGAAAACAGCCTTTATGTGTGCCTGAAAGATCCACAAATCTCAAAAGCTTACAACTTCTGGTATGTTGTATTACATAGATTTTCTGTACTGCACATGGGACGCTCTGAGTGCTACAAATGGTTTAGTAATACAGGTTCAGAGGTTCTACATATTGTGAGGCTGCTTGAGTACTAACAGATTTATTTCCCTAATGGACAGGGCAGGGAGTAACAAAATACACTCCACCTGGGGCAGAATGTAAAGCTGTCAATGGTTCCTTCAGGGCAAAACACTTTTACATTAAAAAAACAAATGTACAAATATATATATATATATATATATATATATATATATATATATATATATATACATATATCTATGCACACACACTCTGTGATGATGAGTCTGACTGTCTACCCTACCTACCCTACCGGCTCTGCTCCTTACCTGATTTTGATGTCGTAGCGATGATCCAGCCTCCAGGGGCTGACTGCTGAGTGAGGGTAAGGCTGCTCTGACTGAGTCACTGTGAACTTGTCAAGTGCATGCCACTGCCCATGTGATGCAAGTGACTGCCTGGGCAGTAGTCCCGCGCAGCGGCGCACGCTATTGCCCCGCCCCTTCTCCCTGAGTCCCCGTCCCCTAACCAATATAAAGGACTACGAATTTGCCGGTGAAGCAGCCCTCCTGTAATGGTCCTAGGGCAGAGTTTAATTTTTTCTGTTGAGCTGATTTCCTGCCACACATCAGAAATGGTGGTAAACCAGCTCAATAGAAAAAATCAAACTAGGAGTAGTGAGTGACATTCAGCAGCACTGCAGTCCAGTCAGCCAGAGTGGGTAGGCGGAGCTTGGAGTGACATCATCAGGCACTACCGGCCCGGGCCCGGTTACATTTTTTTTTTTAATTTTTGCTATGACAGCAGTGGTCCCTGGGCCCTCAATCTCGGCCGGGCCCCTAACTGCTGTCACCCCTGTCACCCCCTGATGGCGGCCCTGACTGTCAAAAAGACGGTCTTTGATGACTTCACCCAACCTAATAAGAACATAAAAGAAGGTTCCAACAATGGCATCAGTGACCCAGACTCTATGGGCGAAGAACCCCACCCTAATTTACGTATGTCTACTCAATCTCAACACTTTAGCACGGAAACAACTTTGAAAAAGATGTTAGCAATACAAACACGTTCAATTACTCAAGAAATTCAACATAGTTCAGCTGAACTTAGTAAGGACATTTCCGATATAGGAGATAGGGTTGATGCACTTGAGCGTAAGCAGGATGATATGGCCACTGACCACTCTAATTTACTGTCCTACTCCGAATCTCTAGCAGATCAAGTAATACAACTTGAGTTTAAACTTGCTGATGTGGAGGACAGAGTATGCCAAAACAATGTGCGCTTCGGGGGATCCCTGAGAATGTCACCCCTGCTGATCTTCAAGACTACTTATTGGAACTATTCAGTGAACTGTTGGGCTCGTTGGAAGACCTGATAAGTACCATGGAAAGAGCGCATAGAGAATTGCGTCCAAGGTCCCTCAGGATAAACCAAGGGATGTAATTGTTTGCTTCCACAGTTTCACCTTTAAGGACAGGTTAATGCAAGAAGCTTTTAGAAAACCAACTTTATCTGAAAAATGCCAAGAGGTTCAACTGCTTCCAGACCTGTCGGCTCACACTTTGCAACAACGTAGAATGTATCAACCTATTACCTCTGCTCTACTTAAAGCTAACATCTAATACAGATGGGGCTTCCCCACAAAGCTCATAACTACTCATGATAATCAGACTCATGTTGTATCTTCTCCCCAAGGCAACACCCTTCTCACTCAATGGGGGCTTCAAAGTGAATCCGCTCAGGCTCAGCCCACATCGCAACATAAACTACGTGCAACAGCCTGAATGGTCCATAAAAGACCAAAGAGAGAAAAAACAAAAGACTATACAGAATCAGGAGGCATTTCATCACCGTTCTCCATCGCCATGAACTCACTCTACACAAAACTTAATTTTAACTTCTCTCCTTGATTCAAGTTTTTGTTGCCCATAGAGTGACTCTTAGGTTTATCACAGTCTATAAAATAAAGGATACCACCTTAGTTACTAATTCTGCTGGCAAAGTTGTTTGTTTATAAATGTATTTATGATATTATGGAGCGGGGCTGATGTTTTAAGCTCGTTGTTTTGCTCCTTGCTGCTCTCCGCCCTTCCCAAAGGTAGCCCACTCCAGGGTTCCACAGAGGTGGACTATTTCCACCACATAATCCAATTTTCCACCCCCATTTTCACCGCTACTGACCTTGTCATACTGCTCCTCTGACCCCATCCCTTCCCTACACTACCACCAGAACCTAGTAAGTATACGCACTTCAGATTCTTAATTTCCCCTGTTGACACTTAGATTCCTCACCCATAATGTGAGAGGCTTAAATTCTCCTTTCAAACAAAGCTACCTGAATCACTCCCTAAATTTTCACAATCCTGATGTGGCGTTTCTGCAAGAAACCCATTGGCAGGTGGACGACCCACACAGTCTTTATTCTAAAAATTATACGACTATTGAATATGCTCCCTTCACTAAAAAAGCCAGAGGAACTGCTATCCTAATTCATAAAGGACTAGCTTTTGAATAAATCCAGGTACTGAGAGATCCCCAGGCCAGATATATAATTTTAGTCTGCAAACTAGATCATGTCACTTATACTCTAGTCTCAGTTTATCATCCTAATACTAATCAACCTGCATGCCTAAGAAAAATTCTTCAAACAGTAGAACAATTTAGGCAAAGTAGAGTAATAATTGCGGGCAACTTTAACATTATTATTATTATCAGGTATTTGTAGAGCGCCAACAGATTCCGCAGCACTGTAAACATAGTCAGTGTACAGGATAGCTTTTGTAGGGGTCAGGTGGGTAGAGGGCCCTGCCGAGAGTTTCAATGTTGTAGTCGGCTCTTATGAAGCGATCTGTAAACAGCTGGGCCCATAGGCTTACATTCTAAGGGGTTCAAGGGAAAAGCAATGGAGTTAGGAAAGGTTAGTGTTGGTTGTATGCATCCCTGAATAGTAGAGTTTTTAGGGAGTGCTTGAAGCTGTTAAAACTAGGGGAGAGTCTTATGGAGCGAGGCAGGGAATTCCACAAGATGGGGGCCAGTCTGGAGAAGTCCTGTAAACGGGAATGTGAGGAAGTAACAAGAGAGGAGGAGAGGAGGAGATCCTGAGCTGATCGAAGGGGACGGGAGGGAGAGTATCTAGAGACAAGTTCTGAGATGTAGGGGGGAGCAGTGCAGTTCAGAGCCTTATATGTCAGGTTGAGGATTTTATGTTTAATCCTAGAGGCAAGAGGAAGCCAGTGAAGGGATTGGCAGAGAGGTGCAGCTGATGAAGTGCGACGAGTAAGGAAGATGAGCCTGGCAGAGGCATTCATAATGGATTGTAAAGGAGCTATGCGGCAGCTAGGTAGACCAGAGAGGACGGAGTTGCAGTAGTCGAGGCGGGAAAGGATGAGAGAGTGGATTAAAATCTTGGTTGTATCTTGTGTAAGGAAATGTCTAATTTTAGCAATGTTTTTAAGGTGGAAGCGGCAGGCTTTAGCCAAGGACTGAATGTGAGGAGTGAAGGAAAGATCTGAGTCAAGTGTGACCCCAAGACATCAGGCGTGCGGGGTAGGGGTAATGATGGAATTATCAACAGTTATAGAAATTTTGGGGGTGGAGACATTGGAAGAGGGGGGAAAAATAAGGAGTTCAGTTTTGGAGACATTTAGCTTAAGGTAGTGAGAGGACATCCAAGATGAGATGTGAGAAAGACAGTTAGTGACACGGGTTAGTAAGGAAGGAGGTAGGTCTGGTGCAGAGAGGTAGATTTGGGTGTCATCAGCATACAAATGGTATTGAAACCCATGGGACTTTATTAAGGAACCTAGTGATGACGTGTAGATTGAAAAGAGAAGGGGACCAAGGACAGAGCCTTGAGGTACCCCAACAGAAAGTGGTAACGGGGAAGAGGATGCTCCGGAGAAGGCTACACTAAATGTACGGTTAGTCATGTAGGAATAGAACCACGAGAGAGCTGTGTCACAGATGCAGAAGGATTGGAGGGTTTGGAGCAGAAGAGGGTGGTCAACAGTGCCAAAGGCTGCAGACAGGTCAAGGAGGATAAGCAGAGAGAAATGGCCTTTGGATTTTACTGTAAGTAGGTCATTGGTAACTTTGACAATTGCTGTCTCTGTAGAGTGATGTGAACAAAATCCAGATTGCAGTGGGTCAAGAAGAGAGTTTAGTGTAAGGAAATGGGATAGATGTGCATAAACTAGCTTTTCAAGGAGCTTTGAGGCAAGAGGGAGTAGGGAAATAGGGCGGTAGTTGGAAGGGGAGGTTGGATCGAGGGAAGGTTTTTTGAGGATAGGTGTGACCAGTGAATGTTTTAGAGATGAGGGGAATATACCAGTGCTGAGGGAGAGGTTGAAAATGTGTGTGAGTATGGGGGTGAGGGTAGAAGAGAGGGAGGGGAGTAACTGTGAGGGGATGGGGTCGAGGGGACAGGTAGTGAGGTGGGAGGATAGTATAAGGGCAGAAACTTCATCCTTGTTAACAGGGGCAAAAGAGCTGCATTTTTGGATATTTGAGTTTTGGGTGATTGTGAGCTTTTGAGGGGGTGGGAGATTGGAAGTACGTTGAGAGCTGATTTCACTTCTGATGGAGTCAATTTTGTTGTTGAAGTGGCTGGCAAAATCTTGAGCTGAGAGAGAGGTTGTGTTAGGAGGTGGGGGTGGGCGGAGAAGAGTGTTGAACGTGGAGAACAGACGTTTAGGGTTAGAGGAAAGAGTAGAGATGAGATTGGAAAAATATTGTTGCTTATAAAGATTAAGGGCAGAATAGTAGGAGTTCAGAATGAACTTGTAGCGAAGAAAGTCAGCTGAACTCCGAGATTTCCTCCAGTGTCACTCAGCAGTACGGGAGCATCTTCATCGGTATCGTGTCAGAGGAGTATGCCAGGGCTGAGGATGAGAGTGTGGTTTCTTAGCTAAGTTTGGAGGGGCCAGAGTGTCAATGACCGATGTAAGGGTGGAACAGTGGGAGGGTAAACAGCGCCTGAGACTATGTACCGGCTACACTATTAAGAAGACCCCGTACTCGGTCTGGAAGAGATAGCAGTGAAAGATAAATAGGAGCGCCTATGGCTTAGGTACAATCAGGAATCACACTCTGAGTTGGAAATATACTTAAAATAATTTATTATTAACATCCAAACATGAAAGCAGAAATATGGAAATAAAACTTATATAAAATCATGAAATAGGTACAACCTTTAAAGGGACAAAATACTGAAATCCTTATAAAAAGGATACTACTTAAATGAATCAATTTTCCTATGATTTTCGTAAATATGTGGAGGGGATTGTATCCTCCAAATGAGCAAGGTTATTAAACCAAACACTGGGCTTTCACAACAATTAGTCAATACAGGTTCACAATCATATATTACATTTATGCGTGACAAAGATAATAACAATCGGTGGTTCAAAATTATATATTAAAAATCTATGATCAAAAACTGTGATGATTGTGGTAAAATATGTGTTAAAAAATTGATGACAAAAAAGGAAGGTCAATAAAAAGTCCAAAAATTCCAAAATTCTAAAAATTCAAAAAATCAAAAAATTCAAAAATCAAAAAATCTTAGGAGAAAGTGCAAAAAATATATTTTTATGGGACAAAACCGGTTTGTCAAAAATAAAGTGAATAAAATGACAAAGTGATGTGCATAAGAATGAACAATGTAATGTGCGTTAAAAGGTGGTAGTGGTGTCGCTATAATGATAGTGATACTAATCTGATCTACTATCATCCACAATACATAATGATAATTGACTCAAATAAAACAATGAAATCAATGATTATTGACTCAAATAGAAACAATTTGTTAGCAATAGATAAGTACCCAATGTTGAACTTTACAGAATAACTATTGCAATATTATTACATAAAAACATAAAAAATATAAAAAACTTAATAACAATTACTAAAAAATGTCCAGTTTAATAGTCCAATATTGATGGTCCACACTGGTGGGGGACTGGAGGAAAAAGCAATAATATCCTTAAAAACTGTCCTGACCCAGAATCCTAGTTTTTGCTGGATGGACCTGAAATTAAAAACAGAAAGATATGGCGGAGCCAGCTATCGCAGAGGGAAGACGTGTTGCTGCAGAGCTCCTGAAGCCTGATTCCTAAGACCTCTATTTGTAGTGTTTTGGGAATCTCTATACCTTGCTTTTCGGGCTCTCGAGATGGAGGAGTCTGCAGCGCACCTCATTTCTATTTTGAAAGACTTATCTAATAAAGCCGACAACTATTTTTGCAGCCTAAGATCTACCCTAGTGAAGCTACACAGCCAAGATGGCGTTGTCTGCCTATCCAGTAATATTACACACGTGGCTGATCGATCAGAGGACTTCCTACCGGCTCAACACCCTTTTGAGCTACCGCAGGGAAAACTACCCAAAAAGGACTCGACTAATGTCTTGCCTGACAAACCAAACAATGACCTCGTACAGCCAGACGCAACTGAACCGGTCCATGAGGGAGCCGTTGTGGTGGGATCAGTGGGACTCTCCCAGAACATAGATGCGCAACCCGCACTGCTATCTCCTCGCCCAAACTTACAAAGGGTATTCACACCTAACATATTTCAGGCACCAGCTGATGCAGAAAACTGCCATGTTTTAAGAGAGGAGACCTTTCGCTTGGCATTTAAGACGGCCCGACTTAAAGGGGAGGATTGCCTAGAAGCGCTTGATTCTTACAACTGCCCCAAAGCTTTCTCCCTGAGGGATCGAAGAGAGTTTGCCTATATGTTTCTGACTGAGAGCAGTTTAGAGTCATACTGCTTCCTCCCTGCGCCGCTTATCTCACAGACAGCACGCTTACACAGAACATGTCTCAGCCAAGAGAAGAATTCACACAGGCATAGATGGACTACAATCCCGGTTTTCATAGCACACACAACGGCTGGTACAGTTTTGCATTTTATGAACTGGACACTGGGACTCTCAGAACAGGCAAGCATTCACTGCTCTTTTATTTACAAGGTCTTGCTGCAAATGGATCATGTTCCCTCTTTTGCAGCTCCTACCATTGGTGTGGGCTGATTTGACTTATACGTTGGACTTGACTCCCTAGCGTGGTATAATTCTGTGATGAGGAGATTGCCATGATAATGAGTCTACTACTGCAAAGTCATCAGGGCTTTATTGCTACCTTATTTCTTTAATTGTTTTTCCCTTTTTATTTTCTGTGTGTTACATACTCTTAAAGTTTACAATAGTCGCTAGATAGAATGTAACTAGCAGCGTCACATACTCATTCTCCTTTACATAATGGGCCTTAAATGTTATATAGAACGTTTTTTCTTTTTATTATTACAGTTATAAAATAAGGGATCACATTTTTCTTTTTTCATACTGTAACAGTTTATGTGGCTGCCAGGATCTCTATTTTAAAAATCTAAGAGTGAATGTGATGTTGTTGTATTGTATTTTGAACCAGGCCTTTTGTGAGTTAGAGTGTGAGACTATACATTATCTACTAATTTACTTAACTTTGTGATAAAATGCAGTAGTTACATCTAGGCGGAGTTCCTGCTAGCTTAATTAATATACTTCTTATGGCCCAGAACTGTACACAACATATTTGACTGTACTGCTTTTGTTAGCTGTCCTATGTGGCTTAAATGTTTATATGTTCGCATCCTAGTGCAAGCTGAGATATTTAGACGTATAAGTCTTCTTACTATTATGGTTCATGTTATATAGGTTATATTTGCTTGGTTTATAAGGGTCTCATGGTTATATTATGCTAGAACTGTGATCTGAGAGTGACAGGATGTTCTTTAGCTTCTACATTTAAATATGTTATTGTAAGTTATGCTGTATTATAGGAGCTCCTTCCAATAGAAGACTTAATTTAATTTTTCACATATCCTTCTCAGATCTCCCTAGTAAAGCAGGATCCTAATACACAACTCCTCTAACTAAAGAGCTTGCTGGTGTTTGGCTAATGTACTAGCGCTTTGTTTTAACTAGGTTTATTGATTATGCACCTGAATCTCTCTATTCCCCTTAGAATTGCAAAAGGGATAAATTGAACATACTTCAATAGCTGTTTTACTCTACAAGACAATTTTGGGGAGAGCTCTGAGGATTGCTATGTGATCTTTAATGCATGCTTATCCAGCCCTATATTCCCCCTCTGATATCACCGGTACAAAGCCTAATACTTTACAATAGAGGTTCCTGGGGTTTTAGTAATTTTCATTTTCGTCAGCTAGCTGGTATAAGCTGGGACCCTAAGCTGGTAATTTCTGGGGCACAAAAAGTACTTTTCCCCCCTTTCACTTATATGTTAATTTAGATTTTCTAATATAACCTAGTTATATGATGTACCAGCCTTTCATACTGCCTACACATCCACATAAGAAAATGTAAACTACCGCCAGCACATCTACATGCATTAAGCGCGAGATAATATTTTGCAGGACTATGTGACCTACTAATACTTTATAACTATGTGCGCCTAGTACCTTCAGATTATAGCTTAGCAGCCAAGGTTACTACAGAAAATCTTTGAACTAATCATACTATGCTTATGCTTTATTATATTTATGTTCCTAGCATAGGGCATTCTTTATGTTGAGCTTTATATTGATATTCAATTACCTGTCTTTGGTGGGCTCCTCCCCTCCCTTTCCCGCCGGTACTGGTTGCCTGCGGGTCATACCCTTATGCCTTTCTCCCACATCACCTATAGTTGGTAACTCCCTAGGGGAGGGGCTCACCTGGAAAACTCTTATGTTCCATGCACACTAATGTCCCCCTCCCCAGTTAATAGTGCTGGGAGCTACCCCTATCCATTTTATAGAGAGTCAGTCCTTAGTCTTGGTCATGATACAGTTGTATTATGTGTTTAATTCTACTCCAGCCTTCATATCCAGTGTGCTAAGATTCATTCTGGTTTATAAAGCATTGTTCCCAGGTTATAATGAGACTAATGAAAGCTCACCACTATATCCCTTTAATTAAGTATTCCAATTTATACTCTGTCTAGATATTCTTAGGAATATACCTGGCAATTAAAACTGGTGCTCACTTAGAGTCCCGATAACAGTTAGTTTAAGATTGCCATCACGACTGGCTCCGCCCTCCATCCTCCCCCCCCCCTATTATATATCGAGCGGCTCTTGCCCGCTGCATCCCTCCCCCCCCTCTACACTATAAGGCTAACCCCTCCCCTGGCCCTAATTGTATCTGAGTGGACACTTTAATTTGCCTCTTATATGGTCCAGGGAGGACTATTTTTGTTTTGTTGTTCTTACCTTTATTATAAAACTGAAGTCTTATTTTTGACTGCCTAAATTCTATAACATTATGTGTGCTGTTTGGATACATTATACCCTTACTGTAGGGTTTTGTTTGTAACACTTATCCAATAATATTGTAATTGCACTTTTCTGTAAATGCTTTGAGGCATAACCTTGGTGGTATCTATTTATGACTTCAATAAAAAATATATTAAAAAAAAAAAAACAGAAAGATACCTCACATAAAGGGCCTCTTGGGTAAAGTCCAATGGTCATCAAACTTACCCCAAAAGCCAAAAGTCCTGGTACTGATGTAGCCTCACAAACCTCTACGCGTTTCGGCCCTACAGCGGGGCCTTTTTCAAGATAAACCTTTATCTTGAAAAAGGCCCCGCTGTAGGGCCGAAACGCGTAGAGGTTTGTGAGGCTACATCAGTACCAGGACTTTTGGCTTTTGGGGTAAGTTTGATGACCATTGGACTTTACCCAAGAGGCCCTTTATGTGAGGTATCTTTCTGTTTTTAATTTCAGGTCCATCCAGCAAAAACTAGGATTCTGGGTCAGGACAGTTTTTAAGGATATTATTGCTTTTTCCTCCAGCCCCCCACCAGTGTGGACCATCAATATTGGACTATTAAACTGGACATTTTTTAGTAATTGTTATTAAGTTTTTTATATTTTTTATGTTTTTATGTAATAATATTGCAATAGTTATTCTGTAAAGTTCAACATTGGGTACTTATCTATTGCTAACAAATTGTTTCTATTTGAGTCAATTATCATTGATTTCATTGTTTTATTTGAGTCAATTATCATTATGTATTGTGGATGATAGTAGATCAGATTAATATCACTATCATTATAGAGACACCACTATCACCTTTTAACGCACATTACATTGTTCATTCTTATGCACATCACTTTGTCATTTTATTCACTTTATTTTTGACAAACCGGTTTTGTCCCATAAAAATATATTTTTTGCACTTTCTCCTAAGATTTTTTGATTTTTGAATTTTTTGATTTTTTGAATTTTTAGAATTTTGGAATTTTTGGACTTTTTATTGACCTTCCTTTTTTGTCATCAATTTTTTAACACATATTTTACCACAATCATCAGAGTTTTTGATCATAGATTTTTAATATATAATTTTGAACCACCGATTGTTATTATTTTTGTCACGCATAAATGTAATATATGATTGTGAACCTATATTGACTAATTGTTGTGAAAGCCCAGTGTTTGGTTTAATAACCTTGCTCATTTGGAGGATACAATCCCCTCCACATATTTACGAAAATCATAGGAAAATTGATTAATTTAAGTAGTATCCTTTTTATAAGGATTTCAGTATTTTGTCCCTTTAAAGGTTGTACCTATTTCATGATTTTATATAAGTTTTATTTCCATATTTCTGCTTTCATGTTTGGATGTTAATAATAAATTATTTTAAGTATATTTCCAACTCAGAGTGTGATTCCTGATTGTGCCTAAGCCATAGGCGCTCCTATTTATCTTTCACTGCGATGTAAGGGTGGAATTATACTGGCAGATAGATTGGTCAGGGCAGGAAAAGGAGGTGATGAATGAGAGGAGAGGTTTGAGAGAGCTAGCGAGCTGATGCAGATCTAGTGACTTAGTGCTTCTGTGAAGTTTGGTGTGAGGGGTAGAGGGAGGGGGAGTTGTAGGTAGGGAAGTGATGTTGCAAGTTAGGAGATGATGGTCAGAGAGAGGAAAAGGGGAGTTTGTAAAATTTGAAAGAGTGCATCGATAGGTGAAAGTCAGATCAAGGGAATGACCATGTTTGTGAGTGGGAGAGTCAGTCCATTGTGACAGGCCGAAAGAGGAAGTGAGATGAAGAAGTTGTTTTGCAGAGGAGGCAGTGGGATTGTCAAGAGGGATGTTAAAGTTGCCAAGAATGAGGGCAGGGGTGTCTGAGGAAAGGAAATAAGGAAGCCAGGCAGCAAAGTGATCTAAAAATTGAGTTGGGGAGCCAGGGGGGTGGTATATGACTGCGTATAGAGAGGGGAGAGAATAACCGAATCATGTGTGCTTCAAATGAAGAAAATGTGAGTGAAGAGAAGGGCTGTATTTGTTGGGAGGTGCAACGAGAGGAAAGTAAAATACCGACACCACCTCCTTGTCTATTGCCAGACCTAGGAGTGTGGCTGAAATGGAGACCCCCATGTGACAGAGCAGCAGTGGATGCTGTGTCTGAAGCAGAGAGCCAGGTTGCTGTAAGAGCCAGAAGGTTAAGAGAGTGGGAGATAAAGAGATCATGGATAGAAGTGAGCTTGTTGCAAACAGAGCGAGAGTTCCAGAGTGCACAAGTGAAGGGGGAGGTGGTTTTAGATGTAAGAGGAATGTGATTAAGGTTACCAGAGTTTAGTTTATGAAGTATATTGAAAGGCACACAAGGATGTGAAAGGCTAGGAGGTTGTAAGGGACCAGGATTAGGGGAGATGTTGCCAGCAGCTAGTATGACCAAGAGGGAGAGTGACATGAGATGAGAAGTAGATTTTCAGTAATGAGACTGTTTTTTGGCTGAAGTGAAGGGGGAGAGAGAGTGTTTAGGAATAGGTAAAGTTCATGAGTACAAAAGCAAGGTGAGTATAAGAGAGATGGGCTAATGAACAGTGCAGGCGGAGAGGGAGAAGGAGTAATTGAGTAATGTAGTTTGTTATAGAGACAAGAGGTAGCAAAAAGGAATATGAAGATATTGAGCATTATTATCAAAGTGCGAACCAAGTAAACACATAAGACACAGTGTTACATAAGACACAGTGTTTAACATGAATTGGGACATCAAAATGGATAGAAAGGCTACCACCCAAAGCACAGTAAATCTTCACGCAGAACATTTAGCCCTTAAATTTTTATCCCTCATGTCCCAATTTGGTTATTATGATATATGGAGAGCCCTACACCCCAAAGACAAGGACTATACCAATTACTCCAGCTCCCCATAAAACATACTCCAGGCTTGACTATATGTTCTGCTTTGCGGAAACACTAGACTCACTTAAGAGTTATGACATCACACTGTGCCCCTGGTCAGATCATGACCAAGTGACCACAGAAATTTACTCCACAATCACTAACAGACCTAAAACTACCTGGTGACTACCCCATCAAATACTTACAGATATCCCCTTTAGAGAGGAGCTTCGTAAAGATATAATGAAGCTAATACAACTTAATGACAATTTACAGACCAAAGATGACACACTATAGGGAGCACTTAAGGCCACCATAAGAGGCCTCATCATACGTAAACAAGCCCATAACAAAAGATTATCAAGTTTATCTCTATCTCAAGCTTTTAGCAAACTTAGGGAATTAGAATCCTCTAACTGTCTGCGCCTGTCAGAACCCCTCTCCTCACAAATTTCAGAACTTAGAGCCCATATAAGCCTCCTTGAATTACGTCAAACTCAAAGCAACTTTAAATTAAAACAGTTATTTTATCATAAAAGCAACAAAGCAGACACTATCGCCTAGATCACAAGTTTTGTCGGTAAGGCTGTGCGGTGCTAACGCTCCTTTTTTTCTTACCGCTCCCTTAAGACAACGCTTGTATTACGAGTTTTCTTTAAGCCGGCGTTAGCCTCAGAAAAGTGAGCGTTGAGCAAAATTTAGCTCCACATCTCACCTCGATACCAGCGTTGCTTACGGTAGCGGTAAGCTGGCTAAACGTGCTCGTGCACGATTTCCCCATAGGAAACAATGGGGTTGAGCTGGGTGAAAAAACCTAACACCTGCAAAAAAGCAGCGTTCAGCTCCTAACGCAGCCCCATTGTTTCCTATGGGAAAATGAAATGCACCTAACACCCTAACATGAACCCCGAGACTAAACACCCCCAACCTTACACTTATTAACCCCTAATCTTACACTTATTAACCCCTATTCTGCCGCCCCCGACATCGTCGCCACCTACATTATATTATTAACCCCTAATCTGCTGCTCCGGACACCGCCGCCACCTACATTATACTTATGAACCCCTAATCTACTGCCTCCAACATCGTCGAACACTACATTATACTTATTAACCCCTAATCTGCCCCCCCAATGTCGCCACAACTATATTAAATTGCCGTCTGGAGGACCTCTTCTGCCGCGATCGGATGAAGACTTCTGCCGTATGGAAGACCACTTGTGCCCGGCTGGGTGAAGACGGCTCAAGGTAGGGTGATCTTCAAGGGGTTAGTGTTAGGTTTTTTTAAGGGGGGATTGGGTGGGTTTTAGAGTAGGGGTATGTGGGTGGTGGGTTGTAATGTTGAGGGGTATTGTATTTTTTTTTTTACAGGTAAAAGAGCTGATTACTTTGGGGCAATGCGCCGCAAAAGGTCCTTTTAAGGGCTATTTGTAATTTAGTATAGGGTAGGGCATTTTATTATTTTGGGGGGCTTTTTTATTTTATTAGGGGGATTAGGTGTAATTAGTTTAAAATTCTTGTAATTCTTTTTTTATTTTCTGTAATTTAGTGGGTTTTTTCTCGTAATTTAGTTTATTTCATTTAATTGTAATTAGTTTAATTTAATTTAGTCGATTTATTTATTTAGAGTAGTGTTAGGTATAATTGTAACTTAGGTTAGGATTTATTTTACAGGTAATTTTGTATTTATTTTAGCTAGGTAGTTATTAAATAGTTAATAACTATTTAATAACTATTGTACCTAGTTAAAATAAATACAAAGTTGCCTGTAAAATAAAGATAAATCCTAAAATAGCTATAATGTAACTATTAGTTATATTGTAGCTATATTAGGGTTTATTTTATCGGTAAGTATTTAGTTTTAAATAGGAATAATTTATTTCATTGTAGTAAATTTATTTTGTTTAATTTAAATTACATTTAAGTTGGGGGGGGTTAGACTTAGGTTTAGGGGTTAATAAATTTATTATAGTAGCGGCGACGTTGGGGTCGGCAGATTAGGGGTTAATAAATGTAGATAGGTGTCGGCGATGTTAGGGACGGCAGATTAGGGGTTAATAAAATTTAACAAGTGTTTGTGAGGTGGGAGTGTGGCGGTTTAGGGGTTAATAAATTTATTAAAGTGGCGGCTATGTCTGGTCGGCAGATTAGGGGTTAATAATTGTAGGTAGGTGTCAGCAATGTTGGGGGCGGAAGATTAGGGGTTAATACATATAATGTAGGTGTCGGCGATGTTAGGGGCAGCAGATTAGGGGTTCATAGGTATAATGTAGGTGGCGGCGATGTGCAGTCGGCAGATTAGGGGTTAAACAAATTTATTATAGTTTTTGCGATGTGGGGGGCCTCGGTTTAGGGGTTAATAGGTAGTTTATGGGTGTTAGTGTACTTTGTAGCACTTTAGTTAAGAGCTTTATGTTCCGGCGTTAGCCCATAAAACTCTTAACTACTGACTTTTATATGCGGTAGGAGTCTTGACAGGAGAGGGTCTACCGCTCACTTCTTCCAAGACTCGTAATACCAGCGTTAGGCAAATCCCATTAAAAAGATAGGATACGCAATTGACGTAAGGGGATTTGCGGTAGCCTCAAGTCGCGGAAGAGAAGTGAGCGGTACACCTGTACCTGTCAGACTCGTAATACCAGCGGGCGTTAAAAAGCAGCATTAGGACCCCTTAACGCTGCTTTTTAAGGCTAACGTCAAACTCTTGATCTAGCCATAAATTAGCTAATAAATTACGCAACCGTACATCCACCTCTCAAATCCACCAAATTAAGCAGGATAACAAGACTATCCAAATTCTGTCCAGGATAGTGGAAAGCTTTGCTACATACTATTCGAAATTATATAATATTAACAAACAAAAAACTATAAACCATTTCTGCTGAACTCCACACATGAATACCTATCTTCTCTAAACCTCCCCTCCCTTACCACTGAACAGCGACAGACTATCTCATCTCCATTTACCCTGCCTGAAGTCAAACAAGTTATCAAAAACCCGAAATCTTTTAAATCTCCGGGTCCCGACGGTTTCCCAGCCCATTTTTATAAAACCTACCTGCAGGAGTTATCCCCCCTTCTTCTTCGGCTTTATAATTTGGCAAAAGAAAAAGGTAGCTTCAAAAAAGAATTCTTAGAAACCGCTATTATCACCATCCCTAAACCTAATAAAGACTTCACTCTTTGCTCAAGTTACAGGCCCATTTCATTAATAAATGTGGACATAAAAATGTATTCTAAATTACTAGCAAATAGGATTTCCAAACTTCTCCCATTTCTCATTAGTCCAGACCAGGTAGGCTTTATCCCTTGTAGGGAAGGCCCAGACAACACTAGGCATCTTCTTCATATCTTATGTGAATCTACAAGACTAAACAAACCATTCTCAGTCATTTCCTTGGATGCTGAGATGGCCTTTGACTGGATTAGCTGGGACTATCTTTGGGAGGTCCTTGAAGTTTTTAAATTCCCCCCTGCTGTTGTTTCTGTAATCCAAGCTTTATATTCTTTTCCCACAGCAACGGTTAGAGGTCTCGGCTTCCACTCTTCTTCTTTCCTGATTTCCAATGGTACTAGAAAAGGGTGCCCCCTGTCACCCCTACTATTTGCATTAGCCATTGAACCTCTTGCAGAGCAGATTAGGATTGATAAAAAAACTAGATGGCATAACACTCTATGGTAAAATACACAAGATAGCATTATTTGCTGACGACATTACAATTTTTTCGGCAGACCAAGTTAACACTATTCCTAGACTTATGGAAGTCCTTTCATCCTTTGGAAACTATTCATTTTACAAACTTAAATTGTCTCTTTAAAAACTAAGGAGGTCTTTTTAAAGAGCAAAGAAAGAGTAGCAAACTATAAGTCTTGATAAAGCCCCTAACGTGGGCGAAACACGTTGACCAGGACCACTACTTGCTTTGCTGCTATGCTATCCTGTCCACAAATATACCTATCCCAAGAAAATCTGAATTTGTTCAAAGGGGGGTGTATACGGACAGAAACAGACATTTTATACTTTTAACTCCGGTTCTCTAGACATTTTGCTTGCTCACAGCCACGCTTCGCCACTACTAGTGGCAAGTACTTTCATCTTCGAAACACACAAACAGTGTTTGTCAAACTTTGCACTTTCCATTTGGTGCCCTTTGACCCCAACATTCAACGGCGGATCTACAAAGACGCTAATCTTACTCAGCTGAGATATACAGGGAGTGCAGAATTATTAGGCAAATGAGTATTTTGACCACATCATCCTCTTTATGCATGTTGTCTTACTCCAAGCTGTATAGGCTCGAAAGCCTACTACCAATTAAGCATATTAGGTGATGTGCATCTCTGTAATGAGAAGGGGTGTGGTCTAATGACATCAACACCCTATATCAGGTGTGCATAATTATTAGGCAACTTCCTTTCCTTTGGCAAAATGGGTCAAAAGAAGGACTTGACAGGCTCAGAAAAGTCAAAAATAGTGAGATATCTTGCAGAGGGATGCAGCACTCTTAAAATTGCAAAGCTTCTGAAGCGTTTCATTCAAAATAGTCAACAGGGTCGCAAGAAGCGTGTGGAAAAACCAAGGCGCAAAATAACTGCCCATGAACTGAGAAAAGTCAAGCGTGCAGCTGCCAAGATGCCACTTGCCACCAGTTTGGCCATATTTCAGAGCTGCAACATCACTGGAGTGCCCAAAAGCACAAGGTGTGCAATACTCAGAGACATGGCCAAGGTAAGAAAGGCTGAAAGACGACCACCACTGAACAAGACACACAAGCTGAAACATCAAGACTGGGCCAAGAAATATCTCAAGACTGATTTTTCTAAGGTTTTATGGACTGATGAAATGAGAGTGAGTCTTGATGGGCCAGATGGATGGGCCCGTGGCTGGATTGGTAAAGGGCAGAGAGCTCCAGTCCGACTCTGACGCCAGCAAGGTGGAGGTGGAGTACTGGTTTGGGCTGGTATCATCAAAGATGAGCTTGTGGGGCCTTTTCGGGTTGAGGATGGAGTCAAGCTCAACTCCCAGTCCTACTGCCAGTTTCTGGAAGACACCTTCTTCAAGCAGTGATACAGGAAGAAGTCTGCATCCTTCAAGAAAAACATGATTTTCATGCAGGACAATGCTCCATCACACGCGTCCAAGTACTCCACAGCGTGGCTGGCAAGAAAGGGTATAAAAGAAGAAAATCTAATGACATGGCCTCCTTGTTCACCTGATCTGAACCCCATTGAGAACCTGTGGTCCATCATCAAATGTGAGATTTACAAGGAGGGAAAACAGTACACCTCTCTGAACAGTGTCTGGGAGGCTGTGGTTGCTGCTGCACGCAATGTTGATGGTGAACAGATCAAAACACTGACAGAATCCATGGATGGCAGGCTTTTGAGTGTCCTTGCAAAGAAAGGTGGCTATATTGGTCACTGATTTGTTTTTGTTTTGTTTTTGAATGTCAGAAATGTATATTTGTGAATGTTGAGATGTTATATTGGTTTCACTGGTAAAAATAAATAATTGAAATGGGTATATATTTGTTTTTTGTTAAGTTTCCTAATAATTATGCACAGTAATAGTCACTTGCACACACAGATATCCCCCTAAAATAGCTATAACTAAAAACAAACTAAAAACTACTTCCAAAACTATTCAGCTTTGATATTAATGAGTTTTGTGGGTTCATTGAGAACATGGTTGCTGTTCAATAATAAAATTAATCCTCAAAAATACAACTTGCCTAATAATTCTGCACTCCCTGTACAGCTGTCAGCTGCACTTGCGAGGAACACACGCCAAGCGATCTCTGTCTAAGAAGTACTGAATTTACTCAGAACGGCTGTTCAGAACCACACCATGAAAACAAGTGACATTGCTCAAGAATTTCCACGCCATCAATTTCACTGTATATACAGTTAAGTTCACATATTGCTATTTCTCCAAAAGGGACAACATCTCTAATCTGCACAGCAGGTTTTATCCGGTTATACAGAGGAATTTCTACGAGTGCTATTGCCAGTACTTTTTTATGCTCATAAGGTACTTTTTCTTATATTTTTTCCGATGAGGTACACTTTATTTTTTGGACACTATTAGTATTTCTGTTTCGTTATATCAAAGTTAACTTATTGGCCATAACATTCACGGTAACCTGGGGAGATGTCCCCTCTTATATATGAGTTTTAATAAATTGTCTTATACCGTTTAAAATTATACGTTATCTGGTTTCTAATTTGTATACATTTGTTTTTATTAGTTTATAATCAAGCCCTATTGATATGTATCTTTGTGCTTACAGCATATAACAGATTCTTTTATAAAAACCACTTAGTTGTTTATACACATTTTTTATATTATTTTGTGTTAAGACCCGATATTATACACAACACATTTATTTCTGGCAAATTATTATTAGTTAATATTTTTCACTTCACCCTAGCTTATTAGCACTGACACATCCTTTTTTACCTTTTTCACAATTATACGAAATATTTCCCTTTTAACCTAAAGGGAGAGGTGGGAAAGAACTGGAGGTGATAATCCACAAACCTAAATCCTAATAAACCTAAGTATAGGATAAGGTAGTGCCTAATGCCAAGATATAGTTTAAATTTTAGAAGAGAAAAAGAACAGAGGCATTATTATGGCACACTTGGGGGGATTGTCATCTCATATATGTAGGGTAAGTGAGTTCATTGTGTAGAAAAATGAAATTATTTAAAACTTAACGTTTATTATATACATTAATAAAATAATACCAGTGTTGTGGACCATGCCACATTTAATAAAAATGTTTCATCAAGTTGTATTATAAACGAAAAGAAAATTATTATGAAAAGAAAAAAATATAAGTATAAAATAAAATAGCACTGTATGCTCTCTAGTAAAGGAGCAACCTCCTATAAGTCACAAAATTAAGAAAAATTGTCTTATAAGGGGAAATAACTACAACTTCGCTTTAAATTCTATGTAAGTGTAACTGCAGCGGGCTCAGAGGTTAAGTGTGGAAGACGTGACTATTACTAGGTATATGTCAGATTTGCCTGTAGTCTATGAGTCAAAAAGTATCTGTCTCCACACTTCCCTTTATCGCCATCTCCGCTGCACAGTAACACCTATGTGGGTGCCCAAAGTTTAGGCCAACAAATTACCAATAGTTATCAATTTTCCCAAGAATTAAGTTATACCCCGTTTTCTATATTTAAAGACAAATTTAAAGAGAGCAACAGTGTGAACGGCCTAACGCGCGTTTCGCATATGCTTTATCAAAGGCTAACCCGATCACTACCCGGGGTTTCCTTAAAAGGGTACATTGACCAATCCTGTATTGCTAACCTGATAGACAAGTGTAGTCTACCAATCGCGTAAAGCCATCCGCGATTGGCTTGAGCAGAGGGTGTGTGCCGTTCTTCCAATAGTGTGCGGTGAGGTAATGACGTGGGCGTGAATACGCCCCCTGTCACAATACTCTATTCCGCTTCTCACTAAGAACGGCCTGTTAGAGGGAGATGATAGGAGCACAATGTGCTGACACTGATATTAAGTCCTCATATATTTTGTCAAATTATGTTCAAAGGTTTTATGATAGTATAATAAAAACAAAATCGATCTGGCTATCATTGTTTTATCATTATTCGACTATATCCTTAATCGTTCATTAAGGGGTTGCAGTGTACTCATATTAGTTCATTTGTCATGTAGATATATGATTGTCTTAGGTTACATTAAACTGTATTGTTATGTGCAGATAAATATAAGCACTCAATATAACTCATACAGTCCCTTTAGATGTCCATTACGTTCAGAATTATATGTATTGGAGATTTTAAGAAAATTATATATAATAATGCGATAGTTGTCATAACCATGATATTTCTTATTTTAAATTCAGATCCTGACATATATTATAGATTTGTACTCAAAGATTTTATATTGTGATGATACAATAAAAGCAAAAAGATTCAACTTACATTATTATATCATTATTTAACCATAGTCGTTATATGTCATTAAAGAGTTACAGTGCACTCATATTAATATATTTGTCACTTTGATATATAATTATATTAGATTAAACTGGTTATATTATTTGAATTATTTAATGATATATAGATTGTTTTGCATTATCACCAAGGTTTCTCATCAGAGATGACATGAGTGTCATACCATATAATTCATCCATAAAATTCTTCCATCATGTGTAACCATCTCTTATCATGAACCAGAGTCCTAACTTTATTAAGGATAATGTGAGATTTCTTATTGTGTACGGATAAGCAGGAGCACTCAATAAAACTTGTATAATCCCTTAATATGTCTGTTACATTCAAATATGTATGTATAGGAATTTTTATACCCCATAACATTACACAAATATAATGAACTAATTGTCATAACCTAAGAAAGGTCTTACTTTGACATCAGATCCTAATAATCCTATCATGAAAGAAGAGTTATATTTATTAGTCTATAACCAGTCGAGTATTCCAATTTAATCAAATCTTACTTGTGTCAGGGATCACAGAGATATTAAGTGCTATGTATTTGGATCTTTGTCCAAACTGTACCCAAAAAATCATTATGGAAGATAGGAAGATGTCTTTTAGATTAAATTGTGTATGTTCATATTTTATTCCAGAAATGCACTAAATGTTAGCATTTCGTTGAGCCCCTTAGGACTCATAGTTTGCAGTCTGAAGATCCATTTTGTCTCTGCTTTAAGGAGTGCATTTTCAATATTCCCTCCTCTTATTCCTAGTGAGACCTTCTGAAGAATCCAACTTCGTAATTCTGGTTTGCATTCATGTTTATCCAAGAAGTGTCTTGCCACTGTGGTCAGCTTTTTATCATGTTCCAAATCATTCTTGGCATTCTTGATGTTACATATATGTTCGCCCAAACGTCTCCTGAATTCACATGTCGACATCCCCACGTACTTCTTATTACAATTGCACTCAATACAGTAAATGATATTCTTGCTCCTACAATTATAGAAGTCATTCATGTATATAGTACCAGATGGAAAGATACTCATCTGTTTTACATTTAACATATATGGACAGAACTTACATGTCCCACATGCATATGTTCCCTTGAAATCCTTTCTTTTTTTTAGTAGTTTGTTTTACAAAATGACTCCTCGTTATAGACTAATAAATATAACTCTTCTTTCATGATAGCATTATTAGGATCTGATGTCAAAGTAAGACCTTTCTTAGGTTATGACAATTAGTTCATTATATTTGTGTAATGTTATGGGGTATAAAAATTCCTATACATACATATTTGAATGTAACAGACATCCTAAGGGATTATACGAGTTTTACTGAGTGCTCCTGCTTATCCGTACACAATCTCACATTATCCTTAATAAAGTTAGGACTCTGGTTCATGATAAGAGATGGTTACACATGATGGAAGAATTTTATGGATGAATTATATGGTATGACACTCATGTCATCTCTGATGAGAAACCTTGGTGATAATGCGGAACAATCTCTATATCATTAAATAATTCAAATAATATGGGGGGGCGTGTCTGACCATCGGCCAAGATGGCTGCTTTGTGATTCTAGCTGCTTGAAGGAGAAGATGAAACCACTGTTTACTTCACCCTACACTGCTAATCTAGTATTATTTTGAAGACTCATTGATAGTGAACACCTGTGGAGCTAATCTACATTATTTTTATACCGGTTTTCAGTTCAGCAGCCTGAAATTGATGTGGTGCGCAGTGGAGGCCTACTCACGGCTTGGAGCCACATCTACCCCCCCAGTATCCTGATTATTCAGAACATCCAGTCATTTGTACTGAAGTATGATAAATTAGGGAAAGTTATAATATTCGATATAGTTGGCCACTTTATGTTTATTCTGGAATAAGGACTTCATTGAAGGATAAAGCATTAACACAGTTACTGAGCTTTTATTGGAAGCACAAGAACGACATTGCAGCGCAAAATGGAAGCCGTGATGGACTGGGAACACTCTGTTTCAAGCCTGATTGTTCATTACACGCAACAGTTTACCAGGGAGTTGCGACTGACTTTTACTGCACTTGGATATGAGAATGCCCCTGAGCGGTTTCTACAGCAGCCCCATGACAGACCAGCTATGGAAGCACTACCGGAGGCTGATACTGTAGCACTTCAATCCTCAACTCTCTATGCCGTAGCAGCACCACAGTCTCTAACTGCTTACCCTGTAAGCATGGGAAAGAGACCGCTTGTAAGCGTGCGCAAAGTACCTACAGCTGCCCAGTATAAGTCGGAACATCCAGATAATTTGTTTCCCTCACTATTGACTCAAGCGTCCACTGTATTGCTACCCAGACAACTAAAAGGGGGTGAGTGGATATCTGCGGGATCTCGCTATGGGTTCCATGTGAGGCATACACCTACAGATGGAGTTTACTGTTTGCAGACGGCTCTCCCATTTGCTCCAGATCTGTTTGCGGTTGGGCCATGTGAACTATGGCGGTGGGACGTCGCCATAAAATGCGAGAGATCTGGAATTGGATAAGAACTTTTTCCTCCCTAGAGGCTTTGAGACGCTCAGGATTGAGGTGAATTGCTTGATACCAGGGTCGGTTGGAACTTGGTTTAGAGACCTCTCCCCTGCCTCTCTGAGACTTGAGACTATTTTGCTATTTTGCTGTTGCTTACTTCAATGTTAGGGTTTCGTTTTGTTTCTTTATGAGTCTCTTATTATGTTGCTGGTTTGTTTTGCAAATTTGAGCGAACTGTTCACAGACTGCCTCCTATTTTAGTACTTTAATCCCACACAAGTTTAGTGCCCAGATTGGTCATAGTAGCTTACTTTACCCTGCTATACATCAGTTATCTTCTTTATCTGTTTGCAGTGCTTAATACGGGAATCTACTAACATGCTTGGGGAAAATCTGTTGGTTGTTGGCTAGTTACTGTGGGGTAATGAGGGAGATAAAGAGAGTTACTGCTCTATGCACATATGCTGTTAGCTGGATAGTATAGATGTTGATATTTATATATATATATGCTAGTTCTCTGATATACAACATAGGAGATTTTGTCAGATCATTTAATATGCCATTTTTTGTAGCTAAATATCCTGTTTAAACATGATACCATATTGCTGCCATATGGCTTTAGATCTAGCTATATGAGAAGTCTATACAGCCTTAGGTATCATTGTCCCTAACTGCTAAGTTACATCTTTACTCATTCCCATGTTGAAATATATTTGTGGGTGCCTATTTTATTTACCATATTTGTTATATTTTTGAAAAGTAGGGAAATAGATCCCTTTAAAGTAAGTATTTCAAAATGTATGCAATTATTGTGCTAGCATTTAAACTTTTTATTTGATCCCCCAGTTTCGCTCTGTCAGCGGCCGAGACTGGGCGAGAGCCATAGTTGTTATTGTATTTCCCCCTGAAAAGGAAAAGAGAAAAAAAAAGAAAAAAAAAAAAAGGTTTGCCTAATCTTAAGTGGACTTATGCCATGTCTTATATGTTACTTGTTGATTATATTAGCACGCCCTTTCTTAGCATGTGGCCTATGAGTATGGATGTGTACACGTGTATTTATATGTATGTGGACATACACATTGTCCATATAGTTTACTTAAAGTATCATGGATTCTTATATATTGGTACATGGGTATACTGTGGTGGGCTACTAGTTTTTGCTTCCTAAAATAATAGTTTAACTACCTATTTTTTTTTGTAATGCTGAGTATTAGAATGTTATACTTGTGTTTTTTTTTTGTTTGTTTTTTTCTTTATTCATTGTCCATTACAAGGGTCCAGAAGTGGCCCTATATTACGGGCCAAAGTGTGATGTTTAAGGTTCACTCTACCTTTTTTGTTTTGTGTGGTACAGCCTTATTTGTTATATGCGTGACAACCTTCTATATATGTGCGATATTTTAGATGCAAAGGTTCCAAAGTGGCCCTACATATTATTTTGCAAATTTGAGGTTAAATTATTAATGCTGTATAATATTATGGAAATGTGTGATATATGTACAGTACTGTATATTATTTTTACTTGCCCTTACGGGATGGGGGCTTATGTAACAGATTTCTTTGTGTAAAAATTATAAAATAAAAAAATAAATAAAAAATAATTCAAATAATATAACCAGTTTAATCTAATATAATTATATATCAAAGTGACAAATATATTAATATGAGTGCACTGTAACTCTTTAATGACATATAACGGATATGGTTAAATAATGATATAATAATGTAAGTTGAATCATTTTGCTTTTATTGTATCATCACAATATAAAATCTTTGAGTACAAATCTATAATAAATGTCAGGATCTGAATTTAAAATAAGAAATATCATGGTTATGACAACTATCGCATTATTATATATAATTTTCTTAAAATCTCCAATACATATAATTCTGAACGTAATGGACATCTAAAGGGACTGTATGAGTTATATTGAGTGCTTATATTTATCTGCACATAACAATACAGTTTAATGTAACCTAAGACATAACAATACAGTTTAATGTAACCTAAGACAATTCTAAATACCATGGCCTATTTCTACTTAATGGAAAAAGGAATATTTTATTCCCTTAACAAAATTGACCTTTTCGAACTTGCTTGGGCTGACTGGCAAGATAAATTTAATTCTACTTGGCTGCCAACGCCTGTATGAGGTACTTAGCACTCATATTCACCCACTTGCCACTTCACCTAGATAACCGTATCCATCCTCAGGTTCACATTATACTTCCCGAATTTACCCTTGACCCTCCTCCCTTCCCCACTTATCCCTCCTCATCAAAATGTATCTTTACCATTTATTACATGACCTTTACAATATGTTTGTTTATTTGTTTTTTCTATTTGATTTGTAACTGCTTACATTAAGATTCATGTATTCTTGTTACTTAACTCACTTCTTGACCTCTTGACTGGGGCCTTTATACCCCACATCGCATTATTATATATAATTTTCTTAAAATCTCCAATACATATAATTCTGAACGTAATGGACATCTAAAGGGACTGTATGAGTTATATTGAGTGCTTATATTTATCTGCACATAACAATACAGTTTAATGTAACCTAAGACAATCATATATCTACATGACAAATGAACTAATATGAGTACACTGCAACCCCTTAATGAACGATTAAGGATATAGTCGAATAATGATAAAACAATGATAGCCAGATCGATTTTGTTTTTATTATACTATCATAAAACCTTTCAACATAATTTGACAAAATGTATGAGGACTTAATATCAGTGTCAGCACATTGTGCTCCTATCATCTATCATCTCCCTCTAACAGGCCGTTCTTAGTGAGAAGCGGAATAGAGTATTGTGACAGGGGGGCGTATTCACGCCCACATCATTACCTCACCGCACACTATTGGAAGAACGGCACACACCCTCTGCTCAAGCCAATCGCGGATGGCTTTACGCGATTGGTAGACTACACTTGTCTATCAGGTTAGCAATACAGGATTGGTCAATGTACCCTTTTAAGGAAACCCCGGGTAGTGATCGGGTTAGCCTTTGATAAAGCATATGCGAAACGTGCGTTAGGCCGTTCACACTGTTGCTCTCTTTAAATTTGTCTTTAAATATAGAAAACGGGGTATAACTTAATTCTTGGGAAAATTGATAACTATTGGTAATTTGTTGGCCTAAACTTTGGGCACCCACATAGGTGTTACTGTGCAGTGGAGATGGCGATAAAGGGAAGTGTGGAGACAGATACTTTTTGACTCATAGACTACAGGCAAATCTGACATATACCTAGTAATAGTCACGTCTTCCACACTTAACCTCTGAGCCCGCTGCAGTTACACTTACATAGAATTTACAGCGAAGTTGTAGTTATTTCCCCTTATAAGACAATTTTTCTTAATTTTGTGACTTATAGGAGGTTGCTCCTTTACTAGAGAGCATACAGTGCTATTTTATTTTATACTTATATTTTTTTCTTTTCATAGTAATTTTCTTTTCGTTTATAATACAACTTGATGAAACATTTTTATTAAATGTGGCATGGTCCACAACACTGGTATTATTTTATTAATGTATATAATAAACGTTAAGTTTTAAATAATTTCATTTTTCTACACAATGAACTCACTTACCCTACATATATGAGATGACAATCCCCCCAAGTGTGCCATAATAATGCCTCTGTTCTTTTTCTCTTCTAAAATTTAAACTTTTTCACAATTAGGCATAAAGCAGGTATCTGACCTCTGGTCTCAATCCCTTTCAGACCAATTTATTAAACTAGATCAATTAGATAACCCGATCACCATCCCTATATATCTTTATTTTGAATTTTGCGACTTAAAAGCTTTTTCACTAGTTGGGGTTTTACCCCCTCACTACAAAGACCCCTTACTCCTTGGGAGTCCACCTACCTGCAACACTTATACAGATTCCTAGTGATCTGATAGTTGTATGGCAACAACCCTTTTGAATATATAATGGTTTTGTGTAGCTACTATGTAGCAAATACAGTTCAACACACTGAGAACTATGGAAAGCTACTATGCAGCACAAATAATAAATTCACTTTAAGAAAAAAAAAATATCCTTAATGTGATCATGACTTGTACACTAAGGAAAAAAGTAAATAAACCTTAATGCAATAATGACTTGCACATTAAATGGGAAAGTAAAATAATCCTTTATACCAGCAAAAGATTTTAAGCAGTTGAATTTCTCTTAATTCTGTGCTACTGTAAAAAAAGGTTAAGATTCTTGTGCTGCTGAATTCTGAATGAAAGCTGGAGGAGGGATCTCAGGATTGCCTTTTAGGAGTGATTGAAGAAATTTAAAATATATCCTTGTGCAGCATGAAAAAATAGTTCCAAAGACTGTGAACTGTTAACAAGAAACAGAGCATTCCCAGACTGGCAGCTGTTTTCTCACTGTAGCAATGGATCAAAATATAACTCAAACTGGGAGTCTTCAGTACTTCAGGAAATAGATGGCTGACTTGCCACAAACTTACATTGATCAAGCAATGAACCAGGTGCTTGCTGGTGATTAAGTACCTGTCTGGATACTTTGAACTTCCCCTTTTCTTAAAGGTGTAGTAGTCTCTATTTTCTGAATATTACACTGGCACAAGGGTGACAGACTCCGTAAACCTCTGTCTGTTCACTATTACCTACTTGATGGTTCCTCCCCACCTCAACTGGCCCCTCACCTACAGAGATGGGAAACACTTTTGAACATCACTATTCCATCCCAAACTTGGTAACCTACATTGACACTCACAAAAAAAATCTACATTGCATTACGGTTTATGAGACTTACTATAAAATTATCTCACACTGGTATCTGGTTCCTACTAGAATTGCCAGACTATACCAGAATACTTCTCTGTGTTGGAGAAATTGTGGTCATTCAGCTGACCTACTTCACATCTGGTGGACATGCCCCAGGATCAAGCACCTCTGGAATACATGCTTCCTGACCCTATCCAAACTAGGTATTCAAGTCCAGAAATCTTCCGCTCTAGCCATACTGCACATAGGCACCCACACTATGCATAAACATCATAGCCTTGTCTGTATATACCTTTTTGCGGCAATTCTAGTTTCGCCAAAGTTTGGAAGACAGAGTTACCCCCGGCTTGGTCCACAATTCTAAATACCATGGCCTATTTCTACTTAATGGAAAAAGGAATATTTTATTCCCTTAACAAAATTGACCTTTTCGAACTTGCTTGGGCTGACTGGCAAGATAAATTTAATTCTACTTGGCTGCCAACGCCTGTATGAGGTACTTAGCACTCATATTCACCCACTTGCCACTTCACCTAGATAATCGTATCCATCCTCAGGTTCACATTATACTTCCCGAATTTACCCTTGACCCTCCTCCCTTCCCCACTTATCCCTCCTCATCAAAATGTATCTTTACCATTTATTACATGACCTTTACAATATGTTTGTTTGTTTGTTTTTTTCTATTTGATTTGTAACTGCTTACATTAAGATTCTTGTTACTTAACTCACTTCTTGACCTCTTGACTGGGGCCTTTATACCCCACATCCATTTTTCTGTATTGGGACATGTGTGTCCCTACTTCCTTAAAAATGTTTATTTCTTACTACTGGTATATTTGTCTTACAGTAATAAAATAAAAAAAATAAAAAATACAAGAAAATAAAAATAAAAAACTAGTTTATCAATAGAACCAAATTAGAGGTTAATAATAGTAATATATATAGTGGCTGCATGAATATAAGGTATAGTACCGTTAAGGGGACAATCAATAAGAGTCTGGACAAGCATGAAAGAATCCTGAAAGATGACCCTCTGTTAAGTGATACTGGGGCCATACATAAAAAAATCATATGCAGGAAAGCAAAAAATGTAAAAACTATCGGCTAGATCACGAGTTTGGCGTTAGGGTAAAAAAGCAGCGTTAAGGGGTCCTAATGCTGCTTTTTACCGCCCGCTGGTATTACGAGTCTGGCAGGTACAGGTGTACCACTCACTTTTTTTCCGCGACTCGAGGCTTCCGCAAATCCCCTTACGTCAATTGCGTATCCTATCTTTTTAATGGGATTTGCCTAACGCCGGTATTACGAGTCTTGGAAGAAGTGAGCGCTAGACCCTCTCCTGTCCAGACTCCTACCGCATTTAAAAGTCAGTAGTTAAAGGGACATTAAACCCCAAAAAAATATTTCATGATTCAGACAGAGAATACAATTTTAAACAACATTCCAATTTACTTCTATTATCTAATTTGCTTCATTCTTTAGATATCCTTTGTTAAAGAAATAGCAATGCACATGGGTGAGCCAATCACATGAGGCATCTATGTGCAGGCACCAATCAGCAGCTACTGAGCCTATCTAGATATGCTTTTCAGGAAAGAATAGCAAGAGAATGAAGCAAATTAGATAATAGAAGTAAATTAGAAAGTGGTTTAAAATTGTATTTTCTATCTGAATCTTGAGAGAAACATGTTGGGTTTAATGTCCCTTTAAGAGTTTTATGGGCTAACGTCGGAACATAAAGCTCTTAACTAAAGTGATAAAAAGTACACAAACACCCATAAACTACCTATTAACCCCTAAACCGAGGCCCCCCCCACATCGCAAACACTAAAATAAATTTGTTTAACCCCTAATCTGCCGACCGGACATCGCCGCCACCTACATTATACCTATGAACCCCTAATCTGCTGCCTCTAACATCGCCGCCACCTACATTATATTTATTAACCCCTAATCTGCCACCCCCAACGTCGCCGACACCTACCTACATTTATTAACCCCTAAATCTAAGTCTAACCCTAACCCCCCTAACTTAAATATAATTTAAATTAAACGAAATTAATTTTTTTTTTATTTTTTTTTATTTAATATTAACTTTTTATTGAGGATAAACGAGGTGATATACATGTTACAAACATTGTAATTGCAGGTGTATCAATCATTAAGGTTTACAGCAAGGTGTACAGAAAGGTTGCACAGTGAGCAATTTATCATTGGTGATGACATATCATTGGTAATGACAATAGATTCCATTATATCATGCGTCAGAATTTAGCAATGGGTTGTCTCATTTATCATACAATTTACTGTGTTCCCAGTGACTGAGCTTCTTTGGTAGATATAATATACCTCCTCCTCATTTAACTTTATAAATAATAAGTAGTAACAAACAGAGTCTTTTAGTGTGAGTCTACTGTTGACAATAGTCTGTCTCTCAGTAGTACCTTTGTGGTCACCCCCCCGGCCCCGATGATGGTGGGAAAAAAAAAAAAAAAAAAAAAAAAAAAAAACCACAGGAAAGTGCCTTGGTGTGTCTTATTCCCTCCCTCTCCCTCCATCGCCTATTTGTTGGTATAGAAATCCCCACTCACCCCTCAGGGAGGCCGTTAGCATGAGCTCAGTATGAGCAAAGGGGGTCAAGATCCGCTTCTGGTCGTCAATACTCAGTGTAACTATATAAACCCGCCACTTGTTCAAAAAGTGTTTTAAGCGCTTGTTAGTGTCCATCTTAGTGTCTATTTGTTCTATGAGAAGCTGCCTAAAGAGGCTGTGTCTAAACGTCACAAAGGAGGGCGCTGTTTTGTCAGTCCAGACCTTCAGTATAACTTTCCTTGCAACTAGTATTACTGTCGTTAGTAAGGGGTTCATTTTGGGGTTCTGCTCTCCCCAATTCAAAAAGCATACCTGTTCTATTCCAATTTCGACCCTTGTCAACAAGGTCTTGTTGATCCAGTAAGCAATGCGTCCCCAAAACTGTCCAATCCTTGGACACATAAAAAAATAGTGAAGGAAATCAGGATCCCTCAGTCTACATTTGCTACACTCATTCACTACCATAGGATTCCACTTAGATGTCCTTCGGGGAGTCAGGTAATCCCTGTGTAGCATTCTGAACTGGGACTCTCTAAATGTCATGGATAGGGTCGCCCTTCTCACATTCTCTAAGCTTTGCAGAATTATTTCTGGCAGGCCTTCTCTATTCAAGTCTGTGCTCCATCTATCCACTAGTGTTCCCAAATTTTTTGTCTCAGTTTTGCCAATTAATGTTTTGTATAGTCCTGAAAGTGTGAATTTACCTAACTTAAATGATACTATAGAAGGGTTAAGTGCATGTGGTTCCCAGAAATGTGAGTCAGTTTTGATCAGTTGGTCAATGTAGTGTCTCATTTGTAAGTAAGCATAGAAATGCCTTCTGGGTAGTCCATACTGACGTTGCAGGTCAGTGAATGTTTTGACTCCCTTCGTAGAGGGATCCAGAGCATCTCCCACCAAGCGTAAGCCCGCGCCCTCCCATATGATGAAGGGGGAGGTGTCGACTCCCGGGGGGAAGTCACTATTGTGTCTTAGCGGTATCATCCTGGAGGACACGCAAGTGCGTCCTAGATGACGGAGCATCAACCTCCACGCCTTTAGTATGTCTCTATATAGAAAGTTTCCTCGAATCCCTGTAGGGATATCACCAAAGTGAGCAAAGGGCAAGAAAGCTAAACTATAGTCCCCTAGTGTCGAGCCCTCCAGGTCACTCGTGCAGAAGTGTTCTGTGTTAAGCTGCCAGTCCAGTACCAAGCGGCACAATGCCGCCCAATTATATAACCGCAGGTTGGGCAGACCCAATCCTCCCTGAGAGGGGGGTGCACATAATTTATTAAGGGCTATCCGTGGTTTGCCCCCCTTCCATAAGAAGTCTATTATAGCTCGCGTGTATGATGCCAGGTCTATCTTTGATATTAATAGGGGTAGCATCAGTAATGGATATAAAATTCGTGGTAGAATCACCATCTTTATTAGGCTGACTCGCCCCGAGAGAGACACAGGAAGCTTTTTCCAACCCTCCAGGGTCTGCCCGATCTCTCTACTCACCCGTGTGATATTGGCTTTGTATAAAGTGTCCACATCCGTGGACAGTCGAATCCCTAAATAAGTTAAGGTGGGGGCAGCTTCTCGGAATGGAAAAGTATTCGGTTTGGTTCGGTGCCTACGGAGCCACAAGATCTCCGACTTGGTTTTGTTCACCTTATAACCCGAGAAGGACCCAAAGGCCTCGATGGTCGCCAGGATTTTGGGGATATACTTTGCCGGGTGTTCTACGAATAGGAGCATATCGTCCGCGTACAGCGCCAGGTGTAACCTGGCTTTCCCTATGACGATGCCCGGGTATATTATACGCAGCTTGATTGCTAAGGGCTCCAGGGCTAGGTTGAAGAGAAGGGGGGAGAGGGGACACCCCTGACGAGTTCCCCTCTGTAGGGTGATACATGGAGAGAATAAGCCATTGGCCATAACATGAATCTCGGGGGCTGTGTATATGTTATTGATATAAGCCAGGAAGGCACCCTCGAAACCAAAACGTCTCATGGCGTCAAGTAAATGACTCCAGACCACTCTGTCGAAGGCCTTCTCCGCATCCAAGGATAGCAGGAAGGCCTCCGACTTAGTCTGTGTTCCTGCGGTGTTTGACTCACTGGAAAAGTGCGCTATAGCATGCAGCACTCGTCTCACGTTAGTCACTGAGGTTCTGTTACACATGAACCCCGTCTGATCAGGGTGGATGATGTCAGTTAATATTAGTTTTAGTCTGTCGGACAGGATTTTCATGAGCACCTTGTAGTCCGAGTTGAGAAGAGATATCGGACGGTATGACTCGGGCAATATGGGATCCTTCCCTGGCTTTGGAATCAGCGATACATGTGCCATAGTGAAGGTCTTGGGAGGGAGGATCAGGTCTTTGTAATATATATTGTATAATTTAGTGAGGGTGGGGGTAACCTGCGCCTTCAATAGTTTGTAGAATTCAATCGGCAGCCCATCAGGGCCTGCCGCTTTGCCATTAGACATGGAGGAGATCGTCCTCGTAACCTCCTCTGGGGTGATGGGGGCGTTCAAGACCGCCAATTGTTCCGCACTGATCTGTGGTATGTCAAGGTCCTTCCAGAATGCAGAGATTGTCTCTTCAGGGGGCAATCCCTGAGTGGCATATAGTGTGGAGTAATACTCCGCCAAGGCCTTCACAATCGATTCTGGGGTTTTGTGGGTGAGATTATGGTATTTAAGGGCAGCAATCGGCTTGCGTGTCTCGTGATGTTTTGTCAGCGAGGCGAGAAGTTTGCCCGACCTATCTCCCCCTCTGTAGTATCTAGCACTGTATTTAAGGATTTGCGTGACCGCCTGATGATGAAGAAAGGCATCTAGCTCACTCTTACTGGCGAGATATTTTTCCCGTGACACAGGATTCGGGTCACGACAGTGTTCTTGGTAAGAATCTGTCAGGGTCTCTTGTAATTTCTGCAGTTTGGCTTGTAGCTTTCATCGTAACGTGGCTACATAGGATATAATATCCCCAGTGAGCACCGCTTTAGCAGTGTTCCAGAATAGCTCCGGAGTGCTCGCATGTGCTTGATTATCAGTATGATAATCGTTCCATGCGTGGGTCAGATGTTTTACAAAGGCGTCCGAAGTATACAGATAGCCAGGAAATTTTAGCGTGTTCTTATTAGATATGAAGGGGCCTATAGAAATCTCTAACTCCACAGGTGCATGATCCGAGATCATCACATTGTGGATCTTTGTCTTGGTTACGCTTGGAATAAGGTTGGGGGATAATAGGAAAAGGTCGATGCGTGAAAGTGTTGGTGTTGCCCTAGATATGCATGTGTAATCTCTGCTGAGTTTCGCAGCCTCCAAATATCAACCAGATACAGAGAATCTGAGAGTCTCGTGAACACTTTTTTTTCGAAGGCTCCTTTGCCATTTGGCCTTGGCCCAGTCCCAGAGCGTTCTATATCCTGCATCCTATCACATATGGGATTAGGAGCCAGGTTAAAGTCCCCTCCCAGTATTATGTCTGTCCCCAAATACGGTGTCAGTGTTTGAATGAGTGTGGTCCAAAAAGCTATGGATTTGCAGTTTGGGGCATATATATTACAGATTGTCATCACTTTGTGGTTGATCCTAATTTTCATAATTAAGTACCTCCCTTCCTTATCTTTGTGTGTTGCTAGTACCTCTGCCTTCACCCGTTTCCCAATCAGGATCGCAATCCCTCTGCTTGAGTTAGTGTGCGAAACATATTCTACCGCTCCCACCCAGTCTCTCTTAAGTTTTTCATGTTCCACCTCGGAGAGGTGGGTCTCTTGCAGTAGTGCTATGCCAGCCCCTAAGCGTCTTAAATGTGTCAAGATCATGCTCCTTTTAGTTGGGGAATTAATCCCCCCTACATTCCATGTAAACAGTCTAACCGTCATTTAAGTGTTGATAGTGAGTCTTGGCCACCACCCTCTTTGACAAGGGTGCGAGAAAAAAAAAAAAAAAAAAAAAAAAAAAAAAACACCCACCTACCATCCCGGCTCGGAGAGGCGACCCCACGGCCTGACAGTGTATCAGTTTGGATTGTTGTGAGCTCTGCCAGAGAAAAAAGATGTTCGTCAACAGTTAGGCATAAACCAATACATTGCATCATTAACAAATATGTGCTTAATATTAAGCACCTGCTAGTTTGAGTAGTATCTTCTATCTTTAAATTAACCTGTAGTTCTAAGCTACACACCTTTAACTGGTCCGCACCTTTGTGCCAGACCTGTGCCTCACGTCTGTGAGGATTGTACTCTGATAGAGTTATAGTTTTAAGCAGCAAACATTTCAACAATTTAAGTAAGTTCATTGCTGGTCCCTGATATGGCAATAATTGGGGGGATTTATTTTCATCCTTTCTGATTAGATTATCTAGATTAACGGTCATTATTTGCTCTGTACCGAAGTGCAGAGTCTTTGTCCCAATATTGCAAAATCTCAGCAAATGTATTGCACCTATAACACTTAGAAACCAACCTAAGAGAAAAAACAGTATATAAACTTTTGGTAGAGTTATGATTAGAATTAAAATTAAAATTAAAAGTAGGAAACATTTCAGCAACTTGGTGGATTTTATTACTAATCCCTGGTATGGCAATAGTTGGGGAGGTTTGTTTTCATCTTTTCTGCTCTGGTCATCTACACTAATGTTCACCATCTGCTCTGTACCTAGGCACAGAGCAATTGTCCCCATATTGCACAAGTTCAACAAGTGTGATGCATTTATAACATTTAGAAACCAATCTATAAAAAAAAGGATATAAACATGAACATATAAAACCATAACATAATTTCCAACAGCAACGCTGTTTCTTTTGCTATATGAAGAAATCATTCCATCTGATTTTTAGAGATTTCTATTACCTAAACTTGTGATGGCAATAGACCTAAAGGATATAGTGTTCATTATGTCTCATCCTGGGTCTGAGCGTGAGGTTCTGGGCGAGCCTGCAGCTGACCTATCTTGCTCCCTACCCAGAAATTCAGTGACCTCCCTTGGTGTGTCAAAAAACTTTGGGCCTGATGGGGTTAGGAGTTTTAGTTTGGCGGGGTACAGAAGGTATACTTTTCTGCCTTCCCCATTGAGCCTAGAGCACAAGGGAGAAAATTCTTTACGTTTCCTCATAAGTTCGGAGGAGTAATCCTGAAAAATGAGTATCTTTGAGTCTTCGTACATAATTGGGGTTGTTTTCCTATAGGCACGTAAGATCTCAATTTTAAGCTGAAAATGTAAGAGCCTGACCATCACCTGCCTGGGTTGAGTGTTACCTCTCTCCTGTTGCCTCTCCGGGCCTACCCTATGTGCCCTCTCTACACTGCCTCTGAACACCATGGGTGTAAGTTTAAGTAAAAGAGGTAGGGTGTTTTCTACAAAGTGAATGAGGTCTTTAGGTTTCACATTCTCAGGGATCCCTAGTATACGTAAATTATTGCGACGGGACCTGTTTTCCAGGTCCTCTAATCGCTGGTGTAGGATTATATTTTGTTTCATTAAGATGTCTATCTGAGTGCCATGCGTGACTGATGTGTCCTCAAGCCCTGATACTCTGTTTTCCATCTCAGTAAACCTAACAGAGAACTGTTTCATCTCCCCCGTTAAGTGATCAAGGCCTTTTTGTAAGCATTCCATTTTAGGGAGAAAGATGGAGGAGAGCTGCTGCACCACCACGTGTGTGTCCATAGACATCGCAGGGGTGTCTTGTATAGTAGGTGTAATATCCTGTGTGTGATCAGCAGCTCCCCTAGTCTTTCCTGGGCCTTTGTTCTTCCCAGACATTTTACCTCCCGCCAGAAATTTATCCATAAAACCCAGGCAGTCAAATTACAGCAAAATCACATCCAGCTGAGCCAATAAACTACTGTAATAGTGCAAAACAAACTGGTAAAACATCAAACATCAAGATTATACAATACTGCTGGGCTTATCCTCTTATCTTGGATCTGTTTGGTGTTAAGGGCAGGTGTTGTAGTTCCTCAGTAACAGTCCCACAATGTCCGCTTGAGAGGTGCTATCAATAAAGGACACAAAAGCACAACAATTTCCCAGAGTGTCCCAGTGTTTTTGCTTAGACTGGAAGGGTACAAGTACTGCAGTCCCTAGGTAATGATCCCACAGTGTCTGCCTGCACTGTGCTTTCAGTGCTTTCAGTGAAGTAAAGAGATAAAATAGCAGGTTAAGCCTTAAGCCTGTCTCAGGGTCCTGTGTTCATAGAAATGCAATGGGCTGGGCTGATTCTCACTTGCCCCAACAAAGTCTCACATCAGCCTGGGTGTTAGCAGATCATTCAGGCCTATACATGCTTTCATATCCCGGCAGGACAGGGGGGGGGCAACAGGCACTGCTTTTTATATAATTAGGGAGTTAGACTAGTGAGTAAAGCCGTGTTAGGCCGCCTCTTTCCCTCTTTCTCCTCTCCCCCAGTTTTCATGCAAAGTATGTCCCTTTTACCTGCATTAGTGGCTGAGGGGAGAGACGATCCTCTCACTAATCATCAGGGCCGTGCTCCTGTGATCTGCCGTTGTAAGAGGGCTGTGTCCCCTCTGGGAATCAAAGCAAGAGTCAGCTCCGTTGGGACCGGGTGGTCGCAGGGTCCTGATCTTCTATGAGCTGTTCCTCCCCTGATGCTCCGAGAAAGATGGCGGCTGTCCTCTTGCCGCTGCTACTGTTTTCGCGCCACCAAGGACTACCAGCTCCACGCTGCCTGTAGTCAGGGCGATCTATGTATTATCGTCCGAGGCCCCTTGCCGGTACTACGGTGGGCTGTCTGGCGCTTCACTGCGCCACGTGTCTAGGCCTCAGGGGTTGCGGCTGTGTCTTCGCGGGTCTCCGCGGCTGTGTCTTTGTTTCCTCGCAGTGCCAGGGGGACCGGTCATCCGGTCGTTGACAGCTATCTCCCAGACGTGATCCGGTGCTGTGAGCCAGGCTGCTCTAAGGGTCCTGTCGTCTGCGAACGCACTTACATGTGCCGGCGTGCTTTCCGTGGGGGCGAGATGGTTATCGCCTGTGCTGGAGGCAAGTTGCCAGACACCAGCTGTGTCAAGGCTGTAATGCACACGGGCTATTGTTAGAGGCAGGAGCAGTGGTTTAAGGCTGCATTTAGGGGTCAAAAACCTTATTTTAAGCTCTGTTGTGCCGGAGCTCTTGTCTCTTGCTGCCTGCTCCTTAGCCCGCCCACCGGAAGTCACCAAACGAAATTAATTTAACATAATTAAATAAATTAATCCTATTTAAAACTAAATACTTACCGATAAAATAAACCCTAAGCTAGCAGGCAACTTTGTATTTATTTTAACTTGGTAGAATAGTTATTAAATAGTTATTAACTATTTAATAACTACCTAGCTAAAATATGTACAAAATTACCGGTAAAATAAATCCTAACCTAAGTTACAATTACACCTAACACTACACTATCATTAAATAAATTACCTAAACTATCTACAATTAATTACAATTAAATGAAAAACTAAATTACGAAAACAAACAAACACTAAATTACAGAAAATAAAAAAAAGAATTACAAGAATTTTAAACTAATTACACCTAATCTAATCCCCCTAATAAAATAAAAAAGCCCCCCAAAATAATAAAATTTCCCTACCCTATACTAAATTACAAATAGCCCTTAAAAGGGCCTTTTGTGGGGCATTGCCCCAAAGTAATCAGCTCTTTTACCTGTAAAAAAAGAATACAATACCCCCCAACATTACAACCCACCACCCACACACCCCTACTTTAAAACCCACATAATCCCCCCTTAAAAAAAACTAACACTAACCCCCTGAAGATCACCCTACCTTGAGCCGTCTTCACCCAGCCGGGCACAAGATGTCCTCCAGAGGGTCCGAAGTCTTCATCCGATTGGGGAAGAAGAGGTCCTCCAGACGGCAGAAGGCTTCATCCAGGCGGCAGCTTCTATCTTCATCCTTCCGGAGTGGAGCGGGTCCATCTGCAATCCAGCCGACGCGAAGCATCCTCTTCAAACGAAGTCCTAACGAAGAATGAAGGTTTCTTTAAATGACGTCATCCAAGATGGCATCCCTTGAATTCCGATTGGCTGATAGAATCCTATCAGCCAATCGGAATTAATGTAGGAAAAATCCTATTGGCTGATGAAATCAGCCAATCGGATTGAAGTTCAATCTGATTGGCTGATCCAATCAGCCAATAGGATTGACCTCGCATTCTATTGGCTGTTCCAATAAGCCAATAGAATTCAAGGTCAATCCTATTGGCTGATTGGATTAGCCAATCGTATTGAACTACAATCCGATTGGCTGATAGCATCAGCCAATAGGATTTTTCCTACCTTAATTCCGATTGGCTGATAGGATTCTATCAGTCAATCGGAATTCAAGGGACGCCATCTTGGATGACGGTATTTAAAGGAACCTTCACAGGTAAAAGAGCTGATTACTTTGGGGCAATGCCCCGCAAAAGGCCCTTTTAAGGGCTATTTGTAATTTAGTATAGGGTAGGGAATTTTATTTATTTTGGGGGGCTTTTTTATTTTATTAGGGGGATTAGATTAGGTGTAATTAGTTTAAAATTCTTGTAATTCTTTTTTTATTTTCTGTAATTTAGTGTTTGTTTTTTTCGTAATTTAGTTTATTTCATTTAATTGTAATTAATTGTAGGTAGTTTAGGTAATTTATTTAATGATAGTGTAGTGTTAGGTTTAATTGTAACTTAGGTTAGGATTTATTTTACAGGTAATTTTGTACTTATTTTAGCTAGGTAGTTATTAAATAGTTAATAACTATTTAATAACTATTCTACCTAGTTAAAATAAATACAAAGTTGCCTGTAAAATAAATATAAATCCTAAGATAGCTACAATGTAACTATTAGTTATATTGTAGCTAGTTTAGGGTTTATTTTATCGGTAAGTATTTAGTTTTAAATATGATTAATTTATTTAATTATGTTAAATTAATTTTCTTTAATTTAAATTATATTTAAGTTAGGGGGGGGGTTAGGGTTAGACTTAGGTTTAGGGGTTAATAAATTTAATATAGCGGCGACGTGGGGGGGCAGATTAGGGGTTAATAACTATAATGTAGGTGTCGGCGATGTGGGGGGCAGCAGATTAGGGGTTCATAAGTATAATGTAGGTGGCGGCGGTGTCCGGAGCGGCAGATTAGGGGTTAATAATATAATGCAGATGTCAGTGATAGCGGGGGCGACAGATTAGGGGTTAATAAGTGAAAGATTAGGGGTGTTTAGACTCAGGGTTCATGTTAGGGTGTTAGGTGCAGACATAAATTTAATTTTCCCATAGGAAACAATTGGGCTGCGTTAGGAGCTGAACGCTGCTTTTTTGCAGGTGTTAGTTTTTTTTTCACCCAGCTCAGCCCCATTGTTTCCTATGGGGAAATCGTGCACAAGCACGTTTTGCCATCTTACCGCTACCGTAAGCAACGCTGGTATCGAGGTGAGATGTGGAGCTAAATTTTGCTCAACGCTCACTTTTCAGAGGCTAACGCCGGCTTAAAAGGAGAGTCTAGTCAAAATTAAACTTTCATGATTCAGATAGGGCATGCAATTTTAAACAACTTTCCATTTTACTTCTATTATCTAATTTGCTCAATTCTTTAGATATCCTTTGTTGAAGAAATAGCAATGCACATGTGTGAGATCACACAAGGCCTCTAGGTGCAGCAACCAATCAGCAGCTATTGAGCATATCTAGATATGCTATTCAGCAAGTCATATCAAGAGAATGAAGCAAATTAGATAATAGAAGTAAATTAGAAAGTTGTTTAAAATGACATGCTCTTTCTAAATCACGAAAGAAAAAAAATGGCTTTCATGCCCCTTTAAAGAAAACTCGTAATACCAGCGTTGTTTAAAGGGAGCGGTAAGAAAAAAAGGAGCGCTAGCAACGCACAGCCTTACCAACAAAACTCGTGATCTAGCCGTTTATTAGCCCCCTCTGACATAACAGATAAGCTACAAATGATGACAAAATTAAAGGAAAGACCGAGGACAATTGGTCCTTCCTAATACCTCTTATAGGTTGGCATCAATGTGGGAGATGTGAATACAGCAGATATTGGCCTAGTTCACAGAAAATATTTAATGTACTCAATTCCCCCAAAAAATTTAAGATTAAACAATTGATTAATTGTGAAACAGAATTTGTGATTTATATGCTTAAATGTACATGTAATTTGACATATATAGGCCGCACTAGTAGACCACTAAGAAAATGCATATATGAGCATATTTAGAATATCAAATGTGGTTTTCAAAACCACTCTGTATCTCACCATTTTGATCAGGTACATGGAAGAGACATCAAACAACTGTCGATCCATGGGATAGAACACGTTGGACTCAAGAGAAGATTGAGAGATAGAAACAAAGAATGAAATCAGCAGGAGACCTAGATAGTAACTCTAGATACCCTATATCCAAAATAGTTGAACAAAAATGTTGACCTAGTCAGTTTTATAACATAGTATTATGGGACCACTGAATCTATTGGTATTTTCAATATGAAACTACTTTAAGATTGAAAGATAATAAATTATATATGTGGATATTTTCCTTATTTATTTATTTTGAAATGTTGAATTAATTATGTCTAGTGCAACTTAATTTATATATATTTTCAACAAATATTGTTGTTTGTAGATTCTTACTGCACAGTACACTTATGTTATATTTTAAATCACTTTATTGATTATTTCTTCATTTTTTACAGCCTTTTGACTAATATCACCTATGGAGTGTATCAATCGTCTCCCTTCTCTGATAGGGATAGCTTTTGAGCATTACCCACTATGATGTTTTGATCAATAGGCTTTTTAATCAACCTGCTTGATAACTGACATACCCATATTTTCTATCAGAAGAAAATCGGGGTCTGAATTCCAGCAAGATATTCAAATGATCAATTGTTTTACTGTGGATATTTTGTTTAGATATTCCTAACATAGATTTTATCTATGTATCATTCATAAAAGTTTTTTATACACCTGAAAATGAACTATTCACTACATATTTTTTATTTGGAAACATAAAACACTAAGGGATCTTCATTCTTTATATAAGGTTTAAAGGTATATATATATATATATATATATATATATATATATATATATATATAAATATATGATGAATTATGTCCCTATGGTGCTATTTTCACTAATATTTGTATATACTTGTACATAATTTTTCATTATTTACTAATATATATTTTTGATTATTATACAATGTATGTGTTGCAATAAGAATAGCAACTATAGATTGTATATATTTAATGTTAAAAAACATTTTGTGAACAATACTAATAGATCACTATGAAAGAAATTTGGTTTTCTTTATTACCTTGTAGCTTTAAGTTTCGATGACATGTCCTTCTAACATTTAGAATGATTGAACAATGCACTCATATATCTAGATCCTAATTTTAATCTATACACTATTTGATCTTTCTGTATGATAGCAAAAGAAATTTTTAACCCAATTCTTCTCTCCGTTTATTCAGCGGAATGACTTTAAGTCAGACTCGTTTATAGACGCGTACAATTTTTTTTCTGTGCCATGTTGCTACAGAATAATAACCATATATATCAAAACTTTGTACTATATGTTTTAATATCAAACTAATATACAATGTGTCTATATAAGTATAAATTAAATTTAATAATTAGAACACAATGTTATAGTTTAAGCAAACTTATGTCAATCAGTTAAGATCATCTATCTTATGTGCCATTTATGCTTTACTGTTTATATCATACATTACTGGTTTTGATTGAAGCAGGTGTTTGTCAATCAAATTAATCATCTGATAACAAGCAAATGTTCTTTGTATTGTTTTACCCTGCTATATGTATAACTAAATAATATACAGCGTAACAACTTCACAATACTATGTAATCTACTAATATTATAAGCTTTTTCCAAAATTTCACAAAATCTGAATAATGGCTAATTTTATTTCAAAAGTCACTGTGGTATTCGGCATCAGGTCGCGATGATCAATTTAATAAGACTTCTGACATATCCAGAGTCCATGCATATCTATGACTCATTAAGAGTTATTAGCTATAAGTAGTGAATTGCTTCCCAGCACCCCAGTGTGCGGTGCCCCTAAACCTTTAAGACTCGTAATACCAGCGGGCGTAAAAAAAGCAGCGTTAGGACCTCTCAACGCTGCTTTTTTACCCTAACGCTCAAGACGTAATCTAGCCAAGTGTTAACATAGGTGATATGCCCCAAGGCAGAACAGTGTGCAATGTGCGATCTCATCGCAGAAACTGTAGTGTGTCTGCAGAAAGACCGGCCGTGTCAGTAAAAAAAAAAAAATGCCTGCACTTTTAATTTCTACCTGCAGGTCTCACTGTTCCGTTCTATCACAGTGTAAATATTTACTACGTTCCTCTCTTTAATTTCCTCCCACTTCCTGAACTCCAGGGCGGTACAGGGAAAAAAAGGTAAGTCAGGGCTTAACAAATGTATTCTAGCAGTAAAGGAGCCAACCAAAATACTTAGCAGACAGATTTAGTTTTTTTTAAATAAATGTCTGTTAATATATAGAAGTGTGTGTGTGTTAATGTGTGAGAGTGTGTGTTAATGTGTGAATGTGTGTGTGTTAATGTGTGTATCTGTTAATGTGTGTGTGTGTGTTGATATATGTGTGTGTGTGTTAATGTGTGTGTGTGTGTGTGTTAATGTGTGTGTGTTAATGTTAGTGTGTGTGTTTTAATGTGTGTGTGTGTGTGTGTGTGTATGTGTTAATGTGTGTGTGTGTTAAGTGTGTTAATGTGTGTGTGTGTTTTTTTTTGTTTTTTTTTTAAATTATATTTTTATTGAGGTTTCAAGAAACAATAGGAAACAAAATAGAAAAACACAGCAGGGTTACAACTTGGTTATATGCACCAACAAGCGATAAAATATTAACAGTATAGTCAGTTATGTCTGTTATTTGGGACCCCACAGAGGGCACAGATTCAGAAGCTAAGTGGTTAAGTATCTCAGTTACCATGGTACACTATGATAATCAACGTATTTCACAGACTTATGTGCATATATGAATCAAAATAGTAGCTGATATAGTTAGAGATGAACCCCGCGGTTGTAAGTGGAACCTCTTTTTCTTTTAAGGGGTGATGGGGAAAGAAGGGTCAGTGGTCCAGAGCCACTCGTATATAAGTGAAAAAAGGGGGGGAGGGTAGTTGAAGTGATGTGATTTCTAATTGGGCTAGTGAATATACTATAATATATAATATGGGAGGGGTACTGAGAACAATTATCCAGTGGGGGGCAGTATAGGGCGATTAAAATATTGATATGACATCATGGGAGGGTGGGAGGGAAGGAATATTTATAGTACATATTTCCAATAGAGGATGGGATGGGCAGAGAGAAGGCCGTTAGGTGTGGTAGTTAAAATATATATGTATTGAGCAGAGTAGGTCATAGCTATGATATAGTTTTCAGCATAGACATAAGACAGGGTATTCAAACAGTGCTGGCATTGGTAAAGAGCCTGATTAGTCAGTATAAGCACTTATAACATGGAATAATCACACCCCAAAAACAAACGAAGGCAAAGATCCTAGTTCCAATGTACATTAACCCCAAGAACATTAACCCCTTAATGACCACAGCACTTTTCCATTTTCTGTCCGTTTGGGACCAAGGCTATTTTTACATTTCTGCGGTGTTTGTGTTTAGCTGTAATTTTCCTCTTACTCATTTACTGTACCCACACATATTATATACCGTTTTTCTCGCCATTAAATGGACTTTCTAAAGATACCATTATTTTCATCATATCTTATCATTTACTATAAAAAAAAATATAAAATATGAGGAAAAAATTGAAAAAAACACACTTTTTCTAACTATGACCCCCAAAATCTGTTACACATCTACAACTACCAAAAAACACCCATGCTAAATAGTTTCTAAATTTTGTCCTGAGTTTAGAAATACCCAATGTTTACATGTTCTTTGCTTTTTTTGTAAGTTATAGGGCCATAAATACAATTAGCACTTTGCTATTTCCAAACCATTATTTTTCAAAATTAGCGCTAGTTACATTAGAACACTAATATCTTTCAGGAATCTCTGAATATCCATTGACATGTATATATTTTTTTTTAGTAGACATCCCAAAGTATTCATCTAGGCCCATTTTGGTATATTTCATGCCACCATTTCACCGCCAAATGCGATTAAATACAAAAAATCGTTCACTTTTTTACAATTTTTTTCACAAACTTTTGGTTTCTCACTGAAATTATTTACAAACAGCTTGTGTAATTATGGCTTAAATGGTTGTAAATTCTTCTCTGGGATCCCCTTTGTTCAGAAATAGCAGACATATATGGCTTTGGCGTTGCTTTTTAGTAATTAGAAGGCTGCTAAATGCCACTGCGCACTACACGTGTATTATGCCCAGCAGTGAAGGGGTTAATTATGGAGCATGTAGGGAGCCTTTAGGGATAATTTTAGCTTTAGTGTAGTGTAGTAGACAACCCCTAGTATTGATCTAGGCCAATTTTGGTATATTTCATGCCACCATTTCACCGCCAAATGCGATCAAATTAAAAAAAACGTTAAATTTCTCACAATTTTAGGTTTCTCACTGAAATCATTTACAAACAGCTTGTGCAATTATGGCACAAATGGTTGTAAATGCTTCTCTGGGATCCCCTTTGTTCAGAAATAGCAGACATATATGACTTTGGCGTTGCTTTTTGGTAATTAGAAGGCCGCCAAATGCCGCTGCATTTCACACGTGTATTATGGCTAGCAGTGAAGGGGTTAATTATGTAGCTTGTAGGGAGCTTGCAGGGTTAATTTTAGCTTTAGTGTAGAGCTCAGCCTCCCACCTGAAACATGAGACCCCCTGATCCCTCCCAAACAGCTCTCTTCCCTCCCCCACCCCACAATTGTCCCCGCCATCTTAAGTACTGGCAGAAACTCTGCCAGTACTAAAATAAAAGCTATATTTGGGCTTTATTTGTGTTTTTTTTAGCATATTTACATATGCTGCTGTGTAGGATCCCCCCTTAGCTCCCAGCCTCACTGATCCCCCACCAAACAGCTCTCTAACCCTCCCCCTCTGCCTTAATGGGCGCCATCTTGGGTACTGGCAGCTGTCTGCCAGTACCCAGTGTAGTCAAAAAAATGTGCCTTTTTATTTTTTTAAATGATTTTTTCTGTAGTGTAGCTTCCCCCCCCCCCCCCCAAGATCAACCCCCCACCCCTTCCATGTCCCTTAGCTGTTTATTAACAGCTTTAAAAACTTTATTTTTTTTACTTCTCCCAGTTTATTTTTCTGTAGTGCAGCGGTTCCCTCCCGCTCCCGCCCCGTGCACGCGCCCGCCCGCCGCCCCCCGTGCACGCGCGCGCTCCCGTGCGCGCTCCCGCCCCTCCCGCCCCCGATCCCGCCCCCCTCCACTCCATTCGGCACATCGATGGCCGACCACCCGCCTCCCAGACTTGCTCCCACCCACCAACGATACCGGCCACCGATGTCCGGTGCAGAGAGGGCCACAGAGTGGCTCTCTCTGCATCGGATGGCCAAGGGGGGTTATTGCAGGATGCCTCGATATCGAGGCATCACTGCAATAACCGGAAAGCAGCTGGAAGCGTGCAGGATCGCTTCCAGCTGCTTTCCAGACCAAGGACGTACGCCACACGTCCTCGGTCATTAACTGTCTTTTTTTTGAGGACGTGTGGCGTACGTCCTTGGTCATTAAGGGGTTAAAGGATCAGCTTAAGTGATATGCCTATCAACTCGCATCTCAACATTGTTTCCATAATACTGCTCTATGCTGAGGCTGCCTCCTATATCTCTTGTGTGGTATCAGCAGTAATTAAGTTATATGTTCTCCAGAAAGGTGAGAGGAACATGTACATGGCAGTAGTATCTAGTATAATCAATTCTACCCTATAAACCATCCCCACCGTACCATAACATTTGCCCCTGCAATGAACTAAGCAGGAAAATCCTAGTAAAGCTTGAGTTATGACTATGTGAGGGATTTTTCCAGAGTTTAACTGGCGAGCGTCCACGTGGGTAATAAACTGAATACAACAGGCTTAATAGGACAATGTCACAGAAGTATATCTATATATAAGGCCTCAAAGGCAGGGAAGGCCCAAGAACATATAGGCATAAACTAGTGAAGGTAATAATAGAAAGGCAAGGGGCAAGAATAAAGAAAAGGGACCCCAAAATAAAACCGGAATGTCAACTTCTTTGTTTAGGGAAAGTTCATATGGTTAATTAACCCATGCCTCTCTTAGGTGGTCTGTCCGTGTCCTGCCAGCAGCTAATGAAAGAGTCAGCCGCTGTATTAGGTGACCATAGTTTCAGCCACTTTACTCTGTTGGATCGCTGTCTGTTACCCAGTTTCTCTCCTGAAGCGGTGTAAGTACCCGATAAGTCAATCGGATCAGTCCAGGAGTCAGTGAGGGAGGGATCAGTGGCCTGTTCCGTCTGGAAGACTTGAGTGCAAAGGGCCGCTCCGATATTATAGATGGCCTCAGTGATGTTTGCCAGTCGGGTGCTCTCCGGTTTCCCCCAGCTACTATTACTCCGTGGGTAGTTGTTGGTTTGGGTAGGTGAGGGCTGGCTGGCTTCACTCCGGTACTCTGTGTACTCTCGTGCAGAGATGTCCACCCGTTGGAACGCTTGCTCCTTCATTTCAAAGCCAGGTTTGGGCTCGGATGTGGGCTTTAGCGATATGTGCTGCTTACTCAGGTTATATGCCTCCTGCTGGGTAGCGATATCCGTCTCTTCAGGTTGGTCAGCTGGCTCGTACGCTACCTTCCCCATGGCAGCATGTAAGGTGCGATGTAGTTCCTCAAAGTTGCAGAGCATCCTTAGTTCCAGCTCCTCCAGGATCGCCTGCATCTGCCTATTTATACCCCTCTTCCAGGATACGGTACAGTAGTGAGTGACACAATTTTCACTAGCGTAGATCTGCTTTACCCGGCTGCTAGCAGGCCGGGGGGGGGGGGGTGACTGAGTGTGAGTGAAGTATGAGGCCACGGTCGTCGCTCTCTAGAGACACAAGTTGTTCCTTTCAGCCGATGTAAACAGGGCTGTATTTGGTATTAAAAAGATCCTCAATTACTGCCCTTTTGATTTCAGAGGTTATGTATAGTTATGGCTATTTAGAGCAGAGATGAGCAATATTTTCTGAAATTATAAAGAGAGCTTCTCCATTTTGCGACTCCTCATGGCTGTAGTTAGGACACGCCCCCTGTGTGTGTGTGTTTTAATGTGTGTGTATGTTATAATGTGTGTGAATGTGTGTGTGTGTTTTAATGTGTGTGTGTGTTAATGTGTGTGTGAATGTGTGTGTGTTTTAATGTGTGTGTGTTATAATGTGTGTGTGTTTTAATGTATGTGAATGTGTGTGTGTGTGTGTGTGTTAATGTGTGAGTGTGTGTGTGTGAATGTGTGTGTGTGTGTGTGTGTTAATGTGTGTGTGAATGTGTGTGTGAATGTGTGAATGTGTGTTTTAATAATGTGTGTGTGTGTGTGTTAATGTGTGTGTTTTAATGTGTGCGTTTTAATGTGTGTGTATCTGTATTAGTGTGTGTGTGTATGCATCTGTATTATTGTGTGTGGGTGTGTGTATATATATATATATCTCATATACATCAGCAGTATAAGCATGGAGCAGCAGCCCCTCCAAAATAAGCATATAGACCCCAGCAGTACAGTAGAGCAGGTTCCCAGGCAGACTGACACTGTGGGAACGTACAGCAGACATCAGCGAGGCTGTACATGAACCTGTCCTCATGCACACCGAGTAAGGGCAAAGAATGCAACACTGGCTCCTCAGACACTGCAGAAAACTTTTCACTAAAAAAATCTCATTGCAGAACATGAAAAAAAGTTCTGCCTCTGGGGTGATATGGTATTTGACTCGGAAGGGCTCAAATATGTATATATATGTGTGTATATTTGAATTACACTCATATATATACTTTCTGATACAAAAATTTAATATAAATATTGATTAAAAAAAGGGTTAAAAGGTATATGGTATATGACAAGGTATTTGCCTGGAAAGGGATATAATGTGTGTATGTATGTGTATATATATATATATATATATATATATATATATATATATATATATATATATATATATACACACATATGTCTAAATATGTGTGAGTGTGTACATATGTTTGTTTATACATGCGTATTTGTAGTATGTGTTTAACTGTATATATGTTTATACACATATACAGTGTATATATATATACGTCTATATATATATTTTTATATATATATATATATATATATATATATATATATATATATATATATATATATATACACACACACACACTTTGGGGCCTTTTCCATATACATTTAAACATGAAAAAGCTTTCTTATTTAATTTTAATATTTTAAATATGTGTTACTGTGTTTTTACTGTAAATATTTAAAATGGCAACGTTCTTTGTATTTCTAAATAGATATTTCTCTATATATCTATATCTATCTATCTATCTATCTATCTATCTATCTATCATCTATCTACCTGTATATATTCATACAGATACTTTAATTTAGTATATCTAAACTGTTAGTTTTTAATTTTACATTAGAGCATCCTCTACTGTTCAGCTTAAGAGATATTACACAGGGGTGTACTCACTTTTGTTGTATACTGTGGTTTATTTTAAAGGGACACTAAAGTCAAAATACATTTTTATGATTCAGAAAAAGCAGCAGTTTTAAGACACTTCTATTATCAAATTTAGAAAGTCTTTTTATATTCACACTTTCTGGGAAACAAGATCCTACTGAGCATGTGCAGAAGCTCACAGGGTATACGTATACTAGTCTGGGATTGGCTGATGTCTGTCACATGATACAATGGGCCAGAAAATGGGAGAAAAATAAATTTGTCACAAATAAATTCAAATAAGCAGTAGATTTTTTTCTAAGTGCTATTGCATTGTCTTTTTATTATGTACTTGTTAATTATGTAATTTTAGTACTGCATCGAGTGGTCCTTTAATGTATTTATGTTGTTCTTAGAGCAACTTTTTTTTAACCCTTACACTTGTGCACGCTAATCCGTTGAGAGAAAATTTTGTTTGTGCTCGAGCGCAATCGTTTATTTTCAACTTATAATATGCGTGTCAGGTAGCATGATCGCAATATTGCTTATTGCAACTGTGCTAACTTTAGCGTGCCACTTGTAATCCACCCTTAAAATAGTAATTTACCCCACGTTATGAAGTATTCTTTTAATTTATAAAACAAATAGTTCATGGTATATCACTTATCAGGGCAATTTGAGAATGTTATACCCAAATAAATAAAATGATCTGTGATTTCTTTATAGGGAAAAATTAAAGCCATATTACAAGTGGAGTGCTTATTTATTGCACGCCCATAAATGGGCAAATTCACCAGTTTGCAGGCGGGCAATAAATAACCACCCATTACTAGCTGGATGTCAAAGGGGGCACAACGATTGGAGGAAGCCAGATTCGTCATTGATATGCTCAATACAGAAGGAGATGTAAGCGGGAGGATTGGAGGTATGTTTATGCCGCTGTTACTCGCAAGCACTTTTTATCCTCATAACCGCCATCAACAAACTCTCTGCGCAGTGGGGGCCTGCTAGGCAGAGTAGCGGAATTCACCTTTACAGGAACCAAAGTATTTTAATGAGACACAGCCTTGGACTAAGTGACAATCTTTAGGATATATAATCTGAGGAGAATTATATATGTTGAAGAAAAAAATCCTATCATGCTAATGTATTAGCTTTGAAATGCTAAACTGGGGTTATTAGTCACTGCTATTTTAATCCTATAAAGGGGAACAGAGAATCCTTTCCCAACATAACTTAAAGCTGAAACAGAGCAGAAATTGCTAACTGCATGTTAAATAATTTTGCCTCTACATACAGTGACCATGCAATAGAACCCTTCTGGGAAAGGTCCAAAAATCACTGAGACTCACTTATTAAGCGCTCATCTATTAAATTCCCGGATCACATAACACAAACATGTTTTCTAAAAAAGGCCGCAAGCAGGGGCGGACTGACAAGTTGGGCAAATCGGCCCTTGCCCAAGGGCCCAGCATCTTAGGGGCCCCCAGCACTACAGGATAAGATAAGGGCAGCATCATGCTGCAACAATTTTTATTTTTATATTACAAAAATATTATTATAGATATTGTTATTGGCGGCTCAGCTGCCCTGGATTCTGTACAGTAGAAAGATGGGGCGGGAAGGGGGGGGGGGGCATTCAGCCTCTCTCAAGTTTGTGCGGTGGTGGAGTCAGGAGTGACTTAGTGGTGGGGACCGGGTGGGTCATCACGATCGTGTGGAGTGGAAAGAAGGAAGTCCTGGCCTGGCATACAGGCAGCCTGGAGCTCCTGCACCTGCAATATGTGGACTGGGTGTTGATGACTCCGGTCCACATATTAAGGATCACCACGCACTGCACTCTACACAGGCTGCATTCGGGCAGCGCTCCAAGCGAACTGGGACTCGCTTGGAGCGTTTTTCTCACACTTGCAAGTGAGATGCCTGGCGTTTTTTGAGCGCTCTGATGACGTAATTCCCAGCGCTTCCAGTGTGCTGGAAAAGCTGGGACTTTTCAGAGCAAGCTCAAATGCTTGGCAACATGGCAGCCTCCACACACATGTTGCTGTGGAGGCTGCCATGTTTTTATAAGCAGCAGAGGGACCGGTGAGGCGGATAAGTCTGACAGCAGCATTTAGTACAGGGCAAAGTGGTTTAGTAACCTATCTCCACTTTGCCCTGTTCTAAATGCTGCTGTCAGGCTTATACGGTGTTATTGTTTCCCCAGTGTCTCTGGTTTCCCCTGCCTCTCTGCAAACATCGGAACTCTGACCCACCTCCATTCAGTTGCTCTCAGCTCAGCACCTGTAGTATTATTAGCTGAATGGGGCAGGATAAGCTACAGGGGCTGAGCTGAGGGCAGCTGAATGGAGGTGGGTCAGAGTTCTGATGTTTGCCGAGAGGCAGGGGAAACCATTCGAGGACAACGGTGTTGTATAAACAGAATCCTCCACTACATATACAAATTAAAAGATAGACACAATTTGTACGGTCAGCTACAAGGGAGCTTGGTAAAAACGATCGCATGCACAAAGTCCATTATTGTGCAGCAGATCCCTTTGCACATGCGATCGTTTTCTCTAAGCTCCCTTGCTTGTGACGTCACCCAGCGCCACGTCATCGCTCAAAGTGAAGCGCTCCCACTAGCTCCTGAGCGCTGCCCAAACACGGCCCCAGACACCAGGCTCCAGCTCCTGCTCCACCCAGACGCGTGCGCAGACATTTTTTACAACAGCGGCAGCAGGCAGAAGATAGCAGCGTGTGGAGGAGTGGACTTCCTTGCCGGTGCAAGGGGGCCAGAATCAGAGCAGCTAATTTTAAGCTCAAGCTAGCACAACATAAAATTCAAAATTGTGCTGTTTATTATAAAAAAAATTCTAAATGTGCTGTTTATTTTTATTGTTTTAATTGTTGTGCTTTTTAAAAAAAAAAATAAATAAAAAAAAAATATTTTTGGGGGCAGCGGCATGCAGAATCTAAGTTAGGTTAGGGAGTAAGTAAGCTTGCCTGCTAGTCATTTAGGGTGGGAAATAGGGCTACTGCCTGAACCATGCTGCTTAGGTAGTCTGAGGGGATGTTCTGCAGGAGTACAAGTGCTAGACTGGGGATCTCCTAAAGCATAAGGTAGGGGAGATCATTCGGTCATGGATTAGAAGTCTCACGCTTTCACCTATAAATGTACAGATTCCACCTCAGTAGAAGCAGGCATCCTAATTCGTGTAGAGGGCTGTGCTTGGAAGATTAGTTTGTCATATGAATATTAAATGATATGTTCTGCACCATCATTACGGTAGGAAAACATTATTTTTTATTTTCAGGGGGAAGTGAGAGGTTGTTGGAGCAGGGTATTTAACTTTACGGTTCCCTCTGATGCTCATGTGATTCACTGGCATACAGTGTCAGTCTGACTGTCAGAACACATGCAGGCCCATTTATCAAGCTCCGTATGGAGCTTGAAGGGCCGTGTTTCTGGCGAGTCTTCAGACTCGCCAGAAACACAAGTTATGAAGCAGCGGTCTAAAGACCGCTGCTTCATAACCCTGTCCGCCTGCTCTGAGCAGGCGGACAGGAACCGCCGGAAATCAACCCGATCGAATACGATCGGGTTGATTGACAGCTCCCTGCTGGCGGCCGATTGGCCGCGAGTCAGCAGGGGGCGGCGTTGCACCAGCAGCTCTTGTGAGCTGCTGGTGCAATGTTAAATGTGGAGAGCGTATTGCTCTCCGCATTTAGCGAGGTCTTGCGGACCTGATCCGCAGTGTTGGATCAGGTCCGCAAGCCCTTTGATAAATGGGCCCCATGGAGACAAGGATCATAGCAGCTCTTTTCTAGCAGTGTGAAGGGCAGAATTTTAAGACGATTCCTCCCCCACCTCAGTGACTGCCTGTTTTAACCTAAGCAGGGTCAGTCCACTGTAGAGGCAAGAAAAAAACTTCCAGAGGCAATTGTATTGCAGCCTTTCTGGCAATCATGGGGTTAACTGGTCTTCCCATTCTAGCTACCGGGGCAGTAGGTTATGTGGGAGGGGCTGTATCCCTGTGCGCTTCACTTGTTAATCATGGAAGTGTAACTCTTACAGGAGTGAGTCTGCCCTCATTTGTATTTTATTATGATCTAGTTTAAACTATTTTTTTAACATGTATGGAATTTTGCCTTTCAATATAATTTTTTTTTAAATTTACAATGGTCTAGCAAATAAGTGTGTATAAGTGAACATGTAAATAAGTGCATATTGTTTAAAATAGCAGTGTCATGCAAATATAGGTTTATTTTTGTAGCTTATTGTATGTATGCTTTTCACCTTCCTCCCATGTGTTTTAATTAAAGTAGAGATCCAAGAAAAATGTTATTGTGGGAAAATTAATTTATTATTTTGAAAATACAGAAACAGCATATGAACTTCCTGACACTCTACATTTTTCTGAGCAACCCCCATAGCCTAGTTTCGAGCTGCCCCTTTACACTGCTGCCACCCCACCTATGTCTCTTAGTGAATGTAGCCTCTTATTGGAGTGTTTGTTTTTTGCTTACATTTGCCTTTAATCCATATAGAGGGCACTACTGCCACCCCACTACCCGCAATACACCTCTCTGTGCTGTAAACAGTGTTTTATATTAGTATTACTTTGAGTTATTTTTATTTTATTTTTTTGGAGGGGGGGCAAAAAAGAATTCTTGCACCAGGGCCCTCTGTTCATTAGGTCTGCCACTGAGCGTGGGGACATGTGGAGTGGGGTGGACTGTGTACTGGAAGGTACAGTACTGCTGTGCTGTGCTTGCTTATCTTGTCCCACTTCCAACTTGCATAGTAGCTGGTGTTTAGTATAAATCGATCCTTCTCACAAATACAAATTACATATTTATTTTTATTATCATGACATTTGATTTACACTTTGACACCCCCCCCCCCCCTTTTGATGAATACCTCAAGAGTTCAAGTATGCCCCCTTCAGATGAATAAGTATTCATCTAAAGGGGGGAAGTCAAAGTGTAAAAGATAATAAAAATAAATATTATTGTTACTTGAGTTGAAATTTGGGAATATTCTTTATTGACCAGCCTTGGAAGAATGCTTTCCTAGTTTCATGTGCAAATTAAAAAAAAATTTTATTATCATTTACACTTTAACTCCCCCCCCCCTTAGATGAATATTTCAAGAGTTCAAGTATCCACTTTTAGTCCCATTAATGTATATTTTTTTATAACTAAGTAGTTATTTTAACCACTTGTCTGTTCCTCACTACTTTCTGTTCCATACCGTAGTGCATATAGGCATGGGGATTTTTTTTTTAAAATTTGCACAAGCACTTTTTAATTTACAATATTTAGTTCTTATTAAAAATATTTAAGGAAAAAATTGTCTCTCTATATGGCAATTAAAAACATGGTGGGGCATATGAGGTAGGAGGGGCAAGAGAGGTAGGAGGGGCAGAGGAGGTAGGTAGGTGGAGTAAAGAGGAGGTGGGGGGCCCTGCCACACTTTTGCCTTGGGGCCCTGGTTGGTCTCAGTCTGCCACTGGCTGCAAGGATGATATAATGCGGTAAGGAAACAAACACCTTCAACACCGTCAGTGAACAACTTTTTTAAGAATCTGGAAACACACGTTCCAGAGCCTCTTCACGAGCCTCAGAATCCGAGGAAGAATCCCTTGATACAGCAATTTCTATTTCTAGGGCTCTATTGGATTTTTTGTAAAAGATTTCTCAACACTCATCTGTCAAGTTAAACAATGCCTCCGGGAGGAAATCTCGGAAATTAAATAAGAACTCTTCGATGTTGGCCAAAGAGTGGAAAAATTGGAAGGGGATTCAGACCTTTTCAATTCTAACTTGACCTTTTTTAACACACGCATGTCCCAACAAGAGGAGACAATTATACAGATGAAAAATAAAATTGACGACCTGGGGAACAGAAGTTGTCGCAATAACATTCGAATAAGAGGAGTCCCAGAGACAGTAGCACCCTCCGAATTAGAGCACTATTTACAGGGACTATTTACTTTCCTGATGGATGAAGATGAAGAGGTAACCATTCCTTAGACAGTTTCCACAGGACACTACGTGCCAAGCCACTAGGCGATCAGCCCCCAACAGACGACATAGTCACAATCACCAGTTATCCAATCAAATAAAGTATAATGAAAATAGTCAGACAGAAACATCCCATAAAATTTAGATCTGACTCCCTACAACTCTTTGAGGACCTAACACCAAGGACCTTACAAAAAAGAAGGGATTTTTGCCCACTTACCACTTAACTACACCAGAACAACATCCCCTATAGATGAAAGCCTGCAAATCTTGAGGAAAGGCAGCTGACTAATGTGTAATACACAAGAAGATTTCAGCCGAATCTGCAAAAATCTGGAAATAACACCTCCATCTCCTCAAGATAACACCCGACTTCTACAAGCAAAGAGAGACCATGTCCACCTCCTCTTCCTCAGAGATCTGAACGGCAGAGAGCATCCACAAAGAAATCCCATCAGATGGAACCCAAGGAGAATGGCCTTGGAATAGAAGGACGGTAACAAACCCAATATGGGGTCTGTCTCTCATATAATTGAAAGTTTAGTTATTTTAAAATGTTTCCACAATTTAAAGATTACTGCTTAATATATATATATAGGTGTTTCTCAGTAATTTTACGTTGACCTAAATTGAAGAATAGCCATGACCATAAGTGTTTTCAGAGGCCCTATATTACACATGTTTTTAATTTATATGTATGCCTCAAAGAACTGAAATATAGACCTTGATTTTAGATTGATGTAACCTGCTTATGTATGTTAGTCCATCCTTAGGCCACGTATATTGCCCAAAGGGGAAATATTCCTCAATCTTTAGAATTATTATAATATTCTCACGTTTTTACACCTGTTGTGTACTGCCAGTTTTAAAAAATGGTGGTAAGGTTGCCAAGCTTTTGGCTTTAGTAAGAAGGAACAGTTCATTTGATTAAGGAACAAACTATTTATTTGTTTCACAGCAGGTTTCATAAAAACTAAACAAAACAAACACCTACTCCTAACTCAGGAGGCTAACTAAACTTTAAATGATTCCTAACTATATTACTGGGGCATCTAAACTGTCTCCAGTAAACAACTGCTTTATAGGAACAACAATAGTTTTAGAGTACCTGCTTTTTCTCCCTCTGTGTCTCTCTGCTTACAGGCAGTCTGTCAGGTGATTTCCTCCTCACAGGAGGAGGAGAGAGAAAGCTTTGCTCTCAGAGCAGCCTTTTGCTAGCTAGCTAATAGCACCAGCTGAGAGCACCTGAAATGTAACTGTTTTTATTCTGGATAAACAGAGAGCTCCATTCTCCTGCTAACATATATATGATCTCTGACCCTGTCACATATCCTCCCCTCCATCGGAACACAGTAGGGTGGAGCGGCTGCTGAAAAAAAACTATGCACTCTAGACAAAGCATCTGCATTAGCATGCAGAAGCCCAGCTCTTTGGGCCACATCAGACTTATAGGGCTGTAAAGAGAGGAACCACTTTGTTACTTTGGCATTCGCTTCTTTCGATTTGTGCATCCATTGAAAAGGAGCATGGTCAGTCACTAGCGTAAAGGACCGGCCTAACAAATAGTACCTTAAGGTCTCAATAGCCTACTTGATAGCCAAGCATTCTTTCTCTACTACAGCATATTTTTGCTCTCTTGGCAGTAATTTACTACTCAAGTAGAGCACAGGGTGTTCTTTACCTGCTATATATTTAGACAGTACCGCTCCCAGGCCAACTTCAGAAGCATCTGTCTGCAGAAAGAACTGCTTGGAAAAATCAGGAGCTATTAAGACTGGATGACAGCATAAAGCCGTTTTCAAGTCAGCGAATGAACGGTCTGCCACCTCATTCCATTTCACAACATCAGACGCCCTTGCTTTCGTCAAATCTGTTAGTGGAGAAGCCCTGGTGGCAAAATAGGGTATAAACCTTCTATAATACCCTACTATTCCAAGAAAAGTTCTTAATTGTTTTTTTCTTAAGGGCCTGAGCCAACTTTCAATGGCCGCCATCTTACTAACTTGGGGTTTTACCATACCTCTTCCTACAGTATAGCCCAAATATTTGGCCTCTAAGCAGCCTATTATACTTTTAGTAGGATTGACTGTGAGACTGTCAGGGCTTTTTCCCTGTTTTGTTTGCCACGTGCTGCTGGCAGCCATTTTACTCACCTATCTTGCTGACTCTGGTGCATACTGTGTGATGCTGCTCATTTCCTGCACTTCCTTTTATGGCCAGACTAGCGTACATCATCCGTGTGAGACTGGATGCAGTCTCAGAATTGTGATGTCATCACTTATTATTTAAAGGGCCTTTGTTCAGTATGGTTTGCACTGTGTTGTCTCAGACCTGTTTGTGAGAGCTCCTGTGTATTACCTGGCTGTCTAACGTCCCTCCTGGTTCCTGATCCCTGGCTTGTTCCTGACTCTGCTGTTCTCCTTGTTCCTGATTCCGGCTCATCTGACTACTTGCTTTGGCTCCTGACTTGGCTCCTCTGACTATTCGCTTTGGCTCCTGACTCGGCTCGTCTGACTACCAGCTCTGGTTTTGATTCCTGGCTTGTTATTTGACTTGTGGAATTTTTATTATTTTTTGCTATTAATAAAGGAGTGATTATTTTTGCACTTCTCGTCTCAGTCTGATTCCTGGCACCCTGACATTACGCAAGGGCCATGAATCCTGATGGTGCTAATAATCCACCTTTACCTGCCATAATTTCCAGGATGGATGAACAGGATCACCACTTGGATCAATTTGCACTAGCCTTGCAAACCCTGCTGACTCGCACTGCACATTTGGACCAAAGTGTCCCGCAAGTTATGTGTTAGGAACAAATCATAGTTTGGAACACAACTGCAGAAATTTAACTAAAATGTTGGTTTGTCTCACCTCTCTGGGTAATACCTCTATGAGGCAGAGGATTACTTCCAGAATAGTGAAGATAATCAAAGTAGTGAGACAGAGTGTAAATGTCACAGACTTGCAGACTGAGACAAAAATAACAGCAGTTAATTAGGCAGCAGAAAAATTAAATGGTGGTAGGACCAAAGGTGTCTTAAGCACAGTTCTTGGCAAAAAGTCAGAGTTGTTATACAAAGTGGCACTGCAGAGACGGCGGCAGTTTGTATGAAATGAGCAGTACTTATATCACAGAAAGCAGGAGTACGATATAATGCATGAATGTAGATTTGCAGTTTGTAAATTAAAGCAGTACCTGCAACTCTTCAGGAGCGGAGGATTAGGCGTCTTGCTCCGGTGCTCCGATACGGAGTTCTGGCTGTTGTCCGTCTAGGCGGAAGTGACGTCACGCTGCAGCGGAGTCGTCCGAAAAGTCAAAGGCAGCTTGCGGTATGTGGAAGGAGAGAAGCTGCAAGTGAGTGCATCTGTAGAAAATAGAAGATAAGGTAAAAAGTAGAATTACCCCACTGAATGGTTTTTAGAGAGTCCGGTAGGTAGGTGGTCTGAGAGAGTTAGAGTTGGAGACAGGCTGGGAATCTGTAGTTGGTGATTGCTTCGTAGGCTAAACGGAATAGCAAGTCAGCCCAAACAGGCAGTATGGAAAGGCTTTGTAATCCAAGTGTAGCGTATACAATCTTTAATACTTAATCACAGGAGAAATGGTGAACCAGTGTCTTAAAGGAATAACAGCCAATCAGAAAAGGTGGGTGTGACTGAGAGAGCTGTGTAGAGAACACAGAACCTGACAGCACCCCCTCCTCAAGGAAGCTGTCCCACAGCGATAGGTCCAGGACGATCAGGATGGCGTTGATGGAAGAGAGACAAGAGACGAGGGGAATTGAGGTTGGATAGAGGTTCCCAGGTATCCTCATCACTGGAGTAATTTTTCCATCTCACAAGGTATTGCAAGACCCCATCGGAAACTCTAGAGTCCTGGATTGATTCAACCTCGTATTCATCCTCAGCTAAGGGTGTAACTGCAGGTGGAAGAAGGACTTGATCATTTCTTGTATGAAGATAGGGTTTCAATAGTGAAACGTGAAACGTTGGGTGAACCTTAAGAGTATTTGGGAGCTGTAGCCTGACTGCGTTATTGTTAATGATCTTCTGAATAGGAAAAGGCCCAATAAAAAGGCTGGCCATCTTCTTAGAGGGGATTTGTAGCCTTAAGTTTTTCGTGGAGAGCCAGGCTAGATCTCCTACGGCATAGTTAGGGGGTCTTCTTCTCCTGAGGTCATAGTAATGTTTTTGGGTTTTCTGAGCTTCCAAGATGTTCTGTTGTAAAAAGTCGAAATTGTGTTGGAGGGAGTTATGCAAGTCATCAAGTGTAGGGGAATCCAGTGAAGTAACAGACGAGAAAGTGAAGTCTGGGTGGTAAGCGTAGTTTGCAAAAAACTGTGTCATCTTTATGGATGAATTAAGAGAATTATTGTAGGCATATTCAGCCATAGAGAGGAACTTGATCCAGTCGTTCTGATGATATGAACAGTAGCATCTCAGGTAATGTTCAAGCCACTGGTTCAACCTCTCCGCTTGTCCGTTAGTTTGGGGGTGAAAAGCAGTAGTAAAGCGATGATCAATGTTAGTTAACTGACAGAGTTTACCAAAACTTAGAGGTGAATTGAGTACCCCTGTCTGTTGTCAGAATAGGAGGTACACCATGTAGTTTAACGATATGATCGATAAAAAGAGATGCTGTTTCTGCTGAAGTTGGAAGTTTATGGAAAGGCACAAAATGGGCCATTTTCGGGAACAAATCAATGACAACCAGTATGGTAGTTTGTTTGTTTGATGCAGGGAGGTCAACGATGAAATCCATCGAAAAACGTGATGCCAAGGTTTAGAAGGAACTGGCAAAGGCATCAGTAGCCCAAATGGTGGTTTGCGTTCTGGTTTGCAAGTGGTACATGTCCGACAACTAGTTATATAGTCAAGTACAGTGGTTTTCATATGAGGCCACCAAAATGTCCGGCCTAACAGTTCCAAGGTGCGATGAAGCCCAGGATGACCTGCCAACGGTGAATCATGACATAATTCTATGAGGCGGGATCTGATCTCAGGTGGCAAGTAAATTTTCTCCCCGTGATAATAAATTCCAGAAGATTTTTGTAGGTTGGGTAGAGGTTGTGCAGGTTGATTCTTGTAGAAATTCTTGAGGTCTGTGAGAACAGATGAAGTAAGTCCAATAAAACACTGTGGAGGAACAATTTCCTTCCTGATGGGGATAACATCAGGTTTTTCTGGAATGCGAGAGAGGGCATCTGCTTTAGCATTTTTATGCGCTGGCCTATAGATAATATTGAAGTTAAATCGGTCAAAGTAAAGGCTCCAGCGCACCTGTCTAGCTGAGAGGGTTTTATTGGATTGTAAATATTGCAAGTTCTTGTGATCCGTGAATATGTTTATTGGTAAGGAGGTACCCTCAAGGAGATGTCTCCAATGTTCCAGAGAGCGTCGGATAGCGAGTAACTCCTTGTCTCCTATAGCATAGTTTCTCTCCGCCGATCAGCCAATAGAATGCGAGCTCAATCTGATTGGCTGATTCCATCAGCCAATCAGATTTTTCCTACCTTAATTCCGATTGGCTGATAAAATCCTATCAGCCAATCGGAATTGAGGGGACGCCATCTTGGATGACGTCCCTTAAAGGAGCCTTCATTCGTCGTAGTCCGTCGGTGAAGAAGGAGGTTCCGCGTCGGCGGGAGGAAGATTCAAGACCCGTCTTGGAAGATGACATCGCCCGGATCGAAGACTTCTTCAGCGCCGCCTGGATGATGACTTCATCGGATGGAATATTTCTTCAGCGCAGCTTGGAGGATTAACTTCTTCTGCTCCGGATGTCCACTTCGGTTCCATCGCTGCTCGGCTGAGTGAAGACGACTCAAGGTAGGATGATCTTCAGGGGATTAGTGTTAGGTTTTTGTAAGGGGGGTTTGGGTTAGATTAGGGGTATGTGGGTGGTGGGTTTTAATGTTGGGGGGGTTGTATTTTTCTTTTACAGGCAAAAGAGCTGAACATTTTGGGGCATGCCCCCACAAATGGCCCATTTAAGGGCTGGTAAGGTAAAAGAGCTTTGAACTTTATTTAATTTAGAATAGGGTAGGGCATTTTTTATTTTGGGGGGGTTTGTTATTTTATTAGGGGGCTTAGATTAGGTGTAAGTAGCTTAAAATTGTTGTAATATTTTTAAAATGTTTGTAACTTATTTTTTTATTTTTTGTAACTTAGCTTTTTTTATTTTTTGTACTTTAGTTAGTTATGTAATTGTATTTAATTGTAGTTTTTTGTAGGTAGTTTATTTAATTAATTTAATGATAGTGTAGTATTAGGTTTAATTGTAACTTAGGTTAGGATTTATTTTACAGGTAATTTTGTATTTCTTTTAGCTAGGTAGTTATTAAATAGTTAATAACTATTTAATAACTATTCTACCTAGCTAAAATAAATACAAAGTTACCTGTAAAATAAATATAAATCCTAAGATAGCTACAATATAATTATTATTTATATTGTAGCTATATTAGGGTTTATTTTACAGGTAAGTATTTAGTTTTAAATAGGAATAATTTATTAAAGTATAGTGTAGTGTTAGGTGTAATTGTAACTTAGGTTAGGATTTATTTTACAGGTAAATTTCAGTTTATTTTAGCTAGGTAACTATTAAATAGTTAATAACTATTTAATAGCTATTGTACCTAGTTAAAATAAATTGAAATTTGCCTGTAAAATAAAAATAAATCCTAAGATAGCTACAATAAAATTATTATTTATATTGTAGCTATATTAGGGTTTATTTTATAGGTAAGTATTTAGTTTTAAATAGGATTAATTTAGTTAATAATAAAAATATAATTTAGATTTATTAATATTTAAGTTAGGGGGGCGATAGGGTTAGGGTTAGACTTAGGTTTAGGGGTTAATAATTTTATTACAGTGGCGTCGGCGTAGTGGGGGGCAGGATAGGGGTTAATAAATTTATTATAGGTGGCAACGGTGTAGGGGGGGCAGATTAGGGGTTAATAAATTTATTATAGGTGGCGACGGTGTAGGGGGGGGCAGATTAGGGGTTAATAAATTTATTATAGGTGGCGACGGTGTAGGGGGGGCAGGATAGGGGTTAATACATTTAATATAGGTTGCGGCGGGTTCAGGGAGCGGCGGTTTAGGGGTTAATACATTTATTATAGTTGCGGTGGGCTCCGGGAGCAGCGGTTTAGGGGTTAATATGTATAGAGTAGCTTGCGGTGGGCTCCGGGAGCGGCAGTTTAGGGGGTAATACATTTATTTAGTTGCGGCGGTGTAGGGGGGACAGATTAGGGTGTTAGGTGCAGACAGCGCCCATAGAAATCAATGGGATGTCTGGCAGCAGCGAACTTGTACTTTTGCTATGGTCAGACTCCCATTGATTCCTATGGGATCCGCCGCCTCCAGGGGTGGCGGTTTGAAAACCAGGTACGCTGGGCCGTAAAAGTGCCGAGCGTACCTGCTAGTCATTTGATAACTAGAAAAAGTAGTGAGATTGTGCCGCACTTGTGTGCGGAACATCTGGAGTGACGTAAGAATCGATCTGTGTCGGACTGAGTCCGGCGGATCGAAGCTTACGTCACAAAATTCTACTTTTGCCGGTCTCGAGCCTTTGATAACTAAGGCGAATCAGCCTCGCCACAAATACGCTGCGGAATTCCAGTGTATTTGAGGTTGACAGCTTGATAACTAGGCCCCCATATCTGGTCCTGAATGCCGTAAGCCACTCATGGCCCTCTTTTATCCTGATCAGATTATACGCCCCTCTTAGATCCAGCTTGGTAAAGATGGTGGCTTCAGAAAGTCTCTCAATCATTTCTGGAATGAGAGGCAAAGGATAGCGTTTTTTGATTGTTAACTTATTGAGTTCACGGTAGTCAATAATCGGTCTGAGAGTGGAATCTTTATTGCGGACAAAGAAAAACCCTGCGCCCGCTGGGGAGCTGGAGGGTCGAATAAAGCCTTTTTTAAGGTTTTCTTCTAAGTAGATTTTAAGGAACTCCAATTCAGGGTTACTCAGTGGATAAAGATGCCCAAAAGGGATCCTAGCACCCGGTTGCAAGTCGATAGGGCAATCGTAAGCCCTGTGAGGAGGCAAGTTTTCAGCCTCAGTCTTACTGAATACATCACTGAATTCTGAGTAATATTCAGGTAAGCTGTCAGAGTGTGTAGTTGCATGTAGTAGGAAGGAACTAGGGAAACATGTGTCTTTGCAATAAACAGAATTAAATTTTATTTGAAAAGGATACCAAACAATCGTTGGGTTATGTCGTTGTAACCAATTCAGACCCAACACCAAAGAAAAATGGGGGGAAAAAAGAACATCAAACGACAACATTTCTATGTGACCTGAAATATCAACAAGTATAGGAACAGTCTCATGTGTTATTGGACCAGAAAACATTAAGGAACCATCAATAACTTTGATTGGAATAGGAGTCTTCTTTTGGATCAGAGGAATTTTGTTCTTCTCACAGAAAACTTGATCCATATAATTACCAGAGGCTCCCGAGTCAATAATGGCATAATCAATCTTCAAAAGACTTTGCTGCAGCTGTAGGAAGAGAGTTAAGGTGCAGTAAGAAGGTTGTAATTGTTGATGTATAGAAGAGAGTAAGTGATTGGACTTACGTTTCTTGTTTTTGGACAGGAGTGAGCAGTCCTGGACATTGTGGGAGGAACTAGCGCAGTACATGCAGAGATTTTTAAGCCTTCTGCGTTGATTTTCTTCAAGAGTGAGTGGACCTCTTAGAAAACCTATTTCCATAGGCTCCACTTGTGTTTTAGATGGTGTAGAACTAGTGGTTGTGGTAACATAAGAAGTATAAGGCTTGGAATCAATGGCGTACTTCTCATCTTTCCTTTCACGTAGGCGACAATCTATTTGAATAGCCATCTTGATAAACAGGTCAAGGGTTTTAGGTAATTCGATTCGGGCGAACTCATCTTTTAACTGTTCAGAGAGTCCCAACCGAAATTGGTTGCGGAGAGCAACGGGAGTCCAGAGGGAATCTGTGGCGAACTGTTTAAAGTCAGTGACGTATTCTTCCACAGGTCTCTTCCCTTGTTTCAGATTTCTCAAGGAGGTCTCAGCAGTAAGCTGAACGTCAGTGTCTTGGAACATTTCATCCATAGTGGCAAAGAAATCCTCAAGAGAGGCCAGTGTAGGATCCTGGGTCTCGATGAACTTGTCAGCCCAATTCCTAGGGTCCCCCCTGAGAAAGGAGATGGTGGTCAAGACTTTTACTCTCTCAGTGGGGTAAGTCATAGGTCTCATAGAGAATAGCAAGGAGCAGGCATTTTTAGACTGCCTGTAGGCTTTACGATTCCCAGAGAAAAGATCTGGCAGAGAGATTTATGGTTCAATCATAGTTTCATTTAGGTTAGCTTTTAAAGCTATAGATTCTTTTATTACAGTTCTCAGGGCTGTATTTTCAATTTGTAGGTCATGTAAGCCCTGGGCTAACTGGTCTACTTTTTGTGTTAAATTGCAGACAATCTGGCGGAGATCTGCTGGTTCCATAATAATGGCTTAAGTATTATGTTAGGAACAAATCGTAGTTTGGAACACAACTGCAGAAATTTAACTAAAATGTTGGTTTGTCTCACCTCTCTGGGTAATACCTCTATGAGGCAGAGGATTACTTCCAGATTAGTGAAGATAATCAAAGTAGTGAGACAGAGTGTAAATGTCACAGACTTGCAGACTGAGACAAAAATAACAGCAGTTAATTAGGCAGCAGAAAAATTAAATGGTGGTAGGACCAAAGGTGTCTTAAGCACAGTTCTTGGCAAAAAGTCAGAGTTGTTATACAAAGTGGCACTGCAGAGGCGGCGGCAGTTTGTATGAAATGAGCAGTACTTATATCACAGAAAGCAGGAGTACGATATAATGCATGAATGTAGATTTGCAGTTTGTAAATTAAAGCAGTACCTGCAACTCTTCAGGAGCGGAGGATTAGGCGTCTTGCTCCGGTGCTCCGATACGGAGTTCTGGCTGTTGTCCGTCTGGGCGGAAGTGACGTCACGCTGCAGCGGAGTCGTCCGAAAAGTCAAAGGCAGCTTGCGGTATGTGGAAGGAGAGAAGCTGCAAGTGAGTGCATCTGTAGAAAATAGAAGATAAGGTAAAAAGTAGAATTACCCCACTGAATGGTTTTTAGAGAGTCCGGTAGGTAGGTGGTCTGAGAGAGTTAGAGTTGGAGACAGGCTGGGAATCTGTAGTTGGTGATTGCTTCGTAGGCTAAACGGAATAGCAAGTCAACCCAAACAGGCAGTATGGAAAGGCTTTGTAATCCAAGTGTAGCGTATACAATCTTTAATACTTAAGCATAGGAGAAATGGTGAACCAGTGTCTTAAAGGAATAACAGCCAATCAGAAAAGGTGGGTGTGACTGAGAGAGCTGTGTAGAGAACACAGAACCTGACATTATGGCTGCTGCACCTAGTCCTACCAGGAGCATGTCCGGTTCTGCACCTCTACCTCAGCGTTATGGAGGAGATCCTAATCAGTGCAGAGGGTTTTTGAACCAGGTGGGCATTTACTTTGAGATGATACCTCAGGCGTTTCCCTCTGACAGAGCTAAGGTGGGATTTCTCATCTCGTTACTCTCTGACACAGCTCCTGCCTGGGCTAATCCCTTGTGGGAGACTAATGAACCTGTGATTTCAAATTACCCTGAATTTGTGGCCTCCTTTCGAATGGTATTTCAAGTTCCGGCTCGCTCCTCCTCTGCTGCTAAACGACTCATGTCCATTCAGCAAGGTACAAGATCTGTTGCTCAGTATGCCATTGAGTTCTATACGCTTGCCGCAGAGGTAGGTTGGAACAATGAAGCCCTTGTTGCTGCCTTCTTTCATGGGCTCTCTGATGTGATTAAAGACAAAGTTGCTGCCAGAGATTTACCAGAAGATCTCGAGGCATTGGTGTCTTTTTTGATCCAAATTGACATCAGATTAAGTGAGAGGCCCTCTTTCAAGGAGCACTTGTGGAAGCCTCCTGTTCCGTTGTATCCTACGTGTTTGCTCCCACCCATGCCTCCCTCTCCTCCCATGCCTCCTGGTCCCGAGACACCAGGTACTGCTGAGCCGATGTAGTTGGGATTCATGAGTATCTCCGCGGCGGAGAGAGCCTTTAGGAGGAGGGAGAGGCTCTGCCTCTATTGTGGGTTACAGGGTCACCTTTTGAAGTCTTGTCCTACACAGCCGTGAAACGATCACACCTAAGGTCCTGTCAGGGGCAGACCTTGGGTGGTTTATCCTTGCCCCTGGAACGGCTAAAGGAGAAACCTTTGGTCACGGTTGTCCTTTACTGGGTGGACTCCTCCATAGTCACCCAGGCTCTTGTTGACTCCGGTGCTGTAGGCTATTTCATTGACAGTGCTTTTGTATCAAAGCACTCCATTCCTGTTTTGCCTCAGTTCATTCTGCTTGCTATTGAGGCCATTTATGGCAGGCCCCTTCAGCCCGCACTCATTACTCATGAAACTGCTCCGTTACCCATGGCTGTTGGAGCTCTCCATTTTGAAACCCTCCAGTTCCAGGTGATAAACTCTCCGCATTTTCCGGTTGTTCTGGGTTATCCCTGGCTCCAAAAGCATAATTGAATAGAATAAATGAATACAGCACCCACTACTCACTGGAGCACGGAAGAGGCTTACCAAGCCCAAAATGATCCAAATAAAAGGTGATCTCCAGCTGTGGTGAATAAAGTGACCTTTATTTTAACATACAGGGTTCAATACAGCAAAGCAACGTTTCGGGCTAACAATAAGCCCTTTCTCAAGCTTGATATTAAGTGAGTATTACAGTGTTTAAATAGCCCCAATGGCGCCAAACAAGTGTGATAAATGCATCAATATCGCCCTCTACTACACATAATAAAATAGTTTCTATACAAAAAATTGTTACAAAATATAAATTGCAAATTATAACAGTATATCCACTAAAGGATACAACGCTAAGTGATCCTAAAAAGGCAAGTAAAATTGTGAAAAACATCATAATATAACAAAAACATAAATTGTGTGAATTTAATATTTAAAAAAATAATTTTGAAATAGTGACAAATTATATTATAATTTCATCTATACTACCTTCATATTAGTAACAACAAAATCACATGTATGGATTTATTAAAAAAAAAAAAAGGAATATTAGAATCCTCCAAATTAGAATCCCCTATACCTTACTAAATCAAAAAATCTAAAAGCATAATCCCAGTCTCGACTGGCGCAGGTCCGAAATTTGTCGTGGTCTCTGCAATGTATTTCCACTTGGCTTCGGAAACCAGTTAAAGTCTTGTGCACTTCTTCGGTATCTCAATTGCCAGAGGAGTGCCGAGAGTTCCTAGACGTTTTTGACAAGGTGCATGCCGGTACGTTGCTTCCTCACCGGTCTTACGATTGTGCCATAGACCTGCAACCTGGGGCCATTCCTCCTCGGGGCCGGGTTTACCCTCTGTCTGTTGCAGAGAATTGTGCTATGGAGGAGTATGTTGCCGGGGATCATCCACAAAGCCTGCTCTCCTGCAGGGGCTGGCTTCTTCTTTGTGAAGAAAAAGGGTGGCGAGTTAAGACCATGCATCGATTATAGGGGTCTTAATTATCTTACCATTAAGAATGCTTACCCTATTCCGCTCATTACGCAACTCTTTGACCGCCTCAAGGGAGCTACAGTCTTTACTAGACTTGATTTGAGAGGAGCGTACAATCTCGTTAGGATCAAGAAGGGCCACGAATGGAAAACAGCATTTACCACCAGGAGCGGGCATTATGAGTATCTTGTAATGCCCTTTGGCCTATGTAATGCTCCTGCTGTTTTCCAGGAATTTATTTATGATGTCCTACGAGATATGTTGCAACAGTGTGTTGTGGTGTACTTGGACGACATCCTCATACACTCACCCACTCTTGAGGCTCATCGTTCTGATGGTACACGGGATCTTCAGAGACTACGTGAGAATGGCCTGTTTTGTAAACTCAGACTCAGACTCAAGTAACCTTCCTAGGTGATGTTATCTCCGTTGCAGGGTTCTCCATGGATCCTGACAAGTTATCTGCAGTTCTGCAGTGGCCTCGCCCAGTTGGTCTTCGGTCTATTCAGCGTTTTTTGGGGTTCGCCAATTACTATAGAAAGTTTATTAAAAACTTTTCTTCCTTGGTCAAACCTATCACAGACATGACCCATAAAGAGAATGATCCACTCCATTGGTGACCTACTGCCATTAAGGCATTTGAAAGTCTTAAGACTGCCTTTGCTGCCGCTCCAGTTCTGGCTCATCCTAACCCTGTCCTGCCTTTCGTTCTTGAGGTCGATACGTCTGGAGTAGGTGCCCTCTTGTCTCAACTTCCTACGCCTGATGGTTCCTTACATCCGTGAAGTTTCTTCTCTAAGAAATTGTCTCCAGCGGAGTGCAATTATGAAATTGGCGGCAGGGAATTACTGGCCATCATTTTGGCACTCAAGGAATGGAGGCATCTTCTTGAGCGTACTAGCGTGCCAGTGCTCAATCTTACTAACCACAAGAATTTAACTTATCTATCTGAAGCAAAACGTTTGTCACCCCGACAGGCCAGATGGGCGCTATTTTTGTCTCGGTTTAATTATGTGGCAGTAAGAATGTTAGGGCTGATGCCCTCTCTCTACAATTGTCCCCTCTGTCCAAGGAGGAGTCTGTACCTACTCCAGTTATACCTCCTGACCATATATTTGCTACCATACGTACTAATTTGACTTCTCCCTTGGGGGAGGAGATCCTGGCTGCACAAACCAATGCACCTCCTGAGAAACCTAGTGGTAAGTGTTTTGTTCCTGAGATTCTTCAAACTAAACTTTTGCACACTTACCACTATCCTAAAGCCACAGGTCACCCAGGCAAGAACCAAATGATTTGGTCTGTCACTCTAAAGAAACAAGAGAAAACAGAAGCGCCACATGGCCCAATATTGTTTGGACCAAAACTTGTAGGTAGTAGAATAAGAGAAGAACTCACATTTAAGAAAGCACCACAGTCAGTGCTATAGAGGCAGTCTGGGATCTATTCGGTCACCCAGAAGACCAACTTCCCGCACAGGATATGATGTCTGTATAAACAGAAAAAGGACACAGGTGCCTATATGGCCTAGTGTTGTTGGTATAAAGGTGACTGGATGTATAGTAATAAGAGTGGTACTCACAATGTGGATAGCACCTCCTTTGATGCTATAGGAGCAGGAAGGGATCAATACAGTCACCCAACAGACTTGTGGCAAGGCATTCAGGAAAGGCAGTAGTCCAGAGGGTCCCACAGCAATCCGGATAGTAGACCCAAGGAGCAAGGGTTTCCTCAGCAAAAGGGATAAATCCCAGAGAAAAGGCAGCAAGTGTACTAAAAATGACTTTTATTAAAAAGATTAAAATCACAGGCAACACGTTTCTCAGCCAATGGCTGTTTCATCAGGCTTCATAAAACATTTACTGAACACTTGCTATATATACCCTAAATCTAAATAAAATAATAAAGAACAGATGATAATGGGAGGGATTGGCTTAATTGATAGTGCCCTCATAGCCAATCAAATTTGTTTAACATATTACAAACAAAGTACTCATTGGTTTCTAAAACATAACAATTAATGTTATTCATATTAAATTTCATGTCATCCAATACACAATATCATTATTTATCATTTGACCAGGAATTTCATAGACTCATAATATAAAACATTATTTAAAACCACAAATATCACATTTAACATAGCCATTTGAGCAACATACTTGAATGGTTATACAGACCAGACAGATCGCAATGATCATTGAATGATGTTGATGTAAACAAATGTTGCATAAAACTCCGTTAGATAATTATTCTATGTAGCTAAAATTTGGCAACATCGTGGTCGGCGTCCTAAGAATCTTACGGCTAGATTTCGAGTTTGGCGGCCAAAGGGGTGCGTTAGCTACGCGTGCTTTTTTTCTCCCGCACCTTTTAAATACCGCTGGTATTTAGAGTTCACAGAAGGGCTGGGTTTTCAGTGCGTTAGGCTCCAAAAAGGGAGCGTAGAGCATAATTTAACGCCACTGCAACTCTAGATACCAGCGGTGCTTACGGACGTGGCCAGCTTCAAAAACGTGCTCATGCACGATATCCCCATAGAAAACAATGGGGCAGTTTGAGCTGAAAAAAAACCTAACACCTGCAAAAAAGCAGCGTTCAGCTCCTAACGCAGCCCCATTGTTTCCTATGGGGAAACACTTCCTACGTCTGCACCTAACACTCTAACATGTACCCCGAGTCTAAACACCCCTAACCTTACACTTATTAACCCCTAATCTGCCACCCCCGCTATCGCTGACACCTGCATATTTTTTTAACCCCTAATCTGCCGCTCCGTATAACGCCGCTACCTACATTATACCTATGTACCCCTAATCTGCTGCCCCTAACACCGCCGACCCCTATATTATATTTATTAACCCCTAATCTGCCCCCCACAACGTCGCCGCCAGCTACCTACAATAATTAACCCCTAATCTGCCGATCGGAGCTCACCGCTACTATAATAAATGTATTAACCCCTAAAGCTAAGTCTAACCCTAACACTAACACCCCCCTAAGTGAAATATAATTTTTATCTAACAAAATAAATTAACTCTTATTAAATAAATTATTCCTATTTAAATCTAAATACTTACCTGTAAAATAAACCCTAATATAGCTACAATATAAATTATAATTATATTGTAGATATTTTAGGATTAATATTTATTTTACAGGCAACTTTGTATTTATTTTAACCAGGTACAATAGCTATTAAATAGTTAAGAACTATTTAATAGCTAAAATAGTTAAAATAATTACAAAATTACCTGTAAAATAAATCCTAACCTAAGTTACAATTAAACCTAACACTACACTATCAATAAATTAATTAAATAAAATACCTACAATTATCTACAATTAAACCTAACACTACACTATTAATAAATATATTAAATAAAATTCCTACAAATAAATACAATTAAATAAACTAACTAAAGTACAAAAAATAAAAAAGAACTAAGTTACAAAAAATAAAAAAATATTTACAAACATTAGAAATAAATTACAACAATTTTAAACTAATTACACCTACTCTAAGCCCCCTAATAAAATAACAAAGACCCCCAAAATAAAAAAATGCCCTACCCTATTCTAAATTACAAAAGTTCAAAGCTCTTTTACCTTACCAGCCCTTAAAAGGGCCCTTTGCGGGGCATGCCCCAAAGAATTCAGCTCTTTTGCCTGTAAAAAAAACACATACAATACCCCCCCCAACATTACAACCCACCACCCACATACCCCTAATCTAACCCAAACCCCCCTTAAATAAACCTAACACTAAGCCCCTGAAGATCTTCCTACCTTGTCTTCACCATGCCAGGTATCACCGATCGTTCCAGGCTGGCTCCAAAATCTTCATCCAAGCCCAAGCGGGGGCTGGCGATCCATAATCCGGCGGCTGAAGAGGTCCAGAAGAGGCTCCAAAGTCTTCATCCTATCCGGGAAGAAGAGGCGATCTGGACCGGCAACCATCTTGATCCAAGCGGCATCTTCTATCTTCATCCGATGACGACCGGCTCCATCTTGAAGACCTCCACCGCGGACCCATCTTCTTCTTCCGACGACTTCCCGACGAATGACGGTTCCTTTAAGGGACGTCATCCAAGATGGCGTCCCTCGAATTCCGATTGGCTGATAGGATTCTATCAGCCAATCGGAATTAAGGTAGGAAAATTCTGATTGGCTGATGGAATCAGCCAATCAGAATCAAGTTCAATCCGATTGGCTGATTCAATCAGCCAATCGGATTGAGCTCGCATTCTATTGGCTGTTGCGATCAGCCAATAGAATGCGAGCTCAATCTGATTGGCTGATCAGATCAGCCAATCGGATTGAACTTGATTCTGATTGGCTGATTCCATCAGCCAATCAGAATTTTCCTACCTTAATTCCGATTGGCTGATAGAATCCTATCAGCCAATTGGAATTCGAGGGACGCCATCTTGGATGACGTCCCTTAAAGGAACCGTCATTCGTCGGGAAGTCTTCGGAAGAAGAAGATGGGTCCGCGGTGGAGGTCTTCAAGATGGAGCCGGTCGTCATCGGATGAAGATAGAAGATGCCGCTTGGATCAAGATGGTTGCCGGTCCGGATTGCCTCTTCTTCCCGGATAGGATGAAGACTTTGGAGCCTCTTCTGGACCTCTTCAGCCGCCGGATTATGGATTGCCAGCCCCCGCTTGGGCTTGGATGAAGATTTTGGAGCCTGAAACGATTGGTGATACCTGGCATGCTGAAGACAAGGTAGGAAGATCTTCAGGGGCTTAGGGTTAGGTTTATTTAAGGGGGGTTTGGGTTAGATTAGGGGTATGTGGGTGGTGGGTTGTAATGTTGGGGGGGGTATTGTATGTGTTTTTTTTACAGGCAAAAGAGCTGAATTCTTTGGGGCATGCCCCGCAAAGGGCCCTTTTAAGGGCTGGTAAGGTAAAAGAGCTTTGAACTTTTGTAAATAGAATAGGGTAGGGCATTTTTTTATTTTGGGGGTCTTTGTTATTTTATTAGGGGGCTTATAGTAGGTGTAATTAGTTTAAAATTGTTGTAATTTTTTTCTAATGTTTGTAAATATTTTTTTATTTTTTGTAACTTAGTTCTTTTTTATTTTTTGTACTTTAGTTAGTTTATTTAATTGTATTTATTTGTAGGAATTTTATTTAATATATTTATTGATAGTGTAGTGTTAGGTTTAATTGTAGATAATTGTAGGTATTTTATTTAATTAATTTATTGATAGTGTAGTGTTAGGTTTAATTGTAACTTAGGTTAGGATTTATTTTACAGGTAATTTTGTAATTATTTTAACTATTTTAGCTATTAAATAGTTCTTAACTATTTAATAGCTATTGTACCTGGTTAAAATAATTACAAAGTTGCCTGTAAAATAAATATAAATCCTAAAATAGCTATAATATAATTATAATTTAAATTGTAGCTATATTAGGGTTTATTTTACAGGTAAGTATTTAGCTTTAAATAGGAATAATTTATTTAATAAGAGTTAATTTATTTTGTTAGATTTAAATTATATTTAATTTAGGGGGGTGTTAGTGTTAGGGTTAGACTTAGCTTTAGGGGTTAATCCATTTATTACAGTAGCTGCGAGATTCGGTCGGCAGATTAGGGGTTAATAATTGAAGTTAGGTGTCGGCGATGTTAGGGAGGGCAGATTAGGGGTTAATACTATTTATTATAGAGTTATTGAGGCGGGAATGAGGCGGATTAGGGGTTAAACACTTTATTATAGTAGCGGTGCGGTCCGCTCAGCAGATTAGGGGTTAATAAGTGTTGGCAGGTGGAGGCGACGTTGAGGGGGGCAGATTAGGGGTTAATAAATATAATATAGGGGTCGGCAGTGTTAGGCGCAGCAGATTAGGGGTACATAGCTATAATGTAGGTGGCAAAGGTGTACGGAGCGGCAGATTAGGGGTTAATAATAATATGCAGGGGTCAGCGATAGCGGGGGCGGCAGATTAGGGGTTACTAAATATAATATAGGGGTCGGCGGTGTTAGGGGCAGCAGATTAGGGGTTCATAGGGATAATGTAGGTGGCAGCGGTGTGCGGTCGGCAGATTAGGGGTTAAAAATTTTTAATAGAGTGGCGGCGATGTGGGGGGACCTCGGTTTAGGGGTACATAGGTAGTTTATGGGTGTTAGTGTACTTTAGAGCACAGTAGTTAAGAGCTTTATGAACCGGAGTTAGCCCAGAAAGCTCTTAACTACTGACTTTTTTCTGCGGCTGGAGTTTTGTCGTTAGAGTTCTAACGCTCACTTCAGCCACGACTCTAAATACCGGCGTTAGGAAGATCCCATTGAAAAGATAGGATACGCAATTGACGTAAGTGGATCTGCGGTATGGAAAAGTCGCGGCTGGAAAGTGAGCGTTAGACCCTTTAATGACTGACTCTAAATGCCAGTGGTAGCCCAAAACCAGCGTTAGGAGCCTCTAACGCTGGTTTTGACGGCTACCGCCAAACTCTAAATCTAGGCCTTAGTGCGCATGACTGGCCACGGCTTGTCAATCAGATGTAGAGCTGTCTGATAATAGGACAATGTGCCGTGTGTAGTATTAACTGATAGGTTTGCGGTAAAAGGGGTATGTGGTCATCTGAGCGTCTAAGGGCAGGGATTTTACGGCTATGTGAATGCCCGATATCATAGCGGGATAACACTGTCTAATTTAAGCAGTGAACTATATTAGTATTAAGACTGCAACTAGTCTGTCAGAGCTGATAAGTGAATTCAGATTAACCATCATAGCACAAAATGCCCAATAAAACTCGATGTTTCCTATGTGTATCCTAATGACGTCAGTGAGTGTAACCAATAGGACTCCGTTAGATAATTGTTCCATGTAGCTAAAATTTGGCAATATCGTAGCCGGCGTCCTAAGAATCTTAGTGCGCATGACTGGCCACGGCTTGTCAATCAGATAGAGAGCTGTCTGATAATAGGTCAATGTGCCGTGTGTAGTGTTAACTGATAGGTTTGCAGTAAAAAAGGGGGATGTGATCATCTGAACGTCTAAGGGCAAGGTTTTTACGGCTATGTGGATGCCTAATATCAAAGCGGATAATACTGTCTAATTTAAGCAGTGAATATGAGTATTAAGGCTGCAACCAGTCTGTTAGAGATAATAAGTAAATTCAAATTAACCATCATAACACAGAGTCTCAATACAACTTGATGTTTCCTATGTGTATCTTAATGACGCTAATGAGTGTAGCCCATAGGACTATGGCCTACTGACGTCGCAAATATGGGGGCGTGTGATGGGCCATCACACTGTGGAGAGCGTGTAATGGGCCAAATCCAAATTGACAGATCTCTCCCAACGTGAGTCTATCTCTTATATGTATAACAGTAATAATTTGAACTGTTGCTGATATTCAAATGATGAGAGCCCTGTGGAAATCACAATCCTATTATGAGTGGGCTACAATCCATCAAGAGCGCAAAGGGCTAAGAGGGGAAGAGCATACTCACGACCCCTATTTGTCTGAAATGATGCAAGGGAAATATATATCTCATCACATCAGTGTGGAGAAGGAATATAGGTACAACCACCCTACACACAAATTTCAATAAAAGAGACCAGACTAGTTGAAACCCACATATTCATAACCACATATTCATAACAAATCAAGACAATACAATTAACCTACTATAAGAGATAATAATAGACATCGACAACCATATCACAACACATATCCCAACCACGATAGATCCTACAATAACAGAAATGAACATTATGATTCTGAGTATTCCAACATGTGGAATAGATTGGGTGACCAGAACTTTGGGAATAGACATAACCATCATATCTCCCATCACTATACTACATCCAATTCACCTAATTATCATACACAAAGATCAGCGAATCAACATAATTATGAGGGTCCACGACATACACCGACCTCTGCGCTTGTGGAGAGACCTATTACAAAATAGAGACCAAACCAGCATAGACCCCAAGATCATACTTTTCAAGCTAGGAACTCTTACAAATCGTTTGAGTCTGAAAAAGATACCTACCATTAAATACAGAGGGACTACAATCCACCAACAAGCCGTCCACCTCATATGAGGAGGATCATTGTCGCACTCATTTTTTAGGAATAGGCCACAATCACCCATTAGAGCAGTGGTCACTGTCCCCAAGACCACCGAGACAAAAAAGAGCATACGTAAACGGGGAAGTAGAGGAAGATCCTCAACCTCCAAAAAAAGAGAAACTATTGAAGTATAGGAAGGGTATTTTCAATCTGTCAGACCACAATCTATCTAATGATGAGATCAGAGTTTTAGGAAAAGGGTTATCTTTTTGCCCATCTAATAACTCCAATATGTCTCAGCTATTTGTGTACGCTAACAACTTCACCAGGAAGCTATCTCTCCAAAAATATTTTGCTGAGAAACGATTAAAGAATACACCGAATAAGCCCATCATTGTAGATACTATGAATGAACGCCTTAATGACGGTTTGATTGCATATGAACCAGATACTCTTCTGGAGCAATTGACTGAGAAGTATATACATACAGACTTTAGACCTAGATCTAACTTTAATCCTCCTAGGACAAAAAAATCACACATCAGCATATATCAGTCAATGGTTCTTAAGGATCTTGAAAGATTACCCAAGAAATCCAGGTATAAGAACAACCTTAGTCCCGGTGAACGCCAGGCTCTTAACTCTCTTAGCACTAATAAAAATCTAGTGATCCGCCAAGCGGATAAAGGAGGGGGAATTGTTATTCAGAATATTCGAGATTACATCCAGGAGGCTAATAGAATCCTAAACGATGCCACCTACTATAGGGTTCTACCGGGAGATCCCACTTCTTTGTTTCAGAAACAATTATTCTCCTTTCTATTAGAAGGTTTTGAAGAAGGAATTTTGACTAAGAAAGAAAAAGATTACTTGTATCCTAAAAATCCTAGTGTAGCGTTTTATTACCATCTTCCGAAAGTACATAAGGATACATCCAACCCCCCCGGACGACCTATAGTGGCTGGCATCGACAGCCTCACCGATCATCTATCTGCATATGTAGATTCTTTTCTACAAAAGTATGTAGCGACCCTTCCTTCATTTATCAGAGATTCCACTGACTTACTCAATAAATTGATGAGTCTGGGCACACAAAAACTGATTCCAACATCTGGTAGATAACAAGCGATGCCAGTTCTTTGCACTCCAACATCCCCCATGATAAAGGTTTGTTAGCTATTGAATCATATCTGGAGACTGATATATATATGCCTCCAAGACAACAACAATTCATTATAGAAATTATACGCTTTATATTGTACCACAATTACTTTATCTATCAAGGTAAATATCATCTCCAAGTCAAGGGTACGGCCATGGGCACCAGATTCGCACCCAGTTTTGCCAATTTGTACATGGGCAAATTTGAGGCGACCCATGTATATGGGTCGCCTATGGGTGCGGGTCTGGTGTTCTATGGCCGTTATATTGACGACCTGATTTTTATATTTAGGGGTTCCTATGAAGAGGCTCTATTGTATTCGTCATCTCTGAATAACAAAGAATTTGGTCTAGTGTTTACTAGTAGCATCCAACCCACCAGAATTGAATATCTTGATTTGTTACTATATTTCTCAGAGGCCGGAACTATAATGTCTGAAACCTTTTTTAAAAAGGTAGATTGTAACAGCTTTCTCAATTACAATAGTAACCACTATCATAGTTGGAAAAGGAACGTACCATATGGACAATTCAGACGCATTAGGCACAATTGTAGTACGGTTGAATGCTATATAGCACAATCCCAGATATTAAAGGACAGATTTCTAGAAAAAGGTTATCCCTTGGATTTAGTACTTAAAAGATACCTTAGAGCCCTAGAAGATGACAGAAACAAATACTTATAACAAGACAAAAATAAAAACAAAATCAACAACAAACAACAACCTATTGATGCATTAAAAACACCATTATTCATAACAGGTTATAGTAACCAATTTCGACAAATCAAACAAATAATACATAAACATTGGCCAATCATTTGCAATGATCCTTATCTCAAGGAATATACTTCCATCAAACCGAGGGTAGTATACAGGAGGGCCCCTACTTTGAAGAACAAATTGGCCCTAAGTAAAGTCGTCAGAGATAAGATTAATAGCCAGAATCCCAACACAGGGACAAACAGGACATATTTGGGTAATTTTCTATCAAGATATGGAGTATTCAAATGCATGAAACCGAGGTGTAACATGTGTAAAGTTGTGAAAAGTGGTACTAACATTTTTTCTTCCAACTGGACAGGGGAACAATTTAAAATAACAAAAAGGCTGTCTTGTGAATCCATCTACGTTGTATATCTTGTGAGTTGTGTTTGTGGGGTCCAGTATGTAGCACGCACTGGACGTACCATCAAAAAAATGATGGAGTGAACACACCTACTATATAAAAAAGAAATTCTTGAAACACAGTCTTTCTAGACATTGTGCATATGCACACAAAGGTAGTGCTAAAACACTCTCTATACTACCTATCGAACAGATTCCCCGTAATAGTCACAACGATATGCACAACTTTACGCCGTAGAGAGACTTACTAGATTCACAAATTACATACTCTAGCCCCTGACGGCCTTAATGAATGTGTTGATTTAGCAGCATTTGACCTATGAGCGTCGGCTTCCCCAAACCTTTGAACACTGATTTAGATTTCTTCACTTCACTGATTCTCTTTATCTAGATTTATTTTAGACACATTATCTATCTGTTAGATATACCTCAGTGGTTTATTACCTTTTTATCATATATTCTTATATTTCTAGTTATCACTCACATTTCTTATCTCATCACTGTATTATTAATTATTATACACACTCCCGTTTATCATATAATCACATGTTGTGAAGTTATGCCTTAACGGCTCACTTCTCATCACTGTATTATTAATTATTATACACACTCCCGTTTATCATATAATCACACGTTGTGAAGTTATGCCTTAACGGCTCACTTCCTTAACTTAATATAATATATCTTAATGTAACACATTTTTCCATATATATGGATTTTGTATCCTATTATCCTCACTATATCACAACCTATCTTCAAATAGAGCACTATATTAAGTTTTTATATATTTTTTATTATTATTATTATTATTATTATTATTATTTATTTATATACGTATATTTTTTCACATATTCTTTTTTCTTTTATAGTTATTAAGTAACTGAATGAGTGTATTTGTATTATTCCTAGAATATTAATTTGCACGACTCGTAGGGACGGGTTATATAAATCTTTCTATTACCATTATTTGTGAAACACCAATTAGTCTGTTAGATTAGAAGTGGCGGTCTTAGAATTATCTTTTAGTTAGCACCTTACATTGTTCTCATCCATTGGGTACCACTCAGATGGTTTCCATCCACCTAGGGTGCATTTATCAAGTAGAATAGTTTGATAACTTTTGGGGTATTTTTATAGGAACTCTTTCTCTTTGACATTAGTTGGACATGGGTTTCAACTATTCTGGTCTCTTTTATTGAAATTTGTGTGTAGGGTGGTTGTACCTATATTCCTTCTCCACACTGATGTGATGAGATATATATTTCCCTTGCATCATTTCAGACAAATAGGGGTCGTGAGTATGCTCTTCCCCTCTTAGCCCTTTGCGCTCTTGATGGATTGTAGCCCACTCATAATAGGATTGTGATTTCCACAGGGCTCTCATCATTTGAATATCAGAAACAGTTCAAATTATTACTGTTATACATATAAGAGATAGACTCACGTTCGGAGAGATCTTTCAATTTGGATTTGGCCCATTACACGCCCTCCACAGTGTGACGGCCCATCACACGCCCCCATATTTGCGACGTCAGTAGGCCATAGTCCTATGGGCTACACTCATTACCCCTTTTTACACATACCCCTTTTACCGCAAACCTATCAGTTAATACTACACACGGCACATTGTCCTATTATCAGACAGCTCTACATCTGATTGACAAGCCGTGGCCAGTCATGCGCACTAAGATTCTTAGGACGCCGACCACGATGTTGCCAAATTTTAGCTACATAGAACAATTATCTAATGGAGTTTTATGCAACATCTGTTTACATCAACATCATTCAATGATCATTGCGATCTGTCTGGTCTGTATAACCATTCAAGTATGTTGCTCAAATGTTAAATGTGATATTTGTGGTTTTAAATAATGTTTTATATTATGAGTCTATGAAATTCCTGGTCAAATGATAAATAATGATATTGTGTATTGGATGACATGAAATTTAATATGAATAACATTAATTGTTATGTTTTAGAAACCAATGAGTACTTTGTTTGTAATATGTTAAGCAAATTTGATTGGCTATGAGGGCACTATCAATTAAGCCAATCCCTCCCATTATCATCTGTTCTTTATTATTTTATTTAGATTTAGGGTATATATAGCAAGTGTTCAGTAAATGTTTTATGAAGACTGATGAAACAGCCATTGGCTGAGAAACGCGTTGCCTGTGATTTTAATCTTTTTAATAAAAGTCATTTTTAGTACTTGAACACTTGCTGCCTTTTCTCTGGGATTTATCCCTTTTGCTGAGGAAACCCTTGCTCCTTGGGTCTACTATCCGGATTGCTGTGGGACCCTCTGGACTACTGCCTTTCCTGAATGCCTTGCCACAAGTCTGTTGGGTGACTTTATTGATCCCTTCCTGCTCCTATAGCATCAAAGGAGGTGCTATCAACATCATTGTGAGTACCACTCTTATTACTATACATGCAGTTACCTTTATACCAACAATACTAGGCCATATAGGCACCTGTGTCCTTTTTCTGTTTATACAGACATCATATCCTGCGCGGGAAGTTGGTCTTCTGGGTGACCGAATAGATCCCAGACTGCCTCTATAGCACTGACTGTGGTGCTTTCTTAAATGTGAGTTCTTCTCTTATTCTACTACCTACAGGTTTTGGACCAAACAATATTGGGCCATGTGGCGCTTCTGTTTTCTCTTGTTTCTTTAGATTGCTGTTCCTAGGTCCTGGCCTGGATCTCCACAGATAGCTGCCTCCTTCTCCTCTCCAGAGACTTTATACAATAATATTATTGATATAAGTGCATTCTTTTCCATCAACTTCCTTTTACATCTGATTTTCAGGCATTGATTTAATCTTATATTAATTTTTTGATTAATAATCACATTTTATTTCAGTAATTTTTATTATTGAATTTTTTTTATTTTTATGGAGTATTATTTGATATTTATTACTTTCTCTACTAGCATATGGCAATGTATTGATTGTTCTAGCCACTTATAACTGGCATTGCACCATTGTTCACCATTGTATATTTTTACATTTCTACACTATATTGTACTTACTTATCATTTTTGATTTATGATACTTTGGAAGACCCATCGTCTTCATTATTTAGTTTGTAATTACTGATATACTTACTGATTTACCAGGGCGCCCCCTCATTTTTTGTTGTTTTTAGTTGGTCTGTCACTCAACAATTCTGGTGGCCAGGTCTTCGTTTTGATGTTGCTGCGTATGTTGCCTCCTGCTTGTTCAGTTTGTGCACAGAATAAGAATCCTCGACGACTTCCTGTGGGTCTTCTTCAACCTATTGCTAATGGTGAGTGTCCTTGGACACATCTTTCCATGGACTTCATTGTCAAGCTCCCTGTTTCCAATGGCAATACTGTTATCCTTATGGTGGTTGACCGTTATTCTAAAATGTCACATTGCACTCCCTTGAAGAAGTTGCCTACTGCTCAGGAGCTTGCTTCAATTTTTGCCCAGAAGGTCTTCCGTTTACATGGGTTACCCAAGGAGAGAGTGTCGTACCGGGTTAGCCAGTTTGTCTCTAGATTTTGGCGTTCCTTTTGTGCTCAAATGGGGATCCAGCTTTCCTTCTTCTCGGCATATCACCCTCAATCCTATGCGGCTGTGGAACGATCTAATCAAGCTCTGGAACAGTTCCTCTGTTGCTATGTCTCAGATCACCACAATAATTGGTCTGATCTGTTACCTTGGGCAGAGTTTGCTCATAATAGTGCTATTAATGCTTCCTCCAAGTTATCCCAGTTCATGGCGAATTATGGGTTTCAACCATCCTTGTTGCCCGATTCAATCATGTCTCAGGCTATTCCAGCTTTGGAGGAGCATCTCCTGCAACTCCGTTCCACGTGGGTGCAGATTCAGGATTGCCTTCATCGTTCTATGCAGTACCAAAAGTACCAGGCTGATCGTAGGCATCTGCAGCGCCTTCCTACCAGGTTGGTGAGAGAGTTTGGCTGTCCTCCTGCAACTTGAATCTTCTTGTGCCTTTCAATAAACTGGCTCCCCGTTATGTTGGTCCTTTTCGAATACTCCGACGGGTCAATCCTGTGGCCTACGCTCTTGACCTTCCTCTTGTAATGCGCATCTCCAATGTTTTTCATGTCTTCCTCTTGAAACCATTGGTTTGTAATCGGTTTACCACTGTGTTGCCTCGTCCCTGTCCTATCTTTGTTGACAACCATGAGGAGTATGAGGTCAGCAGCATTGACTCTCGTATGTCCAGGGGCTCTGATGTTTATGCTCCTGCCCTCCTCCGTGTCTTCCATGCCCATTTCCCCAATACTTTTTGTTGAGGGGAGGGTACTGTCAGGGTTTTTCCCTGTTTTTTTTGCCATGTGCTGCTGGCAGCCATTTTACTCACCTCTCTTGCTGACTCTGGTGCACACTGTGTGATGCTGCTCATTTCCTGCACTTCCTTTTATGGCCAGACTGGCGTACATCATCCGTGTGAGACAGGATGCAGTCTCAGAATTGTGATGTCATCACTTATTATTTAAAGGGCCTCTGTTCAGTATGCTTTGCCCTTGCGTTGTCTCAGACCTGTTTGTGAGAGCTCCTGTGTATTACCTGGCTGTCTGACGTCCCTCCTGGTTCCTGATCCCTGGCTTGGCTCCTGACTCGGCTCATCTTACTACCAGCTCTGGTTTTGATTCCTGGCTTGTTATTTGACTTTTGGACTTTTTATTATTTTTTCCTATTAATAAAGGTGTGATTATTTTTGCACTTCTCGTCTCAGTCTGATTCCTGGCACCCTGACAGAGAACAGCTTCTCTCAGAGTGTCTAAAACAGCTTCTACTCTATGCAAATGGGACTCCCAGTCCTGGCTATGAATAACCAGATCATCTAGATAAGCTGAGGCATACTGGCATACTGGGCATGTGGCTTCAACAACTTATTCATCAACCGTTGGAATGTCGCTGTGGCCCCATGTAACTCAAAGGGCAAAATGGTATATTGGTAAAGGCCCCCAGGGGTTGCAAATGCTGTCTTTTTTTTAGTTTCCTTAGACAGAGGTATTTGCCAATAGCCTTTCGTGAGGTCACAACAAGTTAGAAATCTGGCTGGTGCCAATTTTTCAATAAGCTCATCTATCCTAGGCATAGGGTATGCATCAACTTTAGAAAAACTCACTGGGGCATATTTATCAAGCTCCGAATGGAGCTTGATGCCCCGTGTTTCTGGCGAACCTGCAGGCTCGCCAGAAAGAGCAGTTATGAAGCAGCGGTCACAAAGACCGCTGCTTCATAACCTGTCCGTCTGCTCTGAGCAGGCGGACAGACATCGCTGGAAATCAACCCGACCGAGGACGACACCCCCTGCTGGCGGCTGATTGTTCGTGAGTCTGCAGGGGGCGGCGTTGCACCAGCAGCTCTTGTGAGTTGCTGGTGCAATGCTGAATACGTCAAGCATATTGCTCGCTGTATTCAGCGAGGTCTGTCGGAACTGATCCGCACTGTCGGATCCGGTCCGACAGACCTTGATAAATAGAGGTCATTGAGTTTCCTGAAATCATTACAAAACTGCAGAGACCCATCTGGCTTTGGCACTAGGACTATAGGACTTGACCACTGACTATTATATTCTTCAATAACCCCTAGTTGTAACATTTTTACAACTTCTGCCTGTATTGTCTCTCTTTTTGCTTCCGGTACCCTGTAGGGTTTAACTTTTACAATTACTCCTGGCTCTGTAACAATATTATGGACTACGTCCCTGGTTCTACTTGGTGTATTAGAAAATATGTCAGCATTTCTTTTTAACATTTCTTTAACTTTTTTTTGTTGTTCTGATGTAAGGTCAGTAGGCACTTGCATTTCAGGGACAAGAGAGGGTGTCACTGTTAATCCCTGTACTCCAATCAATACAAAGGCCTATCTAGCCTTCCAAGGCTTTAACAGATGTATGTGGTACACTGGCTCTACCTTTCTTCTGTCAGGCTGCTTCACCTTGCAATTTACAGGCCCTTCTTGGCTAATAATCTCATATGGACCTTGCCACCGAGATAACAGTTTATTTTCAGCAGTGGGGACAAGAACCATGACCCAGTCACCTTGCTGGAAAGTTCGTACAGAGGATTGTCTATTATACAGTACTTGCTATCCCTGTTGAGCCTCTTCCAAATACTGTTTAATTACGGGAGTTATCTGTTTTATGCGTTCTTGCATTTGTTCAAAATAGGCAATGATATTCCTCCCAGGCTCCCTTTGTTCTTCCTAGTCTTCTTTAGGTATATCCAATAAGCCTTTCCATAAAGGAGCTCAAAGGGAGAAAACCCTATTGACGCTTGGGGTACTTCCCGTATTGCAAACATTAAATACTGTAGAAGGGTATCCCAGTTTTTCCCATCCCTACTTACAACCTTTCATAACATATGTTTCAGTGTCCTGTTAAATCTCTCCACCAACCCATCTGTTTGGGGATGGTACACTGAAGTTCTCAGAAAAAAACCTGTACCAGTTCCTTAGCTATATTCTTAGAAGCTGTGTTATGCAGGGGTATTGCCTCTGGATAGCGTGTGGCATAATCTAATATGACCAGAATATACTAGTTACCTTTAGCTGTTTTCTCCAAAGGCCCCACCAAGTCCATAGCAATTCTTTCAAAAGGGGTGTCAATTATGGGAAGGGGAGTAAGAGGAGCCCGTAAATGAGGCTTTGGGGCTGTTAACTGATAATCTGGGCATGAGGAACAGAATCTTTTTACCTCTTCATAAACCCCTGGCCAATAAAACCTTCTTAATATTCTGTCTTGGGTTTTTTCTGTTCCCAAATGTCCCCCAAAAATATGGGCATGCGCTAAATCTAACACCTTTCTCCTAAAAGGCTGAGGTACCAACAGTTGCTCTATATCTTGTCCTTCCTCTTTGGTTACTCTATACAATAGATCATCTCTTAGAATGAAATGGGGATATATATTTTTAGTCTTTCCTTCTACCCCAACTCCATTAACTTCTACAACATTTAAGAATGCATTTTGTAAAGATAAGTCACTAACTTGTTCTCTGCCAAAATTTGTATAAGTGTACAGATTGTCAAGATGCTGTTCAACCTCAACCTCTTTTTCAGTTTCATTAATTAATGCTTCACATAAACGACTTGTACCCCTGTACTTATGTGCCCTTCTCTCTCTCTTTGATTTTTGTGGTTTACCACCTTTTGAAATTATATCAGAGTAAATAAAAGGGAATACATCTGAGAGGTTTTCAGCTGTAGGCTCTGGATTATTTACTGTGGTTAGCTCAGTTTGTATAAGACTGCAGAAACCTGGGAAATTGCACCCCAATATTAGAGAATAGGACAACCTGGGGACTACAGCCGTCTCAATTTTTATAGGCCTACCAAGGTGTTTTATTTCAATAGCAACAGTAGCATATTCTACTTTAGTGCCATGGACACAAATTACACCCAACCTTTTCCCAGGTAGTACTTCTAAAGGTGTGACTAGACTCTCAGAAACTAAATTAATATCACTGCCTGTGTCTACTAGGGCCAGTATAGCCTTTCCATTTAGCTGTACACATACACTGAAAACACTTGTTTCCCTATTAAACACACAAGGCCACACACATTTTTATCTACAGAAGCATATCCACATTCCATGGCTTCCTGCAGTTGTGGACAATGAGCTTTGATGTGTCCTAATTGCCCACACTCATAACAGGTAATTGGAACAGTGTCATTCTGCAGTCCTTTCTGGGGCTCGTGATTATTTGAGCCAAATTGAGTTCCTTTAGGTTGCCTAGTCCAGTTTACCATTTTCTGAGGTCCACTAGTTCTCCAGTCCTTTAGATCCAGGTGTTGTTTCACCTTTGGGCTTCTTGTAGGTGGAGAAGAAGATTTAAGGTTGTTCACGGCAGTATAACGCTCCACCATAGCCACCATCTCTAGTGGGGTTACCCTGCCACACTCACAGGAGTAGTCCATTTGGGTAAAGCTCGCACAAACCGGTCCAACACCAAGGTCTCTATAATTTGTGCTGGTGTAGAGTTTTCTGGGGTCAGCCATTTCTTTGCCAAATGTATCAAGTCAAACAACTGGGATCTTGGGGCCTTCTGCTCCTGATATGCCCAATTGTGATATCTCTGGGCATACACTGCAGGGGATATACCAGCCCTGGCCAGTATTTCTGATTTAAGACTGTCATAGTCATTTGCTTCCTCCTCTTCCAGATCAAAGTCAGCCTTTTGGGCCTCTCCTAAGAGAAATGGTGCAAGGATTCCAGCCCACTTTGCATGTGGCCACTGCTCCCTAGTGGCAGTCTTTTCAAAAGCAAGGAGGTAAGCTTCCACATCATCTTGTGAGGTCATCTTTTGCAGATACTGACTTGCTTGGATCATCCTGGTATCACTGCTGGTCTCTCCTTTGCTGACATTTGAGAGACGGTCCACTATCCCTTTAAGCATAATGCGGTCAGTGTTTTGCGCCTCAATAACTGTTCCAAGTTGCACAGATAGTAAATGGTTACTTTCCTGCTGAGCTTTGTTGGTTTCCTGCTGCACTGTAGTGGCCTGTAACAGGGCTTTTATGATCTCCTCCATTTTTGCAAACACAAACTTTAATATATATTTCTTTAAGTGGGCTCTGTACTTTTAATCTCCCAGTACTGCAGTACTAGACCATCCCACCGCTGCCTCCACTGTGGTAAGGTGGGCAAGCTTTTGGCTTTAGTAAGAAGGAACAGTTCATTAGATTAAGGAACAAACTATTTATTTGTTTCACAGCAGGTTTCATAAAAACAAAACAAAACAAACACCTACTCCTAACTCATGGCTATTTTACGAGTTTTGCGTTATGAGCGGCTCGGTGCTAACTTGCAAGTTATTTCCACCGCTCACCTCCCTATAGCGCTGCTATTACAGGTTTTCATAAACCCGGCATTAGCGGGCAATATGTCAGCATTAAGCAAAATTGAGCTCCATACCGAAATCAAATACCAGCGCTGCTTTGAGCTGTTTTTACGTGCTTGTGCACGATTTCCCCGTAGACATCAATGTGAAGAGCTGGCTAAAAAAAAGCCTAACACCTGCAATAAAGGAGGGTAAAGCTCCGTAACGCTGCCCCATTGATTCCTATGGGGAAAGAAAAGTTATGTTTAAACCTAACACCCAAACATAAAACACGAGTCTAAACACCCCTAATCTGCCACCCCTGACATCGCTGACACCTACATTACACTTATTAACCCCTAATCTGCCACCCCGACATCGCCGACACCTACCTACACTTATTAACCCCTAATCTGCCGCCCCCAATGTCGCTGCCACCTACATTACAGTTATTAACCCCTAATCTGCTGCCCCCAATGTCGCTGCTACCTACATTACAGTTATTAACCCTTAATATCCGGCAAACCAAACTTCGCCACCACCTACCTACACTTATTAACCCCTAATCTGCCGCCCCCAACGTCGCCGTCCCTATACTAAAGTTATTAACCCCTTAACCTAACCCTAACATAACCCTATCACACCCTAACTTTTAACATAATTAAAATAAATCTAAATAAAAATTACAATTAATACCTAAATAATTCCTATTTAAAACTAAATACATACCTGTATAATAAACCCTAAGCTAGCTACAATATAACTAATAGTTACATTGTAGCTATCTTAGGTTTTATTTTTATTTCACAGCTAAGTTTGTATTTATTTTAACTAGGTAGACTAGTTAGTAAATAGTTATTAACTATTTACTAGCTACCTAGTTAAAATAAATACAAACTTACCTGTAAAATAAAACCTAACCTGAGTTACACTAACACCTAACCTTCAATACACGAAAAAAACTGGACTAATGGCACTACTATGGATATTACTTAGGATACTCTGTATACAAATTATGGTTATGTATCTTTATATTTATGATTAACAGAGAGAGGTGCTGTGTACTTTCTAGTACTAGAAACATGGAAAATTTCAATCCTGGGATTGAAAATAGTGTACACTTGGGAAGCACTCTAGCCTAAGAATGGAAGGCTCAGGGTTGGAACCAGGAAAGGAGGGGGAAGGAAGACGGTCTTAACAGTAACCGGATACAATTTAAAATATAACCTTTATTAAGATGCTCAATAAAACAATATAGTAGACCACAAACAAACATAAATACTAAATTAAAAACACAGATGATGTCAGGGATATCAAATGCAGCGTGGGTGATGAAATTCGTTTGAAAATAGGGGTGAGAATCCCCTAATCCGGGATTTAAACCCTTAGTAGGTAATTAGTGTGCAGTACTCTTGAGATGTTAGTGTAAATTTTTAGTACGGATACACGTAATATAAAGAGCTTCTTAATCAGTATGTTACCCCTAATTGCGTTTTGTACTTCTATTATTCAAATATACATATGTACCATTAAGGTATTAGATTAAGACTTCTTTTGTTGATACACTATTATATTAACGTTAGTACTATTCTCAGGACTCAGTATAGGTTGTGATTTGTATCACTTGTGCTTCTATTACTGAATTGGATGAAAAAAATCCTTGTGTTTATCCTATATATCATGGCTCATTCTGCAAGTAATACCCGTTAAGGGGGCTCCCATCAACCTTCGTACTAAATTAGATGGATGTCTATTATAGACTTATAATAATGTTCGCAATTTTTCAAACTGGGTTATTATAATTAATGTTAGAATAGATTTAAAGTGCTTTTCTCTTGTTGTTTTCTCAGCATGATGTTATACAGAGCTATCAGGTGTGGAAAGAGGTGTTTGGTGTAACTGAGCGTGCTCTTTGGCATGCTCCTTTTAATATTCCACCTTGGTAGTATTTGTTGATTGCGTTCAACAATTTTTTTTATATATATCAACTTTGGTTAATGTTGCACATTTGTTGAAGAGCAGGGTGTTAACAAGTCACTGCATGGTTAATCAACCTAAACTAGTCATATTATTCACCTTGTTACTGTAGGTATTATCAGTATACTTATTTCACATTTATTGAAGAGCCAGATTATTTGTTGAAGAGCCAGGGCATTACACAGTTAACATGTGATTTAGGAAATGAGTGCTTATTAAACTGTCTCCAAGTAAATTATACACGGTGTTCCACTACAACTAGTGACTTATGCTCTACTGTATTTCGTAGTCCTGCACTTGATTATAATTTACTCTGATCTCAGTGCTATTCCTGGCTTATCAATGTAACACCAACATTTTAGTTAATATAAATTTTTATTGGATATTTTTTTACAATAACAAGAAGTAAATAAAAGAAAAAGAAAAAATGCAGTTGTTACATACTATCATCTATCTATACCTACAGAGTCCAGTAGTGAACCCAACAAATGTATTTGAACTGAGACATGTAAAAATTATGTATTAAGATACTCTGTAGTCTGCTGCCAAGTTTATGATCTAACATTTTTTCATTATGCACAAAGTATAAGGTAAAGAAGTAGAAAGAAATTATATAGAAGTGGGTAGGGAGGGGGTGGGTAAGGGAACGGGGGAGGACTTATCCAGGACTTCCTCCATTACTTTGTAGATTCCGAGTTAATATCTATTGGGGCTCGGAGAACCCTTCAGTGCTTTAATAGGTGAGCCTACATATAATTAACCCTTCACGTGCCCTCTATTCTGGAGTTTGGTGTGTCATACATAATCCAGTAATACCAAACCTTCTGAAAAGTTTCTTGTGTGTCTTGTAATATGGCAGCCTGTGCTGACATGTTGTAGTAGTGTCTGATTTTAATTATAACCTCTCCCCATGAAGGGGCATTTTCTTTCCAGCGGCGTGCTATACACACCCTAGTAGCTGTGCAGGTTATCTTAATGAAATGATTTATGTGTTTGTTAAACTCCTTGAGTCTAGTGTGCAATAGTGCTTGTTCCATTGAGAGTGTAATTGGACTATCCAAAAGGGAGCTCAAAAATTGTTATAGTTTATTCCAAATTCTATGTGAGTGAGGGCAGTCCCACCACATGTGTTTATAGGAACCTTCATCTTCCCAACCTCTATAACAGAGTTTGGATCCATGTCTGATGGCATGTGAGGTAATCAGTGGTGTAAGGTATCAATGAAAGTTGGTTTTAATAACATTTTCAAGCATGTCAGCTCCTAGTAGCCCCCTTCCTGCACCATAAACAATTTCATTCCAGGAATGTATGTCATATTCTTTATCTAGGTCTATTTCCCATTTACCTTGTAGGGGGGATTTGGTGTTCCCTGTGGCTTCCTGAATTGCTTGGTAAATTCGAGTTATTGCTTTCTTTGGTCTCGTTGGCGAGCTACATATAGTTTCTAGAGTGGTAAGAGGCCCTTTCGGGCCCTCTGATGTATGATGTAGTATGGTGGAAGAAATTTGTAGGTATAAAAACCAATGAAGTTTGGTTGGGTTTAGTTTTTCTTGTAAATGTGTGTAAGTGATTATTTTGCCCCTCTCCATTAGGTCCGCTATCCTATATAATCCCGTTTTCCCATTTTTTAATAGTTGAGGTGTGTTCCGACTTGATTATACAGCTTAGTGGCGTTTTGATCGAATTGTGTGGTAGTAACCTAAGAGTTGAAGTAAGTTTGGACCACTGTCTAATCATAAAGTCTGAAAGTGGGAAGGTGATGTGGTGTCTCCCTGAGCAGCGTTTCGGGTCCCAAAGCACCCTTGTTCGTGGTTCTATTTCCATAATGTCTGCTTCTATTTTTGTCCAAATGATATCCTCCTCTATTTCGTTAAGAAGGGTTGTTTGTGCTAGCCTGGCCGCCTGATAATAGTGTTTGAGATTTGGTGCCCCGACACCCCCCAATTTTCTGTGTCTATTGAGTATGTTCGTTGAGATTCGGGCTTTTTTGTTACCTCTTATGAAATTATTAGTGTGTTTTTGAAGATCATCTAAGTCTAGCGTGGGTATTTTGATAGGGAGAGTGCGGAATAAATATAAAATCCGTGGGAGAACAGTCATTTGACTGCAGACAACCTACCAAACCAAGAAAATCCTAGTTTACCCCACTTTCTTAGATCTTGTTTAATAGATTTGTATATCGAGGGAAAATTTGCCTGATATAATTCAGATGAGCTTTTTGTTAGATTAATCCCTAAATATCGAAGATGGTGTTTGGTCCATTTGAATTCAAAATGTAATTCTATTAGTTTTCTAGTGTGATCAGGTAGTTCTATAGGCATAGCCTCACATTTCTCTAGGTTTACCTTGTATCCAGATATTTTGGAATATAAGTCAATAGTTTTGTAAAGATGAAAGTGAAATCAGGGGTTTGGATAAAGATAGGAGGATGTTGTCCGCGAATAAAGTGAGTTTATATTCCCTCTGTTTGACAGTTATACCTGAAATATCCAAGGAATTTCTAATGTGTTGGGCAAGGGGTTCTATGCACAATGCAAACAACAGGGGGGACAAAGGGCACTCCTGTCTAGTTCCATTAAGAACGGCAAATTTATCTGACTGATGGCCCATGGCCCGAACTCTCGCTGTAGGGGTGGAGTATATACTTCTAATTGCTTTTAGAAATGGGCCCCCTATTCCTACTCTCTCCAAAACAGCTTGCATAAAGCCCCAATCAACTCTGTCAAACGCCTTCTCTGCGTCCAAGGAGAGCAACAGAGAAGGCGTTTTTGTTACTTGTGCATAATCAAGTAGGGCTATCATTCTTCTAATATTGTCTGGGGCCTCTCTATTTTTAATGAAGCCCACCTGATCAGGATGGATTAGCTTAGGAAGAATGTGTTTGAGGCGATTTGCTAGGATTTTTGTGAAAATTTTAAAGTCCTGATTTATCAGGGAGATTGGTCTGTAATTGTGGCAATACATTTTATCTCTACCTGGCTTGGGAATTACTATAATCTTGGCATCCAGAAGATCGGGGGGAATGGTTTGACCCTGCAGAATGTGATTACAAAATTTGACTAGATGGGATGTGAGGGATGTTTTAAATAATTTATAATAGTCGCCTGGGAAGCCATCTGGGCCAGCTGCTTTCCCTGGTTTTAGATCCCGTAAGAATGTAAGTACCTCTTGACTCGTAATATCTGCACTAAGATTGTCGAGGTCTTTTTGATCAATCGCAGGTAGGTTAACCTCTTCTAGAAATTTGTCAAGCAAAATTTGAGTTTGTGATGTTTTGCTAACTTTTCGCCCATCGTATAAAGATCCATAGTATGCCGCGAATATATTGACTATGTCTATAGGGTTTGAGGTTGCCTCCCCTCCCAGTTTGCGGAGTATGGGAATAGTTATATCCCTGGTTTTATTTTTGATTTTGTTTGCTAAGAATCTATCTGGCTTATTGGCGTAGACAAAATATTTAGCCTGCAATCTTAACCCTGCTCTAATCGATTGGTCATTAAGTATCTTATCTAAGGTCTGTCTCTTGTCTTGTAGTGTTTTATAGATGTTGATAGAGCCTGTGAGTTTATGACGCCTTTCCAAGGCTGCTATTTCCGCTTGAAGTGTGGTAATTGCTGTTTTTGCTTTACGTTTGTGTTGTGATTTTAGCTGAATTAAGAGTCCCCTAATAACCGATTTATGAGCAGCCCACACCTGGATGGGATTATCAACAGAGTTAACGTTAATATTCCAGTATTCTATCATGTGTTTGAGTATAGTCTCCTTCTGTAGCGGGTCTTTCAAGATTGTGGGGTCATAAGTCCAGTTTTTCATAGAACTGGGTGGGAGAAGCCCCTCCACCTTTATTGACACCATGGCATGGTCCGACCACACGCATGGAAAATAGAGAAGGATATGAGATTTGTTAGTAGAATTTGGCTCAAGAAAATGTAATCCAACCTAAAGTATTTGCGAACATCAACATTTTAAATATACATATTAGTTCTATATTTCATCTTTTACTGAATAAATTATATCAAACAACCATTGCTGCTATATACTCATTAAATAACACTAATTGTGGCACCCGCGGCTGCTGAAAATATATCCCAATTGCTCAGCTAACCAAACATTAAAGAAATAGTCCTTAGCCAAGGCTTCAGTGTTTTGTTTTTTTTTGGGAACTGGGGCGTGACAGTCAACGGCCCGACAAGACAGTTGAGTCACTTCTTGTGTTTTACTTACCTCTGCACTATTTAATGTTACTGATATGTCTATACCTAGTTGGGTGTGCACATCACATATTTCTAAAAAAAAATGTCAAACTCTCCTGAGCTCTGCTTGCTCATAATCCGCATAGGGGTTGGCTAAATTGTATGTGCAGTTTTTTTCATGTTGAGCTCATGCTGTCCCCTGTTGCGACCAGCTGCCTTTCTACACTGGCTTACACTGCCTCTGACATTATATTGGCTTGAAGTCAGTATACATCGCCAGATTTTGTATAGTGTGGTGGTATTTGGGACTCAGGAAAATAATTACTATTTGCTTTACATCTGTTTATCCTTATTTTTACTTAGTTTTGGTTCACACCATTAGATTTACTTAAAAATGGGAGACATGTATAGGTCATATTTAAACATTCCATACCTCATTATTTTGGTGGGTCTACACTGTTATTGTAACAGTAATCCACGTGGGATTAAACTTCACGTGGTACTCAAGTCAAACTTTTGTTTGTAGCTAGGTTGGATAGTTCATAATCCCCCTTTGTATTTGTATGTGTCAGTAATGTTGTGTTTATTTTTATTTCTAGTTTTGGGCTTCTATCAACTATTGCACAATTTGTTTTTCACAGAAACATCCCTCTACAGTTAGTGTACTTTTTTTCTCTCAAAACATAACCTAGGGGAGACAGGTTCTGTTGAGGTACATGCAATATAACTTTCTAAAAATCCATTGTCGCTTTGTCTGAAGTAACCTGCACTAACATTTAATAACTGTCTTATAATGCCTCTAGATTGATACTGACATACTACCTCCAGGCTCTAGACTAGGAGTCAACTATATAAATATTTGCCAGTTTTTCAAAGAACCAGTAAACCTGTCTTTCAACCCTGTATACCCTGGACAAGAGCACGGCATAAACCAGCACCATTCCCACAAAAAGTGCCAATCCCATATATGAAATCTACACTTCTGCTAGACTATCAGATTGAGATACATTAATTATTTCCCCACAGTTTAGAATTTATCTAATGTGCTCACCATAAATTTGATGATATATGCATGGTCAGAAACTCTCTATGTGGGACCAAGCCTAATATCAGGGGAATATTCATGCAGAATTGCCCGCAGGGATGGTAAGGGTATTTTCATAATATGTCTTTTGCTCTTGCGATCTGTATATCACATACCTGTGTTGTGGACCATCAGGGGGGAATTTATTGAATGCACTAGTTTTCGTTTTATTTTGTTTATGTTTATAGATGTTTAGTTTAGTTGTTTTAGGTTATAAAATAATAAAACCCCAACATTGAGGTACATATGTGTATATACTAGACTGTTCTCTCATCTACAGAAGATTCCTGCAGCCTTCATTGAAATTGTGACCATTGAGTTTTTAATGTATTTTATATTGAAGACAGTCACATTTTACTACATATCTTCATCAACTTTGTAATCTCTTAATATACCCTGAGAGGTGTTTCACAGATACACAGTTTATCATTGTACCTTATGCTGGTTATAAATAAAAATTTAAAAAAAGAAAGAAATAGTCCTATTGTCGGCTAACTGCCCAAAATAACATATATAGTGAGTTTGGTGGCTAGGCTATCAGGCTTTTACAATTTCCCAAGTCATCTGCTAGTTTAAAAAGTTTTGCTATATCGAAGTCTTCTTCCTGGATGAAGGTTCCTTTAAATGACGTCATTCAAGATGGCGTCCCTTGAATTCCGATTGGCTGATAGAATTTTATCAGCCAATCGGAATTAAAAGTGAAAAAATCCTATTGGCTGATGCAATCAGCCAATAGGATTGAGCTCACATTCTATTAGATTCTATCAGCCAATCGGAATTCAAGGGACGCCATCTTGGATGATGTCATTTAAAGGAACCTTCATTCGGAAGAAGACTTCGATTGAAGAGGATCCTCCACGCCGGATGTCTTGAAAATGGACCCGCTCCGCTCCGGATTGATGAAGATAGAGGATGCCGTCTGGATGAAGACTTCTGCCCCTCTGGAGGACCACTTCTGCCGGCTTGGATGAAGACTTCTCCCGGCTTCGTTGAGGACTTCTTGCCACTTCGATGAGGACTTCTGCCGCTTATTGATGACGGATGTTGGGTCTTCAAAACTGTAAGTGGATCTTCAGGGGTTAGTGTTAGGCTGCGTTACGGAGCTTTACGGTGCTTTTTTGCAGGTGTTAGACTTTTTTTCAGCCGGCTCTCCCTATTGATGTCTATGGGGAAATTGTGCACGAGCACGTAAAACCAGCTCACCGCAGCTTTCAGCAGCGCTAGTATTGGAGTGCGGTATGGAGCAAAATTTTGCTCTACGCTCACTTCTTACCTAATAAAGCCGGGTTTATAAAAACCTGTAATACTAGCACTGTAGGGAAGTGAGCGGTGACAATAACGTGCAAATTAGCACCGCCCTCTTACCACAAAATTAGTAATCTAGCCGTAAATTAAAAAAATTACAAAATTACAAAAAATAAATAAACACTAAATTACACAAAATAAAAAAGAAATGATCAAATATTTATACTAATTACACCTTATCTAATAGCCCTATCAAAATAAAAAAGCCCCCCAAAATAAAAAAACCTAGCCTAAACTAAACTGCCAATAGCCCTTAAAAGGGCCTTTTGCAGGGCATTGCCCCAAAGAAATCAGCTCTTTTACCTGTAAAAAAAAATACAAACAACCCCCCAACAGTAAAATCTTTTGGCTGTTTCAATCAGCCAATAGGATTGAGCTTGAATTTTATTGGCTGTTCCAATCAGCCAATAGAATGCAAGCTCAATCCTATTGGCTGATTGGATCAGCCAATAGGAATTTTTCACCTTTAATTCCAATTGGCTGATAGAATTCTATCAGCCAATCGGAATTCAAGGGACGCCATCTTGGATGACGTCCCTTAAAGGAACCTTTATTCTTAAAGAGCTGTTGGAACAAGAGGATGCTCCGTGCCGGATGTCTTGAAGATGGAGCTGCTATGCATTGGAAAGATGAAGATAGAAGATGCCGTGTGGATGAAGACTTCTGCCCGTCTGGAAGACCACTTCTTGCCGCTTGGATGAAGACTTCTCCTGGCTTTGTTGAGGATGGATGATATCCGGTCTTCAAACACTGTAAGTGGATCTTCGGGGGTTAGTGTTAGTTTTTTTTAAGGGTTTATTGGGTGGGTTTTATTTTTAGCTTAGGGTTTGGGCTGAAAAAAAGCTAAATGCCCTTTTAAGGGCAATGTCCATCCAAATGCCCTTTTCAGGGCAATGGGGAGCTTAGGTTATTTTAGATAGGATTTTATTTGGGGGGTTGGTTGTGTGGGTGGTGGGTTTTACTGTTGGGGGGTTATTTTTTTTACAGGTAAAAGAGCTGATTTCTTTGGGGCAATGCCCTGCAAAAGGCCCTTTTAAGAGCTATTGGCAGTTTAGTTTAGGCTAGGGTTTTTTTTATTTTGGGGGTGCTTTTTTATTTTGATAGGGCTATTAGATTAGGTGTAATTAGTTTAAATATTTGATTATTTCTTTTTTATTTTGTGTAATTTAGTGTTTATTTTTTTTGTAATTTAGTTTATTGTATTTAATTAATTGTATTTAATTAACTAAATTATTTTTCTAATTTTAGTGTAATGTTAGGTGTCAGTGTAACTCAGGTTAGGTTTTATTTTACAGGTAAGTTTGTATTTATTTTAACTAGGTAGCTAGTAAATAGTTAATGACTATTTACTAACTAGTCTACCTAGTTAAAATAAATACAAACTTAGCTGTGAAATAAAAATAAAACCTAAGCTAGATACAATGTAACTATTAGTTATATTGTAGCTAGCTTAGGGTTTATTTTACAGGTAAGTAGTTTTAAATAGGAATTATTTAGGTATTAATTGTAATTTTTATTTCGAATTATTTAAATTATGTTAAAGTTAGTGGATGTTAGGGTTAGACTTAGGGTTAGGTTTAGGGGTTAATAACTTTAGTATAGTGGCAGCAATTTTGGAGGCAGCAGATTAGGGATTAATAACAGTAATGAAGCTTGCGACGATGTTAGGGACAGCAGATTAGGGGTTAATAATATTTAACTAGTGTTTGCGATGCGGGAGAACGGCGGTTTAGGAGGTAATGAGGCCCATTTATCAAGCTCCGAATGGAGCTTGAGGGCTCGTGTTTCTGGTGAGTCAGATTCGCCAGAAACAGCAGTTATGAAGCAGCGGTCTAAAGACCACTGCTCCATAACTCTGTGCGCCTGCTCTGATGAGATCGCCACAATTCAACCCAATCAAGTACGATCGGGTTGATTGACACCTCCCTGCTGGCGGCCCATTGGCCACGAGTCTGCAGGGGGCGGCGTTGCACCAGCAGCTCTTGTGAGCTGCTGGTACAATGCTGAATATGGAGAGCGGATTGCTCTCCGCATTCAGCAAGGTTTTGCGGACCTGATCCGCACTGTCGGCTCACTTCCGCAAAACCTTTGATAAATAGGCCTCTAAATGTTTATTTAGTGGTGGCGATGTCCGGAGCAGCAGATTAGGGTTTAATAATTTTATTTTAGCATTTGCAATGCGGGGGGCCTCGGTTTAGGGGTTAATAGGTAGTTTATGGGTGTTAGTGTACTTTTTAGCACTTTAGTTATGAGTTTTATGTTACGGAGTTGTAGCATAAAAGCCATAACTACTGACTTTCAGTTTACGGTACGGATCTTGTAGTTATAGGCTATACCGCTCACTTTTTGGCCGGACAGGCAAACTCGTAATACCGGCGCTATGGAAGTCCCATTGAAAAAGGACTTTTTGAAAGCTGCGGTAGTTACAGATATACCTGCAAGACGCGTAATACTAGCGGTAGTGAAAAAGAGTCATAACGATGCTTTTTCACTCATAACGCAAAACTTGTAATCTAGCCGTCAGGAGGCTAACTAAACTTTAAAGGATTCCTAACTATATTACTGGGGCATCTAAACTGTAAACAACTGCTTTATAGGAAAAACAATAGTTTAGAGTACCTGCTTTTTCTCCCTCTGTGTCTCTGTGCTTACAGGCAGTCTGTCAGGTGATTTCCTCCTCACAGGAGGAAGAGAGAGAAAGCTTTGCTCTCAGGGCAGCCTTTTGCTAGCTAGCTAATTGCTTCACCTGAAAGCACCTGAAATTTAACTGTTTTCATTCTGGATAAACAGAGAGCTCCATTCGCCTGTTAACATATATATGATCTCTGACCCTGTCACAAAATGTTTTATGTGTTTTGTTTGTAATGTTCATACCTGTTAACCAAGGATTAACACATCTCTTACAAAATGTTAATGCAAATCAATTGTTTCTTAATGCAAAGTCTACAATTTACATATATAATAAAACCTTACAGATAAGATGACATACTTTAACACTCAAAATATCAATATCCTAACACAAAATGTAAAGGGATTTAATTGTCCTAATAAAAGAGCACTAGCTATCCAAGACCTCCGCAAAAGAGGAGGAACAATACTATTATTACAAGAAACCCACTTTAAAGCAAACAAAATCCCTAAATATTTTTCAAACCCAATATTATCACAGCACAAATGAAAAAACAAAAGACAAACAGAGTAAGCATTCTAATACATAAATCCATATCTTTCAAACTCTTACAATTATATAAAGACAAAGAGGGAAGGTATTTAGGTATCACAGGTTTGATGTTTGGTAAGCCAATTACCTTAATCAATATATATGCCCCAAATTCAGGCCAAGACCACTTTATCTCCCGCATCACCAATAAAATCATGGATCTATATAAAGGACCCCCATTGTTGTAGGAGACTTGAATATTGCTCTAGTTCCTAATGTAGATAGTTCAAATCCCTCTATCCGTACAAATCAAAAAGCACTTCAGTCTATCTGGAGAGACCTCAAAACCCTTACTCTGCACGACGCGTGGAGATATACACATTCCCATATAAGGGACTATACCTTTTTCTCCAATCCGCAAAAGAGTAACTCAAGGATAAACTACATTTTAGTCGACCACCTCGCCCTATCCTTAATCAAGCAAATTAATATCAAACACACCTCCTGGACAGACCACTCTATGGTTGAATGCACTATTCACTGGCCTTTAATCCCAATAAAACCGTTTACTTGGAGATTTGATGACTCTCTGTTAACCGACCCACTATTATTAGAAAAACTCATGAAACAATTAGACACCTATTTCACCATAAACAATATACCTGAAACTAAACCATTTTATTCGTTTGTAAATTATTAAAATGAAAGCATACAAATGCAAACAAAATATAACAACTTACACTAAATTAGAAAAAGAAGTAACAGAAGTGGATTGTATGTTACAATTACACCCTTCCGATCAATCACTTTTAAACAGCTTAAAAGACAAACAAAATAAATTAAATGAACACCTCCAAATCGAATCTCAAAAACATAAATTATTTATAAAACAAAAATATTTTGGAGAGGGAAATAAAGCAAGTAAAATGCTAGCTAGGGCCATAACAAAACAAAAGTTAAAATCTACATTTATTCTTTTAACTCAAATCAAGGTACAAAAATACTCTGTTGGAGTACCTCAAGGATCTGTTCTGGGTCCTCTACTCTTCTCCATTTATACTTCTTCACTGGGTAAACTTATCAACAGTTATGGCTTCAAATATCACCTCTATGCTGATGACACCCAGATCTACCTCTCCACCCCTGCTCTCTCTCCCTCTGTCTTTTCTCATGTCAGCGACTGCTTATATGGTATCTCTTCTTGGATGGCCGCTCACCACCTAAAGATTAACATGTCCAAGACTGAGCTCCTTCTAATCCCCCCTCAAACTCTTTGCCGACTTCTGACTTCTCTATCCCTGTCGACGGCTTCACCATTTCCCCATCGCCCCAAGTCCGCTGCCTCAGAGTTAAACTTGACTCAAATCTTTCTTTCGTCCCCTGCAACCAATCGCTTTCTACACCCTGCCACAACCACCAACGCAATATTTCCAAGATTCACCCTTTTCTGAGCGCTAACACCACAAAGCAAATAATCCACTCCCTTGTTGTTTCCCGACTTGACTACTGGAATAACCTACTTACTGGCCTTCCTCTTCCCGCCTCTCCCCCCCTGTAATTCATCCTAAATGCCAGGCTAATCCACCTTTCCCGTCGCTCTGTATCTGCTCCACCTCTCTGCGAGTCCCTTCATTGGCTCCCCATTCACAGCAGAATTAAATTCAAAATTCTCACCCTTACATACAAAGCTCTCACCAATGCCGCTCCCCACTGCCTATCCTCTCTAATAAACAAGTATACTCCAGCCCGCCCAATAAGATTCAACAATGACCAGCTCCTTGCATCTTTAACTATTACCTCTTCCCAAACTAAGCTGCAGGATTTCTGACGTGCAGCACCTACCCTCTGGAACTCTCCCCCTCGTGCTGTCAGGCTTTGCTCTAATCTTTCTTCCTTTAAATGCTCCCTGAAGACTTTTTTGTTCAGAGAAGCCTACCACCCAACTCAATAATAAATTAATTTCACTTTTCTCATCTAACTCAGCATTAACAATTTTTTCAATCTTGCAGTCCTCACCTCCTGTTTCTCAAGCTCCTACCCTTCTAGATTGTAAGTTCCTATGGGAATAGGGCCCTCAATTCCTCCTGTATGTGTTTGTAAATTTTATCCTGTCTCTTACAAGTTTTATATCGTTTTATTTAAATTAATTGTACCCATAGACAGCGCTGCGAAATATGTTGGCGCTTCATAAATAAATTATAAAAAAATGAAATAAAGATACAAAAACTATTGGTAAAATCTTCCAATCATTCTACCACAAATTGTATAATCTGTTCCCCAAGAGATTGACAGACCTACATATGGAAAGATGTGAGGCCTATCTAAATAATATCCGATTACCTAAACTATAGCCAGAGGACGTCAAGATACTAGAGTCTCCGATCACAAGTAAAGAAATCCTAGAAACCATTACAGACATGAAGCTAGACAAAGCCCCAGGCCCAGATGGTTTTTCAAACGATATTATAAAACTTTTGCTACTTAACTTATCCACCACATCTTAACCCTGTTCAATTACATATCAGACATAAACATATTCCTGGACACCATGCTACAAGCATATATTTCAGTGCTCCCAAAGCCCGGTAAACCTACGGCGGTACCAGCAAAATTTAGGCCCATCTCTTTGCATCTACATTATACTTATTAACCCGTAATCTGCTGCCCCCATCATCGCCGACACCTACATTTTATTTATTAACCCCTAATCTGCCGCCCCCACTATAATAAAGTTATTAACCCTTAAACCTAAGTCTAATCCTAACCGTAACCCCCCTAACTTAAATATAATTTAAATAAATCTAAATAAAATTACTGCAATTAACTAAATAATTCCTATTTAAAACTAAATAATTACCTATAAAATAAACCCTATCGGCTAGATTTAGAGTTGGGCAGTAGCCGTCAAAACCAGCGTTAGAGGCTCCTAACGCTGGTTTTTACCGCCCTCTGGTATTTGGAGTCAGTCAGGAAAGGGTCTAACGCTCACTTTCCAGCCGCGACTTTTCCATACCGCAGATCCCCCTACGCCATTTGCGTATCCTATCTTTTCAATGGGATCTTTCTAACGCAGGTATTTAGAGTCGTGGCTGAAGTGAGCGTTAGAAATCTAACGACAAAACTCCAGCCGCAGAA